>NC_069670.1:22840127-23465029 GCF_027244095.1 Hemicordylus capensis | reverse complement strand
ACTCTTTCTCAACCTATTATTATTTAATAATAATAATTTAAGAGAGCACCTTCTTCATTACAAGCCCCATCGCCCATTGAGGTCCATCTCTGAGGAGGTCCATCTCCAACTCGTTTGGTGGCTACACAGAGACGGGCCTTCTCGGTCGCTGCCCGGAGATTGTGGAATGCGCTCCCTGCTGAAATACGATCCTCCCTCTCTCTGGCAATTTTCAAAAAACACCTGAAAACCCACCTTTTCGCCCAAGCTTTCTCAGCTTCCTAATATTTTTGGGGTTTAATCTCTGGTTTATTTTTAAATTGTTAGATTGTTTTTAAGTTTTTGTAGGATGCAAAAACCCCGCTAGCATGCAGTAGATTTTGCTGAGGTGACATAGGTGAAGGATTGGAACCATTCAATGGAGGAAGGAGCAATGTGGTAACTTACTACTAACACTCCAATGCAATCAGGCCCAAAGCCACTAGAGGGCAGTCACTCCCAAGAAGCAGCCGTCCCTCCATCCTTACTGGTCCACACTGGGAAGACCTGTTTATTTCAAGAACCAAAGGGAGCATGTTCTGAACATACTCCGTGGACCGAGGACTCCAGCTGCTCGGGAAACCACCAGCGAAGGAAGTCTATTGCTTTTTGACAATGTGTCACAGTTTCGATGCCCTGCGCACAATGGCAGATTCAACTGGTCATAGGAATTTTAGGGTACCTTCCCTCCAGTACAGCATATGGAAGTGTGTTAAATCATGCCAGGGAGAAGGCACTTCTCTGGGACAAGGTAGTTAAATTCTTTATATAGTGGTCTGGTTTATGGTAATTTGTGAAACTACCAAGCAAGTTTCTTGCAGAAATTAGTGCCAGGTTGCTCTGCTTTTCAGTGTCTCCTATACATTGTTTTATAAACCTAGCAGCATCAAGAGGTTTGCCCAGAGGCATTAGAAATTGAGGGGAGCATTCAGGTTTGCACAACATATCATAGATTTGTTACGCCAATTAGAATGGGAGCTGTCTTACAAAACAACGGGGATTCGTCTTTTAGAGTGGAAGATGATTTTAATCTAACGGTTGAATACATGGATCCAAACCTTGGTCTCCACTCTTGTTAGGCTGGCCTCCACCCATAGAATTATGTTGGGCTCACATCTGGGGGCCGAGAATAGAACACACAAGAATTTTGATTGGACCTTCTCCATTTGTTTAAAGGTATGCAGAGCACAAATAGCAGCACCATACACCAACTGTGAGAGCACTTTAGCCTCATAAGCCTTAATTGCAGCAGCTGTTCAGTAGCCATCTCTCTGGAAGAAGAACTTTAAGATAGCAGAGGCCCTCTTCTGAGTGTCAGTTGCAACATGCTCACAGTGGTAGAAAATACTGAGCTAGATGGACAAAGGGTCTGACTTGGCAGAAGGCAGCTTGCTATCTTCCGATGGAAGGTCGGGATCCCACAGGGTCCCAGGAGAGAACTTCTTCCAAGATATCCACTGCTCCACTGTGGACATTGCAAAAAACTCATCGGTAATGAGTAGTGATTGATACCCATCGGAAATGAGAGTGATTGAAACCCAGCCAGGGCACGTACCGCGGGCACTGCAAAAAAACTCATCATCATCACATGCAGATCACTCATTAAAACACCCTGTGGTGTTTTAAGTGGTTCACTAGAAACTGAAACCAGTCAAGTCGAAGTTGAAGAAAGGAGACTGTGAGATAAATAGGCACTGGGTGGTTAACATGGCATCAAAACAAATAGCTTAGCTATTTTTCACTCTTTCTGCTTGGTAAGCTGATTTTGGCCCTGGGGATAAAGAAGTGTCAGGAGCAAGGCAATAAAAAGTTAGCTGGAGTGATGGAGCATCCCAACCGCAAAGGAGGCTGGTGGACCTGTATAAAAGCTTTGCATTCTATTGTATCTGTCCATTTCTCTAGCAGGGGGCCTAGGTTGGGCTGTCACTCAATGCAGATGTGTGGGTAACCTACTTTCGAGCATTGTATGGGATATCTGCCCCTGAAGGAATGCCCCTTTCCCTGTAGAATTTCTACCAAATTGGCACTCAGTTTCCCTCAAGGAGGTCTCTATTTTTGTAACCCAACCCAAGCCAGGTAAGACTGTACTTGCAAGATTCTTTACGTATATGGATTGTACTGCCTGTATCCCAGAAGAGTGGGATACAATGGTGATTGTTCCTATCTATGAGAAAGGCCAACACTCTGACCCTTCTAATTATTGACCAATCAGTCTGTTGAGCATGGGTCCCACAGGGTCCCAGGAGAGATCATCTTCCAAGATATCCACACCTCCACTGTGGACATTGCAATTTGGTGCGTTTTAATAATTCGTTAATGAGAGTGATTGAAACCCAGCCCGGGCACGTACCGCGGGCATTGCAAAAAAACTCATCATCATCACATGCAGGTCACTCATTCCTGCAAAAGGGAGAATGGATGACTTTTGAAGTGCTTTAATGAGCCCCAGTGCCTTCCTGAGGTGTTTAAAGTGGTTCACTTGAAACTGAAGCCAGTCAAGTTGAAGTCGAAGAAAGGAGACTGTGAAATAAATAGGCACTGGGTGGTTAACATGGCGTCAAAACAAATAGCTTAGCTATTTTTCACTCTTTTTGCTTGGTAAGCTGTTTTTGGCCCAGGGGATAAAGAAGTGCCAGCAACAACCCAATAAAAGCAATAGGTGCTGTAGGAGGCAGCACAAGCTCCAGAGAGCTTGACACACTGGCTTGAGTCAACCATCAAACATCAACCAGATCCCCACAGCAGAAGTCACGATCGTACCACCTGGCTCCCTCCTGACCATACCAGGACCTATCACGTGCGCTAGATGCAAGCCGGCCTATGTGGAAGGCATCACTCCCTTTGCCATTGGAGGTTCCAAGATTGTAGGATCAGGAGCCTGGGGATGTCTGGGTTACAGAGCTCTAGGCCAGTGGAGAGGTGGATATCTTGGAAGAAGCTTTCTCCTGGGACCCTGTGGGAGCATCTTCCAATAGACCCCATAACGTCCAACGACTGATCATAATGACCAGGAACTGGCAACCCTAAGTCTGAGGCATCGCTGAAATCCAGGCCAGGGCTTTGAGGGGACTGGGCGCCCTTCTTCTCCCACTACTTTGCTCTGCTATCATCAATATAAATTCGTCGGTTTCCTTCTGTCTCCCAGCTGTCTCTTCCCTGAGTCCTCAGAAATTCTTCTGTAAGAATGAAAACTTACTCAGCTTCCATATATTTTTGTTTTAATCTCTGGTTTATTTTTAAATTGTTTAATTGTTTTTAAGTTTTTGTATATGTTTTTAACTGGTTTTATGCCATTGGTAACCGCCCATAGATGAAAGTTGGTGGCGGTGTACGAATTTGCTAAATCACTCAATCAATCAATCAATCATCCGCAGGACCACAGCTGCACTCTGGGGAGGATGCACACCTACCTCGCTAGCATGCGGTAAAGTTTGCTGAGGTGATATAGGTGAAGGATTGGAACCATTCAAAGGAGGAAGAAGCAATGATGTGGTAGTTTACTGCTAACACTCCACTGCAATCAGGTCCATAGCCACTAGAGGGCAGTCACTTCCAAGAAGCAGCCCCTCCATCCCTACCGGCCCACCCTGGGAAGACCTGTTTATTTTAAGAACCAAAGGGAGCCTGTTCAGAACATACTCCGTGGACTGAGGACTCCAGCTGTTCGGTAACCAACAGCGAAGGAAGTCTCCCTCCAAAGAGCATCTTTACTGAAAACCATTCCCAGGTATTTATAAGTCCTTACTTGATCAATTGATTGATTAAGTGCCATCAAGTCGTGTCGACTCTTAGCAACCACATAGATAGATACTCTCCAGGATGATTTGTCTTCAACTTGGCCTTTCAGGTTTCTCAGTGCTGCATTCATTGCTGTTGTGATCGAGTCCATCCACCTTGCTGCTGGTCGTCCTCTTCTTCTCTTTCCTTCAACTTTCCCCAGCATTATGGACTTCTCAAGGGAGCTGGGTCTTCGCATAGTGTGTCCAAGTATGATAGTCTGAGCCTGGTCATTTGTGCCTCGAGTGAAAGTTCTGGATTGATTAAACTCCCCATTAATCCACCAGACATCTTTCTTAGTTTGTTTGTTTTTTAAGAAAAACTCATGATCTAAGACTTTTGTACATTTATAGATAAATAGTCTTCTTCTCATGTCAACAGATGTGATGATATAGATAGAATAACTGCATCATCAGCATGAAGCAGAACTGTGATAGATTTACTGGCTAATTTAGGAGGGTGGGAATCTGGGTTATGCAAGAACGTAAATAAAGATTGAAAAGAAGAGGGGCAAAAATGCATCCCTGTTTGACTCCCTTCTGTGTGGGTACAGACAGGGTCAGATGTCATTGGACATTGCATCTCACCCAAAGTGAGGTATTCTCATGCAACATTCGGATAAGGAGAAGGAGCCGACCATCAATGGAGGAATTGGCAAATTTACTCCCCAAGCGCTCCCTAGAAATGAAGTCAAACCCTGCCTTAAAAGCTGCGTAAAGTGGTGAATACTTTTCAGCCAGATGTTGTAGAACTTGGGCGTGATCAAGAGTCATCTGAATGGACCTAAACCTCGCTTGTTACTCCCTTAGTATGTTCCCCTGTTCCAACCAGTCCGTGAGATTAACATATAGATGTCTAGAATATAATTTATGAATAATGCTCAGCAGACTGATTGGTCGATAATGAGAAGGGTCAGAGTGTTGGCCTTCCTTATAGATGTGAACAATCACAATCACCAGACAAGATGGGTCCTGGGATGGTGACGATGATGGGAGATGGCCAGATCATGACATCTACTGAGGGGATCTGGTTGATGGGCTGAGGGTTGACATCAACCTGTGTTTCAAGCACTGCGTAGTTTGTCCTGCCTCCATAGCCTCCAATGCCTCAAAGCCGCCGAGGCTTACAGAACCTGCAGAGCCGAAACCGACCACTGGGTTGGAGGGCGAGATGGGATGGTGAAGGCTGGGCCCCAGTAAGCCATTGTGGGAGGCAGACCTGAAAGAAAAGATGTGGACATGGAACGTTGGAGGGATTGGGAAATGGAAGGCGATTGCACTCTTTGGAGAGGGTCAACTTGATCATGAACATACAACAGCTCCCAGTTCCTGCTCTTTGCCTCGTCCAAATTCCAATCAAAATTGGGAAACCCTTTCTTCTTCTTCTTCCGAGGGTGGAACCAGTGTTTAGGGATCTCCATTTCTTCCCTGTTGATTACCAAATCATATCGACTACTTTGGACATGCAGTTTGCTATGGCTTTCGGTTTCTTTTGAATCTTTGTACTACCCCCCTCCCACTGTATTACCAATTCACTGAGCAAACAATACAAAACCAAAGCTTTTTTTGTGACAGTTAAGCAGATAATGGGGATGGCAATCCCTTTGTGTCGTCTTCTGCTGTGGATACGGACCATCCACTGCAGAAACGCATATCATGGTGTGATGGGTCACCTCAAGGGCTGAAGTCTTGCAGCTCTGATCCACTTTCCAGGATCCGTGTCTCTTTTCTCTTCCCATAAAAACATGCCCACGATTTTCAGATGGACAGAAAGCCTATCTTGTGAAAACTGGGGCTGAATATAAAAACTGGAGAAGATGCTTGAGGTGGTTGAGATGGCATCTATTTATTCTTGAAAATTTACTGTTGATGTGTTAATCCTTGGGGAAGAAACCCCTCAAGCACAGTGGGAGATGGAGCCATTGTCAGGTCTGCCTTGCATGCCAAAGGTCCTCCGTTCAATCTCCAGCATCTCCACCAGGAAGGGCTGGGAAAGACCATGGAGACTTGGTCTCACCTGAAACCACAGAGAGACCCTGCCAGTCAGAGTAGGCAATACTGAACTAGATGTACCAATTTTCTGACTCAGTAGACTGCAGCTTATTATGTTAAAGTCTTGAAAGGCTGGCTCCAAAAGTTAGCCTTCCATTCACAGAATGTGTTCTTCTGAAAATGGAAGGAGTGTGCTATCAACAGGACTCCTTCTTCCATGAACCCAAAACTCTCCATGATCCACAGGGGGAGGTTGGCTTCAAAGGTACCTTCCTGTTCATCTAAGACACCTTTCCGTAAGTGGAAGGATTCTTCCATACACAGAAAAATCCTTTCTATGAGTGGAAAAACACACCTTTGGATCCAGCCTCGCCTTCAGTGCCAACCCCAAGAACCAATAAGAATAGAAGCTGGTCTAAAGAAGACTACGGGAAGAGAAACATACTAAATTCTCTGAAGAGCAAAAGTCAAGAGATGCTGTGAGAGTCGAGTGATCTGTTGGCAGGTCTTGGAAGAGCGAGTCCTTTTATACAGTTTTTGACAGCATCCCTAGTGGTTAGTGGTCAACAATTTAATTAAGATACATATTTGTTATACTATCAATACGTTACGAGCGATGGGTTCATTTCCATCTTGTTTTTGCTTGCTTATGCAGGGTAAGGTGAACAGGGGAGAACATCCTGATCTGAAAAAGGGACACCACCATGTCCTCATTTGAATTCACCACGGCATTTTATTTCATTAAGTAAATTGCATCAAGTGTTCATGCCAACCCCATGCTTTGTCATGAACCCTGCTGCCCATTAAGATCATCTCGAGAGGTTCGTTTAGGGTTGCCGCCAGCTCGTCTGGTAGCTAAATGGGACATGACTGGGACGTGACCGGGACGTGACCGGGACGTATCTCCATGTATGTTACTTAGATAGCTGCAACCACTAAACTCTGAACTCTGTAAGTGGAATGGTAGTTTCCTTAGTGCTTAGTGCTAAAGAATCACAGACCCCAACAAATTGTTTCATTCATCTCATCCTGACTCAGCTTATCTACCTGTAAATCAACCACTGATGGCCACTTCAGGAATCAACAAAAATTGGAAATCTACTCTTTGGGGTGTCCCACATTGTTTTGAATAGGATTTTAACGGAGTATATAATAAGTTTTCTTGATTTTTGGATAGGGGCATAGCAAGGTTGGAGTGGGCCCAGAGACAAGATTTTAAAATGTGCCCCCCCCCGAAGCTCAGCTGGTGAATGAAGTAAAGAAATCTTAAATGAAGCTGAATAATGGTAACAAAAAGCATAGTAAAATTTATAGATATAGATATAACACACCTATGTGTCACAATAGAACATCATCCTAAATTATTTTTTAAAAGGGCTTGTAAATTGTGGATGATGTAAGTCATTTATTGGTACTAGAGAAAGACATGCTGCTCTGGGAGCTCCAAGTCTTAACACCCACATCAATTTCAGAGAATGAATACAATTGAAGGAAGCCTGGGTGAGTGCGTGGCTGGGGGAATCAGTCATGTTACTTGCCTCTGGGGGGCCCCCAAGGCAGTGGGCCCCCAGACAACTATCTCCACTTGCCCTATTATAGTTACGCCCCTGCTTTTGGAGATGTAATCTTGAAAACCATGTTTGTTTCAAAGGAATTAAGTCAGCATAGAATTCTGATGACTGGTCAGTTAGCATATAAAACACAATCTAATGACCAAAGTTTCAACCGCATCAAAAAGCTGTGTCATGTTGAACCAGGAAGAAGAGGTTCAGAATGAAATTTCTCAGGGAGTTTTCCTGTATAGCCCCAGCTGTTGTTCTACTGAAATATCAACCAAAGAGAAATTCAGAATGAATATCATAGTTCCTCCCAAAGGGCGGAGGCAGGAACGGGGACGGGGACTTCTGTAAACCTTCAAGGGAAGCCTAAATTAATTTCTATAAAGGAAGGGGACATTTCACAGTAGGGTTCTGCATTTTTTTTTGACCCAGTCATCCCTTATGAAAAGTGACTCCCACACCCCACTTGGTGGTAGTTTGGATAGACTGTGAAATGGGACAAAAACCATTCATCCATTCAGAGTGAGGGCAAGAATCAATGCCCTCACTCTGATTTGGCTTTGGGAAATCACCACACAGCCAAATTTGATTGGCCATGTGGTAATAACCAAGCTGGCAAGAGAATCCCTGATAGGTTGTCCCACCTCAGCAGCGAAAAGAAGAACTCTAATCTGAAAATCGCAGTTAAGCAGCTCCTGAGAAGGGGACGGTGAAGAGGAGTGCCCCTCGTTATTATGGTGACTGAGATGGGGGGGGGGATATATTGTCTTGTCCCATGTCCCTGGTGGTAGGCCAAGCCCCCTTCCAAGACCAATTCCTGCAAGCTTTGAAAATGTGTGGGGTTGGGGAGAAGGAAAGGCTTCCAGAAGCCTTCTCTTGAAAGGGAGGAGAATCACTCCTCGCAAAGCTTGGCAGGGCCAGATTGCACCCAAAGAGGCAGATATGAGGGGCATTTTACCACCCTGTTCATGCCCCAATCATCTGCCGCCTGAGGCAATTGCCTCCCCTTGCCTCATGAAAGGACCATGAATGAAAGAGAATAAAAAATTAAAAAATTGGAAGAGGTGGGTCCTTTGGATAATGTTTTGATCACCAATGTTAATGTTTTGATCACCCCGAGCTCTCTTTTCCCAAATGAAAATATTCACCACCCAACACAGCTCAGTCTTCATTTTGAGCATGTAAATTTAACCCTGGGAATCTGTGTTCAGGCTTGCATGCAGGGGTATCCATTCTGAAATGAAATGAACACATGCATACATTCCAGGAGCAGTAAAATGAGTATTGTGTTCTGAATGCGTTCCTCCTCTGTGAACCAGGACATGCTGAACGCTGCATGGGCATCGGCAGAACCAAATGTATTATTACATTTGAAATGTGATGCTATAAAACCAGAGATGAGGTTCATACTGAAGGAAGGCCATGCCCGTCTTCAGGGCTCCTGGCCTTCCTTTCTGTTCTTACCAACTTGTCCCAGTCAGAAAAACAACTCCGGTTGTTCCCAAATTATCTTCTGGAGAGAACCAGAAATGCCAGCTGCCCAGAGGGATGAACTGGGTCGATTTCAAGGAACTACAGAGGAACAGAAAATCATCATCTTATTCTCAGTCTTTTGCTTAAAGCAGCAGGAATTGTCTACAACAACAACAACAACTATTTATATACCGCTTTTCGACAAAAATTTCCAAAGCGGTTTACAGAGAGAAATAATAAATAAATAAGATGGCTCCCTGTCCCCAAAGGGCTCACAATAATAAACAAAGAAACATAAGATAGACACCGGCAACAGCCACTGGAGGTCCTGTGCTGGGGGTGGATAGGGCCAGTTACTCTCTCCCTGCTAAATAAAGAGAATCACCACGTTAAAAAGGTGTCTCTTTGTCCAGTTAGCAGGGGAGTTCTACAGTATAACACATTGTCTATAACACATTGTCCATCTCCACCGTAAGGCCTTATTCAGTCATTTCTTGGACCCGACATCCCACAGAAAGAGAAATATCTGGATTACCCCCTTGAAACATATTACCTCAGTGCTGTTCCATATACACTTGCTTCTGGTTCTGAAGCCCAGTTCAGCACTAGTGTTCATCCAGACTGCCTTAAATGATTTAGGAGGAATAGATCTGAAGGACAAATTCTTCCCACCATGTGATGCCCCCATACTGAGGCTGTTGGCATGACCAGAGATCCCTGGGCAGGAGAGGGTTAAACCAGGGATTGGTTTAATTGGGGAACCATGCATGCATGTGTCAGTTGGGGAACCATGAACTCACCTGACCTAGCTGTGCCGAAGCTGGGTAGCCCAGATTCGCTACCCAGGTTAAAAGGAAGGTAGGAAGGCAACCAAGACTGTCCTACCCTTTCTTTGGTTATCTGTGAGTACAATTTGACATAAATGTGGCTTGGGCTGCCAGCAGCCATGTTTCTCATAGAGTTCTACAGTACTGAGGTCTGACTCTTCTGTGCTCCATGTTGCATTATGGGATACTGGAGGACGGAGCTCAGATTTTCTTCCCTCCTGGAGAGCATGGCACCCCAGTCATCTAGGGGGTTGGGTAAGGTCATACGACAGGCCTGAGGCATGGGCCTGTCTCCCCTCCAGCCCACCCCACACATGGTCGTGAGAACAGGCTCACTGTGTTGGTCATTGGTGCCTTCTCTGTGGTGACCCCGCCTCATTAACGGTGTTTCAGTGGGTCGCCCAGACGTTTTTCTTCCACTGTGGTTTTAGGCTGCAGTCCAAAATCGATTCCAGGAAAGCCTGAGAAAGACTCTTGTATGTACTCTCAAGAGCTGCTGCCAGTCGTTGTAGACAATATTGAGTCTAATGGACCGAAGTTCAGACTCAGTAGGTAACTGGGCAATGGGAATATTTTAACATTTGTTTGTTTATTTCTTTAACATATTTATATACCACCCAAAACGCAAGCCTCTGAGCGGTTTACGACAATACAATAAAAACAACAAATAGAAAGGTGAAAACATAACAATATGCAACATAATGTTGCTTTTAATTAAACTTTACATATCAAGCAAAATATCCAGCAGAGTTGTAATTACCTTGAAAGCAATCAAAGGGAATTATTGAATTGAAAGGAACGAGTCCTACTCAGCAAATAATAACAGGTTTTTTTCTAGAATAATTTGTGCTAATCCAAGCATTCGAGTGAGAAGCTCAACAAGTCGCTAATTAAAGCTCTGGTCAAAAAGGGACTTTCCCCAAGGATAGGAAAATGGTATATAAGCATGGCCAGTTCCTTAGATTCTCCAACAGCTTTTCTTGACTTGCACCTTCTCACGTCTTCTCGGATAAGGGAAGTCAAACAGCACAGGGCAACTTCTTACATGGAAAAGAAATGCCGTGTTGAAAGATCTTGAGCTGGTGTACAACATCAGATGTACTTGGACTCCTATCCTGGCTGGGGTTGCCTCTGAGGCTGGAAGTGGCCTATTGCCATAAGCTGGTAGCCATTGATAGACCTGTCCCCCATGAATTTCCTTAAGCCATCCAAGATGGCGGCCATCACTACCTCCCAAGGCCAGACTCCCAAGGTCCATCAAGCTCGGTACTTTCTACACTCTTTAAGATTTCATTTCAAATACTTGCATCAGAATATTTCTATTTGGAACTGAGCTGCCCCAACCAGAAATACCACTCATCTAAAGAGCCAAGGTTTTACTGGCTTTCTCAAAGCTGTGATGGAGACGGAGGAGTGGATCCTACTGGGAGAACATTCCCAAGTCTTGCTACATGCAATTTTAGAATATTTTTTGTTTTATTTTATTTAATATATTTCTATACTGCCTAAAACGCAAGTCCTCGGGGCGGTTTACAAAACAATAAAAACAGCCAATAAAAGATGAAAACATTTCAACAAATTAAAAAGTTAAAACTCTTAAAACACTATTAAAACAATTAAAACAGTATCTAATTCAAAGCCTGGGTGAACAAATGCGTCTTGACTGCCCTTTTAAAAGTTGTAAGAGATACGGAGGCTCTTATTTCAGCAGAAAGTGTGTTCCAAAGCCTCAGGGCAGCTACGGAGAAGGCCCGTCCCGGAGGAGCCACCAGACGAGCTGGTGGCAACTGAAGATGAAACTCTCCAGATGATCTCAGTGGGCGATGTGGTTAATAGCAGAGAAGACATTCTATTAAATACCCAGGGCCCAAGCTGTTTAGGGATTTATAATTCGTAACCAAAACCTTATACTCTGCCCAGAAACTTACTGGCAGCCAGTGTAGATCTTTTAAGATAGGAGTGATATGGTCTCTCTGAGATGATCCAGAGACCAACCTGGCCATCGCGTACTGGAGTAACTGCAGTTTCCAGATAACATACAAAGGCAGCCCCACATAGAGTGCCTTGCAGTAGTCAAGTCTGGCGGGGACAGGCAGATGTACTATTGTTCTGAGGCCATTTATCTGCACTATTTTATATTTTATGACAAATGATTTTGTCATAAATGACAAAAGTATTAAACGAGCATTACTTCATTCATTGGGTTTTCCGTGTAGGGAGGGTTTCCATCGGGAACCAACAAAGGCCAACCAGATGCCTCCAGGAAGACCAGAAGTGAAGCATTAAAGCAAAAGCCCCGGATCTCCCCTGTGACTGGGATATGAGGCCCTCACTCGAAGGTAAATCATCTGCCTTGCATGCGAAACCCAGGTTCAATTCTTGGCAGTGTCTCCAGGTAGGGCTGAGAGAGATTTGCTCGAAACCTTGGCAAAGCCACTGCCAGTCCGTGCAGACAATACTGAGCTAGATAGACCAAAGGTCCAACCTGGTATAAGGCAGCTTAATATGTTTCTGAGAAGGAACATAAAATAATAGCCCCTGTTTCCCCCCTGTGGCTGGCATCCAGTGACACACAAAACCTGCATATCATGTAAACCTCACACTATGCTGAAGAACAACAGATTCAAGGTGGGAGATCCACTAAGTTCTATCTCAACGAGACCCTATCAAAACACCACCAAGAAAACGGACTTACTGGCTACTCTGAGAAGATGCAGTGAAGACAAGAGAGTTGAATGAAGCTGATGGAAGGACAGAGGGAACACATAGCTTTTTCTACAGGTCCCCCAGCCTCCCTTGTGGTTAGGATGCTCCAGCTAACATTCTCCAGCTAACCTCACTCCATGACGTCACTCCACGCTCCAGTTTACGCACTCCAGATAACATTCAGCTGGGTTGCTGACACTTCTTCTTTCCACTGAAGAAGTTCTTTCCACAACTTTGACTCAGTAGAAGGGAACTTCCAATGTGGATAGATACTATGTGGGTATCTTGAAAGATGAGAATGAGGGCTGGGGAAACAGGGAAGTGCTAAGGAGTTACTACAGCAGCAACATCAGGAGGGCTCTGGTGGATTATCTCAATGGTGGGTTTAGTACAGCACCCTGATTCCCAGATCAGACAACCAGATACTTCGAGGAAGCCAACCAGTAGAGTAAAAAAGCAATAGACTTCCTTCGCTGTTGGTTTCCCCAGCAACTGACGTCCTCAGTCCACGGAGTATGTTCTGAGCATACTCCCTCTGGTTCTTAAAATAAACAGGTCTTCCCATAGTGGGTTGGCAAGGATCGAGGGATGGCTGCACCTTGGGGAGGAGTGAGTGCCCTCTAGTGGCTATGGGCCTGCTTGCAGTGGAGTGTTAGTAGTAAGCTACCACATCATTTCGCCTTCCTCCTTTGAATGGTTCCAATCCTTCACCTACGTCACCTCAGCAAACTTTACCGCATGCTAGCGAGGTAGGTGTGCATCCTACCCAGAGTGCAGCTGTGGTCCTGCGGATGATTGATTGATTGAGTGAGTGATTTAGCAAATTCATACACCACCCCCAACTTTCCTCTATGGTTGGTTACCAATAGCATAAAACCATTTAAAAACATATACAAAAACTTAAAAACAATTTAAAAATTTAAAAATTAACCAGAGATTAAAACCCAAAAATATTAGGAAGCTGATTAAGTTTTCATTCAGACAGAAGGGATTCTGAGGACTCAGGGAAGAGGCAGCTGGGAGACAGAAGGAAATCGATGAATTCATTTTTAGGATAGCAGAGCAAAGTAATGGGAGAAGAAGGGCAACCAGTCCAGGACTTCAAAGTCCTGGCCTGGATTTCAACGATGCCTCAGATTTAGGGTTGCCGGTTCCTGGTCATTATGATCAGTCGTTGGACGTTATAGAGTCTATTGGCAGATGCTCCCACAGGGTCCCAGGAGAGAGCTTCTTCCAAGATATCCACCCCTCCACTGGCCCAGAGCTCCGTAAGCCAGACCTCCCCAGGCACCTGATCCTACAACCTCAGAACGACCAATGGCACAGAGATGCCTCCCAAACAGACCGGCTTACAGCTAGTGCACGTGATGGGTCCTGGGATGGTCAGGAGGGAGCAAGGTGGCACGATCGTGACTTCTGCTGGGGGGATCTAGTTGATGGGTTGAGGGTTCACCCTGGCCAGGGTGCCGAGCTCTCCGGAGCTTGTGCTGCCTCCTACAGCACCTAAAGCTTTTATTGGGTTGTTGCTGACACTTCTTTATCCCTGGGCCAAAATGAGCTTACCAAGCAGAAAGAGTGTAAAATAGCTAAGCTATTTGTTTTGACACCATGTTAACCATCCAATGCCTATTTATCTCACAGTCTCCTTTGTTCGACTTCAACTTGACTGGCTTCAGTTGCGAGTGAAGCACTTAAAACACCTCCGCGAGGGACTGGGGCTCATTAAAGCACTTCAAAAGTCATCCATTCTCCCTTTTGCAGGAATGAGTGATCTGCATGTGATGATGATGCCCACGGTACGTGCCCTGGCTAGGTTTCAATCACTCTCATTACCAAATTATTAAAACACACCAAATTGTCCCATTATTTATTTTGGACACTGCTTTGGAAGCTCCGTCTTTCAAAAACAGGTGTCCACGTTATGGTGTTCTGTATTCGTGAGTAATCATAACCCCTATACTTCAAGAAATAGCTAGTGTTTTCTCAAGACGAACTGGGTCGGGGGGCAGCTAGGAAGTGCTCTGAGGCTTTTCAATGGGAGAATCCTCCCCATATGAGCAATAGGGCTCACCTAACCTTGCTCAGAATCAAATCAAACACCTCCAGTTCCATCCGGACCAGTACTCCCCCCCCCCCCCGCCGCCGGCTGGTTTGCGATTCTTTAAAAAATATGAAAACAAATTTTATTACTTTCTGCCCCTTCAAGTGGTTTGTGCGTGTGTGTGTCCGCGAACATTCACCTGCCCACCACCAGATTCTAAAATCACTGCTGTGGCCCACAAGATTGGCCGGAGGGGGCAGGGGAAAGTTTGCCTATAGGAAGACCCCCGAAAGGGGCAGAAAGTAATTAATTTTTTTAAAAAAATATGAACCCCGCACAGAGCGGATGGGAGGGGGGTTTCTGAAGGGTGCCGGACCAAAACTGGCCCACTTAGGTTCGTGTCTGGTCTGGACTCAAACCAACATGGGCCAGCCCATTCCGGGCACAACCCTACATGTGTTTCCGTGCACATCCCTCACCCTTAGTCCATCTAGCTAAAGATGGTATCTGTCCATTCCTCTGGTAGGGATGGGCCCGGACAGGTCCAGAGGCTATTGTAAAGACATCCGGAGTGGTCCGGAGTGGTCCGGACTTGGGCGGTCTGGTTTGGGTGGGTGGGGAACTTACCCTCCTGCCGCTTTCCCGCCCTGGCGCCATAATTTCAGTAGTAATTGGGGAGGCAGGATACCTCCCTGCTGCCCCTTCCCTGCTGTTGCTATGAAAAACTCCAAGGAGTCCTTTGAGCGTGCGCATGTCACAGAGATGTGAAGGATAAATACTCTTATATTTAATATATTTAATTATATTAATTAAATATAATTATATATTAATTATATTAATTATATTTAATATTTATACATAAATAATCTTCTTCTCATGTCAACAGATGTGATGATCTAGATAGAATAACTGCATCATCAGCATGAAGCAGAACTGTGATAGATATACTGGCTCATTTAGGAGGGTGGAAATCTGGGTTATCCAAGAGAGTAAATAAAGATCAAAAATCAGTGGGGCAAAAATGCATCCCTGTTTGACTCCCTTCTGTGTGGGTACAGACAGGGTCAGATGTCATTAGACATTGCATCTCACCCAAAGTGAGGTGTTCTCATGCAACATTCGGATAAGGAGAAAGAGCCGACGATCAATGGAGGAATTGGCAAGTTTACTCCCCAAGCGCTCCCTACAAATGGAGTCAAACCCTGCCTTAAAAGCTGCATACATCGGAGAATACTTTTCAGGAAGATATTGTAGAACTTGGGCCTGATCAAGAGTCATCTGAATGGGCCTAAACCTCGCCTGTTCCTCACTTAGTATGTTCTCCTGTTCCAACCAGTCCGTGAGGTTAACATATAGATTTCTAGAATATAATTTATGAATAATGCTCAACAGACTGATTGGTCGATATTTAGAACGGTCAGAGTGTTGGCCTTCCTTATAAATGGGAATAATCACTATTGCATCCCACTCCTCCGGGATACAGGTAGTACGAACCATATAAGTAAATGAATCTTGCAAGTACAGGAGCCCACCATTCAACATTTGATTTTAACAGTGCAGAGGGGATCTGATCCAACCCCGGGGTCTTACCCGGTTTGAACTGGGCAGCTTTATATGTTTCTGAGAAGGAACATAAAATATTAGCCCCTGTTTTCCCCCTGTGGCTGGCATCCAGTGACACACAAAACCTGCATATCATGTAAACCTCACACTATGCTTCATTGCAAAAAACTCATCATCATCACATACAGATCACTCATTCCTGCAAAAGGGAGAATGGATGACTTTTGATGTGCTTTAATGAGCCCCAGTCCCTCCTTGAGGTGTTTTAAGTGTTTTTAAAACGCCCAAATTGTCCCATTATTCATTTTGGACACTGCTTTGGAAGCTCCGTCTTTCAAAAACAGGTGTCCACGTTGTGGTGTTCTGTACTCCTGAGTAATCATAACCCCTATACTTCAAGCAATAGCTAGTGTTTTCTCAAGAGGAACTGGGTCGGGGGTCAGCTAGGAAGTGCTCTGAGGCACTTGAATGGGAGAATCCTCCCCATTTGAGAAATAGGGCTCACCTCACCTTGCATCAGAACATAGGAAGCTTCCTTCTACCAGGTCAGACCCTTAGTAGGGGTGCACATGAACCTCTTCATAGGCCCTTTTATGGGCCTCCAAACAGGTTCAAACATCAGGCGGTTCAAAGTTCAAAGGTGTAGGGTCACACATTAAGGGTGGGGGAGGGTGTCCTTACCCTTCTCTCCACTTTCCCCCCCTGCTTCCCCGTTTCCCTAATGCCCTGTTTCCTTTTTGGCTGGAAGTACCCCGAAGCAGCTGGCACATGTGTGCCCGTCTGCACATCCAGCTAATTCTGGCCACTTACAGCTGAGGAGCAAACCGGGCAGTGCCCCGTAGGACTTGGGAAATAACTGGTGCCGGCGGGGGAAACAGAGGGTAGGGGTAAGTGCATTGTATAGGATGCCTGCCTCTGAAGGAATGCCCCTTTCCCTATAGAATTTCTACGGATTTGGCACTCAGTTTCACTCAAGGAGGTCTCTAGTTTAGTGACCCAATCCAAACCTTTTAAGACCCGATCAGATCCCCTCTGCACTGTTAAAATCAAATGTTGAATGGTGGGCTCCTGTACTTGAACGATTCTTTACTAATATGGATTGTATTGCGTGTATCCCAGAAGTGTGGGATACAATGGTGACTGTTCCGATCTTTGAGAAAGGCCAACACTCTGACCCTTCATATTATCAACCATTCAATCTGTTGAGCATTATTCATAAATTATATTCTAGACATCTATATGTTAACCTCACGGACTGGTTGGAACAGGAGAACATACTAAGTAAGGACCAGGCGAGGTTTATGTCCATTCAGATGACTCTTTATCAAGCCCAAGTTCTACAACATATGGTTGAAAAGTATTCACCGCTGCATGCAGCTTTTAAGGCAGGGTTTGACTCCATTTCTAGGGAGCGCATGGGGAGTAAACTTGCCAATTCTTCCTTTGATCGTAAGCTGCTTCTCCTTATCCGAGATGCTGCCAGTCAGTGTAGAAAATACTGAGCTAGATGGACAAAGGGTCTGACTTGGCAGAAGGCAGCTTCCTATCTTCCGATGGAAGGTTGGGGTCCCACAGGGTCCCAGGAGAGAACTTCTTCCAAGATATCCACCCCTCCACTGTGGACATTGCAAAAAACCCATCAACATCACATGCAGATCACTCATTCCTGCAAAAGGGAGAATGGATGACTTTTGAAGTGCTTTAATGAGCTCCAGTCCTTCCCTGAGGTGTTTTAAGTGGTTCGCTCGAAACTGAAGCCAGTCAAGTTGAAGTCGAAGAAAGGAGACTGTGAGATAAATAGGCATTGGGTGGTTAACATGGCGTCAAAACAAAGAGCTTAGCTATTATTCACTCTTTCTGCATGGTAAGCTCATTTTGGCAAAGGGAATAAAGAAGTGTCAGCAACAACCCAATAAAAGGTTAGCTGGAGTGATGGAGCATCCTAACCTCCAGGGAGGCTGGTGGACCTTTATAAAAGCTGTGCATTCCCACTGTCCTTCCATCAGCTTCATTCGACTCTACTGTCTTCACTGCATCTTCTCAGAGAAGCCGGTGAGTCCATTTTCTTGGTGGTGTTTGGATAGACTCTAGTTGACACAGAGCTTGGTGGATCTTCCACCTTGAGTCTACTGTTCTTCAGAATATAGAGCAGTTGACGGCTAGGCTAGGATTAGGATGCCACTGAATGCCAGGCACTGGTGAACAAAACCGGGAAGGGGCTACTTCCATTTAGCCAGGCTTAAAGACGTCTCAGTCGTATCTTGTTCTCCACTGTTGCAAACAGGAGGCTGAACTGGAAGGATTATGGTGTGATCCAGCAGTTCTCTTATGTTTATTCTCATAGAAACATAGAAAAGCCAAATCTGCACCCCTCTGTCCTCATCTCCTTACAAGAGGGTTCCCATCAGGGTTTCTCTAAGAGGAATTCCCTGATGTTGTTGACTACAACTCCAATTATCCCCAAGTAAGTGGCATTGCGGCTGGGGATTCGGCAGTTTTAGTCAACAACATCTGGGAATCCCTGTTAGTGGGAACGCTGGTTGCCACCCTGAACCTTGAGTGGCTTCAACAAAGAAATTGGGGAAATTTTTCAGCTTGAAGTATACTCCATCAAGACTGTCACAAACCATTCTGCTTCTATGTTGGGGGTCTTTGTGGATTGGTACCAAGGAGAAATTTGGGAGAAATGTCTCTGAGGGTTCCGTCCCATCCCTGAGTGAATGTCAATTCACCGTAATGTGTTGTTCATTCATTTCTGTTTCAGACTCACCTCCATCTCCCCAGTAATGTCTATCATCTCCACTGGTCGTGGTTTTCACAGTTTAGGCCCCGTTTTTCAAGGCCATGGCTTTTATGGATGCCTTGGCTCTGGTGTTGGTGCAGGCGCCCTGGGCGCTATAGGAGCCAGCAAAAGCTCCGGAGAGTTCAGCACCCTGGCTGTGGTGAACCCTCAACCCATCAACCAGTTCGACCCAGAAGAAGTCTCGCTCGGGTCACCTCCCCCACTTGTGACCGTCCCAGGACCCTTCATATGCGGTAGCTGCAAGCCGGTCTATGTGGGAGGCATCACTCCATGTGCCATTGGAGGTTCCGGGATTGTAGGATCAGGTGCCTGGGGAGGTCTGGGTTATGGAGATTTGAGCCAGTGGAGGGGTGGATATCTTGGAAGAAGCTCTCTCCTGGGACCCTGTGGGAGCATCGACCCATAGACGCCATAATGTCCAACGACTGATCATAATGACCAGGAACCGGCAACCCTAAGTCTGAGGCATCGCTGAAATCCAGGCCTGGACTTTGAGGGGACTGGGCACCCATCTTCTCCCACTACTTTGCTCTGCTTTCCTCAGTATGAATTCATCGGTTTCCTTCTGTCTCCCAGCTGCCTCTAATATGATGCCATTTCCTTCACATTCTCACTAAAGCTTCTTCTGCATACTTGCAATCCGTGTTCTCTTGGTTTTTGAACTGGCAGCTCTGATTTCCGGGAACAGATGCTTCCGTGAGTCTTGGTAGCCCAGAAACCCTTCTGACTGTGACTGTGACTGGCAGGAGCTCTCCAGGGCTTCCAGCTGGAGTTTCCCCCAGCCGTACCTGGAGATGCTGCCAGGGACTGAAACGGCAGTCTTCTGCATGTAAGGCGGATGCTCCATCACTGCTCGATGGCCCCAACCTCAAAAGTGGCGTCCATGAGCCTCCCATCCAGGAACTGACCACACCAAGACCTGCTTAGACCTCACCCAATCACCCCCACCCCTGCTTTGGTGGACAGGCTGGACTTCTCTTGTCTGCCTGGCCCTATGCCAGGGCCTGCGGCCAGGCAGCAGTTGGAGGGAGGGCCTCCCCTGCCAGGGAAGAAGGTTCCTCCCGTGGCAGATGTGGAGATGGTGGAGGTGCAGCCAGCTTCCAGGCTAGCCAAATCCATCTTGCTGCCCTCCCTGCATACTTCCCTGCTGCCCCGTTTGTTCTTCGGCAGGAAATGGCCAGAAGGAGCTGGACCTGAACATGGACACGCACGTGCCAGCTACTTCCAGCCACTTCCAGTCAAAGAGCAAATGGGGTGGCAGTGAAGTACGCTGCTGCCCCATAGGACTTGGGGAATACCTGGTGCCAGCAGGAAAGAAGTGGAGGGAGGGGTAAGGGCACCCTCCCCCACCATTAAGGTGCGACACCCAGCCACCATCGAGCCACCTACACCTGGTTCCATGCAGATCTCTAACTCTTAGTCCATCTAGCTAAGGATTGTCTACACTGACGGGCAGCAGCTCTCCAAGGTTTCAAGCAGGGATCTTTCCCAGCGATGCCTGGAGATGCTGCCAGGGACTGAACCTGGGACCTTCTGCATGCCAAACAGATGCTCTACCACTGAGCTTCTGTCACATCCGGGCAGTTAGGGAAACTCAAAACCTTTGTACATGAAGATCACTCAAGATTGTATCTGTCCATTCCTCTGTCAGGGGGCCTAGGCTGGGCTGTCACATCCCTGCAGATGCATGGGTAACCTACTTTCAAGCATAGTATGGGATGTCTGCGCCTGAAGGAATGCCCCTTTCCCTATAGAATTTCTACCAATAAGGCACTCAGTTTCCCTCAAGGAGGTCTATAGTTCAGTGACCCAACGCATGCTGGGTAAGACCCCGGGGTTGGATCAGATACCCTCTGCACTGTTAAAATCAAATGTTGAATGGTGGGCTCCTGTACTTGCAAGATTCTTTACTTATATGGATTGTATTGCCTGTATCCCAGAAGAGTGGGATACAATGGTGATTGTTCCGATCTATGAGAAAGGCCAACACTCTGACCCTTCAAATTATCAACCATTCAATCTGTTGAGCATTATTCATAAATTATATTCTAGACATCTATATGTTAACCTCACGGACTGGTTGGAACAGGAGAACATACTAAGTGAGGAACAGGCGAGGTTTATGTCCATTCAGATGACTCTTGATCAAGCCCAAGTTCTACAACATCTGACTGAAAAGTATTCACCGATGTATGCAGCTTTTAAGGCAGGGTTTGACTCCATTTCTAGGGAGCGCTTGGCAAGTAATCTTGCCAATTCCTCCATTGATCATCGGCTGTTTCCCCTTATCCGAATGTTGCATGAGAACACCTCACTTCTGGTGAGATGCAATGTCCAATGACATCTGACCCTGTCTGTACCCACACAGAAGGCAGTCAAACAGGGATGCATTTTCGCCCCACTTCTTTTCAATCTTTATTTACGCTCTTGCATAACCCAGATTTCCACCCTCCTAAATTAGCCAGTAAATCTATCAAAGTTCTGCTTCATGCTGATGATGCAGTTATTCTATCTAGAACATCACATCTGTTGACATGAGAAGAAGACTATTTATCTATAAATGTATCATGAGTTTTGCTTAAAAAACAAACAAAGAAAGAAAGATGTCTGGTGGATTAATGGGGAGGTAATCAATCCAGAACTTTCACTCGAGGCACAAATGTCCAGGCTCAGACTATCATACTTGGACACACTATGCAAAGACCCAGCTCCCTTGAGAAGTCCATAATGCTGGGGAAAGTTGAAGGAAAGAGAAGAAGAGGACGACCAGCAGCAAGGTGGATGGACTCGATCACAGCAGCAATGAATGCAGCACTGAGAAACCTGAAAGGCCAAGTTGAAGACAAATCATCCTGGAGAGAATCTATCTATGTGGTTGCTACGAGTCAACACGACTTGATCGCACTTTATCAATCAATTGATCAAGTAAGGAATTATAAATACCTGGAAGTGGTTTTCAGTAAAAATGCTCCTTGGAGGGATACTTCCTTCGCTGGTGTTTCCCCAGCAAGTGGAGTCCTCAGTCCATGGAGTATGTTCAGAACATGCTCCCTTTGGTTCTTAAAATAAACAGGTCTTCCCAGGGTGGGCCGGTAAGGATGGAGGGACGGCTGCTTCTTGGGGAGGAGTGACTGCCCTCTAGTGGCTATGAGCCTGATTGCAGTGGAGTGTTAGTACGGTAGTAATTTATCATATTGCTCCTTCCTCCATTGAATGGTTCCAATCCTTCACTTACGTCACCACAGCAAAATCTACCGCATGCTAGCGGGATAGGTGTGCATCCTCCCCAGAGTGCAGCTGTGGTCCTGAGGTTGATTGATTGATTGAGTGAGTGAGTGATTTATCAAATTTGTACACCGCCTCCAACTTTCATCTATGGGCGTTTACCAATAACATAATACCAGTTGAAAACATATACAAAAACTTAAAAACAATTTAACAATTTAAAAATAAAACAGAGATTAAAACCCAAAAATATTAGGAAGCTGAGAAAGCTTGGGCGAAAAGATGGGTCTTCAGGTGTTTTATGAAAATTGCCGGAGAGAAGGAGGATCGTATCTCAGCAGGGAGCGCATTCCACAATCTCGGGGCAGTGACCGAGAAGGCCCGTCTCTGTGTAGCCACCAAACGAGTTAGCGGTAACTGGAGACGGACCTCCTCAGAGCACCACAATGGGCGATGGGGCTTGTAATGAAGAAGGTGATCTCTTAAATTATTATTATTAAATAATAATAGGTTGAGAAAGAGTCCCTTGCACACGCCCCCAAGTGATTCTATAGCAAAAGTGAGATCTCAATCTTCTCAACTCACACTGTTGACCTCTATAGCGCAGTCACTCCCCATCATGGGGGTTTCCATCTGTCAAAGCACAGATGAAAAAGGAGCAAAGGGGAAGAGGCTGTGTGCCCCGGAAGGAACGTGGTATTATTGTCAATTTGGGGAAGGGAGGGACATTGCACAGCGTTACCAATTGAGTGCCAAGAAGGAAAGCATCAGCTACAGCCTGCACTGAAGCTTCTGGAGGCTCCCAGAGCATGGTCTAAAAGCCCTTGTTACAGCCACCTTGGTGATGCTAAGCAGGATTTGGTGTGGTCAGTGCCTGGATGGGAGGCTCAAGGATGCCACTTTTGGGGTTGGGGCCATAGATCAGTGATGGAGCATCTGCCTTGCACACAGAAGGCTTCCGTTTCATTCCCTGGAAGCATCTCCAGGTAGGGCTGGGGAAAACTCCAGCCGGAAGCCCTGGAGAGTTGCTGCCAGTCAGAGTAGACACTATTGAGCTAGATGGACCAAGGGTCAGACTCTGTCGAAGGCAGCTTCCTGTGTGTTCCTAAAAGAGTGCCACGTCCCCCGTAAGTTTTCATTCAGACACAAGGATTTCTGAGGACTCAGGGAAGCAGCTGTTCCCAGAAATCAGAGCTGCCCGTTCAAAAACCAAGGGAACACGGATTGCAAGAATGCAGCAGAAGCTTTATTGAGAATGTGAATGAAACTAAAAAAAACTAACTAAAAGAAAGAAACTAACTAAAAAGCTTAACTGAAATATAAAATTTGGTTAAAGATTGATTTCAGTATAGATGTCGGACATAATATAGAAAGGGCAGCCTGGGAAAAGTTATGGAAGAGTGATTTAAAACTTACTGCTTGCTATGCTTTGAAGGAAAAGTATTATAAAAAGATTTATATGGTATCTGACATTAAAAACTGGCATTAATGTATAAAAATGTTTTAAACAAATGTTTGAAGCGTGGGCATACTGAAGATATTCTTTTTTGGTGGTGGACCCGTGGGAAGGTTAAGGCCTATTGAGACATGATATATAATGAATTAAAGAAAGTGACTTTTCCCAAGAAGCCAGAATCCTTCCTGCTGGGAATAATGTAGGGAGTAATCTTTACAAATGGCTTGACTTTTTCATGTATGCATTGACAGTGGACAGAATGATATATGCAAAGAAATAGAAGAGTAATGAACTGCCGTTAAGGGAAGATTAGCTTAAAAAGAAAAGGAAAAAAGGTCTTGTTTTTGTTTTTGTTTTTTCTTTTGGTTTTTTTATTGTTTTGATTTTTTTCTCTTGTTATATTTAAAGAATTATTTTCCTATTATTGATCTTACAGCAGGATTTGATTTGAAATGCAGGGTGGGTAGATTCATGGTTTTTTCTTTTCTTATAACTTTAAGGGTTTAAATTTGTGTTTTTTATTATTATTATTATAAGGGTAAATTTTATAGTTATAATTTCATGAAGAGAGGTGCGTGGGAAGTCCATTTGTTTTTATTATGATTGTTATGTTTATTACTGTTAAAATTGAATTTGAGAAAAAAGAGAATGTGAAGGAAATGGCATCATATTAGAGGTGGCTGGGAGACAGAAGGAAACTGATGAATTCATTTTGAGGACAGCAGAGCAAAGTAGTGGGAGAAGAATGGCGCCCAGACCTCTCAAAGTCCAGGCCTGGATTTCAGCGATGCCTCAGTCTGAGGGTTGCTGGTTCCTGGTCACTATGATCAGTCCTTTGAAGTTATTGGGTCTATTGGCAGATGCTCCCACAGGGTCCCAGGAGAGAGCTTCTTCCAAGATATCCACCCCTCCTCTGGCCCAGAGCTCCATAACCCAGACTCCCCCAGGCACCTGCTCCTACTATCCCGGAACCCCCAACGGCACCATCGAGTTCTGTGATGGAGCATCTAGACCCGGAGTGAGAAGAGCCACGAGGTTCCGGGACCATCCTCCCAGCCTCAAGCTCCTGTATTAACGTCCGCTACCCCTCTCTTGCCCCCCTTTTCAGCTTTGTTTCCTGAATGTCTCCTTTCCAAAAAGGAGCTCCCCTTGAGCTTGCCTGTATCATTTTCACAACCTTCATCTCCTACCGTTGTTCACTCCACTCCTTTTCAATAAAATCCATGCTGCGCTCTAACATGAGTCTCTTGGTCTGCTTGAAACCCCCTGGCCCAATTTATGACCGTGTGGTGGGAGTTTACTCCAGATCTCGGGGAGGGCTTTGGACTGAGAACACAGAACCACACGTGGGAGGGCTCAGAGGCAAGTGTGGAGAGGAAGGTCACACAAGCTGACGAGAGGACTTCTCCACTGTCCCATTCACAGGTGGTCACCTCTGTTTCCATTCATCATCCCATCTGTAGAACTGGGGACTCATTGGGGCTAAGTGCTTTAGGGGTTAAATGGAGCAAAAGGTGGGGCTTGATGGTGGTAGCAGCTAGCTTGACCCAACTCCCCAGCATGCCTCTGTTGACACCTTTAGATGGCAGAATTCTAGAGTATACGGGTGAGAGAGAGAGAGAGAAAGAGAGAGAGAGTTCCTGCATCAAAACTTCTCTGCCTGCAGTAAATGAAGGAAACGTAATTCTCCACGTGCCCTGAAACAACTTTACCCATAAGAGGTGTTTAAAAAAAAAAAAAGGTTTATTTGATTTTGAGGGTTAATAACTCTGCACATGTTCAGACACACTCACTCTTAGGTGACAGCAGTTCTGTGAGCAGAAGGCGGCATCTCGAAACTCCACAGAGAAAATGAACAAAACCACTTCAAAATGAATGCCGATGCGGGAAACCACCTTTTCTTGACTTTGTTCCTTCTTACGGCAGCAAATAGCCTGGAGCTGTAGGTTTTAATTAAGCAGAAGCTCCCATGTTCTGTTTTCTCCATGGAAATGCACTAAGCCCAAACTGGCTGCCGTTCCTGTTCCCCAGAGGACTGAGTTCACTCCCAGATCTTCAGTGGCAGACTCAGGTCAGACTGTTCCCGACTGCAGAGTCGTCTGGCAAATATTAGCAACATAGGAAGCTGCCATATACGGAGTCAGACCCTTGGTCTATCTAGCTCAGTATTGTCTTCACAGACTGGCAGCAGCTTCTCCAAGGTTGCAGGCAGGAATCTCCCGCAGCCCTATCTTGGAGTCGCTGCCAGGGAGGGAACTTGGAACCTTCTGCTGTGATTAAGTGATGTGAAACAGGCTATGATTCCACAGGTGTGTGAGAGTGCTGCGTTCAACTGCAGGGGTGGCCTAACTACTGCAGTGCTTAAGCTGAGACATCAAATTCTGCCTTGCTTCAGCCCCCTTTAAGAACCAACCCTTGTAGACTTTGGAAGGACCATGATGGGCAGGCAGGTGGGCAGGTTCCCAGCAGCCTCCTCTTCTCTCCTTGTGCATCTTGCAATCTTTGCAAGGGGTGTGAGGAGAAGCACTTCCTGCAAAGCTTGAGGGACAGGTCAGGCTGAAAGAACTGCTTCGATAGCAGCGGCAGGGGCATCTCGCTACTCTGCCGCCACCCCTAATAATCTGTCACCTGAGGACACCACCTTACTTCGCCACATGAAAAGGCCGCCCCATCCTACTTGAACCACAAGGCAATCACAAGCGCTCGGCAATTCCAGCTTTTACTGGAGGTGATCACCCAGCTTTCCAGGAAACTTAGTTTTAAGCTTTCTATTCTGCCGAGGGCTGCATTCCATCCCATAATGGCCACTCCTCCTGCATCGTGGCCGCTCCTGTTTGGTTTTGTCTGATGGGCTATGCAACAGCTGCAGCTTAGCTTGAGGTATAGCTTGGCATGTGATCTACTACCAAGCCAGAGTGGGGCCCTACCATTTCCTCTCTATTGATTGGGCTAGCAAAAGGGAAACAGAGGCTTAAGCATGTGACAAACTCATATTTCAAGAAGACTAAGTCTCGGCAGCCACAGCTGATTCCACAGAGGATGTTGGGTGCTCAGTCGTCCTGAAATTAAGGCCTGTAACCTCAACTGTTTCATAGATGGAAGCAGATGAGTTGGAAGAGAGATCTGCTCCAGGTTTTCGGAGACATTGAGAACCCCTTGGCCCAGCTGCAGTGGGCTGCAGTTGGAATTGAAGATGCTCATGCAGACCTGGATGTCCTGCCATGGATCCTGAGGCCATCTCCTCCCCCGCTCCAGATAGACAATTAGGGATGAATTAGCAGGGGGTAGGCAGACATTGCTTCTGCTCCCAAGGTATCCCCCATAACAGCCCCCCTGCTGGATGTGATTCCAGAACCACCAATGGTGCAGGGCGTGTCTCATCTTGCAGACAGGATGGGTCCTGCGATGGTGACGATGATGGGAGATGGCCAGATCATGACATCTACTGAGGGGATCTGCTTGGTGGGCTGAGGGTTAACATCAACCAGGGCTTCAAGCACTGCGGAGTTTGTCCTGCCTCCATAGCCTCCAATGCCTCAAAGCCGCCGAGGCTTACAGAACCTGCAGAGGCGAAACCGACCACTGGGTTGGAGGCACGAAATGGGATGGTGAAGGCTGGGCCCCAGTAAGCCATTGTGGGAGGCAGACCTGAAAGAAAAGATGTGGACATGGAACGTTGGAGGGATTGGGAAATGGAAGGCGATTGCAATCTTTGGAGAGGGTCAACTTGATCATGAACACACAACAGCTCCCGGTTCCTGCTCTTTGCCTCGTCCAATTTCCAATCAAAATTGGGAAACCCTTTCTTCTTCTTCTTCCAAGGGTGGAACCAGTGTTTAGGGATCTTCATTTGTTCCCTGTTGATTACCAAATCATATCGACTGCTTTGGACATGCAGGTTGCTACGGTGTTTGGTTTCTGCTAAATTTTTGTACTACCCCCCTCCTACTGTATTAACAATTCACTGAGCATACAATACAAAACCAAAGCTATTTTTGTGACAGTTGCGCAGATAACAGGGATGGCAATCCCTTTGTGTCATCTTCTGCTGTGGATACGGACCAACCACTGCAGAAACGCATCTCATGGTGTGACGGGTCACGTCAAGGTTCCTTCAGTGTGGTGTTCTCCCTGTTCAATCGGGCACGTGCACGTCAGTGAAGAACACACCGGAGAAAAATCTGGTCACAGTCACACATGTGATCCCACTCAAGACTGTTATTTGTGCCATGGCTTTCCAATGGGCATGTGTGAGCATTGGTTAAGTGGGCTGGGGGTGGGGGGAGATGGAGCTGGCCACTGTGCATGCACCAATTCTTGGGTTGAATTTTTGGGATTCACCTTGTCAAGGTAGAATTCAGGAGGAGTGGAATAAGTTAACCCATGGAACCACTACAGGTCAGGAACCCCTGCAATCAAGGCATGGAAGAGGGGATTCCTGCTGGTTTCAAGTGAGAGCTAGCTCAAGTTGGCAGCCAAGCACAGAAAACGGAGGAGTAAGTAGAAATCCCCAAAGTGAAATTGTGAAAGATCATCAGCAGACTCATTTCAGATGGTTAGGGATCCATTGTGGGGCTGCACACCATTAGCCCTCCAGCTGATCTTGGACTACAACTCCCATCATCCCCAGCCAATGTGGACAAGCACCGGAGATGATGGGAGCTGTAGTCCCACATCTGCTGATGGCTGAAGTTGTGCAGCCCTGATCCACTTTCCAGGATCCGTGTCTCTTGTCTCTTCCCATAAAAACATGCCCAGGAGAAGATGCTTGAGGTGGTTGAGATGGCATCTATTTATTCTTGAAAATTCACCCTTGATGTGTTATTCCTTGGGGAAGAAACCCCTCAAGCACAGTGGGAGATGGAGCCATTGTCAGGTCTGCCTTGCATGCCAAAGGTCCTCCGTTCAATCTCCAGCATCTCCACCAGGAAGGGATGGGAAAGACCATGGAGACTTGGTCTCACCTGAAACCACAGAGAGACCCTGCCAGTCAGAGTAGGCAATACTGAGCTAGACGGACCAATTGTCTGACTCAGTAGACTGCAGCTTATTATTTTAAAGTCTTGAAAGGCTCGCTCCAAAAGTTAGCCTTCCATTCACAGAATGTGTTCTTCTGAAAGTGGAAGGAGTGTGCTTTCAACAGGAATCCTTCTTCCATGAGCCCCAAACTCTCCATGATCCACAATGGGATGTTGGCTCCAAAGGTATCTTCCTGTTTATCTAAGACACCTTTCCGTAAGTGGAAGGATTCTTCCATACACAGAAAAATCCTTTGTATGAGTGGAAAAACACACCTTTGGATCCAGCCTCACCTTCAGTGCCAACCCCAAGAACCAATAAGAATACAAGCTGGTCTAGAGAAGACTACGGGAAGAGAAACATACTAACTTCTCTGAAGAAGAGAAGTCAAGAGATGCTGCGAGAGTCGAGTGAAGCTGTTGGCAGGTCTTGGAAGAGCGAGTCCTTTTATACAGTTTTTGACAGCATCCCTAGTCGTTAGTGGTCCACAATTTAATCAAGTGGTTAGTGGTCCACAATTTAATTAAGATAATATTTGTTATAATATCAATACATTACGAACGATGGGTTCATTTCCATCTTGTTTTTGCTTGCTTATGCAGGGTAAGGGGAACAGGGGAGAACATCCTGATCTGAAAAAGGGACACCACCCTGTCCTCATTCGAGTTCACCACGGCATTTTATTTCATTAAGTAAATTGCATCAGCAGTTCCTGCCAACCCCATGCTTTGCCATGAACCCTTCCGCCCATTAAGATCATCTAGAGAGCTTCGTTTAGGGTTGCCGCCAGCTCTGTGAACCTTCAAGGGAAGCCTAAATTAGTTTCCAGAAAGACAGGGGACATTTCACAGTAGGGTTCTGCATTTTTTGGGTCCAGTCATCCCTTGTGAAAAGTGACTCCCACACCCCACTTGGTGGTAGTTTGGATAGACTGTGAAATTGGACAAAAACAATTCATCCATTCAGAGTTAGGGCAAGAATCAATGCCCTCACTCTGATTTGGCTTTGGGAAATCACCACACAGCCAAATTTGATTGGCCATGTGGTAATAACCAAGCTGGCAAGAGAATCCCTGATAGGTTGTCCCAACTCAGCAGCGAAAAGAAGAACTTTAATCTGAAAATAGCAGTTAAGCAGCTCCTGAGAAAGGGACGGTGAAGAGGAGTGCCCCAAGTTATTATGGTGGCTGAGATGGTGGGGGGCAATATATTGTCTTGTCCCATGTCCCTGGTGGTAGGCCAAGCCCCCTTCCAAGACCAATTCCTGCAAGCTTTGAAAATGTGTGCGGTTGGGGAGAAGGAAAGGCTTCCAAAAGCCTTCTCTTGAAAGGGAGGTCAATCACTCCTCACAAACCTTGGCACGGCCAGATTGCACCCAAAGAGGCAGATATGAGGGGCATTTTACCACCCTGTTCATGCCCCAATCATCTGCCGCCTGAGGCAATTGCCTCCCCTTGCCTCATGAAAGGAGCATGAATGAAAGAGAATAATAAATAAATAAATTGGACAAGGTGGGTCCTACATGCATACATTCCAGGAGCAGTAAAATGAGTATTGTGTTCTGAATGCGTCCCTCCTCTGTGAACCAGGACATGCTGAACGCTGCATGGGCATCGGCAGAACCAAATGTATTATTACATTTGAAATGTGATGCTATAAAACCAGAGATGACGTTCATACTGAAGGAAGGCCATGCCCGTCTTCAGGGCTCCTGGCCTTCCTTTCTGTTCTTGCCAACTTGTCCCAGTCAGAAAAACAACTCCAGTTGTTCCCAAATTATCTTCTGGAAAGAACAAGAAATGCCAGCTGTCCAGAGGCATGAACTGGGTCGTTTTCATAGAACTACAGAGGAACAGAACATCATCATCTTATTCTCAGTCTTTTGCTTAAAGCAGCAGGGGTAGTCTACTACAACAACAACAATTTATATACCCCCTTTTCGACAAAAATTTCCCAAGCATTTTACACAGAGAAATAATAAATCAATAAGATGGCTCCCTGTCCCCAAAGGGCTCACACACACACACAAAAAAGAAACATAAGATAGACACCAGCAACAGCCACTGGAGGTCCTGTGCTGGGGGCGGATAGGGCCAGTTACTCTCTCCCTGCTAAATAAAGAGAATCACCACGTTAAAAAGGTGTCTCTTTGTCCAGTTAGCAGGGGAGATCTACAGTAAAACCATTGTCTATAACACATTGTCCATCTCTGCCGTAAGGCCTTATTCAGTCATTTCTTGGACCCGACATCCCACAGGCAGAGAAATATCTGGATTACCCCCTTGAAACATATTACCTCAGTGCTGTTCCATATACACTTGCTTCTGGTTCTAAAGCCCAGTTCTGCACTGGTGTTCATCCAGACTGCCTTAAATGATTTAGGAGGAATAGATCTGAAGGACAAATTCTTCCCACCATGTGATGCCCCCATACTGAGGCTGTTGGCATGACCAGAGATCCCTGGGCAGGAGAGGGTTAAACCAGGGATTGGTTTAATTGGGGAACCATGCATGCATGTGTCAGTTGGGGAACCATGAACTCACCTGACCTAGCTGTGATGAAGCTGGGTAGACCAGATTCGCTACCCAGGTTAAAAGGAAGGTAGGAAGGCAACCAAGACTGTCCTACCCTTTCTTTGGAAATCTGTGAGTACAATTTGAAATAAATGTGGCTTGGGCTGCCAGCAGCCATGTTTCTCATAGAGTTCTGCAGTTCTGAGGTCTGACTCTCCTGTGCTCCATGTTGCATTATGGGATACTGGAGGACCCAGTTCAGATTTTCTTCCCTCCTGGAGAGCATGGCACCCCAATCGTCTAGGGGGTTGGGTAAGTGAACCCAACCAGGGGTACAGGTCATACAACAGGCATGAGGCATGGGCCTGTCTCCCCTCCAGCCCATCCCACACATGGTCGTGAGAACCGGCTCGCTGTGTTGGTCATTGGAGCCTTCTCTGTGGTGACCCCGCCTCATTAACGGTGTATCAGTGGGTCGCCCAGACATTTTTCTTCACTGTGGTTTTAGGCTGCAGTCCAAAATCGATCCCAGGTAAGCTATCTCCAGGTAAGTCTGAGAAAGTCTCTGGTATGTACCCTCAAGAGCTGCTGCCAGTCATTGTAGACAATATTGAGTCTCATGGAACGAAGTTCAGACTCAGTAGGTAACTGGGCAATGGGAATATTTTAACATTTGTTTGTTTATTTCTTTAATGTATTTATATGTCACGCAAAATGCAAGCCTCTGAGCGGTTTACGACAATACAATAAAAACAACAAATTAAAAGGTGAAAACATAACAATATGAAACATAATGTTGCTTTTAATTAAACTTTACATATCAAGCAAAAATCCAGCAGAGTTGTAATTACCATGAAAGCAATCAAAGGGAATTATTGAATTGAAAGGAACGGGTCCTACTCAGCAAATAATAACAGTTCTTTTGCTAGAATCATTTGTGCTAATCCAAGCATTCGAGGGAGAAGCTCAACAAGACGATAATTAAAGCTCTGTCAAAAAGGGACTTTCCCCAAGGCTAGGAAAATGGTATATAAGCACGGCCAGTTCCTTAGATTCTCCAACAGCTTTTCTTGACTTGCACCTTCTCACGTCTTCTCCCCCTTGGATAAGGGAAGTCAAATAGCACAGGGTAACTTCTTACATGGAAAAGAAACGCCGTGTTGAAAGATCTTGAGCTGGTGTACAACATCAGATGTACTTGGACTCCTATCCTGGCTGGGGTTGCCTCTGAGGCTGGAAGTGGCCTATTGCCATAAGCTGGTAGCCATTGATAGACCTGTCCCCCATGAATTTCCCTAAGCCATCCAAGATGGCGGCCATCACTACCTCCCAAGGCCAGACCAGTGGTCCAGCTAGCTCAGTACTGTCTACAATCTTTAAGATTTCATTTAAAATATTTTCATCAGAATATTTCTATTTGGAACTGAGCTGCCCCAACCAGAAATACCACTCATCTAAAGAGCCAAGGTTTTACTGGCTTTCTCAAAGCTGTGATGGAGACGGAGGAGTGGATCCTACTGGGAGAACATTCCCAAGACTTTCTACATGCAATTTTAGAATATTTTCAGTTTTATTTTATTTAATATATTTCTATACTGCCTAAAACGCAAGTCCTCAGGGCGGTTTACAAAACAATAAAAACAGCCAATAAAAGATGAAAACATTTCAACAAATTAAAAAGTTAAAACTCTTAAAACACAATTAAAACAATTAAAACAGTATCTAATTCAAAGCCTGGGTGAACAAATGCATCTTGACTGCCCTTTTAAAAGTTGTAAGAGATGAGGAGGCTCTTATTTCAGCAGAAAGTGTGTTCCAAAGCCTCAGGGCAGCTACGGAGAAGGCCCGTCCCGGAGGAGCCACCAGACGAGCTGGTGGCAACTGAAGATGAAACTCTCCAGATGATCTCAGTGGGCGATGTGGTTAATAGCAGAGAAGACATTCTATTAAATACCCAGGGCCCAAGCTGTTTAGGGATTTATAGGTCGTAACCAAAACCTTATACTCTGCCCAGAAACTTACTGGCAGCCAGTGTAGATCTTTTAAGATAGGAGTGATATGGTCTCTCTGAGATGATCCAGAGACCAACCTGGCCATCGCGTACTGGACTAACTGCAGTTTCCAGACTACATACAAAGGCAGCCCCACATAGAGTGCCTTGCAGTAATCAAGTCTGGCGGGGACTGGCAGATGTACTACTGTTCTGAGGCCATTTATCTGCACTATTTTATATTTTATGACAAATGATTTTGTCATAAATGACAAAAGTATTAAATGAGCATTACTTTATTCATTGGGTTTTCTGTGTAGGTAGGGTTTCCATCGGGAACCAACAAAGAACAACCAGATGCCTCCAGGAAGACCAGAAGTGAAGCATGAAAGCAAAAACCCCGTATCTCCCCTGTGACTGGGATATGAGGCCCTCACTCGAAGGTAAAACATCTGCCTTGCATGCGAAACCCAGGTTCAATTCTTGGCAGTGTCTCCAGGTAGGGCTGAGAGAGATTTGCTCGAAACCTTGGCGAAGCCACTGCCAGACCGTGTAGAAAATACTGAGCTAGATAGACCAAAGGTCCAACCTGGTATAAGGCAGCTTAATATGTTTCTGAGAAGGAACATAAAATAATAGCCCCTGTTTTCCCCCTGTGGCTGGCATCCAGTGACACACAAAACCTGCATATCATGTAAACCTCACACTATGCTGAAGAACAACAGATTCAAGGTGGGAGATCCACCAAGCTCTATCTCAACGAGACCCTGTCAAAACACCACCAAGAAAATGGACTTACTGGCTACTCTGATAAGATGCAGTGAAGACAAGAGAGTTGAATGAAGCTGATGGAAGGACAGAGGGAACACATAGCTTTTTCTACAGGTCCCCCAGCCTCCCTTGTGGTTAGGATGCTGCAGCTAACATTCTCCAGCTAACCTCACTCCATGACGTCACTCCATGCTCCAGTTAACGTCACTCCAGCTAACATTCGGCTGGGTTGCTGACACTTCTTCTTTCCACGGAAGAAGTTCTTTCCACAACTTTGACTCAGTAGAAGGGAACTTCCAATGTGGATAGATACTATGTGGGTATCTTGAAAGATGAGAATGAGGGCTGGGGAAACAGGGAAGTCCTAAGGAGTTACTACAGCAGCAACATCAGGAGGGCTCTGGTGGATTATCTCAATGGTGGGTTTAGTACAGCACTCTGTTTCCCAGATCAGACAACCAGATACTTCTAGGCAGCCAACCAGTAGAGTCAAAAAGCAATAGACTTCCTTCGCTGTTGGTTTCCCCAGCAACTGACGTCCTCAGTCCACGGAGTATGTTCTGAGCATGCTCCCTTTGGTTCTTAAAATAAACAGGTCTTCCCAGGGTGGGCAGGTAAGGTTGGAGGGACGGCTGCATCTTGGGGAGGAGTGACTGCCCTCTAGTGGCTATGGGCCTGATTGCAGTGGAGTGTTAGTAGTAAGCTACCACATCATTTCTCCTTCCTCCTTTGAATGGTTCCAATCCTTCACCTACGTCACCTCAGCAAACTTTACCGCATGCTAGCGAGGTAGGTGTGCATCCTCCCCAGAGTGCAGCTGTGGTCCTGCGTATGATTGATTGATTGAGTGAGTGATTTAGCAAATTCATACACCACCCCCAACTTTCCTCTATGGTTGGTTACCAATAGCATAAAACCAATTAAAAACATATACAAAAACTTAAAAACAATTTACAAATTTAAAAATTAACCAGAGATTAAAACCCAAAAATATTAGGAAGCTGATTAAGTTTTCATTCAGACAGAAGGGTTTCTGAGGACTCAGGGAAGAGGCAGCTGGGAGACAGAAGGAAATCGATGAATTCATATTGAGGATAGCAGAGCAAAGTAGTGGGAGAAGCAGGGCACCCAGTCCAGGACTTCAAAGTCCAGGCCTGGATTTCAACGATGCCTCAGACTTAGGGTTGCCGGTTCCTTGTCATTATGATCAGTCGTTGGGCGTTATAGAGTCTATTGGCAGATGCTCCCACAGGGTCCCAGGAGAGAGCTTCTTCCAAGATATCCACCCCTCCACTGGCCCAGAGCGCCGTAAGCCAGACATCCCCAGGCACCTGATCCTACAACCTCAGAACCACCAATGGCACAGGGATGCCTCCCACATAGACCGGCTTATAGTTAGCGCACGTGATGGGTCCTGGGATGGTCAGGGGGAGCAAGGTGGCACGATCGTGACTTCTGCTTGGGGGGATCTAGTTGATGGGTTGAGGGTTGACCCCGGCCAGGGTGCCGAGCTCTCCGGAGCTTGTGCTACAGCACCTAAAGCTTTTATTGGGTTGTTGATGACACTTCTTTACCCCTGGGCCAAAATGAGCTTACCAAGGAGAAAGAGTGAAAAATAGCTCAGCTATTTGTTTTGACGCCATGTTAACCATCCAATGCCTATTAATCTCACAGTCTCCTTTCTTCGACTTCAACTTGACTGGCTTCAGTTTCGAATGAAGCACTTAAAACACCTGAGGGAGGGACTGGGGCTCATTAAAGCAATTCAAAAGTTATCCATTCTCCCTTTTGCAGGAATGAGTGATCTGCATGTGAGGATGATGAGTTTTTTGCAATGCCCGTGGTACGTGCCCTGGCTAGGTTTCAATCACTCTCATTACCAAATTATTAAAACACACCAAATTGTCCCATTATTCATTTTGGACAGTGCTTTGGAAGCTCCGTCTTTCAAAAACAGGTGTCCACGTTATTGTGTTCTGTACTCGTGAGTAATAATAACCCCTATACTTCAAGAAATAGCTAGTGTTTTCTCAAGAGGAACTGGGTCGGGGGGCAGCTAGGAAGTGCTCTGAGGCTTTTCAATGGGAGAATCCTCCCCATTTCAGCAATAGGGCTCACCTAACCTTGCTCAGAATCAAATCAAACACCGCCGGTTCCATCCGGACCAGTACTCCCCCCTCCCCCGCCGGCTGGTTTGCGATTCTTTTAAAAATATTAAAACAAATTTTATTTCTTTCTGCCCCTTCAAGTGGTTTGTGTGTGTGTGTGTCCGCGAACATTCACCTGCCCACCACCAGCTTCTAAAATCACTGCTGTGGCCCACAAGATTGGCCGGAGGGGGCAGGGGAAAGTTTGCCTATAGGAAGACCCCCGAAAGGGACAGAAAGTAATTAATTTTTAAAAAAATTATGAACCCCGCCCAGAGCAGATGGGAGGGGGGTTTCTGAAGGGTGCTGGACCAAAACTGGCCCACTTAGGTTCGTGTCTGGTCCGGACTCAAACCAACATGGGCCAGCCCATTCCGGGCACACCCCTACATGTGTTTCCGTGCACATCCCTCACCCTTAGTCCATCTAGCTAAAGATGGTATCTGTCCATTCCTCTGGTAGGGATGGGCCCGGACAGGTCCGGAGGCTATTGTAAAGGCCTCCGGAGTGGTCCGGAGTGGTCCGGACCTGCGCGGTCTGGTTTGGGTGGGTGGGGTACTTACCCTCCTGCCGCTTTCCCGCTCTGGCGCCATAATTTCAGTAGTAATTGGGGAGGCAGGATACCTCCCTGCTGCCCCTTCCCCGCTGTTGCTATGAAAAACTCCAAGGAGTCCTTTGAGCGTGCGCATGTCACAGAGATGTGAAGGATAAATACTCTTATATTTAATATATTTAATTATATTAATTATATATAATTATATATTAATTATATTAATTATATTTAATATTTATAGATAAATACTCTTCTTCTCATGTCAACAGATGTGATGATCTAGATAGAATAACTGCATCATCAGCATGAAGCAGAACTGTGATAGATATACTGGCTAATTTAGGAGGGTGGAAATCTGGGTTAAACAAGAGAGTAAATAAAGATCAAAAAGAAGTGGGGCAAAAATGCATACCTTTTTGACTCCCTTCTGTGTGGGAACAGACAGGGTCAGATGTCATTAGACATTGCATCTCACCCAAAGTGAGGTGTTCTCATGCAACATTTGCATAAGGAGAAACAGCCGGCAATCAATGGAGGAATTGGCAAGTTTACTCCCCAAGCGCTCCCTAGAAATGGAGTCAAACCCTGCCTTAAAAGCTGCATACATCGGTGAATACTTTTCAGGAAGATATTGTAGAACTTGGGCCTCATCAAGAGTCATCTGAATGGACACAAACCTCGCCTGTTCCTCCCTTAGTATGTTCTCCTGTTCCAACCAGTCCCTGAGGTTAACATATAGATTTCTAGAATATAATTTATGAATAATGCTCAACAGATTGATTGGTCGATAATTAGAACGGTCAGAGTGTTGGCCTTCCTTATAGATGGGAATAATCACTATTGTATCCCACTCCTCCGGGATACAGGTAGTACGAACCATATAAGTAAAGAATCTTGCAAGTACAGGAGCCCACCATTCAACATTTGATTTTAATAGTGCAGAGGGTATCTGATCTGGTGGGCCACTGTACGAAACAGGATGCTGGACTAGATGGGCCTTGGGCCTTATCCAGCAGGGCTGTTCTTATGTTCTTATGCCCTGCGCACAAGGGCAGATTCGACTGGTCATAGGAATTTTAGGCTACCTTCCCTCCAGTACAGCATATGGAAGTGTGTTAAATCGTGCAAGGGAGAAGGCACTTCTCTGGGACAAAGTAGTTAAATTCTTTATATAGTAGTCTGGTTTATGGTAATTTGTGAAACTACCAAGAATGTTTCTTGCAGAGATTCGTGCCTGGTTGCTCTGCTTTTCAGAGTCTGCTATACATTGTTTTATAAGCCTAGAGGTTGGCCCAGTGGCATTAGAAACTGAGGGGAGAATCCATGCTTTCACAAGGGATTCATGGTTGCTTAATGGCTCAGTTCCTTCAGATTTTCCGGCGGAATATACGCATTGGGTGGGGGCCAAACCATCTATAATTGATTATGTTGCCGTTTCCTCCAGAATGTTGTCCAGGGTTTTGAACTTCCAGATTATCCCCAGACTTGAAAGCGATCATCACCCTATGCTTTTGAAGTTTTGGTTGGGTGTTGGCTCAAGAGGTGCAGCTGGACCGGTGGTAGGAGATTTTAGGAACACTAGTTACCAGAGATTGAGGTGGTCTGAGGAACTTGCCACACGAGTTGCTAATGTGCTTGGATCAGCAGAGGCGTGTGGTTTACGGGAAGCAATTATAACAGGATCTATTGGCTCCCAGAGGTGTTCAATGTTAGATCATTTTTCTTCAGTCTTAGCACTGTTGTGCCCAGTTTTTGTCACATCAGTATATCCAAATAAGAATTCAAATCACGCCAAGTCCTTTTCTCGTTCCTGGTTTGATTGGGATTGTTGCATTGCCAAAAATAACACACTTAAGGCTTTCTTAACTTATAGAACAGCACCCTCTTTAGAAAACAGGCAAAAGGCGCTCTCGGTGAAATCCGCCTAGAAGAGGTTGCTTAGAGAGAAGAAGGCACAAGCCGTTAACAAAAACCAGCTTAATTTAATTGAGGCTGCTAAGTCTAACAATCAGTCTAAGTTCTGGAGGCTTGTTTCACCTGCTCTGTCGAAAACACCTACACTTCCAGCTTCTGTGATTCCAGCTCAGGTTTGGGAACAACATTTCCTACAGCTCTATAGTAAGGCTGATAATATGGTTTATAATGCTGAACAACTAAATGGAGATACTCTTAGGTGGAACCCAGTCTCCTGTTCAGAGATTGAAAAACTTATTCAGAAATTTAGTAATGGTAAAGCCCCTGGTAGTGATAACATTTCTATTGAGGCTATCAGAGTGAATCTTGATTGGTGGGTCCCCGTTTTAGCCTCGCTATTTACCTATATAGATACAACTGCTAACATTCCCAGTGATTGGGGCCTTGCTATAACAATTCCTCTTTATAAAAAAGGTAGGCGTGAGGACCCAGCCAACTATCGTCCCATTAGCTTGCTTAATGTTATTAGTAAAATTTACGCGAGGCATCTTCTGATAAAACTTCTAGACTGGATTGAGGCAAATGACATTTTAGCTATCGAGCAGGCAGGCTTTCGGGAGGGTCGTTCCACCACGGAACATGCTTTTACCCTTCAATTTCTGGCAGAGAAGTATTCTAGTTTCCCAGGTTCAGCACTTTATGTAGCATTCATTGATCTTAAAGCTGCATTTGATTCAGTTTCTAGAGAGAGACTGTGGTCTAAACTGGAAGCCCTTGGAATAGATAAAAGATTACTCAAACTTATTGTTAGTCTGCATAAGCATACTTGTTTGAAAGTTTGTTATGGCCCAAGTGGACAGTTAACATCGGAAATTCCAAGTTTTAGAGGACGTCAGGGCTGTATACTTGCTCCTACTCTGTTCAACATCTATGTTAATTCTAGGTAGGTGTGCATCCTCCCCAGAGTGCAGCTGTGGTCCTGCGTATTATTGAGTGGTTGATTGAGTGATTTAGCAAATTCATACACCGCCCCCAACTTTCATCTATGGGCGGTTACCAATGGCATAAAACCAGTTAAAAACATATAAAAAAATTAAAAACAATTTAACAATTTAAAAATAAACCAGAGATTAAAACAAAAATATATGGAAGCTGAATAAGTTTTCATTCTTACAGAAGGGTTTCTGAGGACTCAGGGAAGAGACAGCTGGGAGACAGAAGGAAACCGATGAATTCATATTGAGGATAGCAGAGCAAAGTAGTGGGAGAAGAAGGGCACCCAGTCCCCTCAAAGTCCTGGCCTGGATTTCAGCGATGCCTCAGACTTAGGGTTGCCGGTTCCTGGTCATTATGATCAGTCGTTGGACGTTATGGGGTCTATTGGCAGATGCTCCCACAGGGTCCCAGGAGAGAGCTTCTTCCAAGATATCCACCTCTCCACTGGCCCAGAGCTCTGTAACCCAGACATCCCCAGGCTCCTGATCCTACAATCTTGGAACCTCCAATGGCAGTGATGCCTCCCACGTAGACCGGCATACAGCTAGCGCACGTGATGGGTCCTGGGATGGTCAGGAGGGAGCCAGGTGGCACGATCGTGACTTCTGCTGTGGGGATCTGGTTGATGGTTTGAGGGTTGACCCAAGCCAGTGTGTCAAGCTCTCTGGAGCTTGTGCTGCCTCCTACAGCGCCTATAGCTTTTATTGGGTTGTTGCTGGCACTTCTTTATCCCCTGGGCCAAAAACAGCTTACCAAGCAAAAAGAGTGAAAAATAGCTAAGCTATTTGTTTTGACGCCATGTTAACCACCCAGTGCCTATTTATCTCACAGTCTCCTTTCTTTGACTTCTACTAGACTGGTCTCCGTTTCTAGTGAACCACTTAAAACACCTCAGGGAGAGCTTGGGGCTCATTAAAGCACTTCAAAAGTCACCCATTCTCCCTTTTGCAGGAATGAGTGATCTGCATGTGATGATGATGAGTTTTTTGCAGTGCCCGCGGTACGTGCCCTGGCTGGGTTTCAATCACTCTCATTACCAATGGGTTTCAATCACTACTCATTACCGATGAATTTTTTGCAATGTCCACAGTGGAGCAGTGGATATCTTGGAAGAAGTTCTCTCCTGGGACCCTGTGGGACCCCAACCTTCCATCGGAAGATAGCAAGCTGCCTTCTGCCAAGTCAGACCCTTTGTCCATCTAGCTCAGTATTTTCTACCACTGTGAGCATGTTGCAACTGACACTCAGAATAGGGCCTCTGCTATCTTAAAGTTCTTCTTCCAGAGAGATGGCCACTGAACAGCTGCTGCCATTAAGGCTTATGAGGCTAAAGTGCTCTCACAGTTGGTGTATGGTGCTGCTATTTGTGCTCTGCATACCTTTAAACAAATGGAGAAGGTCCAATCAAAATTCTTGTGTGTTCTATTCTCGGCCCCCAGATGTGTGCCCAATGTCATTCTATGGGTGGAGGCCAGCCTAACAAGAGTGGAGACCAAGGTTTGGATCCATGTATTCAACCGTTAGATTAAAATCATCTTCAACTCTAAAAGACGAATCCCCGTTGTTTTGTAAGACAGCTCCCATTCTAATTGGCGTAACAAATCTATGATATGTTGTGCAAACCTGAATGCTCCCCTCAATTTCTAATGCCTCTGGGCAAACCTCTTGATGCTGCTAGGTTTATAAAACAATGTATAGGAGACACTGAAAAGCAGAGCAACCTGGCACTAATTTCTGCAAGAAACGTTCTTGGTAGTTTCACAAATTACCATAAACCAGACCACTATATAAAGAATTTAACTACCTTGTCCCAGAGAAGTGCCTTCTCCCTTGCACGATTTAACACACTTCCATATGCTGTACTGGAGGAAAGGTACCCTAAAATTCCTATGACCAGTCGAATCTGCCCTTGTGCGCAGGGCATAAGAACATAAGAACAGCCCTGCTGGATTAGGCCCAAGGCCCATCTAGTCCAGCATCATGTTTCGTACAGTGGCCCACCAGATGCCGCTTGAAGCCACAGACTGGAGTTGAGGGCATGCCCCCTCACCTGTCATTATTCCACTGCAACTGGTACTCAGAGGCATCCTGCCTTTGATGCTGGAGGTGGCCCACAGGGCTTCGAAACTGTGACACAGTGTCAAAAAGCAATAGACTTCCATCGCTGGTGGTTTCCCCAGCAGTTGGTTCCTCAGTCCACGGAGTATGTTCAGAACATGCTCCCTTGGGTTCTTGAAATAAACAGGTCTTCCCAGGGTGGGCCGGTAAGGATGGAGGGACGGCTGCTTCTTGGGAGTGACTGCCCTCTAGTGGCTATGGGCCTGATTGCAGTGGAGTGTTAGCAGTAAGTTACTACATTCCCCCTCCTCCATTGAATGGTTCCAATCCTTCACCTACGTCACCTCAGAAAAATCTACCGCATGCTAGCGGGGTAGGTGTGCATCCTCCCCAGAGTGCAGCTGGAGTCCTGAGGTTGATTGATTGATTGATTGATTTATCAAATTCGTACACCGCCCCTGACTTTCATCAATGGGAGATTACCAATAACAGAAAACCAGTTAAAAACATATACAAAAACTTAAAATCTTGTAAACTTGTAAAACTTTATTTCGGTCATAGACCAGCAATACAACAATATTAAAATAATAATGATAATAACAATAATAAGATGATAATATAAAATCAGACTACATTTATACGCATTTGGCATATTATATAACTATATTTGGCCACGATATGAATAACATCCGGATTAGGATTAGTGAGCAAATAGTTTAAATAGAAATCCTCTCCACGACCCGGAAAATTTATCAAAAGTGGGGCAATTTGTTGGCGTCTTATGTCTCTGTAATATTCACAATGCAGTAAAACATGAGCAGTTGTTTCAACATTACCAGATCCACAAGGGCATAATCTTGATGGGTATGGTATACCCTGGAATCTCCCATGGAGCACAGCTGTTGGGAGAGCATTTACACGGGCAAGTGTTAGAGCTCGTCTAAATTTTGGAATTAAAATGCTACTTAGATATGTAGCAGGCTTGAGCTCGGTGCACTGGCTACCCATGTAGATGCTACTCGGTAACCTTGCATGATCCATCTGCAACTCCACGTCATGGATACGTTGCACAATTTCTCTTCTGGCCTGATCGAAACCTAATCTAATAAAATCATCATGAGAGAATCCATATAATAGAAGTTTTTCTGTAATTGCCAATTTCCAATTGGATTTAAAGGAGTCTTCCAGAATTAAATGCACTAAGCCGACTTTCATGAAAACCAATTTTAACCAGTAGAGTATGATAGATCTCCAATAGTGTAATTCAAATCTAACCAGACCCACCTCCCTTCTAATAACAGTATTTGGGACACAACATGGCAGCTGTAATATAGTTCTTATGAACTTAGTTTGCAGTGTTTCTAATGGAGCAAAATTACTAAATGGGCCCAATTGTGCACCATACATTATCTGAGGATACACTTTGGCCAATAGTAATTTTATTGCAACAGGGATGTACAGAGCTCCCCATGAAAAATAAAATGATTTGATCAGATTGATTGATAATTGGGCGCTCTGAATAATATGTTTTTGATGCACAATACAGGAACCAGATGAGTGGAATACAACACCTAAGTATTTATAAGATTGAACTTGTTCAATTGTGTTCCCATTCATGTGCCAAGTATATCTCTTTGGCCGTTTAGCAAACACCAAAACTTTTGTCTTTTGCTGGTTTACCTCTATCATCTCTCTGTTACAAAATGAACTTAATTGTGCTAGTGCTTGACGTAGTCCTATGGGCGTCTGGGATAAAAGGATCATATCGTCTGCATACAGCAGCACTGCAATGTGTTTCTGTGCCAGTTTTGGAGGGTGCATAGACATGTCAGATAAACAGCTCACCACTGAGTTGATATAGATGTTAAATAAAGTAGGTGCCAAAATACAACCCTGCTTTACCCCTTTACTAGTTGGAACATCTGACGTTAAATAACCATACTGGTTGCAGCGGACCCGCAATCGAGACTTCTCATATAGTTTATAAATTAATAATAGTAATCTCTTATCAATTTCCAAATCTATTTGTTTTTGCCAGAGCCTGTCTCTTGATATGGAATCAAATGCCAATTTCAGATCTATAAATGCAGTATAAAGTGCAGCACCCGACTTAGCTGTATATTTTTCAACAAGATAATGGAGGGTCAGGGCATGTTCTGTAGTAGATCGACCTGTCCGAAAGCCAGCCTGTTCAACTGCAAGAATGTTCTTTTCCTCAATCCAGTCCACCAGCTTAATTGCTAAGTGTTTAGCATAAATTTTACTAATCACACTCAGGAGGCTTATAGGCCTATAATTTGCAGGATCACTCCGTTTACCTTTTTTGTATATTGGGACTAATATCGACACTCCCCATTGTGGTGGAATTTTTGCCGTATTATCAATAAACGTGAACAGTGAGGCTAAAACTGGAACCCACCAGTCTAGGTTAGACAGAATCACCTCTATAGTAATATAATCGGTCCCAGGGGCTCTGCCTTTTTAAAATTGTCTTACAAGACCTTCTACTTCCGAGCAGGAGACCGAGTCCCATCTTGGGGGGTCAGTTATATATGCCTCGACATTCACCGTTATGGTGTCATTTTGTCTATACATTTCGTGAAAATGATTTTCCCATTTATCAGCTGGAATGATACAGTCAGGTAAAGTGGGGGCTCTTCCTAACGAAGGTGCTACCAAGCGCCAAAAGGTGCTTTGATTTTTCAGTTTGGCCGCTTCTATTAACTCCTCCCCTCTCTGTATCATCCATTGAGATTTCTTTTGCTTTAATAGTCTCTTATATTGCCTCCTCATTATTAGTAAACCCTGTACATTGAAGTTAGTTGTATCATCTGTATATCTATCAAATGCCTTTATTGATGAACCTCCTGCCTCTTGGCAGTCTCTATGAAACCAGGGACGAGAAAGAACTTTCCGTCCAGTTTTTGGCATAGTGTTAATGAGCGTTGGGTGTATTAAGGTTAAGAGGCTATCATAGTGTTCTAGCAGGCAGATACCATCAGGGACGGATGTCCCTTGAATAATAACATTCCGTAACAACTGGGCTTTTGAGGAGTTTAGTAAATCAGTAAGACGTGCAGCCTGCCCAACCGTCCATTTTGCCCTTTGTGGGGCATTTCCCTTTGGTATGCCCAAAGCCCATTCACAGTCCGAAGAATTTCTCCCTCTTAGTGTTATGTTCAGCAATAATGGGAAATGGTCACTTTCCGGGTGAGGTATCACCTGAAAGTACCCCACCCATGGTGCTAAATTTCTTGTTACAGCAACATAATCAATTAATGAGGGATTTGGGCCCGTCCAGTGCGTATACTCAGCCGGATAATCCGGTTGCATTGCACCATTGAGCAAGTGTAGGTCCAATTTATGGAGAGTTGATAATAAATTCAGACCTGAAAAATTAATTATAACATCCTTCGACTGCCTTATAATTAGGGGAGAAGGGGTAGGTAGCATTACCGGGTAGAAATGGTATTTTGCAAAAACTGCCTCATTATTCTTCCCCAATCGGGCATTAAAATCACCAGCAATAATCAGATGAGAATCATGATGTACTATTAATATGTCTGTAATAAAGGTTTCCAGTTTGGCCCATGTCTCTGTCACCTCTGTACTTGAACTCATTGGCGGTATATAAATATTAATCAGTATCAATTTAAAGGTCCCAATAGTAAGTTGGGTAGCAAGGGCATAAGGGTCTAACTTAATAAGCAGGGACAGTTGTGATGTCAGAGCTGTGGAGGCCAAGACTGCCAAGCCACTACTCGGTCTGCCTCTGCATGCAGTTCTTCCCGCATTTAATGAAATCGATATACAACCAGGAAGAGTAATATCTTCTGTCCACCAAGTTTCCTGCATTATCAATATCTCGTGCTTAGTGATAAAGGACATAAAATCAGGGTCTGTAATTTTAGACCTTAAGCCAGCCACATTCCATACAAGTGCTGCAACCTGGTTAAAAGGCTTTGAATGTCAATCTGCAACCAGCATGTTTCCTGGTTCAGATGGGGTAGGTCCTTGGATCTGTCCCATTATTTCAGATGTTCTCTGCAAAGATCTATTGCAACACTCATTGTCCAGCGGGATTATTGTCCTCGATGAGACTGTGTCTAAATCAGGGAGTCGCTTGACCTCATGCTCTAGGAAGCTGTTTACACTAAAAGTAACTTTACCCAACCTAGTCTGGGCATCTCTCTTTGGGGAGGAATTGTCCTTACTGTAGGTGTCAGTAGAGCTGTGATGTTATCAAAGTGAGGGTCAGTTAGTATCCCCCTCCAGCTATTTTCCTTCAATGGAGCATTTTTTGGTGTGCAATGTCCCTCCCTTACCCAGACTGACAATAATACCACATTCCTTCCGGGGCACACAGCCTCTGCCCCTTTCCTCCTTTTTCATCCGTATCACCATGCTTTGAGAGATGGAAACCCCCATGGTGGGGAGTGACTGCGCTGTAGGGGTCAACAGTGTGAGCTGAGAAGGCCCAGATTCAGATCTCACTTTTGCTATAGATTCACTTGGGGGCTTGAGCAAGGGACACTTTCTCAACCTATTATTATTTAATAATAATAATTTAAGAGAGCACCTTCTTCATTACAAGCCCCATCGCCCACTGAGCTCCTCTGAGGAGGTCCGTCTCCAGTTACCACCAACTCATTTGGTGGCTACACAGAGACGGGCCTTCTCGGTCGCTGCCCCGTGATTGTGGAATGCACTCCCTGCTGAGATACGATCCTCCCTCTCTCTGGCAATTTTCAAAAAACACCTGAAGACCCATCTTTTCACCCAAGCTTTCTCAGCTTCCCAATATTTTTGGGTTTTAATCTCTGGTTTATTTTTAAATTGTTAAATTGTTTTTAAGTTTTTGTATAGGTTTTTAACTGGTTTTAAGTTATTGGTAACTGCCCATAGATGAAATTTGGGGGCGGTGTACGAATTTGATAACTCAATCAATCAATCAATCAACCTCAGGACCCCAGCTGCACTCTGGGGAGGATGCACACCTACCCCGCTAGCATGCGGTAGATTATGCTGAGGTGACGTAGATGAAGGATTGGAACCATTCAATGGAGGAATGGTCATTATGCTCACTTCCAAATAGACCGGCTTGCCACTGGCGCACATGATGGGTCCTGGGATGGTCACAAGGGGGGCAGGTGGCTGGATCGTGACTTCTGCTGGGGGGATCTGGTTGATGGGTTGAGGGTTGACCCCAGCCAGGGTGCCGAGCTCTCCGGAGCTTGTGCTGCCTCCGACAGCACCTACGGCTTTTATTGGGTTGTTGATTATTTTTCTTTATTCCCTGGGCCAAAATGAGCTTGCCAAGGAGAAAGAGTGAATAATAGCTAAGCTATTTGTTTTGACGCCATGTTAACCATCCAATGCCTATTTATCTCACAGTCTCCTTTCTTCGACTTCTACTTGACTGGCTTCAGTTTCGAGCGAACCACTGAAAACACCTCCGCGAGGGACTGGGACTCATTAAAGCACTTCAAAAGTCACCCATTCTCCCTTTTGCAGGAATGAGTGATCTGCATGTGATGATGATGAGTTTTTTGCAATGCCCGCGGTACATGCCCTAGTTAGGTTTCAATCACTATCATTACCGAATTATTAAAAGGCGCCAACTTGTCTCATTATTCATTTTGGACACTGCTTTGGAAGCTCCGTCTTTCAAAAACAGGTGTCCACGTTGTGGTGTTCTGTACTCCTGAGTAATCATAACCCCTATACTTCAAGCAATAGCTAGTGTTTTCTCAAGAGGAACTGGGTCGGGGGGCAGCTAGGAAGTGCTCTGAGGCACTTGAATGGGAGAATCCTCCCCATTTGAGCAATAAGGCTCACCTCACCTTGCATCAGAACATAGGAAGCTTCCTTCTACCAGGTCAGACCCTTAGTAGGGATGCACATGAACCTGTTCAGAGGCCCTTTGATGGGGCTCCAAAGAGGTCCGAACATCAGGCGGTTGAAAGTTCAAAGGTGTGGGGCCACACATTAAGGGCGGGGGAGGGTGCCCTTACCCTTCCCTCCACTTTCCCCCCTACTTCCCCGTTTCCCTGCTGCCCCGTTTCCTCTTCGGCTGGAAGTGGCCTGAAGCAGCTGGCACATGTGTGCCCATGCTTACGTCGAGCTAATTCTGGCCACTTACAGGTGAAGAGCAAACAGGGCAGTGCCCCATACTTGGGAAATACCTGGTGCCGGTGGGGGAAAAGCAGAGGGAGGGGTAAGTGACACCCACCTGCCATCGAGTCCCCTGCACAGAGTTAGGTATGTGCAAAACAGTCCGGGGGTTCAGGAGTTCGGATTGGGGGTTCAGGGGCTCGGAGTCCAATCGAACACCTCCGGTTCCTTCCGGACCAGTACTGCCCCCACCCCGGCTGGTTTGCGATTTTAAAAAAATATTAAAATAAATTTAATTACTTCCTGCCCCTTCAAGCGGGGTGTGTGTGTGTGTCCATGAACATTCCCCTGCCCGCTACCAGCTTCTAAAATCACTTCTGCGGCCCACTGGACTGGCCGGCGGGGGGCAGGGGAAAGTTTGCCTATCGGAAGCCCCCTGAAAGGGGCAGAAAGTAATTATTTTTTTAAAAAATTACAAACCCCGCCTGGACCCGATGGGAAGGTGGTTTCTGAAGGGTGCCGGACCAAAACTGGCCCACTCAGGTTCGTGTCTGGTGCGGACTCGAACCAAAGGAGGCCAGCCCATTCCAGGCACACCCCTACATGTGTTTCCGTGCACATCCCTCACCCTTAGTCCATCTAGCTCAGATTGTCTACACTGACTGGCAGCAGCTCGCTAAGGTTTCAGGCAGGGGTCTTTCCCACCCATGCTGGGAGATGGTACCAGGGACTGAACCTGTATCCTTCCGAATGCCAAACAGATGCTCTGCCACTGAGCTGCTGTTGACTCCACACAGTTAGCGAAACTCAAAAGCTTTGTACATGAAAACCACTCAAGATTGTATCTGTCCATTCCTCTGGTTGGGATGGGCACGGACCGGCCCGGAGGCCATTGTAAAGGCCTGGTCTGGACATGGGCGGTCCGGTTCGGGTGGGGGAGTGCCTTTACGAGCGGGGTGAGGGCTTACTTACCCCTCCCGCCACTTTCCCGCTCTGGTGCCGTAATTTCAGTAGTAATTGGGGAGGCAGGATACCTCCCTGCTGCCCCTTCCCCGCTGTCACTATGAAAAACTCCCAGGAGTCCTTTGCGTGTGCGGACTTCACAGAGATGTGAAGCGCGCATGATGTGTGCGCGTGCAAAGGACTGGTGGGAGTTTTTCATAGCGACAGCGGGGAAGGGGCGGCAGGGAGGTGTCCTGCTGCCCCAATTACTACTGAAATTACGGTGCCAGAGCGGGAAAGCGGCTGGAGGGATAAGTAAACACTCCCCGCGCTCTTAAAGTCACCTCCCACCCCAGTGCCGGACCGCAGTTTGGCGGTTCCGTGCACAACCCTATCCTCTGGCCGGGGGCCTAATCTGGGCTGTCACATCCCTGCAGATGTGTGGGGAACCTACTTTGGAGCATTGTATAGGATGCCTGCCTCTGAAGGAATGCCCCTTTCCCTATAGAATTTCTACCAATTTGGCACTCAGTTTCCCTCAAGGAGGTCTCTAGTTTAGTGACCCAACCCAAGCCGGGTAAGACCCTGGGGTTGGATCAGATCCCCTCTGCACTGTTAAAATCAAATGTTGAATGGTGGGCTCCTGTACTTGCGGGATTCTTTACTTATATGGATCGTACTGCCTGTATCCCTGAGGAGTGGGGTACAACGGTGATTGTTCCCATCTACAAGGAAGGCCAACACTCTGACCCTTCAGTCTGCTGAGCATTATTAATAAATTATATTCTAGACATCTATATGTTATCCTCACTGAATGGTTGGAACAGGAGAACATCCTAAGTGAGGAACAGGTGAGGTTTAGGTCCATAAAGATGACTCTTGATCAGGCCCATGTTCTACAACATCTGGCTGAATAGTATTCACCGGTGTATGCAGCTTTAAAGGCAGGGTTTGACTCAATTTCTAGGGAGCGCTTGGAGAGTAAACTTGCCAATTCCTCCATTGATCGTAAGCTGCTTCGCCTTATCCGAGATACTGCCAGTCAGTGTAGAAAATTCTGAGCTTGATGGACAAAGGGTCTGACTTGGCAGAAGGCAGCTTCCTATGTTCCAATGGAAGGTGGAGGTCCCACAGGGTCCCAGGAGACAGCTTCTTCCAAGATATCCACCCCTCCACTGCGGACATTGCAAAAAACTCATCATCATCACATCTGCACCCCTCTGTCCTCTTCCCCTTACAAGAGGGTTCGCATCAGGGTTTTCTCTAACAGGAATCCCCTGATGTTGTTGACAACATCTCCAATTATCCCCAAGTAAGAGGCATTGCATCTGGGGATTCGGGAGTTTTAATCAACAACATCTGGGAATCCCTGTTAATGGGAACGCTAGTTGCCACCCTGAACCTTGACTGGCTTGAAAAAAGAAAGGGGGAAAATTTCTCAGCTTGAAGTATACTCCATCAAGACTGTCACAAACCTTTCTACTTCTGTGTTGGGGGTCTTTGTGGATTCGTACCAAGGAGAAACTTGGGAGAAATGTCTCTGAGGGTTCCGTCCCATCCCTGAGTGAATGTCAATTCACCGTAATGTGTTGTTCATTCATTTCAGTTTCAGATTCACCTCCATGTCCCCAGTAATGTCTTTCATCCAACTCAGCAACCGGATCCCCCCAGAAGAAATGACGTTCCGGATACTTGGCGAAATCATTATCATCGTATTACCCATCATTTCCAGTAGCTCCTAGCCGGTCTATGTGGGAGGCAGCACTCCCTGAGGCTAAGGCATGGCTGAAATACAGGCCTGGACTTTGAGAGGTCTGGGCACCCTTCTTCTCCCACTACTTTGCTCTTCTTTCCTCAAAATTAATTCATCAGTTTCCTTCTGTCTCCCAGCCACCTCTAATATGATGCCATTTCCTTCACATATTCAATAAAGCTTCTGCTGCATTCTTGGAATTGGTGTTCCCTTGGTTTTTGAACTGGCAGCTCTGATTTCTGGGAACAACTGCTTCCCTGAGTCCTCAGAAACCCTTCTGTCTGAATGAAAACTTACGGGGGACGTGGCACTCTTTTAGGAACACAGAGGAAGCTGCCTTCAACAGAGTCTGACCCTTGGTCCATCCAGCTCAATTGTGTCTACTCTGACTGGCAGCAACTCTCCAGGGCTTCCGGCTGTAGTTTCCCCCAGCCTTACCTGGAGATGCTGCCAGGGACTGAAACGGCAGCCTTCTGCGTGCAAGGCGGATGCTCCAACACTGATCTAAGGCCCCAACTTCAAAAGTGGCATCCGTGAGGCTCCCATCCAGGCACTGACCACACCAAATCCTGCTTAGCATCACCAAGGTGGCTGTAACAAGTGCTTTTAGACCATGCTCTGGGAGCCTCCAGAAGCTTCAGTGCAGGCTGTAGCTGATGATTTCCTTCTTGGCACTCAATTGGTAACACTGTGCAATGTCCCTCCCTTCCCCAGACTGACAATAATACCACATTCCTTCCCGGGCACACAGCCTCTGCCCCTTTCCTCCTTTTTCATCCGTATCACCATGCTTTGAGAGATGGAAACCCCCATGATGGGGAGTGACTGCGCTGTAGGGGTCAACAGTGTGAGTTGAGAAGGCCCAGATTCAGATCTCACTTTTGCTATAGATTCACTTCGGGGCTTGAGCAAGGGACTCTTTCTCAACCTATTATTATTTAATAATAATAATTTAAGAGAGCACCTTCTTCATTACAAGCCCCATCGCCCACTGAGGTCCTCTGAGGAGGTCCGTCTCCAGTTACCGCCAAATCGTTTGGTGGCTACACAGAGGCAGGCCTTCTCGGTCGCTGCCCCGTGATTGTGGAATGCGCTCCCTGCTGAGATACGATCCTCCCTCTCTCCGGCAATTTTCAAAAAACACCTGAAGACCCATCTTTTCACCAAGGCTTTCTCAGCTTCCCAATATTTTTGGGTTTTAATCTCTGGTTTATTTTTAAATTGTTTTTAAGTTTTTGTATAGGTTTTTAACTGGTTTTAAGTTATTGGTAACCGCCCATAGATGAAATTTGGGGGCGGTGTACGAATTTGATAACTCAATCAATCAATCAATCAACCTCAGGACCCCAGCTGCACTCTGGGGAGGATGCACACCTACCCCGCTAGCATGCGGTAGATTATGCTGAGGTGACGTAGATGAAGGATTGGAACCATTCAATGGAGGAATGGTCATTATGCTCACTTCCACATAGACCGGCTTGCCACTGGCGCAAATGATGGGTCCTGGGATGGTCACAAGGGGGCCAGGTGGCTGGATCGTGACTTCTGCTGGGGGGATCTGGTTGATGGGTTGAGGGTTGACCCCAGCCAGGGTGCCAAGCTCTCCGGAGCTTGTGCTGCCTCCGACAGCACCTACGGCTTTTATTGGGTTGTTGATTATTTTTCTTTATTCCCTGGGCCAAAATGAGCTTGCCAAGGAGAAAGAGTGAATAATAGCTAAGCTATTTGTTTTGACGCCATGTTAACCATCCAATGCCTATTTATCTCACAGTCTCCTTTCTTCGACTTCAACTTGACTGGCTTCAGTTTCGAGCGAACCACTGAAAACACCTCCGCGAGGGACTGGGACTCATTAAAGCACTTCAAAAGTCACCCATTCTCCCTTTTGCAGGAATGAGTGATCTGCATGTGATGATGATGAGTTTTTTGCAATGCCCGCAGTACGTGCCCTAGCTAGGTTTCAATCACTATCATTACCGAATTATTAAAAGGCGCCAACTTGTCTCATTATTCATTTTGGACACTGCTTTGGAAGCTCCGTCTTTCAAAAACAGGTGTCCACGTTGTGGTGTTCTGTACTCCTGAGTAATCATAACCCCTATACTTCAAGCAATAGCTAGTGTTTTCTCAAGAGGAACTGGGTCGGGGGGCAGCTAGGAAGTGCTCTGAGGCACTTGAATGGGAGAATCCTCCCCATTTGAGCAATAGGGCTCACCTCACCTTGCATCAGAACATAGGAAGCTTCCTTCTACCAGGTCAGACCCTTAGTAGGGATGCACATGAACCTGTTCAGAGGCCCTTTAATGGGCCTCCAAACAGCTTCGAACATCAGGCGGTTGAAAGTTTAAAGGTGTGGGGTCACACATTAAGGGCGGGGGAGGGTGCCCTTACCCTTCCCCCAACTTTCCCCCCTGCTTCCCCGTTTCCCTGCTGCCCAGTTTCCTCTTCGGCTGGAAGTGGCCTGAAGCAGCTGGTACATGTGTGCCCATGCTTAGGTCCAGCAAATTCTGGCCACTTACAGCTGAAGAGCAAACAGCGCAGTGCCCCATACTTGGGAAATACCTGGTGCCGGAGAAGGAAAAGCAGAGGGAGGGGTAAGTGACACCCACCTGCCATCGAGTCCCCTGCACAGAGTTAGGCGTGTGCAAAACAGTCCGGGGGTTCAGGAGTTCGGATTGGGGGTTCAGGGGCTCGGAGTCGAATTGAACACCTCCGATTCCTTCCAGACCATTACTGAGCCCCTCCCGCTGGTTTGCGATTTTAAAAAAATATTAAAATAAATTTAATTACTTCCTGCCCCTTCAAGCGGTGTGTGTGTGTGTGTGTGTCCATGAACATTCCCCTGCCCGCTACCAGCTTCTAAAATCACTGCTGCGGCCCACTGGACCGGCCGGCGGGGGGCAGGGGAAAGTTTGCCTATCGGAAGCCCCCTGAAAGGGGCAGAAAGTAATTAATTTTTTTTAAAAAATTACAAACCCCGCCCAGACCGGATGGGAAGGGGGTTTCCAAAGGGTGCCGGACCAAAACTGGCCCACTCAGGTTCGTGTCTGGTGCGGACTCGAACCAAAACAGGCCAGCCCATTCCGGGCACACCCCTACATGTGTTTCCGTGCACATCCCTCACCCTTAGTCCATCTAGCTCAGATTGCCTACACTGACTGGCAGCAGCTCGCTAAGGTTTCAGGCAGGGGTCTTTCCCACCCATGCCGGGAGATGGTACCAGGGACTGAACCTGTGTCCTTCCGAATGCCAAACAGATGCTCTGCCACTGAGCTGCTGTTGATTCCACACAGTTAGCGAAACTCAAAAGCTTTGTACATGAAAACCACTCAAGATTGTATCTGTCCATTCCTCTGGTTGGGATGGGCACGGACCGGCCCGGAGGCCATTGTAAAGGCCTGGTCTGGACATGGGCGGTCCGGTTCGGGTGGGGGAGTGCCTTTACGAGTGGGGTGAGGGCTTACTTACCCCTCCCGCCACTTTCCCGCTCTGGTGCCGTAATTTCAGTAGTAATTGGGGAGGCAGGATACCTCCCTGCTGCCCCTTCCCCGCTGTCACTATGAAAAACTCCCAGGAGTCCTTTGCGTGTGCGGACATCACAGAGATGTGAAGCGCGCATGATGTGTGCGCGTGCAAAGGACTGGTGGGAGTTTTTCATAGCGACAGCGGGGAAGGGGCGGCAGGGAGGTGTCCTGCTGCCCCAATTACTACTGAAATTACGGTGCCAGAGCGGGAAAGCGGCTGGAGGGATAAGTAAACACTCCCCGCGCTCTTAAAGTCACCTCCCACCCCAGTGCCGGACCGCAGTTTGGCGGTTCCGTGCACAACCCTATCCTCTGGCCGGGGGCCTAATCTGGGCTGTCACATCCCTGCAGATGTGTGGGGAACCTACTTTGGAACATTGTATAGGATGTCTGCCCCAGAAGGAATGCCCCTTTCCCTATAGAATTTCTACCAATTTGGCACTCAGTTTCCCTCAAGGAGGTCTCTAGTTTAGTGACCCAACCCAAGCTGGGTAAGACCCCGGGGTTGGATCAGATCCCCTCTGCACTGTTAAAATCAAATGTTGAATGGTGGGCTCCTGTACTTGCGGGATTCTTTACTTATATGGATCGTACTGCCTGGATCGCAGAGGAGTGGGGGTACAACGGTGATTGTTCCCATCTACAAGGAAGGCCAACATTCTGACCCTTCAGTCTGCTGAGCATTATTAATAAATTATATTCTAGACATCTATATGTTAACCTCACGGACTGGTTGGAACAGGAGAACATCCTAAGTGAGGAACAGGTGAGGTTTAGGTCCATAAAGATGACTCTTGATCAGGCCCATGTTCTACAACATCTGGCTGAATAGTATTCACCGGTGTATGCAGCTTTAAAGGCAGGGTTTGACTCCATTTCTAGGGAGCGCTTGGAGAGTAAACTTGCCAATTCCTCCATTGATCGTAAGCTGCTTCGCCTTATCCGAGATACTGCCAGTCAGTGTAGAAAATTCTGAGCTTGATGGACAAAGGGTCTGACTTGGCAGAAGGCAGCTTCCTATGTTCCAATGGAAGGTGGAGGTCCCACAGGGTCCCAGGAGACAGCTTCTTCCAAGATATCCACCCCTCCACTGCGGACATTGCAAAAAACTCATCATCATCACATCTGCACCCCTCTGTCCTCTTCCCCTTACAAGAGGGTTCGCATCAGGGTTTTCTCTAACAGGAATCCCCTGATGTTGTTGACAACATCTCCAATTATCCCCAAGTAAGAGGCATTGCATCTGGGGATTCGGGAGTTTTAATCAACAACATCTGGGAATCCCTGTTAATGGGAACGCTAGTTGCCACCCTGAACCTTGACTGGCTTGAAAAAAGAAAGGGGGAAAATTTCTCAGCTTGAAGTATACTCCATCAAGACTGTCACAAACCTTTCTACTTCTGTGTTGGGGGTCTTTGTGGATTCGTACCAAGGAGAAACTTGGGAGAAATGTCTCTGAGGGTTCCGTCCCATCCCTGAGTGAATGTCAATTCACCGTAATGTGTTGTTCATTCATTTCAGTTTCAGATTCACCTCCATGTCCCCAGTAATGTCTTTCATCCAACTCAGCAACCGGATCCCCCCAGAAGAAATGACGTTCCGGATACTTGGCGAAATCATTATCATCGTATTACCCATCATTTCCAGTAGCTCCTAGCCGGTCTATGTGGGAGGCAGCACTCCCTGAGGCTAAGGCATGGCTGAAATACAGGCCTGGACTTTGAGAGGTCTGGGCACCCTTCTTCTCCCACTACTTTGCTCTTCTTTCCTCAAAATTAATTCATCAGTTTCCTTCTGTCTCCCAGCCACCTCTAATATGATGCCATTTCCTTCACATATTCAATAAAGCTTCTGCTGCATTCTTGGAATTGGTGTTCCCTTGGTTTTTGAACTGGCAGCTCTGATTTCTGGGAACAACTGCTTCCCTGAGTCCTCAGAAACCCTTCTGTCTGAATGAAAACTTACGGGGGACGTGGCACTCTTTTAGGAACACAGAGGAAGCTGCCTTCAACAGAGTCTGACCCTTGGTCCATCCAGCTCAATTGTGTCTACTCTGACTGGCAGCAACTCTCCAGGGCTTCCGGCTGTAGTTTCCCCCAGCCTTACCTGGAGATGCTGCCAGGGACTGAAACGGCAGCCTTCTGCGTGCAAGGCGGATGCTCCAACACTGATCTAAGGCCCCAACTTCAAAAGTGGCATCCGTGAGGCTCCCATCCAGGCACTGACCACACCAAATCCTGCTTAGCATCACCAAGGTGGCTGTAACAAGTGCTTTTAGACCATGCTCTGGGAGCCTCCAGAAGCTTCAGTGCAGGCTGTAGCTGATGATTTCCTTCTTGGCACTCAATTGGTAACACTGTGCAATGTCCCTCCCTTCCCCAGACTGACAATAATACCACATTCCTTCCCGGGCACACAGCCTCTGCCCCTTTCCTCCTTTTTCATCCGTATCACCATGCTTTGAGAGATGGAAACCCCCATGATGGGGAGTGACTGCGCTGTAGGGGTCAACAGTGTGAGTTGAGAAGGCCCAGATTCAGATCTCACTTTTGCTATAGATTCACTTCGGGGCTTGAGCAAGGGACTCTTTCTCAACCTATTATTATTTAATAATAATAATTTAAGAGAGCACCTTCTTCATTACAAGCCCCATCGCCCACTGAGGTCCTCTGAGGAGGTCCGTCTCCAGTTACCGCCAACTCGTTTGGTGGCTACACAGAGGCAGGCCTTCTCGGTCGCTGCCCCGTGATTGTGGAATGCGCTCCCTGCTGAGATACGATCCTCCCTCTCTCCGGCAATTTTCAAAAAACACCTGAAGACCCATCTTTTCACCAAGGCTTTCTCAGCTTCCCAATATTTTTGGGTTTTAATCTCTGGTTTATTTTTAAATTGTTTTTAAGTTTTTGTATAGGTTTTTAACTGGTTTTAAGTTATTGGTAACCGCCCATAGATGAAATTTGGGGGCGGTGTACGAATTTGATAACTCAATCAATCAATCAATCAACCTCAGGACCCCAGCTGCACTCTGGGGAGGATGCACACCTACCCCGCTAGCATGCGGTAGATTATGCTGAGGTGACGTAGATGAAGGATTGGAACCATTCAATGGAGGAATGGTCATTATGCTCACTTCCACATAGACCGGCTTGCCACTGGCGCAAATGATGGGTCCTGGGATGGTCACAAGGGGGCCAGGTGGCTGGATCGTGACTTCTGCTGGGGGGATCTGGTTGATGGGTTGAGGGTTGACCCCAGCCAGGGTGCCAAGCTCTCCGGAGCTTGTGCTGCCTCCGACAGCACCTACGGCTTTTATTGGGTTGTTGATTATTTTTCTTTATTCCCTGGGCCAAAATGAGCTTGCCAAGGAGAAAGAGTGAATAATAGCTAAGCTATTTGTTTTGACGCCATGTTAACCATCCAATGCCTATTTATCTCACAGTCTCCTTTCTTCGACTTCAACTTGACTGGCTTCAGTTTCGAGCGAACCACTGAAAACACCTCCGCGAGGGACTGGGACTCATTAAAGCACTTCAAAAGTCACCCATTCTCCCTTTTGCAGGAATGAGTGATCTGCATGTGATGATGATGAGTTTTTTGCAATGCCCGCAGTACGTGCCCTAGCTAGGTTTCAATCACTATCATTACCGAATTATTAAAAGGCGCCAACTTGTCTCATTATTCATTTTGGACACTGCTTTGGAAGCTCCGTCTTTCAAAAACAGGTGTCCACGTTGTGGTGTTCTGTACTCCTGAGTAATCATAACCCCTATACTTCAAGCAATAGCTAGTGTTTTCTCAAGAGGAACTGGGTCGGGGGGCAGCTAGGAAGTGCTCTGAGGCACTTGAATGGGAGAATCCTCCCCATTTGAGCAATAGGGCTCACCTCACCTTGCATCAGAACATAGGAAGCTTCCTTCTACCAGGTCAGACCCTTAGTAGGGATGCACATGAACCTGTTCAGAGGCCCTTTAATGGGCCTCCAAACAGCTTCGAACATCAGGCGGTTGAAAGTTTAAAGGTGTGGGGTCACACATTAAGGGCGGGGGAGGGTGCCCTTACCCTTCCCCCAACTTTCCCCCCTGCTTCCCCGTTTCCCTGCTGCCCAGTTTCCTCTTCGGCTGGAAGTGGCCTGAAGCAGCTGGTACATGTGTGCCCATGCTTAGGTCCAGCAAATTCTGGCCACTTACAGCTGAAGAGCAAACAGGGCAGTGCCCCATACTTGGGAAATACCTGGTGCCGGAGAAGGAAAAGCAGAGGGAGGGGTAAGTGACACCCACCTGCCATCGAGTCCCCTGCACAGAGTTAGGCGTGTGCAAAACAGTCCGGGGGTTCAGGAGTTCGGATTGGGGGTTCAGGGGCTCGGAGTCGAATTGAACACCTCCGATTCCTTCCAGACCATTACTGAGCCCCTCCCGCTGCTTTGCGATTTTAAAAAAATATTAAAATAAATTTAATTACTTCCTGCCCCTTCAAGCGGTGTGTGTGTGTGTGTGTGTCCATGAACATTCCCCTGCCCGCTACCAGCTTCTAAAATCACTGCTGCGGCCCACTGGACCGGCCGGCGGGGGGCAGGGGAAAGTTTGCCTATCGGAAGCCCCCTGAAAGGGGCAGAAAGTAATTAATTTTTTTTAAAAAATTACAAACCCCGCCCAGACCGGATGGGAAGGGGGTTTCCAAAGGGTGCCGGACCAAAACTGGCCCACTCAGGTTCGTGTCTGGTGCGGACTCGAACCAAAACAGGCCAGCCCATTCCGGGCACACCCCTACATGTGTTTCCGTGCACATCCCTCACCCTTAGTCCATCTAGCTCAGATTGCCTACACTGACTGGCAGCAGCTCGCTAAGGTTTCAGGCAGGGGTCTTTCCCACCCATGCCGGGAGATGGTACCAGGGACTGAACCTGTGTCCTTCCGAATGCCAAACAGATGCTCTGCCACTGAGCTGCTGTTGATTCCACACAGTTAGCGAAACTCAAAAGCTTTGTACATGAAAACCACTCAAGATTGTATCTGTCCATTCCTCTGGTTGGGATGGGCACGGACCGGCCCGGAGGCCATTGTAAAGGCCTGGTCTGGACATGGGCGGTCCGGTTCGGGTGGGGGAGTGCCTTTACGAGTGGGGTGAGGGCTTACTTACCCCTCCCGCCACTTTCCCGCTCTGGTGCCGTAATTTCAGTAGTAATTGGGGAGGCAGGATACCTCCCTGCTGCCCCTTCCCCGCTGTCACTATGAAAAACTCCCAGGAGTCCTTTGCGTGTGCGGACATCACAGAGATGTGAAGCGCGCATGATGTGTGCGCGTGCAAAGGACTGGTGGGAGTTTTTCATAGCGACAGCGGGGAAGGGGCGGCAGGGAGGTGTCCTGCTGCCCCAATTACTACTGAAATTATGGTGCCAGAGCGGGAAAGCGGCTGGAGGGATAAGTAAACACTCCCCGCGCTCTTAAAGTCACCTCCCACCCCAGTGCCGGACCGCAGTTTGGCGGTTCCGTGCACAACCCTATCCTCTGGCCGGGGGCCTAATCTGGGCTGTCACATCCCTGCAGATGTGTGGGGAACCTACTTTGGAACATTGTATAGGATGTCTGCCCCAGAAGGAATGCCCCTTTCCCTATAGAATTTCTACCAATTTGGCACTCAGTTTCCCTCAAGGAGGTCTCTAGTTTAGTGACCCAACCCAAGCTGGGTAAGACCCCGGGGTTGGATCAGATCCCCTCTGCACTGTTAAAATCAAATGTTGAATGGTGGGCTCCTGTACTTGCGGGATTCTTTACTTATATGGATCGTACTGCCTGAATCGCAGAGGAGTGGGGGTACAACGGTGATTGTTCCCATCTACAAGGAAGGCCAACATTCTGACCCTTCAGTCTGCTGAGCATTATTAATAAATTATATTCTAGACATCTATATGTTAACCTCACGGACTGGTTGGAACAGGAGAACATCCTAAGTGAGGAACAGGTGAGGTTTAGGTCCATAAAGATGACTCTTGATCAGGCCCATGTTCTACAACATCTGGCTGAATAGTATTCACCGGTGTATGCAGCTTTAAAGGCAGGGTTTGACTCCATTTCTAGGGAGCGCTTGGAGAGTAAACTTGCCAATTCCTCCATTGATCGTAAGCTGCTTCGCCTTATCCGAGATACTGCCAGTCAGTGTAGAAAATTCTGAGCTTGATGGACAAAGGGTCTGACTTGGCAGAAGGCAGCTTCCTATGTTCCAATGGAAGGTGGAGGTCCCACAGGGTCCCAGGAGAGTGCTTCTTCCAAGATATCCACCCTTCCACTGCGGACACTGCAAAAAACTCATCATCATCACATCTGCACCCCTCTGTCCTCTTCCCCTTTCAAGAGGGTTCGCATCAGGGTTTTCTCTAACAGGAATCCCCTGATGTTGTTGACAACATCTCCAATTATCCCCAAGTAAGAGGCATTGCATCTGGGGATTCGGGAGTTTTAGTCAACAACATATGGGAATCCCTGTTAGAGGGAACGCTAGTTGCCACCCTGAACTTTGACTGGCTTGAACAAAGAAAGGGGGAAAAGTTCTCAGCTTGAAGTATACTCCATCAAGACAGTCACAAACCTTTCTACTTCTGTGTTGGGGGTCTTTGTGGATTCGTACCAAGGAGAAACTTTGGAGAAATGTCTCTGAGGGTTCCGTCCCATCCCTGAGTGAATGTCAATTCACCGTATTGTGTTGTTCATTCATTTCTGTTTCAGATTCACCTCCATGTCCCCAGTAATGTCTTTCATCCAACTCAGCAACCGGATCCCCCCAGAAGAAATGACGTTCCGGTTACTTGGCGAAATCATTATCATCGTATTACCCATCATTTCCAGTAGCTCCTAGCTGGTCTATGTGGGAGGCAGCACTCCCTGAGGCTAAGGCATGGCTGAAATACAGGCCTGGACTTTGAGAGGTCTGGGCAGCCTTCTTCTCCCACTACTTTGCTCTTCTTTCCTCAAAATTAATTCATCAGTTTCCTTCTGTCTCCCAGCCCCCTCTGATATGATGCCATTTCCTTCACATTCTCAATAAAGCTTCTGCTGCATTCTTGGAATTGGTGTTCCCTTGGTTTTTGAACTGGCAGCTCTGATTTCTGGGAAGAGCTGCTTCCCTGAGTCCTCAGAAACCCTTCTGTCTGAATGAAAACTTACGGGGGACGTGGCACTCTTTTAGGAACACAGAGGAAGCTGCCTTCGACAGAGTCTGACCCTTGGTCCATCCAGCTCAATAGTGTCTACTCTGCCTGGCAGCAACTCTCCAGGGCTTCCGGCTGGGGTTTTCCCCAGCCCTAACTGGAGGTGCTGCAATGGACTGAAACGGCAGCCTTCTGCATGCAAGGCGGATGCTCCTTCACTGATCTATGGCCCCAACCTCAGAAGTGGCATCTTTGAGCCTCCCATCCAGGCACTGACCACACCAAATCCTACTTAGCATCACCAAAGTGGCTGTAACAAGTGCTTTTAGACCATGCTCTGGGAGCCTCCAGAAGCTTCAGTGCAGGCTGTAGCTGATGGTTTCCTTCTTGGCACTCAATTGGTAATGCTGTGCAATGTCCCTCCCTTCCCCAGACTGACAATAATACCACATTCCTTCCGGGGCACACAGCTTCTGCCCCATTCGTCCTTTTTCATCCGTATCACCATGCTTTGAGAGATGGAAACCACCATGATGGGGAGTGACTGCGCTGTAGGGGTCAAAAGTGTGTTGAGAAGGCCCCAATTCAGATCTCACTTTTTCTATAGATTCATTTGGGGGCTTGAGCAAGGGACTATTTCTCAAACAATTATTATTTAATAATAATAATTTAAGAGATCACCTTCTTCATTACAAGCCCCATCACCCATTGAGGTCAAGAAGGGGCTAAACATTTGGAATGGAAACATTTAGCTCTGCTTGTGGACGTCTCAGTAGTATCTTGTCCAGTGTTGGAAACAGGAGGCTGAACTGGAATGATTTTGGTCAGATCCAGCAGTTCCCTTATGTTTATTCTCATAGAAACATAGAAAAGCCACATCTGCACCCCTCTGTCCTCATCCCCTTACAAGATGGTTCCCCAAGAATCCCCTGATGTTGTTGACTACAACTCCAATTATCCCCAAGTAAGAGGCATTGCAGCTGCGGATTCGGGAGTTTTAGTCAACAACATCTGGGAATCCCTGTTAGAGGGAACGCTGGTTGCCACCCTGAACCTTGACTGGCTTTAACAAAGAAAGGGGGGAAATTTCTCAGCTTGAATTATACTCCATCAAGATAGTCACAAACCTTTCTGCTTCTCTGTTGGGGGTCTTTGTGGATTGGTACCAAGGAGAAACTTGGGAGAAATGTCTCTGAGGGTTCGGTCCCATCCCTTAGTGAATGTCAATTCACCATAATGTGTTGTTCAGACATTTCTGTTTCAGACTCACCTCCATCTCCCCAGCAATGTCTGTCATCTCCACGGGTCGTGGTTTTAGGGATTTTGGCCCCGTTTTTCGGGGCCTTGCCTATTATGGATGCCTTGGCTCTGGTGTTGGTGCTGGAGCCCTGGGCTCTCTAGGAGGCAGCACAAGCTCCAGAGAGCTCGGCATCCTGGCTGGGGTCAACCCTCAACCCATCAACCGGATCCCCCAGAAGAAGTCACGTTCGTGCCACCTGACCTCGTCTTTACCGTCCCATGACCCATCACGTGCGCTAGCTGCAAGCCGGTCTATGTGGGAGGCATCACCCCCTTTGCCATTGGAGGTTCCGGGATTGTAGGATCAGTTGCCTGGGGAGGTCTGGGTTACGGAGCTCTGGGCCAGTGGAGGGGTGGATATCTTGGAAGAAGCTCTCTCCTGGGACCCTGTGGGAGCATCTGCCAATAGACCCCATAACGTCCAACGACTGATCATAATGACCAGGAACCGGCAAACCTAAGTTTGAGGCATCGCTGAAATCCAGGCCTGGACTTTGAGGGGACTGGGCGCCCTTCTTCTCCCACTACTTTGCTCTGCTATCCTCCATATGAATTCATCGGTTTCCTTCTGTTTCCCAGCTGCCTCTCCCCTGAGTCCTCAGAAACCCTTCTGTCTGAATGAAAACTTACTCAGCTTCCTAATATTTTTGGGTTTTAATCTCTGGTTTATTTTGCAAATTATGTTCTGTTGTGTGTCATAATGTTTCTGGCAATGACCGAAATAAAGTATGTTCTGTTCTGTTTTAAATTATTAAATTGTTTTCAAGGGTTTGTATATATTTTTAACTGGTTTTATGCTATTGGTAACCACCCATAGAAGAAAGTTGGGGGCTGTGTACGAATTTGATAAATCAATCAATCAATCAATCAATCAATCAATAAACCTCAGGACCACAGCTGCACTCTGGGGAGGATGCACAACTACCTCGCTAGCATGCGGTAAAGGTTGCTGAGGTGACGTAGGTGAAGGATTGGAACCATTCAAAGGAGGAAGAAGCAATGATGTGGTAGCTTACTACTAACACTCCACTGCAATCAGGCCCATAGCCACTAGAGGGCAGTCACTTCTCCCCAAAATGCAGCCGTCCCTCCTTCCTTACCAGCCCACCCTGGGAAGGCCTGTTTATTTTAAGAACCAAAGGGAGCCTGTTCAGAACATACTTCTTGGACCGAGGACGCCAGCTGCTGGGGAAACCACGCGCGAAGGAAGTCTCCCTCCAAAGAGCATTTTTACTGAAAACCACTCCCAGGTATTTATAAGTCCTTACTGGATCTATTGATTGATTAAGTGCCATCAAGTTGTCAACCACATAGATAGATTCTCTCCAGGATGATTTGTCTTCAACTTGGCCTTTCAGGTTTCTCAGTGGTGCATTCATTGCTGTTGTGATCGAGTCCATCCACCTTGCTGCTGGTCTTCCTCTTCTTCTCTTTCCTTCAACTTTCCCCAGCATTATGGACTTCTCAAGGGAGCTGGGTCTTTGCATAGTGTGTCCAAGTATGATAGTCTGAGCCTGGTCATTTGTGCCTCGAGTGAAAGTTCTGGATTGATTACCTCCCCATTAATCCACCAGACATTTTTCTTTCTTTGTTTTTTAAGCAAAACTCATGATCTAAGACTTTTGGACATTTATAGATAAATAGTCTTCTTCTCATGTCAACAGGTGTGATGATCTAGATAGAATAACTGCATCATCAGCACAAAGCAGAACTGTGATAGATTTACTGGCTAATTTAGGAGGGTGGAAATCTGGGTTATCCAAGAGCGCAAATAAAGATTGAAAAGAAGTGGGGCAAAAATGCATCCCTGTTTGACTCCCTTCTGTGTGGGTACAGACAGGGTCAGATGTCATTGGACATTGCATCGCACCCGAAGTGAGGTGTTCTCATGCAACATTCAGATAAGGAGAAACAACTGATGATCAATGGAGGAATTGGCAAGTTTACTCCCCAAGCGCTCCCTACAAATGGAGTCAAACCCTGCCTTAAAAGCTGCATACAGCGGTGAATACATTTCAGCCAGATGTTGTAGAATTTGGGCCTGATCAAGAGTCATCCGAATAGACATAAACTCCGCCTATTCCTCCCTTAGTATGTTCTCCTGTTCCAACCAGTCCGTGAGGTTAACATATAGAGGTCTAGAATATAATTTATGAATAATGCTCAGCAGACTGATTGATCAATAATGATAAGGGTCAGAGTGTTGGCCTTCCTTATATATGGGAACAATCACCGTTGCACCCCTCTCCTCTGGGATACAGGCAGTACGATCCAATATAAGTAAAGAATCTTGCAAGTACAGGAGCCCACCATTCAAAATTTGATTTTAACAGTACAGAGGGTAGCTGATCCCACCCCGGGGTCTTACCTGGTTTGGGTTGGGTCACTAAACTAGAAACCTCCTTGAGGGAAACTGAGTGAGGAAATCGGTAGAAATTCTATAGGAAAAGGGGCACTCCTTCAGGGGCAGACATCCCATACTATGCTTGAAAGTAGGTTACCCATGCATCTGCAGGGATGTGACCGCCCATCCTAGGTCCCCTGCCAGAGGAATGGACGGATTCAATCTTGAGTGTTCTTCATGTTCAAAGGTTTTGAGTTTCCCTAACTGCGCGGATGTGACAGAAGCTGAGTGGTAGAGCATCTGTTTGGCATGCAGATGGTCCCAGGTTCAGTCCCTGGTAGCCTCTCCAGGCATGGCTGGGAAAGATCCGTGCCTGAAACCTTGGAGAGCTGCTGCCAGTCAGTGTAGACAATCCTGAGCTAGGTGGACTAAGGGTTAGAGAGCTGCATGGAACCAGGTGTGGGTGGCTCAATGGCGGCTGGGTGTCGCACCTTAATTGTGGGGGAGGGTTCCCTTACCCCTCCCTCCACTTTTCTACTGTTGGCACCAGGTATTTCCCAAGTCCTACAAAGCAGCAGCGTACTTCCCTGCTGCCCCATTTGCTCTTTGACTGGAAGCGGCTGGAAGTAGCAGGCACGCCGGTGTCCATGTTCAGGTCCAGCTTCTTCTGGCCATTTCCTGCCGAAGAACAAACAGGGCAGCAGGGAAGTATGCTGCCACCATGTAGCACTTGAGAAATAGTGGGCGTCAGTGGGGGGAAAGCAGAGGAAGGGGTAAATGCACTCTCCCCTGCCCCCTAAAGTGCGACCCCCACCTTTGAAGGTCGAACTGCCCGGGTGCCCCTGAGTGAGTGGTGATGCAATGCACATAGGGTGCCAACCACCCCCATACCCACAAGCCCATGGGGTACTGGGATTTGTGGTTTTTTAGGTGTTCTGAGAGTAGATTCTCTGGTAGCAAGTGAGAGTGGATTCAAAAATTACTTGGGTCCCCCACCCCCCACCGGGAGGGCAGCAAGATGGATTTGGCTGGACTGGAAGCTGGCTGCACCTCCACCACCTCCACATCTGCCACGGGAGGAACCTTCTTCCCTGGAAGGGGAGGCCCTCCCTCCAACTGCTGCCTGGCCGCAGGCCCTGGCATAGGGCCAGGCAGACAAGAGAAGTCCAGCCTGTCCACCAAAGCAGGGGTGGGGGTGACTGGGGGAGGTCTAAGCTACTCTTGGTGTGGTCAGTGCCTGGATGGGAGGCTCATGGACGCCACCTTTGAGGTTGGGGCCATAGATCAGTGATGGAGCATCTGCCTTGCATGAAGGCTGCCGTTTCATTCCCTGGAAGCATCTCCAGGTAGGGCTGGGAGAAACTCCGGCTGGAAGCCCTGGAGAGCTCCTGCCAGTCACAGTCAGAATGGTTTCTGAGGACTCAGGGATACATCTGTTCCCAGAAATCAGAACTGCCAGTTCAAAAACCAAGAGAAAACGGATTGCAAGTATGCATCAGAAGCTTTATTGAGAATGTGAAGGAAATGGCATCATATTAGAGGCCGCTGGGAGACAGAAGGAAACCGATGAATTCATACTGAGGAAAGCAGAGCAAAGTAGTGGGAGAAGAAAGGTGCCCAGTCCCCTCAAAGTCCAGGCCTGGATTTCAGCCATGCGTATACTTCAAGCTGAGAAATTTCCCCCCCTTTCTTTGTTCAAGCCACCCAAGGTTCAGGCTGGCAACTAGTGTTCCCTCTAACAGGGATTCCCAGATGTTGTTGACTAAAACTCCCAAATCCCCAGCTGCAATGCCTCTTACTTGGGAATAACTGGAGTTGTAATCAACAACATCAGGGGATTCCTGTTAGAGAAAACCCTGATGGGAATCCTCTTGTAAGGAGATGAGGACAGAGGGGTGCAGATGTGGCTTTTCTATGTTTCTATGAGAATAAACATAAGGGAACTGCTGGATCTGACCAAAATCCTTCCAGTTCAGCCTCCTGTTTCCAACACTGGACAACAAGATACTACTGAGACGTCCACTAGCAGGGCTAAATGTTTCCATTCCAAATGTTTCCATTCCAAATAGCCCCTTCACGCTTTTGCTCCCCAGTGCCTGGCATTCAGTGGCACACTAATCCTAGCATAGCTGTCAACCGCTCTATATTCTTCTGCTTCTGCTTTCATGCTTCACTTCTGGTCTTCCTGGAGGCATCTGGTTGGCCTTTGTTGGTTCCCGATGAAAACCTTACCTAGACTGAAAACCCAATGAATGAAGAAATGCTCGCTTAATACTTTTGTCATTTATGACAAAATCATTTGTCATAAAATATAGAATAGTGCGGATAAAAGGCCTCAGAACAGTAGTACAACTGCTGGTCCCCTCCAGACTTGACTACTGCAATGCACTCTGTGTGGAGCTGCCTTTGTACGTAGTCCGGAAACTGCAGTTCATCCAGAACGCGGCGGCCAGGTTGGTCTTTGGGTCATCTCGGAGAGACAATATCACTCCTATCTTAAAAGATCTACACTGGCTGCCAGTAAGTTTCCAGGGAGAGTACAAGGTTTTGGTTACAACCTATAAAGCCCTAAACAGTTTGGACCCTGGGTATTTAAGAGAATGTCTTCTTTGCTATTAACCACAGAGATCGCTCATAATGTATTGATATTATAACAAATATGTATCTTAATTAAATTGTTGACCACTAACCACTAGGGATGCTGTCAAAAACTGTATAAAAGGAATCGCTCTTCCAAGACCTGCCAACAGCTTCACTTGACTCTCGCAGCATCTCTTGACTTTTGCTCTTCGGAGTCGTTAGTATGTTTCTCTTCCCGTAGTCTTCTCTAGACCAGCTTGTATTCTTATTGGTTCTTGGGGTTGGCACTGAAGGCGAGGCTGGATCCAAAGGTGTGTTTTTCCACTCATAGAAAGGATTTTTCTGTGTATGGAAGAATCCTTCCACTTACGGAAAGGTGTCTTAGATGAACAGGAAGGTACCTTTGGAGCCAACCTCCCCCTGTGGATTATGGAGAGTTTTGGGCTCATGGAAGAAGGAGTCCTGTTGATAGCACACTCCTTCCACTTTCAGAAGAACACATTCTGTGAATGGAAGGCTAACTTTGGGAGCCAACCTTTCAAGACTTTAACATAATAAGCTGCAGTCTACTGAGTCAGACAATTGGTCCGTCTAGCTCAGTATTGCCTACACTGACTGGCAGGGTCCCTCTGTGGTTTCAGGTGAGACCAAGTCTCCATGGTCTTTCCCAGCCCTTCCTGGTGGAGATGCTGGAGATTGAATGGAGGACCTTTGGCATGCAAGGCAGACCTGACAATGGCTCCATCTCCCGCTGTGCTTGAGGGGTTTCTTCCCCACGGATTAACACATCAAGGGTGAATTTTCAAGAATAAATAGATGCCATCTCAACCACCTCTAGCATCTTCCCCAGTTTTTATATTCAGCCCCAGCTTCCCCAAGATAGACTTTCTGTCCATCTGAAAATCCTGGGCATGTTTTTATGGGAAGAGACATGAGACACAGATCCTGTAAAGTGGATCAGGATGCACAACTTCAGCCCTCTGCAGATGTGGGATTACAGCTCCCATCATCTCCGGTGCTTGTCCACAGTGGTTGGGGATGATGGGAGTTGTAGTCCAAGAACAGCTGGAGGGCTAAAGGTGTGCAGCCCCACAATGTAATGTAATGTAAAACTTTATTTCGGTCGTAGACCAGCAATACAACAATATTAAAATAATAATGATAATAACAATAATAAGATGATAATATAAAATCAGACTACATTTATACGCATTTGGCATATTATATAACAATATTTGGCCACAATATGAATAACATCCGGATTAGGATTAGTGAGCAAATAGTTTAAATAGAAATCCTCTCCACGACCCGGGAAATTAATCAAAAGTGGGGCAATTTGTTGGCGTCTTATGTCTCTGTAATATTCACAATGCAGTAAAACATGAGCAGTTGTTTCAACGTTACCAGATCCACAAGGGCATAATCTTGATGCGTATGGTATACCCTGGAATCTCCCATGGAGCACAGCTGTTGGGGGAGCATTTACACGGGCAAGTGTTAGAGCTCGTCTAAATTTTGGAATTAAAATGCTACTTAGATATGTAGCAGGCTTGAGCTCGGTGCACCTATGTAAATGCTACTCGGTAACTTTGCATGATCCATCTGCAACTCCACGTCATGGATACATTGCACAATTTCTCTTCTGGCCTGATCAAAACCTAATCTAATAAAATTATCATGAGAGAATCCATATAATAGAAGTTTTTCTGTAATTGCCAATTTCCAATTGGATCTAAAGGAGTCTTCCAAAATTAAATGCACTAAGCCGACTTTCGTGAAAACCAATTTTAACCAGTAGAGTATGATAGATCTCCAATAATGTGATTCAAATCTAACCAGACCCACCTCCCTTCTAATAACAGTATTTGGGACACAACATGGCAGCTGTAATATAGTTCTTATGAACTTAGTTTGCAGTGTTTCTAACGGAGCAAAATTACTAAATGGGCCCAATTGTGCACCATACATTATCTGAGGATACACTTTGGCCAATAGTAATTTTATTGCAACAGGGATGTACAAAGCTCCCCGTGAAAAATAAAATGATTTGATCAGATTGATTGATAATTGGGCGCTCTGAATAGTATGTTTTTGATGCACAATACGGGAACCAGATGAGTGGAATACAACACCTAAGTATTTATAAGATTGAACTTGTTCAATTGTGTTCCCCTTCATGTGCCAGGTATATCTCTTTGGCCGTTTAGCAAACACCAAAACTTTTGTCTTTTGCTGGTTTACCTCTATCATCTCTCTGTTACAAAATGAACTTAATTGTGCTAGTGCTCGACGTAGTCCTATGGGCGTCTGGGATAAAAGGATCATATCGTCTGCATACAGCAGCACTGCAATGTGTTTCTGTGCCAGTTTTGGAGGGTGCATAGACATGTCAGATAAACAGCTCACCACTGAGTTGATATAGATGTTAAATAAAGTAGGTGCCAAAATACAACCCTGCTTTACCCCTTTACTAGTTGGAACATCTGACCTTAAATAACCATACTGGTTGCAGCAGACCCGCAATCGAGACTTCTCATATAGTTTATAAATTAATAATAGTAATCTCTTATCAATTTCCAAATCTATTCGTTTTTGCCAGAGCCTGTCTCTTGATATGGAATCAAATGCCGATTTCAGATCTATAAATGCAGTATAAAGTGCAGCACCCGACTTAGCTGTATATTTTTCAACAAGATAATGGAGGGTCAGGGCATGTTCTGTAGTAGATCGACCTGTTCGAAAGCCAGCCTGTTCTACTGCAAGAATGTTCTTTTCCTCAATCCAGTCCACCAGCTTAATTGCGAAGTGTTTAGCATAAATTTTACTAATCACACTCAGGAGGCTTATAGGCCTATAATTTGCAGGATCACTCCGTTTACCTTTTTTGTATATTGGGACTATTATCGCCACTCCCCATTGTGGTGGAATTTTTGCCGTATTATCAATAAACGTGAACAGTGAGGCTAAAACTGGAACCCACCAGTCTAGGTTAGACAGAATCAACTCTATAGTAATATAATCGGTTCCAGGGGCTCTGCCTTTTTAAAATTGTCTTACAAGACCTTCTACTTCCGAGCAGGAGTCCGAGTCCCATCTTGGGGGGTCAGTTATATATGCCTCGACATTCACCGTTATGGCGTCATTTCGTCTATACATTTCGTGAAAATGATTTTCCCATTTATCAGCTGGAATTATACAATCAGGTAAAGTGGGGGCTCTTCCTAATGAAGGTGCTACCAAGCATCAAAAGGTGCTTTGATTTTTCAGTTTGGCCGCTTCTATTAACTCCTCCCCTCTCTGTATCATCCATTGAGATTTCTTTTGCTTTAATAGTCTCTTATATTGCCCTACAGCGGAGTCACTCCCCATCATGGGGGTTTCCATCTCTCAAAGCATGGTGATACGGATGAAAAAGGAGGAAAGGGGCAGAGGCTGTGTGCCCCGGAAGGAATGTGGTATTATTGTCAGTCTGGGGAAAGGAGGGACATTGCACAGTGTTACCAGTCGAGTGCCAAGAAGGAAACCATCAGCTACAGCCTGCACTGAAGCTTCTGGAGGCTCCCAGAGCATGGTCTAAAAGCCCTTGTTACAGCCACCTTGGTGATGCTAAGCAGGATTTGGTGTGGTCAGTGCCTGGATGGGAGGCCCAAGGATGCCACTTTTGGGGTTGGGGCCATAGATCAGTGTTGGAGCATCCGCCTTGCATGCAGAAGGCTGCCGTTTCAGTCCCTGGCAGCATCTCCAGGTAGGGCTGGGGAAAACTCCAGCCAGAAGCCCTGGAGAGCTGCTGCCAGTCAGAGTAGACACTATTGAGCTGGATGGACCAAGGGTCAGACTCTGTCGAAGGCAGCTTTCTGTGTGTTCCTAAAAGAGTGCCACGTCCCCCGTAAGTTTTTATTCAGAAAGAAGGGTTTCTGAGGACTCAGGGAAGCAGCTCTTCCCAGAAATCAGAGCTTCCAGTTCAAAAACCAAGAGACCACGAATTGCAAGAATGCAGCAGAAGCTTTATTGAGAATGTGAAGGAAATGGCATCATATTAGAGGCGGCTGGGAGACAGAAGGAAACTGATGAATTCATTTTGAGGACAGCAGAGCAAAGTAGTGGGAGAAGAAGGGCGCCCAGAGCTCTCAAAGTCCAGGCCTGGATTTCAGCGATTCTTCAGTCTCAGGGTTGTCGGTTCCTGGTCATTATGATCAGTCCTTTGCAGTTATTGGGTCTATCGGCAGATGCTCCCACAGGGTCCCAGGAGAGAGCTTCTTCCAAGATATCCACCCCTCCCCCGGCTGAGAGCTCCGAAACCGAGACTCCCCTGGGCACATGCTCCTACTATCCCGGAACCCCCAACGGCACAGGGAGTGATTCCTCCCACGGAGACCCGCTCTCAGCTAGGTAACAGGATGGGTCCTGGGATGGTCACCGAGATGGAGGGAGGCTGCCGAAGCCTCCTAATCCATAGCCAAGGCCACCAAAGCCACTGCCAAGACCGCCATAGCCAAGACCTGCGGAGCCAAAACCCATCACTGGGCTAGAGGCACAAGATGGGACGGTGCAGGCTGGTCCACAGAAAGACATTGCTGAGATCTCTGAAAGTATAAGCATGCATATGTATTCAGTACTTGGTTTGGGCCCCTTTTGCAGCAAGTACTGCCTCAGTACGGCGTGGCATGGATGCTATCAGCCTGTGGCACTGCTGAGGTGTTATGGAAGACCAGGATGCTTCATTAGCGGCCTTCAGCTCTTCTGCATTGTTTGGTCTCATGTCTCTCATCCTTCTCTTGGCAATGCCCCATAGATTCTCTATGGGGTCAGGTCAGGCGAGTTTGCTGGCCAATCAAGCACAGTACACTGTATACTTTTCAGAGGTCCGATATTGTTCTATTCTTCAATCCTTGTCTTCTTGGTTCCATGTTATATTCTAATTTTCTGAGATTGTGGATTTGGGGTTTTCATGAGCTGTACGCCATGATCATCACAATTATAACAAATTAAGGCTTGACTTATCTTGCTTTGCATGTAATGCGTCTGTCTCATATATCAGTTTCACCTTTTCATTTGCATTACTGAAATTAATGGACTTTGGCACGATATTCTCATTTTCTGAGTTTCACCTGTATATTTCAACTTAAGTCAGCAGAATGCTATTCCAGGATCACCCAGATCCATAAAAGAACAGGTGAGATGGCCACAATGCTGTGATCACACACATAACAATGTCAATCATATGGATTCATTAGGCAGATGAGTGTTTTCTCTGGTCCCTAATGAGCATGCCTTTAACAAGGGGTGACTCCTTGCTAATGGGCCTTAAGGAATGGCAGAAAAATGCTTAGCTCTGCCTCTCCTGATCTCTTCAGAGAGCTGAGCCTCCTTGCTGCAAGAAAGGAGACCAGCTGGGGACAGGATCAAGGAGAGAGCACTGTACTTGGAGAATGGAATCGTTCATGGGATTAGATAGTGACAAGGGATCGCTATGACTATGTGTTGCCCTGCCAGGAGAGGCGGGGAGGGGAGGGATTGGTGAAGTGACGTGATAAGAGTCAGTTGCCTCATTTGACAAATCGGAGAAGGATCGGAAGGGTGCTGAGTTCTTGGCATGAACCACAACACAACATAGACCCCAGAGGAAGAGGCTGTTGTGATCCCCGAGTCTGATCCCCCCAGCCAAGACATACCCTGAGGAGGTGAAGGGAGAAGCAATATGAAGTCATCTGGCTTCAGGACTAAGGGGCCCTGTATCTCCTGAACCCCTTTGTTGGCCTGAGGATGCCCCCTTGCCCTCTTTGTTGTCCTCCAGCTCAGGAGGAGGAGAGCTGGTCTTAATAAGCTACACGAGAACATAAGAATAACCCTGCTGGATCAGGCCCAAGACCTGTCTAGTCCAGCATCCTGTTTCACACATTGGCCCACCAGATGTCTCTAGGAAGCCCACAGGCAGGAGGTGAGGGAACACCCTTCCTCTTGCTGAAGCTCCCCTGCCACTGGTCTTATGGGAGTGAGCATGAATTGTCTCCTCTGCTAAGCTGGGTCTGCCCTGGTTTGAATTTGGATGTGGGACTACATGGGAGAGCTATCTGAGGTAGGATGGGGGTCATAGCTCAGTGGAAGAGGATCTGCTTCATCTGCAGAAGGTCCCAGGTTCAACCCCTGGCAGGGCTGGGAGAGACACATGCCTGAAACCTTGGAGGGCTTCTGTCAGTCAGTGTAGACCAGGGATTCTCAATGTTGGATCCCCAGATGTTATTGGACTTCAACTCCCATAATCCCCAACCAAAGGCCACTGGGGCTTGGGATTATGGGAGTTGAAATCCAATAACATCTGGGGACCCAACGTTGAGCATCCCTGGTGTAGACAATATTGTGGATCAAGGGTTTGACTCAGAATAAGGCAACATCCTAGATTCCTAAGAGGAGGTTGAAGCTGTGCCAGCTCCATCATCATCACTTGTGGTTCAGCTATGCTGCAGCCAGTGACCACAAAAGGTGTGGGCATCTTAAGGTTTCCAGCACTCCCGACCAGGGATATGGCTAGGGTCAGGTTAGCAAGTTGGCAAGGTTAACCAAGAGTTGGACCATGAACGTTGGATGTGTGCCCAACATGCTGAACTCTGAAGAAACAGCTGAACAAGAGTACTAGTTTGGGGAAGGACTTTATTCCCTGAAGACTGAGGGTACAGAAGAAAAGATCAGAGTGCGAAGTGATCCAAAAAAAAGTCACAATTGCATGGATTCATTAGGCAAATGAGTACTTTCTCTGGCCTCTAATTAGCATGCCTGCAACAAGAGGGGGCCTCCTTGCAAATGGGCCTTGAACACCCCAAGGCATGGCAGAAAAACGCTTTGCTCATTTTTCTCTTATCTCCCAAGCTCTGCAGACAGCCAAGTCACCTTGCTACAAGAAAGGAGACCTGGGGAGAAAAGAAAGCACCGTGCTTGGAGAATGCAACCAGATAAGAATTACATCCCAACAAGGGACCTGTGTGACCATGGAAGAACCTTCCATGAGGGGTGGCGAGGGGATACAGGTGCCTCAGCTGGCAAATTACTGGGGTGCCAGAAGGGTGCCAAGATGTTGACGTGACCCCTGAGCCTGACCCCAAGTGGAGGATCAAACTCCGAGACAGACCCCGAGGACTCAGAGCAAGAGGTTGCTGTGATCCCTAAGTCCGATCCTCCACAATCCAAGACAGACCCTGAGGATGCCGGGGGAGAAGCTGTATGCAAGGCTCCCTTGCTCCAGGACCCGGGGGAGATGCATCTCCTGAGCCTTCTCTTCAACCCAAGGATGCCCACCTAGCCTTCAACATCCTCCTCCAGCTCAGGAGGAGGAGAGCTGGCCTTGTGGTGACTGACTGATTGATGAAGTGCCGTCAAGTCGGTGTGGACTCTTAGCGACCACATAGATAGATTCTCTCAAGGATGATCTGTCTTCAAGTTGACCTTTAAGGTAGGGATGTGCACAAATCGCTTTTTTTCTTTCGGTTTGTACCCGAATCAAATCACCCCAATTTGTTTTGGGTTCAAATAAGCCCCCTCGAATCACCCCAGATTCGATTTGTACCTGAATTTTGCAAATCTGAATCTGAATCGATTCGGGGCAAAAAAGGGGTCCCAGGGGCAAATGACTCTCAGTAGTGCATTCACTGCTGTCGTAACCACGTCAAGGTGTTCCGATGCAAGGTGGTATGAGCCCTATTTCCCAAACGAAGAGGATTCTACCATTCAAAACCCTCTGTGCACTATCTAGTGACCCCCCAACCCAGTTCCTCTTGAGGAAATACTAGCTATTGCTTGAAGTACAGGGGTTATTATTACTCACGAATACAGAACAGCATAACACCATAGATTGTGAGCCCTTTGGGGAGAGGGGTCCATCTTATTTATTTGTTATTTCTCTGTGTAAACCACCCTGAGCCATTTTTGGAAGGGCAGTATAGAAATTGAATAAATAACAAATAAATAACATGGACAGCTGTTTTCAGGAGACAAATACAGCTTCCTTGCAAAGAAGTTTCCAAAATGAATGGTGAGACAATTTAGCTTCTTTTCATCATTTGGTAATGAGGGCGATTAAAACCTAGCCAGGGTGTGTGCCGCGGACGTTGCAAAAAACTCATCATCATCAGATTCAGATGATTCATTCCTGCAAAAGGGAGCATACGTGAGTTTTGAAGTGCTTTGATGAGCTCCAGTCCCTCCCTGAGGTGTTTTAAGTGGTTCGCTCGACAGCTTGGAGACTGAAGCCAGTCAGATTTAGGTCAAAAAGTTGACTGCAAAATAAATAGGCATTGGGTGGTTAACATGGCATCAAAACAAATAGCTTAGATATTTTTCACTCTTTCTGCTTGGTAAACTCATTTTGGCCCAGGGGATAAAGAAGTGTCAGCAACAACCCAATAAAAGGTTAGCTGGAGTGACGAAGCATCCTAACTGCAAGGGAGGCTGGTGGACCTGTATAAAAGCTGTGCATTCCCTCTGTCCTTCCATCAGCTTCATTCGACTCTCCTGTCTTCACTGCATCTTCTCAGAGAAGCCTGTAAGTCCGTTTTCTTGGTGGTGTTTTGATAGAGTCTCGTTGATAAAGAGCTTGGTGGATCTTCCACCTTGAGTCTTCTGTTCTTCAGAATATGGAGCGGTTGACAGCTAGTCTAGGATTAGTGTGCCACTGAATGCCAGGCAATGGGGAGCAAAAGTGGGAAGGGCTATTTTCTTTGTGCCAGGCTTTGTGGACCTCCCAATGGTATCGTGTCTGCTGTTGGAAACAGGAGGCTGAACTGGAAGGATTTTGGTCTGATCCAGCAATTCAGTTATGTTCATTCTCATAGAAACATAGAAAACTGCTTAGACTGAGTCTGACCCTTAGCCCCGCCAAGCATCAGTAATGTCTACACTGACTGGAAACAGCTCCTCAAGGTTTCAGGCAGGAGACGCTCACCCCCCAATTAAGAGATGCCAGTTGTTTGAACAAGGAAAGGTGGACATTTCTCAGCTTGATGTGTACTCTCTCAAGACAATCACAATCCTTTCTGCTTCTATGTTGGGTCTCTTTGAGGACACGTTCCCAGGAGAGACTTTGGAGAAATTTCTCTGATGGTTTTGTCACATCCCTGAGTGAAGGTCAGTTCACCGTAATGTGATGCTCAACCATTTCTGTTTCAGACTCGCCTCCACCTCCTCAGCAATGTCTTTCTGTGGACCAGCCTGCACCGTCCCATCTTGTGCCTCTAGCCCAGTGGTGGGTTTTGGCTCTGCAGGTCTTGGCTACGGCGGTCTTGACAGTGCCTTTGGTGTCCTTGGCTATGGATTTGGAGGCTTCGGCTATGGTGCTGGTGCTGGTGCCTTGGGCGCTGTAGGAGGCAGCACAAGCTCTGGAGATTTCGGTACCCTGCCCGGGGTAAACCCTCAACCCATCAACCAGATACCTGCAAGAGTGATTGTGATCCGGCCTGTCCCCATCTCGGTGACCCTCCCAGGACCCCTCCTGTTCCCTAGATGAGAGCCGGTCTCCGTGGGAGGCATCACTCCCTGTGCCGTTGGGGGTTCCGGGATAGTAGGAGCAGGTGCTCAGGGGAGTCTGGGTTACGGAGCTCTCAGCCGGGGGAGGGGTGGATATCTTGGAAGAAGCTCTCTCCTGGGACCCTGTGGGAGCATCTGCCGATAGACCCAATAACTGCAAAGGACTGATCATAATGACAAGGAACCGACAACCCTGAGACTGAAGAATCGCTGAAATCCAGGCCTGGACTTTGAGAGCTCTGGGCGCCCTTCTTCTCCCACTACTTTGCTCTGCTGTCCTCAAAATGAATACATCACTTTCCTTCTGTCTCCCAGCCGCCTCTAATATGATGCCATTTCCTTCACATTCTCAATAAAGCTTCTGCTGCATTCTTGCAATTCGTGGTCTCTTGGTTTTTGAACTGGAAGCTCTGATTTCTGGGAAGAGCTGCTTCCCTGAGTCCTCAGAAACCCTTCTGTCAGAATGAAAACTTAAGGGGGACATGGCACTCTTTTAGGAACACAGAGGAAGCTGCCTTCGACAGAGTCTGACCCTTGGTCCATCCAGCTCAACATTGTCTACTCTGACTGGCAGCAACTCTCCAGGGCTTCTGGCTGGAATTTTCCCCAGCAAAACTGGAGATGCTGCCAGGGACTGAAAGGGAAGCCTTCTGCGTGCAAAGCGGATGCTCCAACACTGATCTAAGGCCCCAACCTCAAAAGTGGCATCCTTGAGCCTCCCATCCAGGCACTGACCACACCAATTCCTGCTTAGCATCACCAAGGTGGCTGTAACAAGGGCTTTTAGACCATGCTCTGGGAGCCCCCAGAAGCTTCAGTGCAGGCTGTAGCTGATGGTTTCCTTCTTGGCACTCAGTTGGTAACACTGTGCAATGTCCCTCCCTTCCCCAGACTGACAATAATACCACATTCCTTCCGGGGCACCCAGCCTCTGCCCCTTTCCTCCTTTTTCATCCGTATCACCATGCTTTGAGAGATGGAAACCCCAATGATGGGGAGTGACTGCGCTGTAGGGGTCAACAGTGTGAGTTGAGAAGGCCCAGATTCAGATCTCACTTTTGCTATAGATTCTCTTGGGGGCGTGTGCAAGGGACTCTTTCTCAACCTATTATTATTTAATAATAATAATTTAAGAGAGCACCTTCTTCATTACAAGCCCCATCGCCCATTGAGGTCCATCTCTGAGGAGGTCCATCTCCAACTCGTTTGGTGGCTACACAGAGACGGGCGTTCTCGGTCGCTGCCCGGAGATTGTGGAATGCGCTCCCTGCTGAGATACGATCCTCCCTCTCTCTGGCAATTTTCAAAAAACACCTGAAAACCCACCTTTTCGCCCAAGCTTTCTCAGCTTCCTAATATTTTTGGGGTTTAATCTCTGGTTTATTTTTAAATTGTTAGATTGTTTTTAAGTTTTTGTAGGATGCAAAAAACCCGCTTGCATGCAGTAGATTTTGCTGAGGTGACGTAGGTGAAGGATTGGAACCATTCAATGGAGGAAGGAGCAATGTGGTAACTTACTACTAACACTCCAATGCAATCAGGCCCAAAGCCACTAGAGGGCAGTCACTTTTTGACAATGTGTCACAGTTTCGATGCCCTGCGCACAAGGGCAGATTCGACTGGTCATAGGAATTTTAGGGTACCTTCCCTCCAGTACAGCATATGGAAGTGTGTTAAATCATGCCAGGGAGAAGGCACTTCTCTGGGACAAGGTAGTTAAATTCTTTATATAGTGGTTTGGTTTATGGTAATTTGTGAAACTACCAAGCAAGTTTCTTGCAGAAATTAGTGCCAGGTTGCTCTGCTTTTCAGTGTCTCCTATACATTGTTTTATAAACCTAGCAGCATCAAGAGGTTTGCCCAGAGGCATTAGAAATTGAGGGGAGCATTCAGGTTTGCACAACATATCATAGATTTGTTATGCCAATTAGAATGGGAGCTGTCTTACAAAACAACGGGGATTCGTCTTTTAGAGTGGAAGATGATTTTAATCTAACGGTTGAATACATGGATCCAAACCTTGGTCTCCACTCTTGTTAGGCTGGCCTCCACCCATAGAATTACGCTGGGCTCAAATCTGGGGGCCGAGAATAGAACACACAAGAATTTTGATTGGACCTTCTCCATTTGTTTAAAGGTATGCAGAGCACAAATAGCAGCACCATACACCAACTGTGAGAGCACTTTAGCCTCATAAGCCTTAATTGCAGCAGCTGTTCAGTAGCCATCTCTCTGGAAGAAGAACTTTAAGATAGCAGAGGCCCTCTTCTGAGTGTCAGTTGCAACATGCTCACAGTGGTAGAAAATACTGAGCTAGATCGACAAAGGGTCTGACTTGGCAGAAGACAGCTTGCTATCTTCCGATGGAAGGTCGTGGTCCCACAGGGTCCCAGGAGAGAACTTCTTCCAAGATATCCACTGCTCCACTGTGGACATTGCAAAAAACTCATCGGTAATGAGTAGTGATTGAAACCCATCGGTAATGAGAGTGATTGAAACCCAGCCAGGGCACGTACCGCGGGCACTGCAAAAAAACTCATCATCATCACATGCAGATCACTCATTAAAACACCCTGTAGTGTTTTAAGTGGTTCACTAGAAACTGAAACCAGTCAAGTCGAAGTTGAAGAAAGGAGACTGTGAGATAAATAGGCACTGGGTGGTTAACATGGCATCAAAACAAATAGCTTAGTTATTTTTCACTCTTTCTGCTTGGTAAGCTGATTTTGGCCCTGGGGATAAAGAAGTGTCAGGAGCAAGGCAATAAAAAGTTAGCTGGAGTGATGGAGCATCCCAACCGCAAAGGAGGCTGGTGGACCTGTATAAAAGCTGTGCATTCTATTGTATCTGTCCATTTCTCTAGCAGGGGGCCTAGGTTGGGCTGTCACTCAATGCAGATGTGTGGGTAACCTACTTTCGAGCATTGTATGGGATATCTGCCCATGAAGGAATGCCCCTTTCCCTGTAGAATTTCTACCAAATTGGCACTCAGTTTCCCTCAAGGAGGTCTCTATTTTTGTAACCCAACCCAAGCCAGGTAAGACTGTACTTGCAAGATTCTTTACGTATATGGATTGTACTGCCTGTATCCCAGAAGAGTGGGATACAATGGTGATTGTTCCCATCTATGAGAAAGGCCAACACTCTGACGCTTCTAATTATTGACCAATCAGTCTGTTGAGCATGGGTCCCACAGGGTCCCTAGAGAGATCATCTTCCAAGATATCCACACCTCCACTGTGGACATTGCAATTTGGTGCGTTTTAATAATTCGTTAATGAGAGTGATTGAAACCCAGCCCAGGCACGTACCGCGGGCATTGCAAAAAAACTCATCATCATCACATGCAGGTCACTCATTCCTGCAAAAGGGACAATGGATGACTTTTGAAGTGCTTTAATGAGCCCCAGTGCCTTCCTGAGGTGTTTAAAGTGGTTCACTTGAAACTGAAGCCAGTCAAGTTGAAGTCGAAGAAAGGAGACTGTGAAATAAATAGGCACTGGGTGGTTAACATGGCGTCAAAACAAATAGCTTAGCTATTTTTCACTCTTTTTGCTTGGTAAGCTGTTTTTGGCCCAGGGGATAAAGAAGTGCCAGCAACAACCCAATAAAAGCCGTAGGTGCTGTAGGAGGCAGCACAAGCTCCAGAGAGCTTGACACACTGGCTTGGGTCAACCATCAAACATCAACCAGATCCCCACAGCAGAAGTCACGATCGTACCACCTGGCTCCCTCCTGACCATCCCAGGACCTATCACGTGCGCTAGATGCAAGCCGGCCTATGTGGAAGGCATCACTCCCTTTGCCATTGGAGGTTCCAAGATTGTAGGAGAAGGAGCCTGGGGATGTCTGGGTTACAGAGCTCTAGGCCAGTGGAAAGGTGGATATCTTGGAAGAAGCTCTCTCCTGGGACCCTGTGGGAGCATCTTCCAATAGACCCCATAACGTCCAACGACTGATCATAATGACCAGGAACTGGCAACCCTAAGTCTTAGGCATCGCTGAAATCCAGGCCAGGGCTTTGAGGGGACTGGGCGCCCTTCTTCTCCCACTACTTTGCTCTGCTATCCTCAATATGAATTCGTCGGTTTCCTTCTGTCTCCCAGCTGTCTCTTCCCTGAGTCCTCAGAAATCCTTCTGTAAGAATGAAAACTTACTCAGCTTCCATATATTTTTGTTTTAATCTCTGGTTTATTTTTAAATTGTTTAATTGTTTTTAAGTTTTTGTATATGTTTTTAACTGGTTTTATGCCATTGGTAACCGCCCATAGATGAAAGTTGGTGGCGGTGTACGAATTTGCTAAATCACTCAATCAATCAATCAATCAATCATCCGCAGGACCACAGCTGCACTCTGGGGAGGATGCACACCTACCTCGCTAGCATGCGGTAAAGTTTGCTGAGGTGACATAGGTGAAGGATTGGAACCATTCAAAGGAGGAAGAAGCAATGATGTGGTAGTTTACTACTAACACTCCACTGCAATCAGGTCCATAGCCACTAGAGGGCAGTCACTTCCAAGAAGCAGCCGTCCCTCCATCCCTACCGGCCCACCCTGGGAAGACCTGTTTATTTTAAGAACCAAAGGGAGCCTGTTCAGAACATACTCCGTGGACTGAGGACTCCAGCTGTTCGGGAAACCACCAGCGAAGGAAGTCTCCCTCCAAAGAGCATCTTTACTGAAAACCATTCCCAGGTATTTATAAGTCCTTACTTGATCAATTGATTGATTAAGTGCCATCAAGTCGTGTCGACTCTTAGCAACCACATAGATAGATTCTCTCCAGGATGATTTGTCTTCAACTTGGCCTTTCAGGTTTCTCAGTGGTGCATTCATTGCTGTTGTGATCGAGTCCATCCACCTTGCTGCTGGTCGTCCTCTTCTTCTCATTCCTTCAACTTTCCCCAGCATTATGGACTTCTCAAGGGAGCTGGGTCTTCGCATAGTGTGTCCAAGTATAATAGTCTGAGCCTGGTCATTTGTGCCTCGAGTGAAAGTTCTGGATTGATTAAACTCCCCATTAATCCACCAGACATCTTTCTTAGTTTGTTTGTTTTTTAAGAAAAACTCATGATCTAAGACTTTTGGACATTTATAGATAAATAGTCTTCTTCTCATGTCAACAGATGTGATGATATAGATAGAATAACTGCATCATCAGCATGAAGCAGAACTGTGATAGATTTACTGGCTAATTTAATAGGGTGGGAATCTGGGTTATGCAAGAACGTAAATAAAGATTGAAAAGAAGAGGGGCAAAAATGCATCCCTGTTTGACTCCCTTCTGTGTGGGTACAGACAGGGTCAGATGTCATTGGACATTGCATCTCACCCAAAGTGAGGTATTCTCATGCAACATTCGGATAAGGAGAAAGAGCCGACCATCAATGGAGGAATTGGCAAATTTACTCCCCAAGCGCTCCCTAGAAATGGAGTCGAACCCTGCCTTAAAAGCTGCGTAAAGTGGTGAATACTTTTCAGCCAGATGTTGTAGAACTTGGGCCTTATCAAGAGTCATCTGAATGGACCTAAACCTCGCTTGTTACTCCCTTAGTATGTTCCCCTGTTCCAACCAGTCCGTGAGATTAACATATAGATGTCTAGAATATAATTTATGAATAATGCTCAGCAGACTATTTGGTCGATAATTAGAAGGGTCAGAGTGTTGGCCTTCCTTATAGATGTGAACAATCACAATCACCAGACAAGATGGGTCCTGGGATGGTGACGATGATGGGAGATGGCCAGATCATGACATCTACTGAGGGGATCTGGTTGATGGGCTGAGGGTTGACATCAACCTGGGTTTCAAGCACTGCGGAGTTTGTCCTGCCTCCATAGCCTCCAATGCCTCAAAGCCGCCGAGGCTTACAGAACCTGCAGAGCCGAAACCGACCACTGGGTTGGAGGGCGAGATGGGATGGTGAAGGCTGGGCCCCAGTAAGCCATTGTGGGAGGCAGACCTGAAAGAAAAGATGTGGACATGGAACGTTGGAGGGATTGGGAAATGGAAGGCGATTGCACTCTTTGGAGAGGGTCAACTTGATCATGAACATACAACAGCTCCCAGTTCCTGCTCTTTGCCTCGTCCAAATTCCAATCAAAATTGGGAAACCCTTTCTTCTTCTTCTTCCGAGGGTGGAACCAGTGTTTAGGGATCTCCATTTGTTCCCTGTTGATTACCAAATCATATCGACTACTTTGGACATGCAGTTTGCTATGGCTTTCGGTTTCTTCTGAATCTTTGTACTACCCCCTCCCACTGTATTACCAATTCACTGAGCAAACAATACAAAACCAAAGCTATTTTTGTGACAGTTAAGCAGATAATGGGGATGGCAATCCCTTTGTGTCGTCTTCTGCTGTGGATACGGACCATCCACTGCAGAAACGCATATCATGGTGTGATGGGTCACCTCAAGGGCTGAAGTCTTGCAGCTCTGATCCACTTTCCAGGATCCGTGTCTCTTTTCTCTTCCCATAAAAACATGCCCACGATTTTCAGATGGACAGAAAGTCTATCTTGTGAAAACTGGGGCTGAATATAAAAACTGGAGAAGATGCTTGAGGTGGTTGAGATGGCATCTATTTATTCTTGAAAATTTACTGTTGATGTGTTAATCCTTGGGGAAGAAACCCCTCAAGCACAGTGGGAGATGGAGCCATTGTCAGGTCTGCCTTGCATGCCAAAGGTCCTCCGTTCAATCTCCAGCATCTCCACCAGGAAGGGCTGGGAAAGACCATGGAGACTTGGTCTCACCTGAAACCACAGAGAGACCCTGCCAGTCAGAGTAGGCAATACTGACCTAGATGTACCAATTTTCTGACTCAGTAGACTGCAGCTTATTATGTTAAAGTCTTGAAAGGCTGGCTCCAAAAGTTAGCCTTCCATTCACAGAATGTGTTCTTCTGAAAATGGAAGGAGTGTGCTATCAACAGGACTCCTTCTTCCATGAACCCAAAACTCTCCATGATCCACAGGGGGAGGTTGGCTTCAAAGGTACCTTCCTGTTCATCTAAGACACCTTTCCGTAAGTGGAAGGATTCTTCCATACACAGAAAAATCCTTTCTATGAGTGGAAAAACACACCTTTGGATCCAGCCTCGCCTTCAGTGCCAACCCCAAGAACCAATAAGAATAGAAGCTGGTCTAGAGAAGACTACGGGAAGAAAAACATACTAAATTCTCTGAAGAGCAAAAGTCAAGAGATGCTGTGAGAGTCGAGTGATCTGTTGGCAGGTCTTGGAAGAGCGAGTCCTTTTATACAGTTTTTGACAGCATCCCTAGTGGTTAGTGGTCAACAATTTAATTAAGATACATATTTGTTATACTATCAATACGTTACGAGCGATGGGTTCATTTCCATCTTGTTTTTGCTTGCTTATGCAGGGTAAGGTGAACAGGGGAGAACATCCTGATCTGAAAAAGGGACACCACCATGTCCTCATTTGAATTCACCACGGCATTTTATTTGATTAAGTAAATTGCATCAAGTGTTCATGCCAACCCCATGCTTTGTCATGAACCCTGCTGCCCATTAAGATCATCTCGAGAGGTTCGTTTAGGGTTGCCGCCAGCTCGTCTGGTAGCTAAATGGGACATGACTGGGACGTGACCGGGACATGACCGGGACATATCTCCATGTATGTTACTTAGATAGCTGCAACCACTAAACTCTGAACTCTGTAAGTGGAATGGTAGTTTCCTTAGTGCATAGTGCTAAAGAATCACAGACCCCAACAAATTGTTTCATTCATCTCTTCCTGACTAAGCTTATCTACCTGTAAATCAACCACTGATGGCCACTTCAGGAATCAACAAAAATTTGAAATCTACTCTTTGGGGTGTCCCACATTGTTTTGAATAGGATTTTAACGGAGTATATAATAAGGTTTCTTGATTTTTGGATAGGGGCGTAGCAAGGTTGGAGTGGGCCCAGAGATAAGATTTTAAAATGTGCCCCCCCCCCCCGAAGCTCAGCTGGTGAATGAAGTAAAGAAATCTTAAATGAAGCTGAATAATGGTAACAAAAAGCATAGTAAAATTTATAGATATAGATATAACACACCTATGTGTCACAATAGAACATCATCCTAAATTATTTTTTAAAAGGGTTTGTAAATTGTGGATGATGTAAGTCATTTATTGGTACTAGAGAAAGACATGCTGCTCTGGGAGCTCCAAGTCTTAACACCCACATCAATTTCAGAGAATGAATACAATTGAAGGAAGCCTGGGTGAGTGCGTGGCTGGGGGAATCAGTCATGTTACTTGCCTCTGGGGGGCCCCCAAGGCAGTGGGCCCCCAGACAACTATCTCCACTTGCCCTATTATAGTTACGCCCCTGCTTTTGGAGATGTAATCTTGAAAACCATGTTTGTTTCAAAGGAATTAAGTCAGCAAAGAATTCTGATGACTGGTCAGTTAGCATATAAAACACAATCTAATGACCAAAGTTTCAACCGCATCAAAAAGCTGTGTCATGTTGAACCAGGAAGAAGAGGTTCAGAATGAAATTTCTCAGGGAGTTTTCCTGTATAGCCCCAGCTGTTGTTCTACTGAAATATCAACCAAAGAGAAATTCATAATGAATATCATAGTTCCTCCCAAAGGGCGGAGGCAGGAACGGGGACGGGGACTTCTGTAAACCTTCAAGGGAAGCCTAAATTAATTTCTATAAAGGAAGGGGACATTTCACAGTAGGGTTCTGCATTTTTTTGACCCAGTCATCCCTTATGAAAAGTGACTCCCACACCCCACTTGGTGGTAGTTTGGATAGACTGTGAAATGGGACAAAAACAATTCATCCATTCAGAGTGAGGGCAAGAATCAATGCCCTCACTCTGATTTGGCTTTGGGAAATCACCACACAGCCAAATTTGATTGGCCATCTGGTAATAACCAAGCTGGCAAGAGAATCCCTGATAGGTTGTCCCACCTCAGCAGCGAAAAGAAGAACTCTAATCTGAAAATCACAGTTAAGCAGCTCCTGAGAAGGGGACGGTGAAGAGGAGTGCCCCTCGTTATTATGGTGACTGAGATGGGGGGGGGATATATTGTCTTGTCCTATGTCCCTGGTGGTAGGCCAAGCCCCCTTCCAAGACCAATTCCTGCAAGCTTTCAAAATGTGTGGGGTTGGGGAGAAGGAAAGGCTTCAAGAAGCCTTCTCTTGAAAGGGAGGAGAATCACTCCTCGCAAAGCTTGGCACGGCCAGATTGCACCCAAAGAGGCAGATATGAGGGGCATTTTACCACCCTGTTCATGCCCCAATCATCTGCCGCCTGAGGCAATTGCCTCCCCTTGCCTCATGAAAGGACCATGAATGAAAGAGAATAAAAAATAAAAAAATTGGACGAGGTGGGTCCTTTGGATAATGTTTTGATCACCAATGTTAATGTTTTGATCACCCCGAGCTCTCTTTTCCCAAATGAAAATATTCACCACCCAACACAGCTCAGTCTTCATTTTGAGCATGTAAATTTAACGCTGGGAATGTGTTCAGGCTTGCATGCAGGGGTATCCATTCTGAAATGAAATGAACACATGCATACATTCCAGTAGCAGTAAAATGAGTATTGTGTTCTGAATGCATCCCTCCTCTGTGAACCAGGACATGCTGAACGCTGCATGGGCATAGGCAGAACCAAATGTATTATTACATTTGAAATGTGATGCTACAAAACCAGAGATGACGTTCATACTGAAGGAAGGCCATGCCCGTCTTCAGGGCTCCTGGCCTTCCTTTCTGTTCTTAACAACTTGTCCCAGTCAGAAAAACAACTCCGGTTGTTCCCAAATTATCTTCTGGAGAGAACCAGAAATGCCAGCTGCCCAGAGGGATGAACTGCGTCGATTTCAAGGAACTACAGAGGAACAGAAAATCATCATCTTATTCTCAGTCTTTTGCTTAAAGCAGCAGGAATTGTCTACAACAACAACAACAACTATTTATATACCGCTTTTTGACAAAAATTTCCAAAGCGGTTTACAGAGAGAAATAATAAATCAATAAGATGGCTCCCTGTCCCCAAAGGGCTCACAATAATAAACAAAGAAACATAAGATAGACACCGGCAACAGCCACTGGAGGTCCTGTGCTGGGGGTGGATAGGGCCAGTTACTCTCTCCCTGCTAAATAAAGAGAATCACCACGTTAAAAAGGTGTCTCTTTGTCCAGTTAGCAGGGGAGTTCTACAGTATAACACATTGTCTATAACACATTGTCCATCTCCACCGTAAGGCCTAATTCAGTCATTTCTTGGACTCGACATCCCACAGAAAGAGAAATATCTGGATTACCCCCTTGAAACATATTACCTCAGTGCTGTTCCATATACACTTGCTTCTGGTTCTGAAGCCCAGTTCAGCACTAGTGTTCATCCAGACTGCCTTAAATGATTTAGGAGGAATAGATCTGAAGGACCAATTCTTCCCACCATGTGATGCCCCCATACTGAGGCTGTTGGCATGACCAGAGATCCCTGGGCAGGAGAGGGTTAAACCAGGGATTGGTTTAATTGGGGAACCATGCATGCATGTGTCAGTTGGGGAACCATGAACTCACCTGACCTAGCTGTGCCGAAGCTGGGTAGACCAGATTCGCTACCCAGGTTAAAAGGAAGGTAGGAAGGCAACCAAGACTGTCCTACCCTTTCTTTGGTTATCTGTGAGTACAATTTGACATAAATGTGGCTTGGGCTGCCAGCAGCCATGTTTCTCATAGAGTTCTACAGTACTGAGGTCTGACTCTTCTGTGCTCCATGTTGCATTATGGGATACTGGAGGACGGAGCTCAGATTTTCTTCCCTCCTGGAGAGCATGGCACCCCAGTCATCTAGGGGGTTGGGTAAGGTCATACGACAGGCCTGAGGCATGGGCCTGTCTCCCCTCCAGCCCACCCCACACATGGTCGTGAGAACAGGCTCACTGTGTTGGTCATTGGTGCCTTCTCTGTGGTGACCCCGCCTCATTAACAGTGTTTCAGTGGGTCGCCCAGACGTTTTTCTTCCACTGTAGTTTTAGGCTGCAGTCCAAAATCGATTCCAGGAAAGCCTGAGAAAGACTCTTGTATGTACTCTCAAGAGCTCCTGCCAGTCGTTATAGACAATATTGAGTCTAATGGACCGAAGTTCAGACTCAGTAGGTAACTGGGCAATGGGAATATTTTAACATTTGTTTGTTTATTTCTTTAACATATTTATATACCACCCAAAACGCAAGCCTCTGAGCGGTTTACGACAATACAATAAAAACAACAAATTAAAAGGTGAAAACATAACAATATGCAACATAATGTTGCTTTTAATTAAACTTTACATATCAAGCAAAATATCCAGCAGAGTTGTAATTACCATGAAAGCAATCAAAGGAAATTATTGAATTGAAAGGAACGAGTCCTACTCAGCAAATAATAACAGTTTTTTTGCTAGAATCATTTGTGCTAATGCAAGCAATCGAGGGAGAAGCTCAACAAGTCGCTAATTAAAGCTCTGGTCAAAAAGGGACTTTCCCCAAGGATAGGAAAATGGTATATAAGCATGGCCAGTTCCTTAGATTCTCCAACAGCTTTTCTTGACTTGCACCTTCTCACGTCTTCTCGGATAAGGTAAGTCAAACAGCACAGGGCAACTTCTTACATGGAAAAGAAACGCTGTGTTGAAAGATCTTGAGCTGATGTACAACATCAGATGTACTTGGACTCCTATCCTGGCTGGGGTTGCCTCTGAGGCTGGAAGTGGCCTATTGCCATAAGCTGGTAGCCATTGATAGACCTGTCCCCCATGAATTTCCCTAAGCCATCCAAGATGGCGGCCATCACTACCTCCCAAGGCCAGACCAGTGGTCCATCTAGCTCGGTACTGTCTACACTCTTTAAGATTTCATTTAAAATATTTGCATCAGAATATTTCTATTTGGAACAGAGCTGCCGCAACCAGAAATACCACTCATCTAAAGAGCCAAGGTTTTACTGGCTTTCTCAAAGAGATGGAGGAGTGGATCCTACTGGGAGAACATTCCCAAGTCTTGCTACATGCAATTTTAGAATATTTTTAGTTTTATTTTATTTAATATATTTCTATACTGCCTAAAACGCAAGTCCTCGGGGAGGTTTACAAAACAATAAAAACAGCCAATAAAAGATGAAAACATTTCAACACATTAAAAAGTTAAAACTCTTAAAACACAATTAAAACAATTAAAACAGTATCTAATTCAAAGCCTGGGTGAACAAATGCATTTTGACTGCCCTTTTAAAAGTTGTAAGAGATGGGGAGGCTCTTATTTCAGTGGGACGTATGTTCCAAAGCCTTGGGGCAACAATGGAGAATGCCCGTCCCCAAGTAGCCACCAGATGAGCTGGTGGCAACTGAAGATGAACCTCTCCAGATGATCTCAGTGGGCGATGTGGTTAATAGCAAAGAAGACATTCTCTTAAATACCCAGGGCCCAATCTGTTTAGGGCTTTATAGGTTGTAACCAAAGCCTTGTACTCTGCCCGGAAACTTACTGGCAGCCAGTGTAGATCTTTTAAGATAAGGAGTGATATGGTCTCTCCGAGATGACCCAGAGACCAACCTGGCCGCCGCATTCTGGACTAACTGCAGTTTCCAGACTATGTACAAAGGCAGCCCCACATAGAGTGCATTGCAGAAGTCAAGTCTGGCGGGGACCAGCAGATGTACTACTGTTCTGAGGCCATTTATCTGCACTATTTTATATTTTATGACAAATGATTTTGTCGTAAATGACAAAAGTATTATACGAGCATTTCTTAATTCATTGGGTTTTCTGTGTAGGGAGGGTTTCCATCGGGTACCAACAAAGGCCAACCAGATGCCTCCAGGAAGTCCACAAGAGAAGCATGAAAGCAAAAGCCCCGGATCTCCCCTGTGACTGGGATAAGAGGCCCTAACTCGAAGGTAGATCATCTGCCTTGAATGCGGAACCCAGGTTCAATTCTTGGCAGTGTCTCCAGGTAGAGCTGAGAGAGACTCTTGCTCAAATCTTTGGCGAATCCGCTGCCAGTCCATTCAGACAATACTGAGCTAGATAGACCAAAGGAACGACCTGGTATAAGGCAGCTTAATATGTTTCTGAGAAGGAACATAAAATAATAGCCCCTGTTTCCCCCCTGTGGCTGGCATCCAATGACAGACAAAACCTGCACGTCATGTCAGCCTCACACTATGCTGAAGAACAACAGATTCAAGGTGGGAGAGCCACCAAGCTCTATAGCAACGAGACCCGATCAAAACACCACCAAGAAAACGGACTTACTGGCTGCTCTGAGAAGATGCAGTGAAGACAAGTTGAACGAAGCTGATGGAAGGACAGAGGGAACACATAGCTTTTTCCTACAGGTCCCCCAGCCTCCCTTGTGGTTAGGATGCTCCAGCTAACATTCTCCAGCTAACCTCACTCCATGACGTCACTCCATGCTCCAGTTAACGTCACTCCAGCTAACATTCGGCTGGGTTGCTGACACTTCTTTCCACAACTTTGACTCAGTAGAAGGGAACTTCCAATGTGGATAGGTACTATGTGGGTATCTTGAAAGGTGAGAATGAGGGCTGGGGAAACAGAGAAGTGCTAAGGAGTTACTACAGCAGCAACATCAGGAGGGCTCTGGTGGATTATCTCAATGGTGGGTTTAGTACAGCACCCTGTTTCCCAGATCAGACAACCAGATACTTCTAGGAAGCCAACCAGTAGAGTCAAAAAGCAATAGACTTCCTTCACTGTTGGTTTCCCCAGCAACTGACATCCTCAGTCCACGGAGTATGTTCTGAGCATGCTCCCTTTGGTTCTTAAAATAAACAGGTCTTCCCAGGGTGGGCCGGTAAGGATGGAGGGACGGCTGCATCTTGGGGAGGAGTGAGTGCCCTCTAGTGGCTATGGGCCTGCTTGCAGTGGAGTGTTAGTTATAAGTTACCACATCATTGCTTCTTCTTCCATTGGATGGTTTCAATTCCTCACCTACGTTGCCTCAGCAGTCTTTACTGCATGCTAGCGAGGTAGGTATACATCCACCCCAGAGCGCATCTGGGGTCCTGAGGTTCAAAAAGAGACCCTTGCACAAGCCCCCAAGTGATAGGTGGTGATACGGATGGTCAACATGGTGATACGGATGAAAAAGGAGGAAAGGGGAACAGGCTGTGTGCCCCGGAAGGAATGTGGTATTAATGTCAACTTGGAGAGGGGAGGGACATCTCATGGTGTTTCCAAGTGAGGGCCAAGAAGGAATCCTTCAGCTACAGCCTACACTGAAGCTTCTGGAGGGTCCCAGAGCATGGTCTAAAAGCACTTGTTACAGCCACTTTGGTGATGCTAAGCAGGATTTGGTGTGGTCAGTGCCTGGATGGGAAGCTCAAGGATGCCACTTTTGAGGTTGGGGCCATAGATCAGTGATGGAGCATCCGCCTTCCACGCAGAAGGCTGCCGTTTCAGTCCCTGGAAGCATCTCCGGGTAGGGCTGGGGAAAACTCCAGCCAAAAGCCGTGGAGAGCTGCTGCCAGTCAGAGTAGACACTACTGAGTTAGATGGACCACGGGTCAGACTCTGTCAAAGGCAGCTTCCTGTGTGTTCCTAAAAGACTGCCACGTCCCCGGTAAGTTTTCATTCAGACAGAAGGGTTTCTGAGCTACCCAGACTCACGGAAGCATCTTTTCCCAGAAATCAGAGCTGCCAGTTCAAAAACCAAGAGAACACGAATCGCAAAAACGCAGCAGAAGCTTAATTGAGAATGTGAAGGAAATGGCATCATATTAGAGGCGGCTGGGAGACAGAAGGAAACGGATGAATTCATTTTGAAGACAGCAGAGCAAAGTAGTGGGTGAAGAAGGACGCCCAGTCCCCTCAAAGTCCAGGCCTGGATTTCAGCGATGCCTCAGTCTGAGGGTTGCCGGTTCCTGGTCACTATGATCAGTCCTTTGAAGTTATTGGGTCTATTGGCAGATACTCCCAAAGGGTCCCAGGAGAGAGCTTCTTCCAAGATATTCACCCCACCACTGGCCCAGAGCTCTGTAACCCAGACCACCCCCCAGGCACTCTTTTTTCACTCTTTCTGCTTCTTAAGCTCATTTTGGCCCAGGGAATAAAGTGGTTTCAGCAGCAGCATCCCTATAGAAGCTCAGGTGGAGTGATGGAGCATCCTAACCGCAAGGGAGGCTGGTGGACCTGTATAAAAGCTGTCCATTCCCTCTGTCCTTCCATCAGCTTCATTCGACTCTCCTGTCTTCACTGCATCTTCTCAGAGAAGCCGGTAAGTCCATTTTCTTGGTCGTGTTTTGATAGATTCTCGTTGACACAGAGCTTGGTGGATCTTCCACCTTGAGTCTTCTGTTCTTCAGAATATGGAGCAGTTGACAGCTAGGCTAGGATTAGTGTGCCACTGAATGCCAGGCACTGGGGAGCAAAAGGGGAAAGGGGCTATTTCCATTTCGCCCTGCTTGCGAACATCTCAGTAGTATCTTGTTGTCTACTGTTGGAAACAGGAGGCTGAACTGGAAGGATTTTGGTCTGATCCAGCAGTTCTCTTATGTTTATTCTCATAGAAACATAGAAAAGCCACATCTGCACCCCTCTGTCCTCATCTCCATACAAGAGGGTTCCCATCAGGGTTTTCTCTAACAGGAATCCCCTGATGTTGTTGACTACAACTCCAATTATCCCCAAGTAAGAGGCATTGCAGCTGGGGATTTGGGAGTTTTAGTCAACAACATCTGGGAATCCCTGTTAATGGGAACACTAGTTGCCACCCTGAACCTTGGGTGGCTTGAACAAAGAAAGGTGAAACATTTCTCAGCTTGAAGTATACTCCATCAAGACAGTCACAAACCTTTCTGCTTCTATGTTGGGGTCTTTTTGGATTTGTATCAAGGAGAAACTTGGGAGAAATGTCTCTGAGGGTTCCGTCCCATCCCTGAGTGAATGTCAATTCACCGTAATGTGTTGTTCATGCATTTCTGTTTCAGACTCATCTCCATATCCCTAGTAATGTCTGTCATCTCCACGGGTCGTGGTTTTTTCAGTTTAGGCCCCATTTTTCGAGGCCCTACCTATTATGGTTGCCTTGGCTCTGGTGTTGCTGCTGGCGCCTTGGGCGCTGTAGGAGGCATCACAGGCTCCGGAGAGCTTGGCACCCTGGCTGTGGTCAACCCTTTACCCATCAACCGGATCCCCCCAGAAGAAGTCATGCTCGTGCCACCTGACTTCGTCTGGACCGTCCCAGGACCCAACATATACTCTAGTGGCAAGCCGGTCTATGTGGAAGTCATCATAATGACCAGGAACTGGCAACCCTAAGTCCGAGGAATTGCTGAAATCCAGGCCTGGACTTTGAGGGGACTGGGCGCCTTTCTTCTCCCACTACATTGCTCTGCTATCCTCAATATGAATTCATCGATTTCCTTCTGTCTCCCAGCTGCCTCTAATATGATGCCATTTCCTTCACATTCTCAATAAAGCTTCTGCTGCATTCTTGCAATATGTCTTCTCTTGGTTTTTGAACTGGCAGCTCTGATTTCTGGGAACAGCTGCTTCCCTGAGTCTTGGTAGCCCAGAAACCCTTCTGACTGTGACAGTGACTGTGACTGTGACTGTGACTGTGACTGGCCGGAGCTCTCCAGGGCTTCCGGCTGGAGTTTCCCCCCGCCCTACCTGGAGATGCTGCCAGGGACTGAAACGGCAGCCTTCTGCATGCAAGGCGGATGCTCCATCACTGATCTATGGCCCAACCTCAAAAGTGGCGTCCATGAGCCTCCCATCCAGGCACTGACCACACCAAGACCTGCTTAGACCTCCCCAAGTCACCCCCACCCCTGCATTGGTGGACAGGCTGGACTTCTCTTGTCTGCCTGGCCCTATGCCAGGGCCTGCGGCCAGGCAGCAGTTGGAGGGAGGGCCTCCCCTGCCAGGGAAGAAGGATCCTCCCATGGCAGATGAGGAGGTGTTGTAGGTGGAGCCAGCTTCCAGTCCAGCCAAATCCATCTTGCTGCCCTCCCGGTGGGGGGTGGGGGCCCCAAGTAATTTTTGAATCCATTCTCACTTGCTACCAGAGAATCTACCCTCAAAACACTTAAACAACCACAAATCCCAGAACACCATGGGCTTGTGGGTATGGGGGTGGTTGGCACCCTATGTGCATTGCATCATCACTCGCTCTGGGGCACCGGGACTGTTCGATGTTCAAAGGTGGGGGTCACACTTAAGGGGGCAGGGGAGGGTGCACTTACCCCTTCCTCTGCTTTCCCCCCACTGACGCCCAGTATTTCTCATATCCTACCCGGTGGCAGCATACTTCCCTGCTGCCCCGTTTGTTCTTCGGCAGGAAATGGCCAGAAGAAGCTGGACCTGAACATGGACACACACGCGTGCCAGCTACTTCCAGCCAAAGAGCAGAAAGGGTGGCAGGGAAGTACGCTGCTGCCCTGTAGGACTTGGGAAATACCTGGTGCCAGCAGGGGGGCAAATGGAGGGAGGGGTAAGGGCACCCTCTCCCACCAGTAAGGTGCGACACCCGGCCACCATTGAGCCACCCACACCTGGTTCCATGCAGATCTCTAACTCTTAGTCCATCTAGCTCAGGATTCTCTACACTGACTGGCAGCAGCTCCAGAGGCGTAACTAGGGAAAATGGCGCCCAGGGCAAGCACTGAAATTGCCCCCCCCCCACCATGCGCTCCCCCCCGCTGCCCCCTTAGCTAAGCAGTGTCCACCCTGGTTTGCATTTGAATGGGAGACTAGAAGTGTGAGCACTGGAAGATATTCCCCTCAGGAGATCGAGCCACTCTGGGAAGAGCATCTAGGTCCCAAGTTCCCTCCATGGCAGCATCTCCAAGATAGGGCTGCAAGAGACTCCTGCCGGCAACCTTGGAGAAGCCGCTGCCAGACTGGGTAGACAATACTGAGCTAGATAGACCAATGGTCTGACTCAGTATATGGCAGCTTCCTATGTTCCTAAATACTACTGCAGCACACACACAAGACACCTGTCCCATCCTGACACTCAGCCAACTTCCATAATCAATATCACACACACACACACACACACCACAACTGCCTACTCCTAGATTTACAAGGAATACAAGCCACACCTAATGGCACAGCAGGGAAGTAACTTGCCTAGGGAGCAAAAGGTTGCGGGTTCGAATGGAAACACCTATATAGGACTGCCAACTCTGACTGAAGCGATATGTTGGGGAACCCCCCCCCCCAATATTTCACAATATCAAGCCATTTACATCTCCAGGATAGTTTTCAATAGTATCCTGGGGATTCATGCCATTTCCTGGAGATTCATGCCAACTACATCCATGACGGTATTTGCTGCAAAAAGTGGAGTCATAATCACAGAAATTGTCACTGCATGTCCCTCATGAAACAATCTTTCTTCACAAGGGCAAACATGTGTGTTAAGAAATTGAATAGTACAAACAAACCATAATTTTATCTTTATGTATACACACAGATACACACGCAGAAGTGTGGCAAATAAGGATAAACACACACAGAGAGAAACAGTGTTCTCTCTCTCTCTCTCTCTCTCTCTCTCTCTCTCTCTCTCTCTCTCTCTCTCTCTCTGCCAGAACCTACATTTTCAGTTATAGCTTTTGCATTCAAATACATTCAGTTAGAGAGAGAAAGAGGGAGAGATTTAAAATAAGATCATTAAAAGTAAGCAAATCTGTATGTATTGTCTGTGCACAAAATCCTCAACATTTTCAAATAACATATTAATAGAAAAATACAATTATTGAGATTGTCTGGGAAAACACCTTGCCCTAGAAATTATGAAAGCACTGTGTTAAAAGGGCATGGAAAATAAACCCCCTTTCTTTATAGACCTGTCCCCATGGGATTTGGCATAAGACAGACTAGAGAATTTCTAAGAAATGTCCGGTTTTCTTTACTTTGTTCTGAACAGAAACAACTTTGGCTCAAAAGGTAAATTCGATTGACTGTAGATTTTACTAAATGCGAATTTAGTGGTGCAAGCAAAGGGAAACCGAGAGTGTACTAAATAGGACTACGTTTTACAACCCCCTTCTTCCCCCTTCGTTTTTTTGATAAGCACTTAAGAGAAGCCTATTCACTGGAAGCTGCCAATTCTTTTATTTACAATGAGAACATCACCGGAGGCTCCACCCCAACAGCCCACCAGTGTGGGCTCCAAGCCAGCCCCTGCCTGGGAGATTCTTCTTCCGTCCAGCAAGAAAGGGCCACCGGGACCAAGTCTCAGTTAAGAGAGTTCCTCCCCGCTGCCCCATTACTCTTAAATGATTCACAGGCTAATGTAATTCCCACTTTCTACCCAGTTTACCTTGAAGTCTTTTGAGAGAGACCGATATCTACTTTTCGTTCAATTGATGGCTCTCAGACTCTCTCTCGGTAGCAGGTGGTGTTCTTCCTGTTCGAGGGAGGGAGCGGCCGGCAACGCGGCAGTGCGGCTTGCAATGCAACCATTTACTGAAACGAATAGCAAGGGAGTTAGGGGATCCGGCAGCGCCGTGGCTTGCATACATTACCAGCAAGCCGCCATTATTGGGGAGGAAAGGACAGGCACGGACGCCGATGGCAGCTACACACAGCAGGGAGGGGTTCAACACCATCCTCTGCTTTACAATTCAGTCTTGCACAGGGGTGGGGAAGCAGCTTTTGGTAACACTTTGGTTTGGGCTTGGAGGAAATCCAGCTTTTTGGTTGTGGCATGCGTGACGGGGGGGAGGTGCCGCGAGGCGGGGAGTGAGCGTCCGTCAGCGGAGTGATATGAATGATGAAGAAAGGTCCGTTGACGAAGCAGCAAGCAGGCAGGTACTGCAACTTTAGGCGCCCGTGCCCGCGCCGTTGCACCCAGGAGCAAGGGGGGGCCGCCAGGACCCGGGGAGGGGGAGGGGGACTGCTCAATGCGTCCCACACTGCTGTGCACAAAAAACAAAATTTGTGAAAGGCAGGAGCAAGGTGGTCCAACAAGGTGGCGCCTGGGGCACGTGCCCCCCCTGCCCCCCCTATCGTTACACCTATGAGCAGCTCTCCAAGGTTTCAAGCAGGGATCTTTCTCAGCCCTACCTGGAGATGCGGCCAGGGACTGAACCTGGGTCCTTCTGCATGCCAAACAGATGCTCTACCACTGAGCTTCTGTTGCATCCGCACAGTTAGGCAAACTCAAAACCTTTGTACATGAAGATGACTCAAGATTGTATCTGTCCATTCCTCTGGTCAGCATGGGACCAGACCGGTCCGGAGGCCATTGTAAAGGCCTCCGGACGGGTCTGGACTGGTCCGGACCTGGGCGGTCAGGTTCGGGTGGGGGGGTGCCTTTAAGAGCGGGGGGAGGTTTTACTTACCCCTCCTGCTGCTTTCCTGCTCTGGCATCGTAATTTCAGTAGTAATTGGTGCGGCAGGATACCTCTCTGCCACCCCTTCCCAACTTTGGCTAAAACTCCCAGGAGTCCTTTGCACGTGCGCACGTCAGAGAGATGTGAAGCACGCTCATGAAGTGCACTCACGCAAAGGGCTCATGGGAGTTGTTCATAGCGACAGCGGGGAAGGGGCGGCAGGGAGGTATCCTATTCCTGCCTCCCCAATTACTACTAAAATTACGGTGCCAGAACGGAAAAGCGGCAGGAGGGGTAAGTAAATACTCCCCCTGCTCTTAAAGCCACCCACATCCCAGTGCTGGACTGCAGTTTGGCGAATCCGTGCACACCCCTATCCTCTGGCAGGGGGCCGAGGGTGGGCTGTCACATCCCTACAGATGTGTGGTTAACCTATTTTTGAGCATTGTATGGGATGTCTGCCCCAGAAGGAATGTCCCTTTCCCTATAGAATTTCAACCAATTTGGCACTCAGTTTCCCTTAAGGAGGTCTCTAGTTTAGTGACCCAACCCAAACCGGGTAAGACCCCAGGGTTGGATCAGATCCCCTCTGCACTGTTAAAATCAAATCTTGAATGGTGGGCTCCTGTACTTGCAAGATTCTTTACTTATATGGATTGTACTGCCCATTTCCCAGAGGAGTAGGGTACAACTGTGATTGTTCCCATCTATAAGGAAGGCCAACACTCTGACCCTTCTAATTATCGACCAATCAGTCTGCTGAGAATTATTCATTAATTATATTCTAGACCTCTATATGTTAACTTCACGGACTGGTTGGAACAGGAGAACATACTAAGGGAGGAACAGGCGAGGTTTAGGTCCATTGAGATGGCTCTTGATCAGGCCCAAGTTCTACAACATCTGGCTGAAAAGTATTCACCGCTGTATGCAGCTTTTAAGGCAGGGTTTGACTCCATTTCTAGGGAGCACTTGGGGAGTAAACTTGCCAATTCCTCCTTTGATCGTAAGCTGCTTCTCCTTATCCGAGATGTTGCCAGTCAGTGTAGAAAATACTGAGCTAGATGGACAAAGGGTCTGACTTGGCAAAAGGCAGCTTCCTATCTTCCGATGGAAGGTGGGGGTCCCACAGGTCACAGGAGAGAACTTCTTCCAAGATATCCACTGTGGACATTGCAAAAAACTCATCATCATCACATGCAGATCACTCATTCCTGCAAAAGGGAGAATGGATGACTTTTGAAGTGCTTTAATGAGCCCCAGTCCCTCCCTGAGGTGTTTTAAGTGGTTCGCTCAAAACTGAAGCCAGTCAAGTTGAAGGTTGAAGAAAGGAGACTGTGAGATAAATAGGCATTGGGTGGTTAACATGGCGTCAAAACGAATAGCTTTGCTATTTTTCACACTTTCTGCTTGGTAAGCTCATTTTGGCCCAGGGAATAAAGAAGTGTCAGCAGCAGCAACCCAATACAAGGTTACCTGAGTGATGGAGCATTCTAACTGCAAGGGAGGCTGGTGGACCTGTAGAAAAGCTGTGTATTCCCTTTGTCCTTCCATCAGCTTCATTCGACTCTCCTGTCTTAACTGCATCTTCTCAGAGAAGCCAATAAGTCCATTTTCTTGGTGGTGTTTTGATAGATTCTCATTGACACAGAGCTTGGTGGATCTTCCACCTTGAGTCTTCTGTTCTTCAGAATATAGAGCAGTTGACAGCTAGGCTAGGATTAGTGTGCCACTGAATGCCAGGCACTGGGGAGCAAAAGCGGGAAGGGGCTATTTCAATTTAGCCCTGTTTGCGGACATCTCAGTAGTATCTTGTTGTCTACTGTTGGAAACAGGAGGCTGAACTGGAAGGATTTTGGTCTGATCCAGCAGTTCTCTTATGTTTATTCTCATAGAAACATAGAAAAGCCACATCTGCACCCCTCTGTCCTCATCTCCATACAAGAGGGTTCCCATCAGGGTTTTCTCTAACAGGAATCCCCTGATGTTGTTGACTACAACTCCAATTATCCCCAAGTATGAGGCATTGCAGCTGGGGATTTGGGAGTTTTAGTCAACCACATCTGGGAATCCCTGTTAGAGGGAACGCTAGTTGCCACCCTGAAACTTGGGTGGCTTGAACAAAGAAAGGGGGGAAATTTCTCAGCTTGAAGTATACTCCATCAAGACTGTCACAAACCTTACTTACTTTCTTTATTTACGGTCAGTGACCAAAAGAGAAATGTACAGTCATTAAAAACTCAAAATCACATAAAATCCTTAAAATAAGAAAATTTATATATATATATATATATATATATATATATATATATATATATATATATATAGCAAGTTTTTTTTTAAAAAAAAAAACAAGAATATCCTCATGAGTTTGAGACTCTTATTTTAAAAGCCACATACCAGAACTTAGCAACTGTTTTGGAGATTACTGAATCTTCATCGGCTAATAAGTACTTTAGAAGAAGATCCCCTTTTCCCCCCATTCAAATTATTTAGCAAGGGATGGATTAATTGCTGCCTTACATCCTGGTAAAGTGGACATTTTAATAAGATATGGGCCATTGACTCGATCTCCTGGCCACAAGGACATATGCACTTTTCATAGGGCAATTTGTTATACTTCCCATATAAAAGCGCTGAAGGGAAGGCATTAAACCTCGCCCTAGAGAAAGCCCATCTATGACTGCATTGAGTAATCGTAAACAAGTAGGTAGCTGGGCTTAAGTCTGTCTTTAGCTGTACAGATTTGTAAAATTGAGGTAAAATAGCCCTCTCATTTTGTATTTCTATATCGACCAGTCTTTGCTGCACCAATATGCGAGCTGTAGTCGTACCAGCCTCCAGCAGTAAAGCGGGAGATAATGCGCAGCAAGAAAGCTTGTGCATTATTTCCTTGCACCAGGATGCTTGTGGCTCTGCTGCCAGTAATTTGGGGATTAATCCTGTTGGGGAAAGATGCAGTTTTATCCAATAGTTGATTGATAACATCCAGGCCTTGGACTCCAGTTTGAGAATGCCCGCCTCTGAGCGGATCACTGCGTTGGACACACAGTTGGGGGTGCCAAATAGCTTCCTCAAGAAACCCGTTTGGATTTTTTCTAGTTTGCCAAATTTTGCATACATCCCCAATTGGGCTCCATAAAGTATTTGGGGAACCACCTTGATTTTGTAAAGTTTGATTGCTGCCGAGATATAATTCCGCCCCTGAGACCAGAAAAATCTCATTATTGCTGCAATATTGTGCTTAGCCACTTCGGCCATTGAGCTAATGTGAGCATTCTTGAAGCCATTAGACTGAAAGGTTATCCCTAAATATTCAAATTGTTTGACCTGGTCTATTTGTGACCATCAATTGACCAATTATAACTTCGATTACCCTTACCAAAACAAACTATTTTCGTTTTAGTATAATTTATTACTATCTGTTCTTCTTTACAAAAACCAACCAACACATCCAAGGCTTTCTTCAAGCCTATTCTGCTCTGAGACAGAATCACTGCGTCATCAGCGTACATTAAGATTAGTATGCGTCTATCTGATAGCTTGGGCGCATGAATATCTGTTTGTTGTACCGTATTTTACGGACTATAAGACGCTACGGACTATAAGACGCACCTTAATTTTAATCCGGTTTTTCAGAGTTTTAACATATTAAACTGTTAAAACATATAAGACGCACCTGAATTTTGGCGGATATTTTTTGAGAAAAAAAGTGAGTCTTATAGTCCATAAAATACGGTAGACGCTGAATTAAATTGTTCACATAAAAGTTAAATAAAAACGGCGCAAAAATGCAGCCCTGTCTGACTCCCTTATTTGTTGGGATCTTATTTGAGAGATGACCAGCAGGGCTGAGGCGGACGGAGAGAGTTGCGTTTTCATGAAGCCTAAATAATAGTAGTAATAATCTCTTGTCAGTTGATGTGTTAAGTAATTTCGACCAAAGGATACCTCTTGAGATGGAATCAAATGCCATCTGGAAATCAATGAAAGCTGCAGATAATGGGATTTTATTGGTGCAAATGTATATTTCTATTAAATATTGAAGCACAATACAGTGGTCCATCACTGATCTCCCAGGTCTAAAACCTGCCTGTTCTTGTTCCAGAACGTCCTCCCGGCCCATCCACTCACAAAGTTTGAGGCACAAATGCATAACGTACAGCTTACTGATGACACTGAGGAGACTTATCGGCCTGTAGTTCAAAGGGTCATCCCACGCTTCTTTTTTATATATCGCAACAACAACCGCTGGGCCCCAATCAGCGGGGATGTGGGTTGTTTGGTCTATATAGGTGAATAATGCAGCTAAGATTGGCGCCCACCAATCTTTGTTTACTATCAAAATGTTGGGGGTCTTTGTGAATTTGTACCAAGGAGAAACTTGGGAGAAATGTCTCTGAGGGCTCCGTCCCATCCATGAGTGAATGTCAATTCACTGTAATGTGTTGTTCATTCATTTCTGTTTCAGACTCACCTCCATATCCCCAGCAATGTCTGTCATCTCCACGGGTCGTGGCTTTGGCAGCTTGGGCCCCCTATTCAAGGCCTAGCCTATTATGGATTCCTTGGCTCTGGTGTTGGTGCTGATGCCCTGGGTGCTGTAGGAGGCAGCACAAGTTCCGGAGAGCTTGGCACCCTGGCTGTGCTCATCCCTCAATCCATCAACCAGATCCCCGCAGCAATTCCGGATCCGGCCACCCCCTTTTTTTGTGACCGTCCCAGGACCCATTTTCCACTAGCTGCGAGACAGTAAATGTGGAAGTCATGATAATGACCAGGAACCGGCAACCCTAAGTCTGAGGCATGGCTGAAATCCAGGCCTGGACTTTGAGGGGACTGGGCGCCCTTCTTCTCCAACTTCTTTGCTCTGCTATCCTCAATATGAATTCATCATTGTCCTTCTGTTTCCCATCTGCCTCTCATATGATGCCATTTCCTTCACATTCTCAATAAAGCTTCTGCTGCATACTTGCTGTCTGTTTTCTTTTGGTTTTTGAACTGGCAGTTCTGATTTCTGGGAACAGCTGCTTCCCTGAGTCTTGGTAGCCCAGAAACCCTTCTGACTGTGACTGTGACTGGCAGGAGCTCTCCAGGGCTTCCAGCTGGAGTTTTCCCCAGCCCTACCTGCAGAGGCTGCCAGGGACTGAACCTGGGACCTTCTGCATGCCAAACAGATGCTCTACCACTGAGCTTCTGTTTCATCGGCACAGTTAGGAGAACTCAAAACCTTTGTACATGAAGACCACTCAAGATTGTATCTGTCCATTACTCTGGCAGGGGGCCTAGGCTGGGCTGTCACATCCCTGCAGATGTGTGGGTAACCTACTTTCGAGCCTTGTATGGGATGTCTGCCCCTGAAGGAATGCCCGCTTCCCTATAGAATTTCTATCAATATGGCACCCAGTTTCCCTCAAGGAGGTCTCTAGTTTAGTGACCCAACCCATACCCGGTAAGACCCTGGGGTTGGATCAGATACTCTCTGCACTGTTAAAATCAAATGTTGAATGTTGGACTCCTGTACTTGCAAGATTCTTCACGTATATGGATCGTACTGAGGAGTGAGGTACAATGGTGATTGTTCCCATCTATAAGGAAGGCCAACACTCTGACCCTTCTCATTATCGACCAATCAGTCTGCTGAGCATTATTCATAAATTATATTCTAGATATCTATATGTTAACCTCACAGACCGGTTGGAACAGGAGAACATACTAAGGCAGGAAGAGGTGAGGTTTAGGTACATTCAGATGACTCTTGATAAGGCCCAAGTTCTACAACATCTGGCTGAAAAGTATTCACCACTTTATGCAGCTTTTAAGGCAGGGTTTGACTCCATTTCTACGGAGTGCTTGGGGAGTAAATATGCCAGTTTCTCCATTGATCATCAGCTGTTTCTCCTTATCTGAATGTTGCATGAGAACACCTCACTTTGGGTGAGATGCAATATCTAATGACACCTGACCCTGTCTGTACCCACACAGAAGGGAGTCAAACAGGGATGTATTTTGCCCCTCTTCTTTTCAATCTTTATTTACGCTCTTGGATAACCCAGATTTCCACCCTCCTAAATTAGCCTTTAAATCTATCAAAGTTCTGCTTCATGCTGATGATGCAGTTATTCTATCTAGATCATCACATCTGTTGACATGAGAAGAAGACTATTTATCTATAATTGTCCAAAAGTCTTAGATCATGAGTTTTGCTTAAAAAACAAACGAACTAAGAAAGATGTCTGGTGGATTAATGGGGAGGTAATCAATCCAGAACTTTCACTCGAGGCACAAATGACCAGGCTCAGACTATCATACTTCAGACACATTATACGAAGACCCAGCTCCCTTGAGAAGTCCATAATGCTGGGGAAAGTTGAAGGAAAGAGAAGAAGAGGACAACCAGCAGCAAGGTGGATGGACTCGATCACAACAGCAATGAATGCAGCACTGAGAAACCTGAAAGGCCAAGTTGAAGACAAATCATCCTGGAGAGTATCTATCTATGAGGTTGCTAAGAGTCGACACGACTTGATGGCACTTAATCAATCAAATGATCAAGTAAGGACTTATAAATACCTGGGAGTGGTTTTCAGTAAAAATGCTCTTTGGAGGGAGACTTCCTTCGCTGGTGGTTTCCCGAGCAGCTGGAGTCCTCGGTCCACGGAGTATGTTCTGAACATGCTCCCTTTGGTTCTTAAAATAAACAGGTCTTCCCAGGGTGGCCCAGTAGGGATGGAGGGATAGCTGCTTCTTGGGAGTGACTGCCCTCTAGTGGCTATGGGCCTGATTGCAGTGGAGTGTTAGTAGTAAGCTACCACATCATTGCTTCTTCCTCCTTTGAATGGTTCCAATCCTTCACCTATGTCACCTCAGCAAACTTTACCGCATGCTAGCGAGGTAGGTGTGCATCTTACCCAGAGTGCAGCTGTGGTCCTGCGTATGATCGATTGATTGAGTGAGTGATTTAGCAAATTCGTACACCGCCACCAACTTTCATCTATGGGCGGTTACCAATGGCATAAAACTAGTTAAAAACATATACAAAAACTTAAAAACAATTTAGCAATTTAAAAATAAACCAGAGATTAAAACAAAAATATATGGAAGCTGAATAAGTTTTCATTCTTACAGAAGGGTTTCTGATGACTCAGGGAAGAGACAGCTGGGAGACAGAAGGAAACCGAGGAATTCATATTGAGGATAGCAGAGCAAAGTAGTGGGAGAAGAAGGGCGCCCAGTCCCCTCAAATGCCTGGCCTGGATTTCAGCCATGCCTCAGACTTAGGGTTGCCGGTACCTGGTCATTATGATCAGTCGTTGGACGTTATGGGGTCTATTGGAAGATGCTCCCACAGGGTCCCAGGAGAGAGCTTCTTCCAAGATATCCACCTCTCCACTGGCCCAGAGCTCTGTAACCCAGACATCCCCAGGCTCCTGATCCTACAATCTGGGAACCTCCAATGGCAAAGGGAGTGATGCCTTCCACATAGGCCGGCTTGCATGTAGCGCACGTGATAGGTCCTGGGATGGTCACGAGGGAGCCAGGTGGCACAATAGTGACTTCTGCTGTGCGGATCTGGTTGATGGTTTGAGGGTTGACCCAAGCCAGTGTGTCAAGCTCTCTGGAGCTTGTGCTGCCTCCTACAGCGCCTATAGCTTTTATTGGGTTGTTGCTGGCACTTCTTTATCCCCTGGGCCAAAAACAGCTTACCAAGCAAAAAGAGTGAAAATTAGCTAAGCTCTTTGTTTTGATGCCATGTTAACCACCCAGTGCCTATTTATCTCACAGTCTCCTTTCTTTGACTTCAACTTGACTGGCTTCAGTTTCGAGTGAACCACTTTAAACACCTCAGGAAGGGACTGGGGCTCATTAAAGCACTTCAAAAGTCACCCATTCTCCCTTTTGCAGGAATGAGTGATCTGCATGCGATGATGATGACTTTTTTGCAGTGTCCGCGGTGGAGGGGTGGAAATCTTGGAAGATGATCTCTCCTGGGACCCTGCGGGACCTTGACCTTTCATCGGAACATAGCAAGCTGCCTTCTGCCAAGTCAGACCCTTTGTCCATCTAGCTTAGTATTTTCTACACTGACTGGCAGCATCTCAGGTAAGGAGAAGCAGCTTACGATCAATGGAGGAATTGGCAAGTTTACTCCCCAAGCACTCCCTAGAAATGGAGTCAAACCCTGCCTTTAAAGCTGCATACAGCGGTGAATACTTTTCAGCCAGATGATGTAGAACTTGGCCCTGATCAAGAGTCATCCGAATGGACATAAACCCCGCCTGTTCCTCCCTTAGTATGTTCTCCTGTTCCAACCAGTCCGTGAGGTTAACATATAGATGTCTAGAATATAATTTATGAATAATGCTCAACAGACTGATTGGTCAATAATGAGAAGGGTCAGGGTGTTGGCCTTCCTTATAGATGGGAACAATCACCATTGTACCTCACTCCTCAGGGATACAGGCAGTACGATCCATATATGTAAAGAATCTTGCAAGTACAGGAGCCCACCATTCAACATTGATTTTAATAGTGCAGAGCGTATCTGATCCAACCATGGGGTCTTACCCGGCTTGGATTGGGTTACTAAACTAGACTCCTCCTTGACGGAAACTGAGTGCCAATTTGATAGAAATTCTATAGGAATAGGGGCATTCCTTCAGGGGCAGACATCCCATACAATGCTCGAAAGTAGGTTACCCACACATCTGCAGGGAGTGACAGCCCAACCTAGGCCCCCTGCTAGAGAAATGGACAGATACAATTGAATGCACAGCTTTTATACAGGTCCACCAGCCTCCTTTGCGGTTAGGATGCTCCATCACTCCAGCTAACCTTTTATTGCGTTGCTCCTGACACTTCTTTATCCCCTGGGCCAAAATGAGCTTACCAAGCAGAAAGAGTGAAAAATAGCTAAGCTATTTGTTTTGACGCCATGTTAACCACCCAGTACCTATTTATCTCACAGTTTCCTTTCTTCGACTTCTACTTAACTGGTTTCATTTTCTAGTGAACCACTTAAAACACCTCAGGGAGGGACTGGGGCTCATTAAAGCACTTCAAAAGTCATCCATTCTCCCTTTTGCAGGAATGAGTGATCTGCATGTGATAATGATGAGTTTTTTGCAATGTCCGCGGTACGTGCCCTGGCTGGGTTTCAATCACTCTCATTACCGAATTATTAAAACGCACCAAATTGTCTCATTATTCATTTTGGACACTGCTTTGGAAGCTCCGTCTTTCAAAAACAGATGTCCACGTTGTGGTGTTCTATACTCGTGAGTAATCATAACCCCTATACTTCAAGCAATAGCTAGTGTTTTCTCAAGAGGAACTGGGTCGGGGGGCAGCTAGGAAGTGCTCTGAGGCACTTGAATGGGAGAATCCTCCCCATTTGAGCAATAGGGCTCACCTCACCTTGCATCAGAACATAGGAAGCTTCCTTCTACCAGGTCAGACCCTTATTAGGGATGCACATGAACCTGTTCAGAGGCCCTTTTATGGGGCTCCAAAGAGGTCCGAACATCAGGCAGTTCAAAGTTCAAGGATGTGGGGTCACACATTAAGGGCGGGGGAGGGTGCCCTTACCCTTCCCACCACTTTCGCCCCCTGCTTTCCCATTTCCCTGCTGCCCCGTTTCCTCTTCAGCTGGAAGTGGCCTGAAGCAGCTGGCACATGTGTGCCCATGTTTACGTCCAGCTAATTCTGACCACTTACAGCTGAAGAGCAAACAGGGCAGCGCCCAGTAGGACTTGGGAAATACCTGGTCCCGGCGGGGGAAAGCAGAGGGAGGGGTAAGTCCACCCTCCCCTGCCCTTAAGGTGTGACACCCACCCGCCATCGAGCCAGCTACACATGGTTAGGCATGTGCAAAACATTCTGGGGGTTCAGGAGTTCGAATTGGGAGTTCAGGGGCTCGGAGTCGAATAGAACACCTCCGTTTCCTTGTATGGGATGTCTGCCTCTGAAGGAATGCCCCTTTCACTAAATAATTTCTTGCAATTTGGCACTCAGTTTCCCTTAAGGAGGTCTCTAGTTTAGTGACCCAACACAAGCAGGGTAAGACCCCGGGGTAGGATCAGATCCCCTCTGCACTGTTAAAATCAAATGTTGAATGGTGGCCTGCTGTACTTGCAAGATTCTTTACTTATATGGATTGTACTGCCTGTATCCCAGAAGAGTGGGATACAATGGTGATTGTTCCCATCTATGAGAAAGGCCAATACTCTGACCCTTCTAAATATTGACCAATCAGTCTGTTGAGCATTATTCATAAATTATATTTTAGACGTCTATATGTTAACCTCACAGACCGGTTGGAACAGGTGAACATACAAAGGGAGGGACAGGCGAGGATTAGGTCCATTCAGATGACTCTTGATCAGGACCAAGTTCTACATCATCTGGCTGAAAAGTATTGACCGCTGTATGCAGCTTTAAAGGCAGGGTTCGACTCCATTTCTAGGGAGTGCTTGGGGAGTAAACTTGCCAATTCCTCCATTGATTGTAAGCTGCTTCTCCTTATCTGAGATGCTGCCAGTCAGTGTAGAAAATACTGAGCTAGATGGACAAAGGGTCTGACTTGGCAGAAGGCAGCTTCCTATCTTCCGATGGAAGGTGGGGGTCCCACAGGGTCAAAGGAGAGAGCTTCTTCCATGATATCCACCCCACCACTGCGGACATTGCAAACAACTCATCATCATCACACGCAGATCACTCATTCCTGCAAAAGGGAGAATGGGTGACTTTTGAAGTGCTTTAATGAGCGCCAGTCCCTCCCTGAGGTGTTTTAAGTGGTTCACTCGAAACTGAAGCCAGTCAAGTTGAAGTCGAAGAAAGGAGACTGTGAGATAAATAGGCACTGGGTGGTTAACATGGCATCAAAACAAATAGCTTAGCTATTATTCACTCTTTCTGCTTGGTAAGCTCATTTTGGCCCAGGGAATAAAGAAGTGTCAGCAATAACCCAATAAAAGGTTAGCTGGAGTGATGGAGCATTCTTACCGCAAGGGAGGCTGGTGGACCTATATAAAAGCTGTGTATTCCCTATGTCCTTCCATCAACTTCATTCGACTCTCCTGTCTTCACTGCATCTTCTCAGAGAAGCCGGTAAGTCCATTTTCTTGGTGGTATTGTGATAGTCTCTCGTTGACACAGAGCTTGGTGGATCTTCCACTTTGAATCTTCTGTTCTTCAGAATATAGAGTAGTTGACAGGTAGGCAAGGATTAGTGTGCCACTGAGCAAAAGCGGGAAGGGGATATTTCCATTTAGCCGGGCTTGCGGACATCTCAGTAGTATCTTGTTGTCCACTGTTGGAAATAGGAGGCTGAACTGGAAGGATTTTGTTCTGATCCAGCAGTTCTCTTATGTTTATTCTCATAGAAACATAGAAAAGCCACATCTGCACCCCTCTGTCTTCATCTCCTTACAAGAAGGTTCCCACCAGGGTTTTCTCTAACAGGAATCCCCTGATGTTGTTGACCAGAAATCCAATTATCCCCAAGCAAGAGATATTACAGCTGGAGATTCGGGAGTTTTAGTCAACAACATCTGGGAATCCCTGTTAGAGGGAACGCTAGTTGCCACCCTGAACCTTGACTGGCTTGAACAAAGAAAGGGGGGAAATTTCTCAGCTTGAAGTATACTCCATCAAGATAGTCACAAACCTTTCTGCTTCTATGTAGGGGGTCTTTGTGGATTCGTACCAAGGAGAAACTTGGGAGAAATGTCTCTGCGGGTTCCGTCCCATCCCTGAGTGAATGTCAATTCACCGTAATGTGTTGTTCATTCATTTCTGTTTCAGACTCACCTCCATCTCCCCAGTAATGTCTGTCATCTCCACGGGTCGTGGTTTTGGGGGTTTATGCCCCTTTTTTCGAGGCCTTGGCTATTATGGATTCCTTGGCTCTGGTGTTGGTGCTGGTGCCCTGGGCTCTGTAGGAGGCAGCACAAGCTCCGGAGATCTCGGCACACTGGCTGTGGTCAACCGTCAATACTTCCAGCTGATCCCCCCCGAAGAAATCCCGATTAGGTCACCTGGCCCCCTCGTGACCATCCCAGGACCCATCATATGCGGTAGCTGGAAGCCTGTTGATGTGGGAGGCTTCACTCCATGTGCCATTGGAGGTTCCGGGATTGTAGGATCAGGTGCCTGGGGAGGTCTGGGTTACAGAGCTCTGGGCCAGTGGAGTGGAGGAGATCTTGGAAGAAGCTCTCTCCTGGGACCCTTTGGGAGCATCTTCTATTAGACCCCATAACGTCCAACGACTGATCATAATGACCAGGAACCGGCAACCCTAAGTCTGAGGCATGGTTGAAATCCAGGCCTGGACTTTGAGGGGACTGGGCGCCCTTCTTCTCCAACTTCTTTGCTCTGCTATCCTCAATATGAATTCATTGGTTTCCTTCTGTCTCACAGCGGCCTCTAATATGATGCCATTTCCTTCACATTCTCAATAAAGCTTCTGCTGCATACTTGCAATCCGTGTTCTCTTGGTATTTGAACTGGCAGCTCTGATTTCTGGGAACAGCTGCTCCCGTGAGTCTTGGTAGCCCAGAAACCCTTCTGACTGTGACTGTGACTGGCAGGAGCTCTCCAGGGCTTCCAGCCGGAGTTTCCCCCAGCCCTACCTGGAGATGCTGCCAGGGACTGAAACGGCAGCCTTCTGCATGCAAGGCGGATGCTCCATCACTGATCTATGGCCCCCATATCAAAAGTGGCGTCCATGAGCCTCCCATCCAGGCACTGACCACACCAAGAGCTGCTTAGACCTGCCTGAGTAGCCCCCACCCCTGCTTTGGTTGACAGTCTGGACATCTCTTGTCTGCCTTGCCCTATGCCAGGGCCTGCGGCCAGGCAGCAGTTGGAGGGAGGGCCTCCCCTTCCAGGGAAGAAGGTTTCTCCTGTGGCAGATGTGGAGGTGTTGTAGGTGGAGCCAGCTTCCAGCCCAGCCAAATCCATCTTGCTGCCCTCCCTGTGGGGTGTGGGGACCCCAAGTAATTTTTGAATCCACTCTCACTTGCTACCAGAGAATCTACTCAAAGAACACCAAAAAAACCACAACTCTCAGTACCCCATGGGCTTGAGGGTATGGGGGTGGTTGGCACCCTATGCGCACTGCATCACCACTCGCTCTGGGGCACCGGGGCAGTTCGATTTTCAAAGGTGGGGGTCGCACTTAAGGGGGCAGAGGAGGGTGCACTTACCCCTTCCCTCGCTTTCCCCCCACTGACGCCCACTATTTCTCAAGTCCTACCCGGGGGCATCATACATCCCTCCTGCCCCGTTTGTTCTTCAGCAGGAAATGGCCAGAAGAGGCTGGACCTGAACATGGACACACGCGCATGCCAGCTACTTCCGGCCACTTCCAGCCAAAGAGCAAATGGGGTGGCAGGGAAGTACACTGCCACCCTGTAGGACTTGGGAAATACCTGGTGCCAGCAATGGAAAAGTGGAGGGAGGGGTAAGGGCACCCTCCCCCGCCATCAAGCCACCCACACCTTGTTCCATGCAGACCTCTAACCCTTAGTCCATCTAGCTCAGGATTGTCTACACTGACTGGAAGCATATCTCCAAGGTTTCAGGCAGGGATCTTTCCCAGCGATGCCTGGAGATGCTGCCAGGGACTGAACCTGGGACCTTCTGCATGCCAAACAGATGCTCTGCCACGGAGCTGCTGTTGCCTCCGCACAGTTAGGGAAACATAATACTTTTGTCCATGAACACCACTCAAGATTGTATCTGTCCATTCCTCTGGCAGGGGGGTCTAGGCTGGGCTGTCACATCCCTGCAGATATGTGGGTAACCTACTTTCAAGCCTTGTATGGGATGTCTGCCCCTGAAGGAATGCCCCTTTCCCTATAGAATTTCTACCAATTTGGCACTTAGTTTCCCTCAAGGAGGTCTCTAGTTTAGTGACCCAACACATGCTGGGTAAGACCCTGGGGTTGGATCAGATACCCTCTGCACTGTTAAAATCAAATGTTGAATGTTGGACTCCTGTACTTGCAAGATCCTTTACTTATATGGATTGTATTGCCTGTATCCCAGAAGAGTGGGATACAATGGTGATTGTTCCCATCTATAAGGAAGGCCAACACTCTGTCCCTTCTAATTATCGACCAATCAATCTGCTGAGCATAATTCAGAAATTATATTCTAGACATCTATATGTTAACCTCACGGACTGGTTGAAACAGGAGAATATTCTAAGGGAGGGACAGGCGTGGTTTAGGTTCATTCAGATAACTCTTGATCAGGCTCAAGTTCTACAACATCTGGCTGAAAAGTATTAACTTCTGTATGCATCTTTATAGGCAGGGTTTGACTCCATTTCTACGCAGAGCTTGGGGAGTAAACTTTCCAGTTCCCCCATTGATCGTCGGCTGTTTCTCCTTTATCCGAATGTTGCATGAGAACCCCTCACCTTGGGTGAGATGCCATGTCCAATCACATCTGACCCTGTCCGTACCCACACAGAAGGGAGTAAAACAGGGATGCATTTTTGCCCCAATTCTTTTCAATCTTTATTTACGCTCTTGGATAACCCAGTATTCCACCCTCCTAAATTAGCCATTAAATCTATCACAGTTCTGCTTCATGCTGATGATGCAGTTATTCTATCTAGATCATCAGAACTGTTGACATGAGAAGAAGACTATTTTATCTACAAACATGTCTTGTGGATTAATGGGGAGGTAATCCATCCAGAACTTTCACTCGAGGCACAAATACACAGGCTCAGACAACCATACTTGGAAACACTATGCGAAGACCCAGCTTCCTTGAGAAGTCCATAAAGCTGGGGAAAGTGGAAGGAAAGACAAGAAGAGGACGAACAGCAGCAAGGTGGATGGACTTGATCACAACAGCAATGATTACAGCACTGAGAAACCTGAAAGTCATCCTGGGGAGAATCTACCTATGTGGTTGCTAAGAGTCGACACGACTTGATGGCACTTAATCAATCAATTGATCAAGTAAGGACTTATAAATACCTGGGAGTGGTTTTCAGTAAAAATGCTCTTTGGAGGGAGACTTCCTTCGTTGGTGGTTTCCCCAGCAGCTGGAGTCCTCGGTCCACGGAGTATGTTCTGAACATTCTCCCTTTGGTTCTTAAAATAAATAGGTCTTCCCAGGGTGGGCCGGTAAGGATGGCGGGACGGCTGCTTCTTGGGAGTGACTGCCCTCAAGTGGCTATGGGCCTGATTGCAGTGGAGTGTTAGTAGTAAGCTACCATATTGCTCCTTCCTCCATTTAATGGTTCCAATCCTTCACCTACATCACCACAGCAAAATCTACCGCATGCTAGCGGGGTAGGTGTGCATCCACCCCAGAGTGCAGCTATGATCCTGAAGTTTATTGATTGATTGATTGATTGATTGATCACATTTGTACACCGCCCCCAACTTTCATCTATGGGCATTTACCAATAACCTAAAACCAGTTAAAAACATATACAAAAACTTAAAAACAATTTAACAATTTAAAAATAAACCAGAGATTAAAACCCAAAAATATGAGGAAGCTGAGAAAGCTTGGGTGAAAAGATGGGTCTTCAGGTGTTTTTTGAAAAATGTCCAGAGAGAGGGAGGATCATATCTCCGCAGGGAGCGCATTCGACAATCTCGGGGCAGCGACCGAGAAAGCCCATCTCTGTGTAGCCACCAAATGAGTTGGAGGTAACTGGAAACGGACCCCCTCAGAGGACCACAATGGGCGATGGGGCTTGTAATGAAGAAGGTGATCTCTTAAATTTGTCTCCTCCAGTTGTTCACTAAACTCCTTTTCAATAAAATCCATGCTGCATGCTAACTTGCGTCTCTTGATCTGCTTGAAACCCCCTGGCCCAATTTATGATAGTGTGGTGGGAGTTTTCTCCAGATCTCGGGGAGGGCTTTGGACTGAGAACACAGAACCACAGGTGGGAGGGCTCAGAGGCAAGTGTGGAGAGGAAGGGCACACAAGCTGAGGTGAGGAGTTCTCCACCATCCCATTCACAGGTGGTCACCTCTGTTTCCATTCATCATCCCATCTGCAGAACTGGGGACTCATTGGAGCTAAGTGCTTTGGGGGTTAAATGGGGTAAAAGGTGGGGCTTGATGGTGGTAGCAGCTAGCTTGACCCAACTCCCCAGCATGCCACTGTAGACACCTTTAGATGGCAGAATTCTAGAGTATATGGGTGAGAGAGAGAGCGAGCAAGCGAGGGAGTTCCTGCATCAAAACTTCTCTGCCTGCAGTAAATGAAGGAAACGTAATTCTCCACGTGCCCTGAAACAACTTTACCCATAAGAGGTGTGTGGTTTTTTTTTTTTAAAAAAGGGTTTATTTAATTTTGAGGGGAAATAACTCTGCACATGTTCAGACACACTCACTCTTAGGTGACAGCAGTTCTGTGAGCAGAAGGCGGCATCTCGAAACTCCACAGAGAAAATGAACAAAACCACTTCAAAATGAATGCAGATGCGGGAAACCACCTTTTCTTGACATTGTTCCTTCTTATGGTCGCAAACAGCCTGGAGCTGTAGGTTTTAATTAAGCAGAAGCTCCCATGTTCTGTTTTCTCCACGGAAATGCATTAAGACCAAACTGGCTACCGTTCCTGTTTCCCAGAGGAATGAGTTGACTCCCAGATCTTCAGTGGCAGACTCAGGTCAGACTGTTCCCGACTGCAGAGTCGTCTGGCAAATATTAGCAACATAGGAAGCTACCATATACGGAGTCAGACCATTGTTCTATCTAGGTCAGTATTGTCTTCAGAGACTGGCAGCGGCTTCTCCAAGGTTGCAGGCAGGAATCTCCCACAGCCCTATCTTGGAGAAGCCAGGGAGGGAACTTGGAACCTTCTGCTGTGATTAAGTGATGTGAAACAGGCTATGATTCCACAGGTGTGTGAGAGTGCTGCGTTCGACTGCAGGGGTGGCCTAACTACTGCAGTGCTTAAGCTGAGACCTCAAATTCTGCCTTGCTTCAGCCCCCTTTAAGAACCAACCCTTGTAGACTTTGGAAGGACCATGACGGGCAGGGAGGAGGGCAGGTTCCCAGCAGCCTCCTCTTCTCTTCTTGTGCATCTTGCAATCTTTGCAAGGGGTGTGAGGAGAAGCACTTCTTGCAAAACTTGAAGGGACAGGTCGGGCTCAAAGAACTGCTTCGATAGCAGCGGCAGGGGCATCTCGCTACTCTGCCGCCACCCCTAATAATCTGCCACCTGAGGACATCGCCTCACTTCTCCACATGAAAAGGCCACCCCATCCTACTTGAACCACAAGGCAATCACATGCGCTCGGCATTTCCAGCTTTTACTGGAGGTGATCACCCAGCTTTCCAGGAAACTTAGTTTTAAGCTTTCTATTCTGCCGAGGGCTGCATTCCATCCCATAATGGCCACTCCTCCTGCATCGTGGCCGCTCCTGTTTGGTTTTGTCTGTTGGGCTATGCGACAGCTGCAGCTTAGCTTGTGGTATAGCTTGGCATGTGATCTACTACCAAGCCAGAGTGGGGCCCTATCACTTCCTCTCTATTGATAGGGCTAGCAAAAGAGAAACAGAGGCTTAAGCATGTGGCAAACTCATATTTCAAGAAGACTGAGTCTCCGCAGCCACAGCTGATTCCACAGAGGATGTTGGGTGCTCAGTCGTCCTGAAATTAAGGCCTGTAACCTCAACTGTTTCATAGATGGAAGCAGATGAGTTGGAAGAGAGATCTGCTCCAGGTTTTCGGAGACATTGAGAACCCCTTGGCCCAGCTGCAGTGGGCTGCAGTTGGAATTGAAGATGCTCATGCAGACCTGGATGTCCTGCCATGGATCCTGAGGCCATCTCCTCCCCCGCTCCAGATAGACAATTAGGGATGAATTAGCAGGGGGTAGGCAGACATTGCTTCTGCTCCCAAGGTATCCCCCATAACAGCCCCCCTGCTGGATGTGATTCCAGAACCACCAATGGTGCAGGGCGTGTCTCATCTTGCAGACAGGATGGGTCCTGGGATGGTGACGATGATGGGAGATGGCCAGATCATGACATCTACTGAGGGGATCTGCTTGGTGGGCTGAGGGTTGACATCAACCAGGGCTTCAAGCACTGCGGAGTTTGTCCTGCCTCCATAGCCTCCAATGCCTCAAAGCCGCCGAGGCTTACAGAACCTGCAGAGGCGAAACCGACTACTGGGTTGGAGGCGCGAAATGGGATGGTGAAGGCTGGGCCCCAGTAAGCCATTGTGGGAGGCAGACCTGAAAGAAAAGATGTGGACATGGAACGTTGGAGGGATTGGGAAGTGGAAGGCGATTGCAATCTTTGGAGAGGGTCAACTTGATCATGAACACACAACAGCTCCCGGTTCCTGCTCTTTGCCTCGTCCAATTTCCAATCAAAATTGGGAAACCCTTTCTTCTTCTTCTTCCGAGGGTGGAACCAGTGTTTAGGGATCTCCATTTGTTCCCTCTTGATTACCAAATCATATCGACTGCTTTGGACATGCAGGTTGCTACGGCGTTCGGTTTCTTCTAAATTTTTTTACTACCCCCCTCCTACTGTATTAACAATTCACTGAGCAAACAATACAAAACCAAAGCTATTTTTGTGACAGTTGCGCAGATAACGGGGATGGCAATCCCTTTGTGTCGTCTTCTGCTGTGGATACGGACCATCCACTGCAGAAACGCATCTCATGGTGTGACGGGTCCCGTCAAGATTCCTTCAGTTGTGTCTTCTCCCTGTTCAATCGGGCACGTGCACATCAGTGAAGAACGCACCGGAGAAAAATCTGGTCACAGTCACACATGTGATCCCACTCAAGACCGTTATTTGTGCCATGGCTTTCCAAAGGGCATGTGTGAGCATTGGTTAAGTGGGCTGGGGGTGGGGGGAGATGGAGCTGGCCACTGTGCATGCACCAATTCTCGGGTTGAATTTTTGGGATTCACCTTGTCAAGGTAGAATTCAGGAGGAGTGGAATGAGTAAACCCATGGAACCACTACAGGTCAGGAACCCCTGCAATCAAGGCATGGAAGAGGGGATTCCTGCTGGTTTCAAGTGAGAGCTAGCTCAAGTTGGCAGCCAAGCACAGAAAACGGAGGAGTAAGTAAAAATCCCCAATGTGAAATTGTGAAAGATAAGCAGCAGACTCATTTCAGATGGTTAGGGATCCATTGCGGGGCTGCACACCTTTAGCCCTCCAGCTGATCTTGGACTACAACTCCCATCATCCCCAGCCAATGTGGACAAGCACCGGAGATGATGGGTGCTGTAGTCCCACGTCTGCAGAGGGCTGAAGTTGTGCAGCCCTGATCCACTTTCCAGGATCCGTGTCTCTTGTCTCTTCCCATAAAAACATGCCCAGGATTTTCAAATGGACAGAAAGCCTATCTTGGGAAAACTGGGGCTGAATATAAAAACTGGGGAAGATGCTTGAGATGGTTGAGATGGCATCTATTTATTCTTGAAAATTCACCCTTCATGTGTTATTCCTTGGGGAAGAAAGCCCTCAAGCACAGTGGGAGATGGAGCCATTGTCAGGTCTGCCTTGCATGCCAAAGGTCCTCCGTTCAATCTCCAGCATCTCCACCAGGAAGGGATGGGAAAGACCATGGAGACTTGGTCTCACCTGAAACCACAGAGAGACCCTGCCAGTCAGAGTAGGCAATACTGAGCTAGACGGACCAATTGTCTGACTCAGTAGACTGCAGCTTATTATTTTAAAGTCTTGAAAGGCTGGCTCCAAAAGTTAGCCTTCCATTCACAGAATGTGTTCTTCTGAAAGTGGAAGGAGTGTGCTATCAACAGGACTCCTTCTTCCATGAGCCCCAAACTCTCCATGATCCACAATGGGACGTTGGCTCCAAAGGTACCTTCCGGTTCATCTAAGACACCTTTCCGTAAGTGGAAGGATTCTTCCATACACAGAAAAATCCTTTGTATGAGTGGAAAAACACACCTTTGGATCCAGCCTCGCCTTCAGTGCCAACCCCAAGAACCAATAAGAATAGAAGCTGGAATAGAGAAGACTACAGGAAGTGAAACATACTAACTTCTCTGAAGAAGAGAAGTCAAGAGATGCTGCGAGAGTCGAGTGAAGCTGTTGGCAGGTCTTGGAAGAGCGATTCCTTTTATACAGTTTTTGACAGCATCCCTAGTGGTTAGTGGTCCACAATTTAATTAAGATAATATTTGTTATAATATCAAAAGTTACGAACGATGGGTTCATTTCCAACTTGTTTTTGCTTGCTTATGCAGGGTAAGGGGAACAGGGGAGAACGTACTGATCTGAAAAAGGGACACCACCCTGTCCTCATTCGAGTTCACCACGGCATTTTATTTCATTAAGTAAATTGCAGCAGCAGTTCCTGCCAAGCCCATGCTTTGCCATGAACCCTTCCGCCCATTAAGATCATCTAGAGAGGTTCATTTAGGGTTGCCGCCAGTTCGTCTGGTAGCGAAACGGGACGTGACTAGGACGTGACTGGGATGTGACCAGGACGTATCTCCATGTATGTTACTTAGATAGCTGCAACCACTAAACTCTGAACTCTGTAAGTGCAGTGGTAGCTTCTTTAGTGCTTAGTGCTAAAAAATCACAGACCCCAACAAATTGTATCATTCATCTCATCCTGACACAGCTTATCTACCTGTAAATCAACCACTGATGGCCACTTCAGGAATCAACAAAAATTGGAAATCTACTCTTTGGGGTGTCCCACATTGTTTTGAACAGGATCTTAACGGAGTCTATAATAAGGTTTCTTGATTTTTGGAGATGTAATCTTGAAAACCATGTTGGTTTCAAAGGAATTCAGTCAGCCGAGAATCCTGATGACTGGTCAGTTAGCATATAAATCACAATCTATTGACCAAAGTTTCAACCGCATCAAAAAGCTGTGTCATGTTGAACCAGGAAGAAGAGGTTCAGAATGAAATTTCTCAAGGAGTTTGCCTGTACAGCCCCAGCTGTGGTTCTACTGAAATATCAACCAAAGAGAAATTCATAATGAATATCATAGTTCCTCCCAAAGGGCGGTGGCGGAGACAGGGATGGGGATGGGGACATCTGTGAACCTTCAAGGGAAGCCTAAATTAATTTCTAGAAAGACAGGGGACATTTCACAGTAGGGTTCTGCATTTTTGGGGTCCACTCATCCCTTGTGAAAAGTGACTCCCACACCCCACTTGGTGGTAGTTTGGATAGACTGTGACATGGGACAAAAACAATTCTTCCATTCAGAGTGAGGGCAAGAATCAATGCCCTCACTCTGATTTGACTTTGGGAAATCACCACACAGCCAAGTTTGATTGGCCATGTGGTAATAACCAAGCTGGCAAGAGAATCCCTGATAGGTTGTCCCAACTCAGCAGCGAAAAGAAGAACTCTAATCTGAAAATAGCAGTTAAGCAGCTCCTGAGAAGGGGACGGTGAAGAGGAGTGCCCCAAGTTATTATGGTGACTGAGATGGTGGGGGGCAATATATTGTTTTGTCCCATGTCCCTGGTGGTAGGCCAAGCCCCCTTCCAAGACCAATTCCTGCAAGCTTTCAAAATGTGTGGGGTTGGGGAGAAGGAAAGGCTTCCAGAAGCCTTCTCTTGAAAGGGAGGAGAATCACTCCTCGCAAAGCTTGGCACGGCCAGATTGCACCCAAAGAGGCAGATATGAGGGGCATTTTACCACCCTGTTCATGCCCCAATCATCTGCCGCCTGAGGCAATTGCCTCCCCTTGCCTCATGAAAGGACCATGAATGAAAGAGAATCAAAAAATTAAAAAATTGGAAGAGGTGGGTCCTACATGCATACATTCCAGGAGCAGTAAAATGAGTATTGTGTTCTGAATGCGTCCCTCCTCTGTGAACCAGGACATGCTGAATGCTGCATGGGCATCGGCAGAACCAAATGTATTATTACATTTGAAATGTGATGCTATAAAACCAGAGATGACGTTCATACTGAAGGAAGGCCATGCCTGTCTTCAGGGCTCCTGTCCTTCCTTTCTGTTCTTGCCAACTTGTCCCAGTCAGAAAAACAACTCCAGTTGTTCCCAAATTATCTTCTGGAAAGAACAAGAAATGCCAGCTGCCCAGAGGCATGAACTGGGTCATTTTCGTAGAACTAAAGAGGAACAGAACATCATCATCTTATTCTCAGTCTTTTGCTTAAAGCAGCAGGGGTAGTCTACAACAACAACAACAATTTATATACCCCCTTTTCGACAAAAATTTCCCAAGCATTTTACACAGAGAAATAATAAATCAATAAGATGGCTCCCTGTCCCCAAAGGGCTCACAAAAATAAAAAAAGAAACATAAGATAGACACCAGCAACAGCCACTGGAGGTCCTGTGCTGGGGGTGGATAGGGCCAGTTACTCTCTCCCTGCTAAATAAAGAGAATCACCACGTTAAAAAGGTGTCTCTTTGTCCAGTTAGCAGGGGAGATCTACAGTAAAACCATTGTCTATAACACATTGTCCATCTCTGCCGTAAGGCCTTATTCAGTCATTTCTTGGACCCGACATCCCACAGGCAGAGAAATATCTGGATTACCCCCTTGAAACATATTACCTCAGTGCTGTTCCATATACACTTGCTCCTGGTTCTAAAGCCCAGTTCTGCACTGGTGTTCATCCAGACTGCCTTAAATGATTTAGGAGGAATAGATCTGAAGGACAAATTCTTCCCACGATGTGATGCCCCCATACTGAGGCTGTTGGCATGACCAGAGATCCCTGGGCAGGAGAGGGTTAAACCAGGGATTGGTTTAATTGGGGAACCATGCATGCATGTGTCAGTTGGGGAACCATGAACTCACCTGACCTAGCTGTGCCGAAGCTGGGTAGACCAGATTCGCTACCCAGGTTAAAAGGAAGGTAGGAAGGCAACCAAGACAGTCCTACCCTTTCCTTGGTTTTCTGTGAGTACAATTTGAAATAAGTGTGGCTTGGGCTGCCAGCAGCCATGTTTCTCATAGAGTTCTGCAGTACTGAGGTCTGACTCTCCTGTGCTCCATGTTGCATTATGGGATACTGGAGGACGGAGCTCAGATTTTCTTCCCTCCTGGAGAGCATGGCACCCCAATCGTCTAGGGGGTTGGGTAAGTGAACCCAACCAGGGGTACAGGTCATACGACAGGCATGAGGCATGGGCCTGTCTCCCCTCCAGCCCATCCCACACATGGTCATGAGAACCGGCTCGCTGTGTTGGTCATTGGAGCCTTCTCTGTGGTGACCCCGCCTCATTAACGGTGTATCAGTGGGTCGCCCAGACATTTTTCTTCACTGTGGTTTTAGGCTGCAGTCCAAAATCGATCCCAGGTAAGCTATCTCCAGGTAAGTCTGAGAAAGTCTCTGGTATGTACCCTCAAGAGCTGCTGCCAGTCATTGTAGACAATATTGAGTCTCATGGAACGAAGTTCAGACTCAGTAGGTAACTGGGCAATGGGAATATTTTAACATTTGTTTGTTTATTTCTTTAATGTATTTATATGTCACGCAAAATGCAAGCCTCTGAGCGGTTTACGACAATACAATAAAAACAACAAATTAAAAGGTGAAAACATAACAATATGAAACATAATGTTGCTTTTAATTAAACTTTACATATCAAGGAAAAATCCAGCAGAGTTGTAATTACCATGAAAGCAATCAAAGGGAAGTATTGAATTGAAAGGAACGAGTCCTACTCAGCAAATAATAACAGTTCTTTTGCTAGAATCATATGTGCTAATCCAAGCATTCGAGGGAGAAGCTCAACAAGACGATAATTAAAGCTCTGTCAAAAAGGGACTTTCCCCAAGGATAGGAAAATGGTATATAAGCACGGCCAGTTCTTTAGATTCTCCAACAGCTTTTCTTGACTTGCACCTTCTCACATCTTCTCCCCCTTGGATAAGGGAAGTCAAATAGCACAGGGCAACTTCTTACATGGAAAAGAAATGCCGTGTTGAAAGATCTTGAGCTGGTGTACAACATCAGATGTACTTGGACTCCTATCCTGGCTGGGGTTGCCTCTGAGGCTGGAAGTGGCCTATTGTCATAAGCTGGTAGCCATTGATAGACCTGTCCCCCATGAATTTCCCGAAGCCATCCAAGATGGCGGCCATCACTACCTCCCAAGGCCAGACCAGTGGTCCATCTAGCTCAGTACTGTCTACAATCTTTAAGATTTCATTTAAAATATTTGCATCAGAATATTTCTATTTGGAACAGAGCTGCCCCAACCAGAAATACCACTCATCTAAAGAGCCAAGGTTTTACTGGCTTTCTCAAAGCTGTGATAGAGACGGAGGAGTGGATACTACTGGGAGAACATTCCCAAGTCTAGCTACATGCAATTTTAGAATATTTTTTGTTTTATTTTATTTAATATATTTCTATACTGCCTAAAACGCAGGTCCTCGGGGCGGTTTACAAAACAATAAAAACAGCCAATAAAAGATGAAAACATTTCAACAAATTAAAAAGTTAAAACTCTTAAAACACAATTAAAACAATTAAAACAGTATCTAATTAAAAGCCTGGGTGAACAAATGCGTCTTGACTGCCCTTTTAAAAGTTGTAAGAGATACGGAGGCTCTTATTTCAGCAGAAAGTGTGTTCCAAAGCCTCAGGGCAGCTACGGAGAAGGCCCGTCCCAGAGGAGCCACCAGACGAGCTGGTGGCAACTGAAGATGAAACTCTCCAGATGATCTCAGTGGGCGATGTGGTTAATAGCAGAGAAGACACTCTATTAAATACCCAGGGCCCAAGCTGTTTAGGGATTTATAGGTCGTAACCAAAACCTTATACTCTGCCCAGAAACTTACTGGCAGCCAGTGTAGATCTTTTAAGATAGGAGTGATATGGTCTCTCCGAGATGATCCAGAGACCAAACTGGCCATCGCGTACTGGACTAACTGCAGTTTCCAGACTACATACAAAGGCAGCCCCACATAGAGTGCCTTGCAGTAGTCAAGTCTGGCGGGGACAGGCAGATGTACTACTGTTCTGAGGCCATTTATCTGCACTATTTTATATTTTATGACAAATGATTTTGTCATAAATGACAAAAGTATTAAATGAGCATTACTTCATTCATTGGGTTTTCTGTGTAGGTAGGGTTTCCATCGGGAACCAACAAAGAACAACCAGATGCCTCCAGGAAGACCAGAAGTGAAGCATGAAAGCAAAAACCCCGTATCTCCCCTGTGACTGGGATATGAGGCCCTCACTCGAAGGTAAAAAATCTGCCTTGCATGCGAAACCCAGGTTCAATTCTTGGCAGTGTCTCCAGGTAGGGCTGAGAGAGATTTGCTCGAAACCTTGGCGAAGCCACTGCCAGACCGTGTAGAAAACACTGAGCTAGATAGACCAAAGGTCCAACCTGGTATAAGGCAGCTTAATATGTTTCTGAGAAGGAACATAAAATAATAGCCCCTGTTTTCCCCCTGTGGCTGGCATCCAGTGACACACAAAACCTGCATATCATGTAAACCTCACACTATGCTGAAGAACAACAGATTCAAGGTGGGAGATCCACCAAGCTCTATCTCAACGAGACCCTGTCAAAACACCACCAAGAAAACGGACTTACTGGCTGTTCTGAGAAGATGCAGAGAAGACAAGAGAGTTGAATGAAGCTGATGGAAGGACAGAGGGAACACATAGCTTTTTCTACAGGTCCCCCAGCCTCCCTTGTGGTTAGGATGCTCCAGCTAACATTCTCCAGCTAACCTCACTCCATGACGTCACTCCATGCTCCAGTTAACGTCACTCCAGCTAACATTCGGCTGGGTTGCTGACACTTCTTTCCACAACTTTGACTCAGTAGAAGGGAACTTCCAATGTGGATAGATACTATGAGGGTATCTTGAAAGATGAGAATGAGGGCTGGGGAAACAGGGAAGTGCTAAGGAGTTACTACAGCAGCAACATCAGGAGGGCTCTGGTGGATTATCTCAATGGTGGGTTTAGTACAGCACCCTGTTTCCCAGATCAGACAACCAGATACTTCGAGGAAGCCAGCCAGTCGAGTCAAAAAGCAATAGACTTCCTTCGCTGTTGGTTTCCCCAGCAACTGACGTCCTCAGTCCACGGAGTATGTTCTGAGCATGCTCCCTCTGGTTCTTAAAATAAACAGGTCTTCCCAGGGTGGGCTGGTAAGGATGGAGGTACGGCTGCATCTTGGGGAGGAGTGACTGCCCTCTAGTGGCTATGGGTCTGCTTGCAGTGGAGTGTTAGTTCTAAATTACCACATCATTGCTTCTTCTTTCATTGGATGGTTTCAATCCCTCACCTACGTTGCCTCAGCAATCTTGACCGCATGCTAGCGAGGTAGGTGTATATCCACCCCAGAGTGCATCTGGGGTCCTGAGGTTCAAAAAGAGACCCTTGCACAAGCCCCCAAGTGATAGGTGGTGATACGGATGGTCAACATGGTGATACAGATGAAAAAGGAGGAAATGGGAAGAGGCTGTGTGCCCAGGAAGGAATGTGGTATTAATGTCAACTTGGAGAGGGGAGGGACATTTCACGATGTTACCAAGTGAGGGCCAAGAAGGAATCCTTCAGCTACAGACTGCACTGAAGCTTCTGGAGGGTCCCAGAGCTTGGTCTAAAGGCACATGTGACAGCCGCCTTGGTGAAGCTAAGCAGGTCTTGGTGTGGTCAGTGCCTAGAAGGGAGGTTCACGGATGCCACTTTTGAGGTTTGGGCCATAGATCAGTGATGGAGCATCCGCCTTGCACGCAGAAGGCTGCCGTTGAAGAGTCTCTTTGAAGAGTCTCGTTGAAGCAGAACTTGGTGGATCTTCCACCTTGAGTCTTCTATTCTTCATACTATGGAGGGGTTGACAGCTCTGCTAGGATTAGTGTGCCACTAAATGCCAGGCCCTGGGGAGCAAAAGTGGGAAGGGGCTATTTCCATTTAGTGGACGTCTTGCGGGCGTCTCAGTAGTATCTTGTTGTCCAGTGATGGAAACAGTAGGCTGAACTGGAAGGATTTTGGTCTGATCCAGCAGTTCTCTTATGTTTATTTTCATAGAAACATAGAAAAGCCACATCTGCACCCATTTATCCTCATCCCCTTACAAAAGGGTTCCCATCAGGGTTTTCTCTAACAGGAATCCACTGATGTTGTTGACTACAACTCCAATTATCCCCAAGTAAGAGGCATTGCAGCTGCGGATTCGGGAGTTTTAATCAACAACATATGGGAATCCCTGTTAGAGGGAACGCTAGTTGCCACCCTGAACCTTGACTGGCTTGAAAAAAGAAAGGGGGAAAATTTCTCAGCTTGAAGTATACTCCATCAAGACTGTCACAAACCTTTCTACTTCTGTGTTGGGGGTCTTTGTGGATTCGTACCAAGGAGAAACTTGGGAGAAATGTCTCTGAGGGTTCCGTCCCATCCCTGAGTGAATGTCAATTCACCGTAATGTGTTGTTCATTCATTTCTGTTTCAGATTCACCTCCATGTCCCCAGTAATGTCTTTCATCCAACTCAGCAACCGGATCCCCCAGAAGAAATGACGTTCCGGTTACTTGGCGAAATCATTATCATCGTATTACCCATCATTTCCAGTAGCTCCTAGCCGGTCTATGTGGGAGGCAGCACTCCCTGAGGCTAAGGCATGGCTGAAATACAGGCCTGGACTTTGAGAGGTCTGGGCACCCTTCTTCTCCCACTACTTTGCTCTTCTTTCCTCAAAATTAATTCATCAGTTTCCTTCAGTCTCCCAGCCACCTCTAATATGATGCCATTTCCTTCACATATTCAATAAAGCTTCTGCTGCAATCTTGGAATTGGTGTTCCCTTGGTTTTTGAACTGGCAGCTCTGATTTCTGGGAACAGCTGCTTCCCTGAGTCCTCAGAAACACTTCTGTCTGAATGAAAACTTACGGGGGACATGGCACTCTTTTAGGAACACACAGGAAGCTGCCTTCGACAGAGTCTGACCCTTGGTCCATCCAGCTCAATAGTGACTACTCTGACTGGCAGCAACTCTCCAGGGCTTCCGGCTGTAGTTTTCCCCAGCCCTACCTGGAGATGCTGCCAGGGACTGAAACGGCAGCCTTCTGCGTGCAAGGCGGATGCTCCAACACTGATCTAAGGCCCCAACCCCAAAAGTGGCATCCTTGAGCCTCCCATCCAGGCACTGACCACACCAAATCCTGCTTAGCATCACCAAGGTGGCTGTAACAAGGGTTTTTAGACAATGCTCTTGGAGCCTCCAGAAGCTTCAGTGCAGGCTGTAGCTGATGGTTTCCTTCTTGGCACTCAATTGGTAACGCTGTGCAATGTCCCTCCCTTCCCCAGACTGACAATAATACCACATTCCTTCCGGGGCACACAGCCTCTGCCCCTGTCCTCCTTTTTCATCCGAATCACCATGCTTTGAGAGATGGCAACCCCCATGATGGGGAGTGACTGCGCTGTAGGGGTCAACAGTGTGAGTTGAGAAGGCCCAGATTCAGATCTCACTTTTGCTATAGATTCACTTGGGGGCTTGAGCAAGGGACTCTTTCTCAACCTATTATTATTTAATAATAATAATTTAAGAGAGCACCTTCTTCATTACAAGCCCCATCGCCCACTGAGGTCCTCTGAGGAGGTCCGTCTCCAGTTACCGCCAACTCGTTTGGTGGCTACATAGAGACGGGCCTTCTCGGTCGCTGCCCGGAGATTGTGGAATGCGCTCCCTGCTGAGATACGATCCTCCCTCTCTCCGTCAATTTTCCAAAAACACCTGAAGACCCATCTTTTCACCAAGGTTTTCTCAGCTTCCCAATATTTTTGGGTTTTAATCTCTGGTTTATTTTTAAATTCTTAAATTGTTTTTAAGTTTTTGTATAGGTTTTTAACTGGTTTTAAGTTATTGGTAACCGCCCATAGATGAAATTTGGGGGCGGTGTACAAATTTGATAACTCAATCAATCAATCAGTCAACCTCAGGACCCCAGCTGCACTCTGGGGAGGATGCACACCTACCCCGCTAGCATGCGGTAGATTATGCTGAGGTGACGTAGATAAAGGATTGGAACCATTCAATGGAGGAATGGTCATTATGCTCACTTCCACATAGACCGGCTTGCCACTGGCGCACATGATGGGTCCTGGGATGGTCACAAGGGGGCCAGGTGGCTGGATCGTGACTTCTGCTGGGGGGATCTGGTTGATGGGTTGAGGGTTGACCCCAGCCAGGGTGCCGAGCTCTCCGGAGCTTGTGCTGCCTCCGACAGCACCTACGGCTTTTATTGGGTTGTTGATTATTTTTCTTTATTCCCTGGGCCAAAATGAGCTTGCCAAGGAGAAAGAGTGAATAATAGCTAAGCTATTTGTTTTGACGCCATGTTAACCATCCAATGCCTATTTATCTCACAGTCTCCTTTCTTCGACTTCAACTTGACTGGCTTCAGTTTCGAGCGAACCACTTAAAACACCTCCGCGAGGGACTGGGGCTCATTAAAGCACTTCAAAAGTCACCCATTCTCCCTTTTGCAGGAATAAGTGATCTGCATGTGATGATGATGAGTTTTTTGCAATGCCCGCGGTACGTGCCCTAGCTAGGTTTCAATCACTCTCATTACCGAATTATTAAAAGGCGCCAACTTGTCTCATTATTCATTTTGGACACTGCTTTGGAAGCTCCGTCTTTCAAAAACAGGTGTCCACGTTGTGGTGTTCTGTACTCGTGAGTAATCATAACACCTATACTTCAAGAAATAGCTAGTGTTTTCTCAAGAGTAACTGGGTCGGGGGCAGCTAGTAAGTGCTCTGAGGCACTTGAATGGGAGAATCCTCCCCATTTGAGCAATAGGGCTCACCTCACCTTGCATCAGAACATAGGAAGCTTCCTTCTACCAGGTCAGACCCTTAGTAGGGATGCACATGAACCTCTTCAGAGGCCCTTTGATGGGGCTCCAAAGAGGTCCGAACATCAGGCGGTTGAAAGTTCAAAGGTGTGGGGCCACACATTAAGGGCGGGGGAGGGTGCCCTTACCCTTCACTCCACTTTCCCCCCCGCTTCCCCGTTTCCCTGCTGCCCCGTTTCCTCTTCGGCTGGAAGTGGCCCGGAGCAGCTGGCACATGTGTGCCCGTTTGTACGTCCAGCTAATTCTGGCCACTTACAGCTGAAGAGCAAACAGGGCAGTGCCCCATACTTGGGAAATATCTGGTGCCGGCGAGGGAAAAGCAGAGGGAGGGGTTAGTGCACCCTCCCCTGCGCTTAAGGTGTGACACCCACCTGCCATCGAGTCCCCTGCACAGAGTTAGGCATGTGCAAAACAGTCCGGGGGTTCAGGAGTTCGGATTGGGGGTTCAGGGGCTCGGAGTCAAATTGAACACCTCCGGATCCTTCCAGACCATTACTGTCCCCTCCCGCTGGTTTGCGATTTTTAAAAAAATATTAAAATAAATTTAATTACTTCCTGTCCCTTCAAGCGGGGTGTGTGTGTGTGTGTGTGTGTGTGTGTGTATGTGTCCATGAACATTCCCCTGCCCGCTACAAACTACTAAAATCACTGCTGCGGCCCACTGGACTGGCCGGCGGGGGGCAGGGGAAAGTTTGCCTATGGGAAGCCCCCCGAAAGGGGCAGAAAGCACTTATTTTTTTAAAAAATTAAGAACCCCGCCCGGACTGAATGGGAATTGGGTTTCTGAAGGGTGCCGGACCAAAACTGGCCCACTCAGGTTCGTGTCTGGTGAGGATTCGAACCAAAATAGGCCAGCCCATTCCGGGCACACCCCTACATCTGTTTCCGTGCACATCCCTCACCCTTAATCCATCTAGCTCAGGTTGTCTACACTGACTGGCAGCAGCTCGCTAAGGTTTCAGGCAGGGATCTTTCCCAGCCATGCCGGGAGATGGTACCAGGGACTGAACCTGTGTCCTTCTGCATGCCAAACAGATGCTCTGCCACTGAGCTGCTGTTGCCTCCACACAGTTAGCGAAACTCAAAAGCTTTGTACATGAAAACCACTCAAGATTGTATCTGTCCATTCCTCTGGTTGGGATGGGCCCGGACCGGCCCGGAGGCCGTTGTAAAGGCCGGGTCTGGACATGGGCGGTCCGGTTCGGGTGGGGGAGTGCCTTTACAAGCGGGTTGAGGGCTTACTTACCCCTCCCGCCACTTTCCCGCTCTGGTGCCGTAATTTCAGTAGTAATTGGGGAGGCAGGATACCTCCCTGCTGCCCCTTCCCCGCTGTCACTATGAAAAACTCCCAGGAGTCCTTTGCGTGTGCGGACATCACAGAGATGTGAAGCGTGCATGATGTGTGCGCGTGCAAAGGACTGCTGGGAGTTTTTCATAGCGACAGCGGAGAAGGGGCGGCAGGGAGATATCCTGCTGCCCCAATTACTACTGAAATTATGGTGCCAGAGCTGGAAAGCGGCTGGAGGGATAAGTAAACAGGATGTCTGCCCCAGAAGGAATGCCCCTTTCCCTATAGAATTTCTACCAATTTGGCACTCAGTTTCCCTCAAGGAGGTCTCTAGTTTAGTGACCCAACCCAAGCCGGATAAGACCCTGGGGTTGGATCAGATCCCCTCTGCACTGTTAAAATCAAATGTTGAATGGTGGGCTACTGCACACAGCCTCTGCCCCTTTCCTCCTTTTTCATCCGTATCACCATGCTTTGAGAGATGGAAACCCCCATGATGGGGAGTGACTGCGCTGTAGGGGTCAACAGTGTTAGTTGAGAAGGCCCCAATTCAGATCTCACCTTTTCTACAGATTCACTTGGGGGCTTGAGCAAGGGACTCTTTCAAAACCTACTATTATTTAATAATAATAATTTAAGAGATCACCTTCTTCATTACAAGCCCCATCACCCATTGAAGTCATGAAGGGGCTAAACATTTGGAATGGAAACATTTAGCCCTGCTTGTGGACATCTCAGTAGTATCTTGTTGTCCAGTGTTGGAAACAGGAGGCTGAACTGGAAGGATTTTGGTCAGATGCAGCAGTTTCCTAATGTTTATTCTCATAGAAACATAGAAAAGCCACATCTGCACCTCTCTGTCCTCATCTCCATACAAGAGGGTTCCCATCAGGGTTTTCTCTAACAAGAATCCCCTGATGTTGTTGACTACAACTCCAATTATCCCCAAGTAAGAGGCATTGAAGCTGCAGATTTGGGAGTTTTAGTCAACAACATCTGGGAATCCCTGTTGGAGGGAACGCTGGTTGCCACCCTGAACCTTGACTGGCTTGAACATAGAAAGGGGAGAAATTTCTCAGCTTGAAGTATACTCCATCAAGACAGTCACAAACCTTTCTGCTTCTGTGTTGGGGGTCTTTGTGGATTGGTACCAAGGAGAAACATGGGAGAAATATCTCTGAGGGTTCGGTCCCATCCCTGAGTGAATGTCAATTCACCGTAATGTGTTGTTCATTCATTTCTGTTTCAGACTCACCTCCATCTCCCCAGCAATGTCTGTCATCTCCACGGGTCGTGGTTATGGGGATTTTGGCCCCGTTTTTCAGGGCCTTGCCTATTATGGATGCCTTGGCTCTGGTGTTGGTGCTGGAGCCCTGGGCTCTCTAGGAGGCAGCACAAGCTCCAGAGAGCTCGGCATCCTGGCTGGGGTCAACCCTCAACCCATCAACCGAATCCCCCCAGAAGAAGTCACGTTCGTGCCACCTGACCTTGTCTTTACCGTCCCATGACCCATCACGTGTGCTAGCTGCAAGCCGGTCTATGTGGGAGGCATCACTCCCTTTGCCATTGGAGGTTCCGCGATTGTAGGATCAGTTGCCTGGGGAGGTCTGGGTTACGGAGCTCTGGGCCAGTGGAGGGGTGGATATCTTGGAAGAAGCTCTCTCCTGGGACCCTGTGGGAGCATCTGCCAATAGACCCCATAACGTCCAACGACTGATCATAATGACCAGGAACTGGCAAACCTAAGCCTGAGGCATCGCTGAAATCCAGGCCTGGACTTTGAGGGGACTGGGCGCCCTTCTTCTCCCACTACTTTGCTCTGCTGTCCTCCATATGAATTCATCGGTTTCCTTCTGTTTCCCAGCTGCCTCTCCCCTGAGTGCTCAGAAACCCTTCTGTCTGAATGAAAACTTACTCAGCTTCCTAATATTTTTGGGTTTTAATCTCTGGTTTATTTTGCAAATTATGTTCTGTTGTGTGTCATAATGTTTCTGGCAATGACCGAAATAAAATATGTTCTGTTCTCTTTTAAATTATTAAATTGTTTTCAAGTGTTTGTATATATTTTTAACTGGTTTTATGTTATTGGTAACCGCCCATAGATGAAAGTTGGGGGCGGTGTACAAATTTGATAAATCAATCAATCAATCAATCAATCAATAAACCTCAGGACCACAGCTGCACTCTGGGGAGGATTCACAACTACCTCGCTAGCATGCGGTAAACGTTGTTGAGGTGACGTAGGTGAAGGATTGGAACCATTCAAAGGAGGAAGAAGCAATGATGTGGTAAATTTCTACTAACACTCCACTGGAATCAGGCCCATAGCCACTAGAGGGCAGTCACTTCTCCCCAAAATGCAGCCGTCCCTCCTTCCTTACCGGCCCACCCTGGGAAGACCTGTTTATTTTAAGAACCAAAGGGAGCATGTTCAGAACATACTCCGTGGACTGAGGACGCCAGCTGCTGGGGAAACCACCAGTGAAGGAAGTCTCCCTCCAAAGAGCATTTTTACTGAAAACCACTCCCAGGTATTTATAAGTCCTTACTGGATCTATTGATCGATTAAGTGCCATCAAGTCGTGTCGACTCTTAGCAACCACATAGATAGATTCTCTCCAGGATGATTTGTCTTCAACTTGGCCTTTCAGGTTTCTCAGGGGTGCATTCATTGCTGTTGTGATCGAGTCCATCCACCTTGCTGCTGGTCGTCCTCTTCTTCACTTTCCTTCAACTTTCCCTAGCATTATGGACTTCTCAAGGGAGCTGGGTCTTTGCATAGTGTGTCCAAGTATGATAGTCTGAGCCTGGTCATTTGTGCCTCGAGTGAAAGTTCTGGATTGATTACCTCCCCATTAATCCACCAGACATCTTTCTTTCTTTGTTTGTTTTTTAAGCAAAACTCATGATACATTTATAGATAAATAGTCTTCTTCTCATGTCAACAGATGTGATGTTCTAGAATGAATAACTGCATCATCAGCATGAAGCAGAACTGTGATAGATTTACTGGCTAATTTAGGAGGGTGGAAATCTGGGTTATCCAAGAGCGCAAATAAAGATTGAAAAGAAGTGGGGTAAAAATGCATCCCAGTTTAACTCCCTTCTGTGTGGGTACAGACAGGGTCAGATGTCATTGGACATTGCATCGCACCCGAAGTGAGGTGTTCTCATGCAACATTCAGATAAGGAGAAACAACTGATGATCAATAGAGGAATTGGCAAGTTTACGCCCCAAGCGCTCCCTACAAAAGGAGTCAAACCCTGCCTTAAAAGCTGCATACAGAGGTGAATACTTTTCAGCCAGATGTTGTAGAATTTGGGCCTGATCAAGAGTCATCCGAATAGACATAAACTCCGCCTATTCCTCCCTTAGTATGTTCTCCTGTTCCAACCAGTCCGTGAGGTTAACATATAGATGTCTAGAATATAATTTATGAATAATGCCCAGCAGACTGATTCGTCGATAATTAGAAGGGTCAGAGTGTTGGCCTTCCTTATATATGGGAACAATCACCGTTGTGCCCCAATCCTCTGGGATACAGGCAGTACGATCCATATAAGTAAAGAATCTTGCAAGTACAGGAGCCCACCATTCAACATTTGATTTTAACAGTACAGAGGGTATCTGATCCAACCCCGGGGTCTTACCCGGTTTGGGTTCGGTCACTAAACTAGAAACCTCCTTGAGGGAAACTGAGTGAGGAAATCGGTAGAAATTCTATAGGAAAAGGGGCACTCCTTCAGGGGCAGACATCCCATAAAATGCTTGAAAGTAGGTTACCCACGCATCTGCAGGGATGTGACAGCCCAGCCTAGGTCCCCTGCCAGAGGAATGGACGGATTCAATCTTGAGTGTTCTTCATGTTCAAAGGTTTTGAGTTTCCCTAACTGCGCGGATGTGACAGAAGCTCAGTGGTAGAGCATCTGTTTGGCATGCAGAAGGTCCCAGGTTCAGTCCCTGGCAGCATCTCCAGGCATGGCTGGGAAAGATCCCTGCCTGAAACCTTGGAGAGCTGCTGCCAGTCAGTGTAGACAATCCTGAGCTAGATGGACTAAGGGTTAGAGATCTGCATGGAACCAGGTTTGGGTGGCTCAATGGCGGCTGGGTGTCGCACCTTAATTGTGGGGGAGGGTTCCCTTACCCCTCCCTCCACTTGTCTCCTGCTGGCACCAGGTATTTCCCAAGTCCTACAAAGCAGCAGCGTACTTCCCTTCTGCCCCATTTGCTCTTTGACTGGAAGCGGCTGGAAGTAGCAGGCACGCCGGTGTCCATGTTCAGGTCCAGCTTCTTCTGGCCATTTCCTGCCGAAGAACAAACGGGGCAGCAGGGAAGTATGCTGCCACCATGTAGCACTTGAGAAATAGTGGGCGTCAGTGGGGGGAAAGCAGAGGAAGGGGTAAATGCACCCTCCCCTGCCCCCTAAAGTGCGACCCCCACCTTTGAAGGTCGAACTGCCTGGGTGCCCCAGAGCGAGTGGTGATGCAATGCACATAGGGTGCCAACCACCCCCATACCCTCAAGCCCATGGGGTACTGGGATCTGCGGTTTTTTAGGTGTTCTGAGGGTAGATTCTCTGGTAGCAAGTGAGAGTGGATTCAAAAATTACTTGGGGCCCCCACCCCCCACAGGGAGGGCAGCAAGATGGATTTGGCTGGACTGGAAGCTGGCTGCACCTCCACCACCTCCACATCTGCCACGGGAGGATCCTTCTTCCCTGGCAGGGGAGGCCCTCCCTCCAACTGCTGCCTGGCCGCAGGCCCTGGCATAAGGCCAGGCAGACAAGAGAAGTCCAGCCTGTCCACCAATGCAGAGGTGGGGGTGACTGGGGGAGGTCTAAGCAGGTCTTGGAGTGGTTAGTGCCTGGATGGGAGGCTCATGGATGCCACTTTTGAGGTTGGGGCCAAAGATCAGTGATGGAGCATCCGCCTTTCAAGCAGAAGGCTGCCGTTTCAGTCCCTGCCAGCATCTCCAGGTAGGGCTGGGGAAAACTCCAGCCGGAAGCCCTGGAGAGGTCCTGCCAGTCACAGTCACAGTCAGAAGGGTTTCTGGGCTAACAAGACTCACGGAAGCAGCTGTTCCCAGAAATCAGAGCTGCCAGTTCAAAAACCAAGAGAACACGGACTGCAAGTATGCAGCAGAAGCTTTATTGAGAATGTGAAGGAAATGGCATCATATTAGAGGCCGCTGGGAGACAGAAGGAAACCTATGAATTCATACTGAGGATAGCAGAGCAAAGTAGTGGGAGAAGAAGGGTGCCCAGTCCCCTCAAAGTCCAGGCCTGGATTTCAGCCATGCGTATACTTCAAGCTGAGAAATTCCCCCCCCTTTCTTTGTTCAAGCCACCCAAGGTTCAGGCTGGCAACCAGCGTACCCTCTAACAGGGATTCCCAGATGTCGTTGACTAAAACTCCCAAATCCCCAGCTGCAATGCCTCTTACTTGGGGATAATTGGAGTTGTAGTCAACAACATCAGGGGATTGCTGTTAGATAAAACACTGATGGGAACACTTTTGTAAGTGGATGAGGACAGAGGGGTGCAGATGTGGCTTTTCTATGTTTCTATGAGAATAAACATAAGGGAACTGCTGGATCAGACCAAAATCCTTCCAGTTCAGCCTCCTGTTTCCAACACTGGACAACAAGATACTACTGAGACGTCCACAAGCAGGGCTATATGTTTCCATTCCAAATTTTTCCATTCCAAATAGCCCCTTCCCGCGTTTGCTCCCCAGTGCCCGGCATTCAGTGGCACACTAATCCTAGCATAGCTGTCAACCGCTCTATATTCTTCTGCTTCTGTTTTGATGCTTCACTTCTGGTCTTCCTGGAGGCATCTGGTTGGCCTTTGTTGGTTCCCGATGAAAACCTTACCTAGACTGAAAACCCAATGAATGAAGAAATGCTCGCTTAATACTTTTGTCATTTATGACAAAATCATTTGTCATAAAATATAAGATAGTGCGGATAAATGGCCTCAGAACAGTAGTACAACTGCTGGTCCCCTCCAGACTTGACTACTGCAATGCACTCTATGTGGAGCTGCCTTTGTACGTAGTCCGGAAACTGCAGTTCGTCCAGAACGCGGCGGCCAGGTTGGTCTCTGGGTTATCTCGGAGAGACCATATCACTCCTATCTTAAAAGATCTACACTGGCTGCCAGTAAGTTTCCAGGCAGAATACAAGGTTTTGGTTACAACCTATAAAGCCCTAAACAGTTTGGACCCTGGGTATTTAAGAGAATGTCTTCTTTGCTATTAACCACATCGCCCACTGAGATCATCTCGAGAGGTTCATCTTCAGTTGCCACCAGCTCCTCTGATGGCTACTCAGGGACGGGCCTTCTACATTGCTGGCCCAAGGCTTTGGAACACACTTCCCACTGAAATAAGAGCCTTCGCATCTCCTACAACTTTTTAAAGGGCTGTCGAGACTTATTTGTTCACCCAGGCTTTTAATTAGATACTGTTTTAATTGTTCTAATTGTGTATTAATAGTTTTAACTTTTTAATCTGTTGAAATGTTTTCATCTGTTATTGGCTGTTTTTATGTTTTTGAAAACTGCCCCGAGGACTTGTGTTTTAGGAAGTATAGAAATATATTAAACAAAATAAAACTAAAAATATTCTAAAATTGCATGTAGCTAGACTTGGGAATGTTCTCCCAGTAGGATAAACTCCTCCGTCTCCATCACAGCTTTGAGAAAGCCAGTAAAATCTTGGCTCTTTAGATGAGTGGTAGAGTATTTCTGGTTGCGGCAGCTCTGTTCCAAATAGAAATACTCGAATGCAAAAATTTGAAATGAAATCTTAAAGAGTGTAGACAGTTTATTACTATTATTACTGGACTATTAAAATCAAATGTTGAATGGTGGGCTCCTGTACTTGCAAGATTCTTTACGTATATGGACCGTACTGCCTGTATCCCTGAGGAGTGAGGTACAACGGTGATTGTTTCCATCTATAAGGAAGGACAACACTCTGACCCTTCTCATTACTGACCAATCAGTCTGTTGAGCATTATTCATAAATTATATTCTAGACATCTATATGTTAACCTCACGGACTGGTTGGAACAGAAGAACATACTAAGGGATGAACAGGCGGGGTTTATGTCCATTCGGATGACTCTTGATCAGGCCCAAGTTCTACAACATCTGGCTGAAAAGTATTCACCGCTGTATGCAGCTTTAAAGGCAGGGTTTGACTCCATTTCTAGGTAGCGCCTGGGGAGTAAACTTGCCAATTCCTCCATTGATCGTAAGCTGCTTCTCCTTACCTGAGATGCTGCCAGTCAGTGTAGAAAATACTAAGCTAGATGGACAAAGGGTCTGACATGGCAGAAGGCAGCTTGCTATGTTGCGATGGGAGGTGGTGCTCCCACAGGGTCCCAGGAGAGATCATCTTCCAAGATATCCACCCCTCCACTGTGGACATTGCAATTTGGTGCATTTTAATAATTCAGTAATGAGAGTGATTGAAACCCAGCCAAGGCACGTACCGCAGGCATTGCAAAAAACTCATCATCATCACATGCAGATCACTCATTCCTGCAAAAGGGAGAATGGGTGACTTTTGAAGTGCTTTAATGAGCCCCAGTCCCTTCCTGAGGTGTTTAAAGTGGTTCATTCAAAACTGAAGCCAGTCAAGTTGAAGTCGAAGAAAGGAGACTTTGAGAAAAATAGGCACTGGGTGGTTAACATGGCGTCAAAACAAATAGCTTAGCTATTTTTCACTCTTTATGTTTGGTAAGCTGTTTTTGGCCCAGGGGATAAAGAAGTGCCAGCAACAACCCAATAAAAGCTATAGGCGCTGTAGGAGGCAGCACAAGCTCCAGAGAGCTTGACACACTGGCTTGAGTCAACCCTCAAACCATCAACCAGATCCCGACAGCAGAAGTCATGATCGTGCCACCTGGCTCCCTCCTGACCATCCCAGGACCCATCACGTGCGCTAGCTGTATGCCGGTCTACGTGGGAGGCATCACTGCCATTGGAGGTTTCAAGATTGTAGGATCAGGAGCCTGGGGATGTCTGGGTTACAGAGCTCTGGGCCAGTGGAGAGGTGGAAATCTTGGAAGAAGCTCTCTCCTGGGACCCTGTGGGAGCATCTGCCGATAGACCCAATAACTGCAAAGGACAAATCATAATGACCAGGAACCAACAACCCTGAGACTGAAGAATCGCTGAAATCCAGGCCTGGACTTTGAGAGCTCTGGGCGCCCTTCTTCTCCCACTACTTTGCTCTGCTGTCCTCAAAATGAATACATCACTTTCCTTCTGTCTCCCAGCCGCCTCTAATATGATGCCATTTCCTTCACATTCTCAATAAAGCTTCTGCTGCATTCTTGCAATTCGTGGTCTCTTGGTTTTTGAACTGGCAGCTCTGATTTCTGGGAAGAGCTGCTTCCCTGAGTACTCAGAAACCCTTCTGTCTGAATGAAAACTTACGGGGGACGTGGCACTCTTTTAGGAACACACAGGAAGCTGCCTTCGACAGAGTCTGACCCTTTGTCCATCCAGCTCAACAGTGTCTACTCTGACTGGCAGCAACTCTCCAGGGCTTCTGCCTGGAGTTTTCCCCAGCCCAACTGGAGATGCTGCCAGGGACTGAAAGGGCAGCCTTCTGCGTGCAAAGCGGATGCTCCAACACTGATCTAAGGCCCCAACTTCAAAAGTGTCATCCTTGAGCCTCCCATCCAGGCACTGACCACACCAATTCCTGCTTAGCATCACCAAGGTGGCTGTAACAAGGGCTTTTGGACCATGCTCTGGGAGCCTCCAGAAGCTTCAGTGCAGGCTGTAGCTGATGGTTTCCTTCTTGGCACTCAATGGGTAACGCTGTGCAATGTCCCTCCCTTCCCCAGACTGACAATAATACCACATTCCTTCCGGGGCACACAGCCTCTGCCCCTGTCCTCCTTTTTCATCCGTATCACCATGCTTTGAGAGATGGCAACCCCCATGATGGGGAGTGACTGCGCTGTAGGGGTCAACAGTGTGAGTTGAGAAGGCCCAGATTCAGATCTCACTTTTGCTATAGATTCACTTGGGGGCGTGTGCAAGGGACTCTTTCTCAACCTATTATTATTTAATAATAATAATTTAAGAGAGCACCTTCTTCATTACAAGCCCCATCGCCCATTGAGGTCCATCTCTGAGGAGGTCCATCTCCAACTCGTTTGGTGGCTACACAGAGACGGGCCTTCTCGGTCGCTGCCCGGAGATTGTGGAATGTGCTCCCTGCTGACATACGATCCTCCCTCTCTCCGGCAATTTTCAAAAAACACCTGAAAACCCACCTTTTCGCCCAAGCTTTCTCGGCTTCCTAATATTTTTGGGTTTTAATCTCTGGTTTATTTTTAAATTGTTAGATTGTTTTTAAGTTTTTGTAGGATGCAAAAACCCCGCTAGCATGCAGTAGATTTTGCTGAGGTGACGTAGGTGAAGGATTTGAACCATTCAATGGAGGAAGGAGCAGTGTGGTAACTTACTACTAACACTCCAATGCAATCAGGCCCATAGTCACTCCCAAGAAGCAGCCGTCCCTCCATCCTTACTGGTCCACACTGGGAAGACCTGTTTATTTCAAGAACCAGAGGGAGCATGTTCAGAACATACTCCGTGGACCAAGGACTCCAGCTGCTGGGGAAACCACCAGCGAAGGAAGTCTATAGCTTTTTGACAATGTGTCACAGTTTCGATGCCCTGCGCACAAGGGCAGATTTGACTGGTCATAGGAATTTTAGGGTACCTTCCCTCCAGTACAGCATATGGAAGTGTGTTAAATCATGCCAGGGAGAAGGCACTTCTCTGGGACAAGGTAGTTAAATCCTTTATATAGTGGTCTGGTTTATGGTAATTTGTGAAACTACCAAGAAAGTTTCTTGCAGAAATTAGTGCCAGGTTGCTCTGCTTTTCAGTGTCTCCTATACATTGTTTTATAAACCTAGCAGCATCAAGAGGTTTGCCCAGAGGCATTAGAAATTGAGGGGAGCATTCAGGTTTGCACAACATATCATAGATTTGTTACGCCAATTAGAATGGGAGCTGTCTTACAAAACAACGGGGATTCGTCTTTTAGAGTTGAAGATGATTTTAATCTAACGGTTGAATACATGGATCCAAACCTTGGTCTCCACTCTTGTTAGGCTGGCCTCCACCCATAGAATGACATTGGGCACACATCTGGGGGCCGAGAATAGAACACACAAGAATTTTGATTGGACCTTCTCCATTTGTTTAAAGGTATGCAGAGCACAAATAGCAGCACCATACACCAACTGTGAGAGCACTTTAGCCTCATAAGCCTTAACTGCAGTAGGTGTTCAGTGGCCATCTCTCTGGAAGAAGAACTTTAAGATAGCAGAGGCCCTCTTCTGAGTGTCAGTTGCAACATGCTCACAGTGGTAGAAAATACTGAGCTAGATGGACAAAGGGTCTGACTTGGCAGAAGGCAGCTTGCTATCTTCCGATGGAAGGTCGGGGTCCCACAGGGTCCCAAGAGAGTACTTCTTCCAAGATATCCACTGCTCCACTGTGGACATTGCAAAAAATTCATCGGTAATGAGTAGTGATTGAAACCCATTGGTAATGAGAGTGATTGAAACCCAGCCAGGGCACGTACCGCGGGCACTGCAAAAAACTCATCATCATCACATGCAGATCACTCATTCCTGCAAAAGGGAGAATGGGTGACCTTTGAAGTGCTTTAATGAGCCCCAAGCTCTCCCTGAGGTGTTTTAAGTGGTTCACTAGAAACGGAAACCAGTCTAGTAGAAGTCGAAGAAAGGAGACTGTGAGATAAATAGGCACTGGGTGGTTAACATGGCGTCAAAACAAATAGCTTAGCTATTTTTCACTCTTTTTGCTTGGTAAGCTGTTTTTGGCCCAGGGGATAAAGAAGTGCCAGCAACAACCCAATAAAAGCTATAGGCGCTGTAGGAGGCAGCACAAGCTCCAGAGAGCTTGACACACTGGCTTGGGTCAACCCTCCAACCATCAACCAGATCCCCACAGCAGAAGTCACGATCGTGCCACCTGGCTCCCTCCTGACCATCCCAGGACCCATCACGTGCGCTAGCTGTATGCCGGTCTACGTGGGAGGCATCACTGCCATTGGAGGTTCGAAGATTGTAGGATCAGGAGCCTGGGGATGTCTGGGTTACAGAGCTCTGGGCCAGTGGAGAGGTGGATATCTTGGAAGAAGCTCTCTCCTGGGACCCTGTGGGAGCATCTGCCAATAGACCCCATAACGTCCAACGACTGATCATAATGACCAGGAACCGGCAACCCTAAGTCTGAGGCATCGCTGCAATCCAGGCCAGGACTTTGAGGGGACTGGGTGCCCTTCTTCTCCCACTACTTTGCTCTGCTATCCTCAATATGAATTCATCGGTTTCCTTCTGTCTCCCAGCTGTTTCTTCCCTGAGTCCTCAGAAACCCTTCTGTAAGAATGAAAACTTATTCAGCTTCCATATATTTTTGTTTCAATCTCTGGTTTATTTTTAATTGTTAAATTGTTTTTAATTTTTTTATATTTTTTTAACTGGTTTTATGCCATTGGTAACCGCCCATAGATGAAAGTTGGGGGCGGTGTATGAATTTGCTAAATCACTCAATCAATCAATCAATAATACGCAGGACCACAGCTGCACTCTGGGGACGATGCACACCTACCTAGAATTAACATAGATGTTGAACAGAGTAGGAGCAAGTATACAGCCCTGACGTCCTCTAAAAGTTGGAATTTCCGATGTTAACTGTCCACTTGGGCCATAACGAACTTTCAAACAAGTATGCTTATGCAGACTAACAATAAGTTTGAGTAATCTTTTATCTATTCCCAGGGCTTCCAGTTTAGACCACAGTCTCTCTCTAGAAACTGAATCAACTGCAGCTTTAAGATCAATGAATGCTACATAAAGTGCTGAACCTGGGAACCTAGAATATTTCTCTGCCAGAAATTGAAGGGTAAAAGCATGTTCCGTGGTGGAACGACCCTCCCGAAAGCCTGCCTGCTCGATAGCTAAAATGTCATTTGCCTCAATCCAGTCTAGAAGTTTTATCAGAAGATGCCTCGCGTAAATTTTACTAATAACATTAAGCAAGCTAATGGGACGATAGTTGGCTGGGTCCTCACGCCTACCTTTTTTATAAAGAGGAATTGTTATAGCAAGGCCCCAATCACTGGGAATGTTAGCAGTTGTATCTATATAGGTAAATAGAGAGGCTAAAACGTGGACCCACCAATCAAGATTCACTCTGATAGCCTCAATAGAAATGTTATCACTACCAGGGGCTTTCCCATTACTAAATTTCTGAATAAGTTTTTCAATCTCTGAACAGGAGACTGGGTTCCACCTAAGAGTATCTCCATTTAGTTGTTCAGCATTATAAACCATATTATCAGCATTACTATAGAGCTGTAGGAAATGTTGTTCCCAAACCTGAGCTGGAATCACAGAAGCTGGAAGTGTAGGTGTTTTCGACAGAGCAGGTGAAACAAGCCTCCAGAACTTAGACTGATTGTTAGACTTAGCAGCCTCAATTAAATTAAGCTGGTTTTTGTTAACGGCTTGTGCCTTCTTCTCTCTAAGCAACCTCTTCTAGGCGGATTTCATCGAGAGCGCCCTTTGCCTATTTTCCAAAGAGGGTGCTGTTCTATAAGTTAAGAAAGCCTTAAGTGTGTTATTTTTGGCAATGCAACAATCCCGATCAAACCAGGAACGAGAAAAGGACTTGGCGTGATTTGAATTTTTATTTGGATATACTGAGGTGACAAAAACTGGGCACAACAGTGCTAAGACTGAAGAAAAAGGATCTAACAGTGAACACCTCTGGGAGCCTTAGATCCTGTTATAATTGCTTCCCATAAACCACACGCCTCTGCTGACCCAAGCACATTAGCAACTCGTGTGGCAAGTTCCTCAGACCACCTCAATCTCTGGTAACTAGTGTTCCTAAAATCTCCTACCACCGGTCCAGCTGCACCTCTTGAGCCAACACCCAACCAAAATTTCAAAAGCATAGGGTGATGATCGCTTTCATGTCTGGGGATAATCTGGAAGTTCAAAACCCTGGACAACATTCTGGAGGAAACGGCAACATAATCAATTATAGATGGTTTGGCCCCCACCCAATGCGTATATTCCGCCGGAAAATCTGAAGGAACTGAGCCATTAAGCAACCATGAATCCCATGTGAAAGCATGGATTCTCCCCTCAATTTCTAATGCCACTGGGCCAACCTCTAGGCTTATAAAACAATGTATAGCAGACTCTGAAAAGCAGAGCAAGCTGGCACGAATCTCTGCAAGAAACATTCTTGGTAGTTTCACAAATTACCATAAACCAGACCACTATATAAAGAATTTAACTACTTTGTCCCAGAGAAGTGCCTTCTCCCTGGCACGATTTAACACACTTCCATATGCTGTACTGGAGGGAAGGTACCCTAAAATTCCTATGACCAGTCGAATCTGCCCTTGTGCGCAGGGCATAAGAACATAAGAACAGCCCTGCTGGATTCGGCCCAAGGCCCATCTAGTCCAGCATCCTGTTTCGCACAGTGGCCCACCAGATGCCGCTGGAAGCCACAGACAGGAGTTGAGGGCATGCCCCCTCACCTGCCATTATTCCACTGCAACTGGTACTCAGAGGCATCCTGCCTTTGAGGCTGGAGGTGGCCCACAGGGCATCGAAACTGTGACACAGTGTCAAAAAGCAATAGACTTCCTTCGCTGGTGGTTTACCCAGCAGCTGGAGTCCTCAGTCCACGGAGTATGTTCAGAACATGCTCCCTTGGGTTCTTGAAATAAACAGGTCTTCCCAGGGTGGACCAGTAAGGATGGAGGGACGGCTGCTTCTTGGGAGTGACTGCCCTCCAGTGGCTATGGGCCTGATTGCAGTGGAGTGTTAGTTGTAAGTTACCACATTGTTCCTTCCTCCATTGAATGATTCCAATCCTTCACCTACGTCACCTCAGAAAAATCTACCGCATGCTAGCAGGGTAGGTGTGCATCCTCCCCAGAGTGCAGCTGGAGTCCTGAGGTTGATTGATTGATTGATTTATCAAATTCGTACACCGCCCCTAACTTTCATCTATGGGAGATTACCAATAAAAGAAAACCAGTTAAAAACATATACAAAAACTTAAAATCTTGTAAACTTGTAAAACTTGAATTCGGACGTAGACCAGCAATACAACAATATTAAAATAATAATGATAATAACAATAATAAGATGATAATATAAAATCAGACTACATTTATACGCATTTGGCATATTATATAACAATATTTGGCCACGATATGAATAACTTCCGGATTAGGATTAGTGAGCAAATAGTTTAAATAGAAATCCTCTCCACGACCCGGAAAATTAATCAAAAGTGGGGCAATTTGTTGGCGTCTTATGTCTCTGTAATATTCACAATGCTGTAAAACATGAGCAGTTGTTTCAACATTACCAGATCCACAAGGGCATAATCTTGATGTGTATGGTATACCCTGGAATCTCCCATGGAGCACAGCTGTTGGGAGAGCATTTACACGGGCAAGTGTTAGAGCTCGTCTAAATTTTGGAATTAAAATGCTACTTAGATATGTAGCAGGCTTGAGCTTGGTGCACTGGCTACCTATGTAGATGCTACTCGGTAACTTTGCATGATCCATCTGCAACTCCACGTCATGGATACGTTGCACAATTTCTCTTCTGGCCTGATCGAAACCTAATCTAATAAAATCATCATGAGAGAATCCATATAATAGAAGTTTTTCTGTAATTGCCAATTTCCAATTGGATTTAAAGGAGTCTTCCAGAATTAAATGCACTAAGCCGACTTTCATGAAAACCAATTTTAACCAGTAGAGTATGATAGATCTCCAATAGTGTGATTCAAATCTAACCAGACCCACCTCCCTTCTAATAACAGTATTTGGGACACAACATGGCAGCTGTAATATAGTTCTTATGAACTTAGTTTGCAGTGTTTCTAACGGAGCAAAATTACTAAATGGGCCCAATTGTGCACCATACATTATCTGAGGATACACTTTGGCCAATAGTAATTTTATTGCAACAGGGATGTACAGAGCTCCCCGTGAAAAATAAAATGATTTGATCAGATTGATTGATAATTGGGCGCTCTGAATAATATATTTTTGATGCGCAATACGGGAACCAGATGAGTGGAATACAACACCTAAGTATTTATAAGATTGAACTTGTTCAATTGTGTTCCCATTCATGTGCCAGGTATATCTCTTTGGCCGTTTAGCAAACACCAAAACTTTTGTCTTTTGGTGGTTTACCTCTATCATCTCTCTGTTACAAAATGAACTTAATTGTGCTAGTGCTCGACGTAGTCCTATGGGCGTCTGGGATAAAAGGATCATATCGTCTGCATACAGCAGGACTGCAATGTGTTCTGTGCCAAGTTTTGGAGGGTGCATAGACATGTCAGATAAACAGCTCACCACTGAGTTGATATAGATGTTAAATAAAGTAGGTGCCAAAATACAACCCTGCTTTACCCCTTTACTAGTTGGAACATCTGACGTTAAATAACCATACTGGTTGCAGCGGACCCGCAATCGAGACTTCTCATATAGTTTATAAATTAATAATAGTAATCTCTTATCAATTTCCAAATCTATTTGTTTTTGCCAGAGCCTGTCTCTTGATATGGAATCAAATGCCGATTTCAGATCTATAAATGCAGTATAAAGTGCAGCACCCGACTTAGCTGTATATTTTTCAACAAGATAATGGAGGGTCAGGGCATGTTCTGTAGTAGATCGACCTGTTCGAAAGCCAGGTTGTTCAACTGCAAGAATGCCGCTTCTCGCCTCCGTGTGAGGCGGGGGGCGGGGTTGTGCACCCGGCGCGAAGAAGCAGGCACGGAAGCGCCATCTTGGCCCCCTCCATGTGACGAGGGACTGTCCAATCAGGAGGGGGCCGGGGAAACAGTGCAGCCCGGCAGCCATCACAGAAGCAGTCTCTCCTCTGCCGGGCAAGGAGGAGGAGCGAGCACCGTTCGCTCCTGGGGCCAGAGAGGAAGAAGAGCTCGGCCACATGCAAGCCGGTCGGGCTCAGGGCTCTTCCTCTCGGCCGGTAGTTGGTGGGAGCGGCAGCTGCGATCGGCCACAGCCCAGGCCGATCGCAAACGGTGGCTGTTTGTTCCTGGGGCCAGAGAGGAAGGAGAGCTCGGCCACGTGCAAGCCGGCCGGGCTCAGGGCTTTTTTCTCTCGGCCGTTAGTGGGAGCAGCAGCAGCAGGAAGGGATCAACAGCCTTCGCATATGTTGCAGCAGGAAGGGAGCAGCTTTATTTTCAGCAGCCAGAGCGCCGGGGGACCAAGCAGACAAAGGCCTTTCTCGGAGGCCTAGGGTGATATACGGGGCTTGGTCTTTTTTCTTTGCACAGTTTGGGGAATGTGGAAGGGGACTTCTTTCATGGGGGAATGCCCTTTTTGAGGTCATTTCATAGCTTGGGGAGTTCTGAGGGAGTTGATGTTCAAGCATTATTATATTGGATGGATCGATTAATTGGGGACCCAACCAACTGATGGTTAAGTTGATGTGGGAGCGTTAGTATACTGGATAGCTTACTTGGGGATACCGAGGGACGAGTGCTTTGCAGAAGGGCTGAAGCAGTTAAAGCTTGGATAACAAGCAGAGGGCTACCCAGTTTAAGGAGCCTGGCCCACAACCAAAGCTTGTCTTGCAGTTTATATATATATTTTTTTTTAAAAAAAAAATTGTCTTGTGGTAGCAAGCGTGGATAGTCCCCTTTGCTAAGCAGGGTCTGCCCTGGTTTGTATTGGAATGGGTGACTACATGTGAGCACTTCAAGGCAAGAGTTTTTGTTTTGTTTTTCCCAGTTAATGGTCCTTCAGTTGTGCTATATATTTGCTCCCATTGAGTTAAAACAAAATAAATTAGAAGAAATAAATAGATAAATAAATAAATAAGTGAAGTGAGAGGGAGAGGCCTTAATACCTTATTCTCTAGGCCAGTGGAACGTTTGGGAGGACTGGTCTTGTGGTACAAGCAGGAATTGCCTCCTTTGCTGAGCAGGGTCTGCCCTGGTTTGCATTTGAAGGGGTGACTACATGTGAGCACATGGTCCTTCAGTTGCGATATATTTGCTGCCATTAAATAAATAAAAACAAATTGAAAAGAGAGAGAGGGAGAGGCCTCCCTCAATCACTTCCACCCATTGGGGGGCATCAGTTGCAGCCTCTTCAAGGGATCCTGCCAGGCCTGCTGAGCCATGCCATCAAGGAAAGGGCCCGGTAAGGAGAAGGGGAAGGGGAAGGCCCCGGCCCCTAAGCGGCCTCAAGCACGGCCCAGGGAACCCGACCCCTCCTCGGGATCAGAGGATGAAGGGCAGCTGGTAATGGCGAGGATCTTGTCTCGCTTAGAGGCGTTGGAGTCCAGGAAGAAAGCTACTCGAGGGGAGGGGTCCAAGGCGGTTGGAAAGCAGGGTGCGAGAAAAGCGGGGAACCAACCTAATAAGCAGCTGCAACTTTTACAGTCCATTGAGGCGAGGCTGGATGCACTGGAGAGTGGCGAAGGGGAGGCAACTGGAGCAATGGAGAATGCCAGCCGGAACGCCTTGGATGCAGATGTCGGGTCTTTTGGTGAGTCCGATTGGGGATGGTGCTATCCACCCTGGGCAGGGCACCTGGCTAGCGTGTGGGGGGGGATGCCAGCATGGCCAGTAGGGCTAGGTTACTCAGCACCCCCAGTCTCAGGGACAGGTGGGGCGCCTGAGAAGAAGGCAGAACCTGAGAAGAAGGCAGAACCGGAACCAGCCACACGACTGCAGCAGCTCACACCCTGGGAGCAGAAGTGGCAGAGTGGTAAGGTGGCCAGTGCAGACCCAGGGTGGTTATCTGAGGGCAAAGAAACAGTGGCTACAAATGATAAGATTGACCATTACCCACAGGGGGAGGTGTCCCTGCCCCTGGGCGATCACTTGTTGCTCGCCACAAAAGAAAAGATATGGAGGAACGAATTTGTTGATATGTTCTCATTACTGTTTCGGGAAACAGAACCCAGAGAGGGGGAGAAAGGGGACCGGAGGGACAGAGAAAGAATCAGGTACAAAACAGTTGACCGTAACTGGTCTAACTGGCTGGCCGGGTACATGGTGTACATGGGGGTGGTGCTGCAGAAACAGCCAGCACGGGGAGCATCTATGGTGAAGTATTTGGACATCATATACCACGCATTCTCGGAGTACAGTGGGCCCGCGTGGGCTCGCTACGACGAGGCCTTTAGGCGACACTCAGCCATGAACCCGGAGCTCCCGTGGGATTGTCAGCACCAACAACTCTGGATGAGGATCATGGGCCCCAACCGACCTGGGGGTGGGGAATTCTCGGACAGTGGACACTTCATAGTAAAATCTGCTGCCACACCCGCCAAGGGCCAGATGCCTGGTGTGGCGGGACAGTTTCGTCAGCCTTGCTGGGAATTTGCATCAACAGGGACTTGCTCGCGCCGCCCATGTCGTTTTCGACACGCATGCACCATTTGCGGAGGCGCTCACTCATTTAACTTCTGTCCAAAGGGCCGCTGGCCCCGGCCCGGCCCCAAAGATGGGCCTGCCGCCAGAAAAGGTGGTAGCCCCGCTCCGGCAAAAGGGACCTAGCCCCATAAGGCTGGGTCCGTTGTTGCAGCTGCTGCAACAATACCCAATAGTGCAGGATAGGGACTATCTGGGGGAAGGGTTTCAAAGGGGTTTTCGGATACCTTATCAGGGTCCCAGGGTTAGTTCCTGGGCAGAAAATTTGCGTTCAGTTAAGGGGTTGGAGCAGGTTGTAAGGGAAAAAATTGACAAAGAAGTACAGGAAGGGAGGGTGCTAGGCCCCTTCCCTCGGCCGCCCTTGCCCAGCTTTAGGGTTTCCCCTCTGGGGGTGGTGCCTAAGAAGGCAAAAGGGGAGTACCGTTTGATCCATCACCTTTCCTTCCCTGCTGGAGGATCAGTTAATGATGCCATACCTCACCAGCTGTGTTCTGTTAAGTACACAACTTTTGAGGCAGCAGTGGAGATGGTTCGAGAGCAGGGCAAGGGCGCGTTGATGGGGAAGTGTGATATCAAGTCAGCCTTCAGGCTCCTTCCAGTCCATCCAGATGACTTCGACCTCCTGGGTTTTGCTTTTGAAGGCGGCTACTATATTGATAGGGCCCTGCCCATGGGCTGTTCCATCTCCTGTTCTGCCTTTGAGCGTTTCAGTTGTTTTTTGGAATGGGCAGTCCGGGAGAGGGCGGGGCTCACCTCAGTAGTGCATTATTTAGATGACTTTCTTTTTTGTTGCCCAGGGTCTTTATCGACCTGCAAATATCTAATGGACACGTTTCAGGGGCTGGCAAAGGAACTGGGCATACCATTGGCGCCGGAAAAAACAGAGGGTCCAACCACCCGGCTGGCCTTCCTCGGGATTGAAATAGATACAGTGGCTCAGTGCTGCCGCTTGCCACCAGAGAAGGTCCTTGCTCTCGAGCAGCGCCTGGGGCAGCTGCTGGACGCCAGGAAGGTCACATTGAGGGACTTACAGGTCATAGTGGGACACTTGAACTTCGCATGCAGGGTGATTGCACCCGGCCGCGCCTTCCTTCGGAGACTCTGTGATGCTACTAAGGGGCTTCGGGCCCCACATCACCGGGTGCATGTGACACATGAGCTTAGAGAAGACGCTAGGATGTGGGTGGAGTTCTTGAAGGACTTCAATGGCGTTTCCCTGTGGCGGTCCAAATTTCTACTAGAAGCAGAGCTTCAAGTCCAGTCAGATGCAGCAGGGGGGCATGGTTTTGGGCTTTTCTTCCGGGGACGGTGGTGCGCTTCCAGGTGGCCCCCAGACTGGGAAGAAAGGGGTGTGACACGAGATATGACATTCCTTGAGTTCTTCCCGATAGTGGTCGCAGTGCACATCTGGGCCAGGGATTTTGAAGATAGGGCTGTCCAGTTCTGGTGTGATAACATGGCCACAGTGCAGGTGATCAACTCGGGGACTTCCAGGAGTCCTCGGGTGATGCACTTGGTTCGCTGCTTCACGCTGCAATGCCTGCGCCACAACATTCTTTTCACCGCACGGCACGTGCCGGGGCTGGATAACAGCATTGCGGATGCGCTCTCTCGGATGCAGGAGGAGCGCTTTCGAACTCTCGCCCCAGCAGCCAGGGAGCTTCCCGAAGTTTTTCCACTCCACCTATGGAACCTTGGATTCTAGAGGCAGAGGAGGCCATTCGCCTATCCCTAGCACCTAGCACAAGAGTGCGCTATGCGTCGGCTATCCGTGAGTTTCATGCATTTAGGGTTGACACAGGGCTGGAGGACCTATGGCCCATCCCAGTCGAGCACATAATGCGCTATAGCACACATTTACATGGGAGGGGCTTGGCCACGGGGTCCATTGGGGGTAAGTTGGCAGCACTGGCTTTCCAGGCCAAAATGAAGGGGTTCGCGGACTCCACCACTGACTTCCGGGTGCGCAGAATGCTCGAGGGATGGGCGCGAGTAAACCCCTCTCAACCAGATACGAGGGTCCCACTGGCGCCAACAACACTGCAACAGGTGCTCCCACTTTTTAATGATATTTGTTTTTCCAACTTTGAGGTACGGTTGCTCAGGGCTTCCTGCCTCGTGGCCTTCTTCGGTGCCCTGCGAATCAGTGAGCTGGTCGCCTCCTCCAGGTCTGATACATCAGCGTGGGCCCTGCAGTGGGGGGATGCCCGGGTAGAGAGGGACAAGGTGGAGTTGCACCTGAGGCGGGCTAAGACCGACCAGAAGGGCAAGGGAGCCACCATCACCCTGGCAGAGGGGACTGATGAGGGCCTGTGCCCGGTGAGGGCCATGAGGGATTACATGGCGGTGCGTGGGGAGGGAGAAGGCCAGTTGTTCCGTCATGCGGATGCTACGCCCTTGACGCGCTTCCAGTTCTGGGCTCTGGTCAAAGAGGCTTTGAGGAGGGCAGGCCTGGACCCGCGTGTTTATGGCACCCACTCCTTTCGGATAGGGGCAGCATCTTCAGTTGCAGCCGCGGGGCTGACGGAAAAGCGGATCCGGGCGTTGGGGAGGTGGCGTTCATCCGCATGTCGCCGCTACATACGCCCACTGCCGAAGTGATGGCCCACAAGAAGTAACACCCAATTTTGTCTTACAGACTGTCAGGCACCTCCTTTGCCTTTGCGGATACTCATCTATGGGCACAGCTATGTGTTCTGGGCTAGTCGGCGAGCTCGGCAGACCAGCTTGGGTACCCAGTTGGGTCTGGCAGGAGCGGCGCAAGTGGAGTGGATGGGCTGCCGAGGAATGCTGTGGGACCTTTTCCTTCCACTTCTAGATGAGTACATCACGGCAAAGGGGGCACCGCACATTTTGGTGGTACACCTGGGAGGCAACGACTTGGGTTTGTTGCAAGGCAGGGCCCTGAGCCTGCAGGCAATCAAGGATTTCCAGGGCCTGGCGGCCCGGTGGCCCGAGATGCAGTTAGTCTGGTCTAACCTGCTCCCAAGGACACGCTGGAGGGGCCAAGGGGGCCCCCTGTGCTTCAATAGGGCACGTAAAAAAGTCAATAAGGCAGTTGGAAGAGCTATTACCGCCTTAGGGGGGACAGTAATACAGCACCCTGACATACGAGTGCAGGATGCGACCCTGTATAGAGGGGACGGAGTCCATCTCTCTGACCAGGGGAACGAGGTGTTCCTCTGGGACTTGCAACGTGGTCTCCAAGAGGTGCTAGCTGGGTGGGGAAAGCGGGGCTAAACAGAGGTTTGCCCCACTTCTGTGGCAGGAGAGTGCGGGTGTTGGGTAGGTAGATTCAGGGATCGGTGTTTGGCTGGAGGGCCAGTTGGGTGAGGGGGGTCAAGGAACAGCCTTTCAGGGCTTTGACGGCCCGTAAGGTTGGGAATGGCCCCCACTCGGGGGGTGGGCGCGACTCACCGGCTCAGAGCTTTGACAGCTTGGGTTGGGGGTGTGGCGGACCACCCCCCCCTCGGCGGGGTAGACCCCCGCGGTGAGAGGAGGCCAGGACTTGGAGCCTGGCCAAATCAGGACCCGGCCCTTCGCCCTGGTGTGGGGTGCTCTTCATTAGGAAGGGCCACCACACGAGAGTAGTACCCGCACTCTAGTGTATTGGGACCTCGTTGCAAGTGTCGTTACCTATGTACAATAATAAAAGTGGCCCTTATTTACTCCAACTAATGGTGTCCTGTCTTCATTGGGCGTCTGGGGGTGCAATGCCGCTTCTCGCCTCCGTGTGAGGCGGGGGGCGGGGTTGTGCACCCGGCGCGAAGAAGCAGGCACGGAAGCGCCATCTTGGCCCCCTCCATGTGACGAGGGACTGTCCAATCAGGAGGGGGCCGGGGAAACAGTGCAGCCCGGCAGCCATCACAGAAGCAGTCTCTCCTCTGCCGGGCACCCACCCACCCTCCCAGTACTCAGTGAGGGATAGCCGGTCGCCTACGGGGGCCAAGTAGGAATTTTTTGGGTCGTGCCAGATTGGCCGGGGCACGGCCTTTTTTCGCCTACTTCTCACTGAGGCTTAGGAGCTGGGCCACAGGTAGCCATCGTTACCTATGGTCCCCGGGTGGCAGGTAGGCATTGAGAATTGGTTGGTCACTTTGCAGGAGAGTGCGGGTGTTGGGTAGGTAGATTCAGGGATCGGTGTTTGGCTGGAGGGCCAGTTGGGTGAGGGGGGTCAAGGAACAGCCTTTCAGGGCTTTGACGGCCCGTAAGGTTGGGAATGGCCCCCACTCGGGGGGTGGGCGCGACTCACCGGCTCAGAGCTTTGACGGCTTGGGTTGGGGGTGTGGCGGACCACCCCCCCCTCGGCGGGGTAGACCCCCGCGGTGAGAGGAGGCCAGGACTTGGAGCCTGGCCAAATCAGGACCCGGCCCTTCGCCCTGGTGTGGGGTGCTCTTCATTAGGAAGGGCCACCACACGAGAGTAGTACCCGCACTCTAGTGTATTGGGACCTCGTTGCAAGTGTCGTTACCTATGTACAATAATAAAAGTGGCCCTTATTTACTCCAACTAATGGTGTCCTGTCTTCATTGGGCGTCTGGGGGTGCAATGTTCTTTTCCTCAATCCAGTCCACCAGCTTAATTGCTAAGTGTTTAGCATAAATTTTACTAATCACACTCAGGAGGCTTATAGGCCTATAATTTGCAGGATCACTCCGTTTACCTTTTTTGTATATTGGGACTAATATCGCCACTCCCCATTGTGGTGGAATTTTTGCCGTATTATCAATAAATGTGAACAGTGAGGCTAAAACTGGAACCCATCAGTCTAGGTTAGACAGAATCACCTCTATAGTAATATAATCGGTCCCAGGGGCTCTGCCTTTTTAAAATTGTCTTACAAGACCTTCTACTTCCGAGCAGGAGACCGAGTCCCATCTTGGGGGGTCAGTTATATATGCCTCGACATTCACCGTTATGGCGTCATTTTGTCTATACATTTCGTGAAAATGATTTTCCCATTTATCAGCTGGAATGATACAGTCAGGTCAAGTGGGGGCTCTTCCTAACGAAGGTGCTACCAAGCGCCAAAAGGTGCTTTGATTTTTCAGTTTGGCCGCTTCTATTAACTCCTCCCCTCTCTGTATCATCCATTGAGATTTCTTTTGCTTTAATAGTCTCTTATATTGCCTCCTCATTATTAGTAAACCCTGTACATTGAAGTTAGTTGTATCATCTGTATATCTATCAAATGCCTTTATTAATGAACCTTCCGCCTCTTGGCAGTCTCTATCAAACCAGGGACGAGAAAGAACTTTCCGTCCAGTTTTTGGCATAGTGTTAATGAGCGTTGGGTGTATTAAGGTTAAGAGGCTATCATAGTGTTCTAGCAGGCAGATACCATCAGGGACGGATGTCCCTTGAATAATAACATTCCGTAACAACTGGGCTTTTGAGGAGTTTAGTAAATCAGTAAGACGTGCAGCCTGCCCAACCGTCCATTTTGCCCTTTGTGGGGCATTTCCCTTTGGTATGCCCAAAGCCCATTCACAGTCCGAAGAATTTCTCCTTCTTAGTGTTATGTTCAGCAATAATGGAAAATGGTCACTTTCCGGGTGAGGTATCACTTGAAAGTACCTCACCCATGGTGCTAAATTTCTTGTTACAGCAACACAATCAATTAATGAGGTATTTGGGCCCGTCCAGTGCGTATACTCAGCCGGATAATCCGGTTGCATTGCACCGTTGAGCAAGTGTAGGTCCAATTTATGGAGAGTTGATAATAAATTCAGACCTGAAAAATTAATTATAACATCCTTCGACTGCCTTATAATTAGGGGAGAAGGGGTAGGTAGCATTACCGGGTAGAAATGGTATTTTGCAAAAACTGCCTCATTATTCTTCCCCAATCGGGCATTAAAATCACCAGCAATAATCAGATGAGAATCATGATGTACTATTAATATGTCTGTAATAAAGGTTTCCAGTTTGGCCCATGTCTCTGTCACCTCTGTACTTGAACTCATTGGCGGTATATAAATATTAATCAGTATCAATTTAAAGGTCCCAATAATAAGTTGGGTAGCAAGGGCATAAGGGTCTAACTTAGTAAGCAGGGACAGTTGTGATGTCAGAGCTGTGGAGGCCAAGACTGCCAAGCCACTACTCGGTCTGCCTCTGCATGCAGTTCTTCCCGCATTTAATGAAATCGATATACAACCAGGAAGAGTAATATCTTTGGTCAACCAAGTTTCCTGCATTATCAATATCTCGTGCTTAGTGATAAAGGACATAAAATCAGGGTCTGTAATTTTAGACCTTAAGCCAGCCACATTCCATACAAGTGTTGCAACCTGGTTAAAAGGCTTTGAATGTCAATCTGCAACCAGCATGTTTCCCTGTTCAGATGGGGTGGGTCCTTGGATCTGTCCCATCATTTCAGATGTTCTCTGCAAAGATCTATTGCAGCACTCATTGTCCAGCGGAGTTATTGTCCTTGATGAGACTGTGTCTAAATCAGGGAGTCGCTTGACCTCATGCTCTAGGAAGCTGTTTACACTAAAAGTATCTTTACCCAACCTAGTCTGGGCATCTCTCTTTGGCGAGGAATTGTCCTTAGGTCTCAGTAGAGCTGTGATGTTATCAAAGTGAGGGTCAGTTAGTATCCCCCTCCAGCTATTTTCCTTCAATGGAGCATTTTCATACAGGGCTACTCTCACATGGTCAATCAAGAGTTGGTTATTGTGTATTGGGCCTTGGTTTTGCAGGTCCACCACTGAGTCGTGTTCCATAGAGAATTCAGCAAGATCAGCAAAAGCTCGTTGTTCTAACAAATTAATCCTTGACAGAGGTTCGTCAGAGGTTTTCTGGAGGCTCACCAAGTCCTCTGAGATTTCTAGTAATGTCTTTGGGGTGTTCTGTGATCCATCAAGGGCTGGACTGGTATAATCATAGGGAGTATTATGCCTTTTTTCTCCTTCATTTGAGGAAATTTGAGTCAGTATCTCATTTTTCTGTCCCAAATGGTTGTTCAGTCTCACTTGCTTTACCATCCCCTCTGGCACAATGCTATGAGCTTGACCTTGAGAGCTAGTCTGTGTTGAGATTTCCCTAGTTATCTTCTGTTCGCTTCCAGTAAACAATGGCAGTCGGTTCTCAGATGGCTTTGGACTTAACCCTCTCCTCACTAAGGTGGTCTTAACAGTATTAGTAAAATGTCTTCTGACTTGAATTCCAAACCACCCTAAATGCGCCCTCATCTGAAGGAGTATTCTTGGAATTTTCTCATCTCTGAAGATGAGCAGAATTCTCTGATGAAAATTAACATCAGGCAAATATGTATACTTTACAAGGTCTCTACCCAGAATATGGCATTGTGTCAGCAGACTTAATGACCTAAGAATGGCTGATTTATAACTCCATTTAGCGTGATTAACTGGTATGCGCTCTATGATAAGAGCAATAGAGTTTGCTTGTAGCACACGATTTGCTCTGGTGTCCTTCATCTGTCGAGATATATGCTGCTTCATCTCAGATTTCACTGATCTTCAGACATCTGGGCAGCTAGTCTGCTGTGGTCTGTTAAAAAGCTCGGGCTGGACTTGTTTCAGCATAAGAGTTATTGCTTCCACTTTCCCTTCCATACTACGTAAAGTTTGAAGGGTGAGCTGCAAAGTATCAGCCATTAACTTACAAAGCTGAGCCAACATTGCATTCTGCTCCGATGCAGTATTCTGCCTACTGTCCGTTGTTAAAGGGTCAGAATTTACTGCCTTGATAGCACTGTTTGTAATATCTGTAATGTCACTAGAGGATCCTAAAGCCTCATATCTATTGTAAGTAGAGAGCTTAGATTGAGGACTTACAGAAGGAGTTAAGTACCGGTCCATACGAGATTGCTTGGATCGTCTCCCCGTTCTGTGGATTCTGTGGATTCAATCGGTTCAGCGGCTGGACTTGCACGCGAGTGTTTTTTCCGTCCCATATTGAGGTTCTGTTTATTGTAGTAATAAATCAAGTTGGAGTTCTCTTTTTGTCTGCAGACGGTTTGACTCGAAGAAGTATTCAGAACGGCATTTTACAGGAAAAACACAAGTATTTCGGAGGAGCTCTAAAAACTCCAGCCGTTCAACTCCATGTTGGCTCCTCCCACCCCATCTGAAAATCCTGGGCATGTTTCTATGGGAAGAGACAAGAGACACGGATCCTGGAAAGTGGATCAGGGCTGCACAACTTCAGCCCTCTGCAGATGTGGGATTACAGCTCCCATCATCTCTGGTGCTTGTCCACAGTGGTTGGGGATGATGGGAGTTGTAGTCCAAGAACAGCTGGAGGGCTAAAAGTGTGCAGCCCCACAATGGATCCCTAACCATCTGAAATGAGTGTGCTGGTAATCTTTCACAATTTCACATTGGGGATTTCTACTTACTCCTCCGTTTTTTGTGCTTGGCTGCCAACTTGAGCTAGCTCTCACTTGAAACCAGGAGGAATCCCCTCTTCCATGCCTTGATTGCAGGGGTTCCTGACCTGTAGTGGTCCAGATGTTGTTGAACTACAAATCCCATCACCCTCATCTAAAATGTATTGTGGTTGGGAATGGTGGGAGTCATAGCTGAGAAATGTCTGGACTACCACAGGTTGGAAAAGCCTGCTTTATGGTTCCATGGGTTCACTCATTCCACTCCTCCTGAATTCTACCTTGACAAGGTGAATCCCAAAAATTCAGCCCAAGAATTGGTGCATGCACAGTGGCCACCTCCTTCTCCCCCCACCCCCAGCCCACTTTATCAATGCCCACACATGCCGGTCGGAAAGCCATGGCACAAAAAAACGGTCTTGAGTGGAATCACATGTGTGACTGTGACCAGTTTTTTCTCCGGTGCGTTCTTAACTGACGTGCACGTGCCAGAATGAACAGGGAGAACACCACACTGAAGGAACCTTGACGTGACCCGTCACACCATGAGATGCATTTCTGCAGTGGATGGTCCGTATCCACAGCAGAAGACGACACAAAGGGATTGCCATCGCCCTTATCTGCGTAACTGTCACAAAAATAGCTTTGGTTTTGTATTGTTTGCTCAGTGAATTGGTAATACAGTGGGAGGGGGGTAGTACAAAAATTCAGAAGAAAACGAAAGCCGTCGCAACCTGCATGTCCAAAGTAGTCGATATGATTTGGTAATCAACAGGGAACAAATGGAGATCCCTAAACGCTGGTTCCACCCTCGGAAGAAGAAGAAGAAAGGGTTTCCCAATTTTGATTGGAAATTGGACGAGGCAAAGAGCAGGAACTGGGAGCTGTTGTATGTTCATGATCAACGTGTGCAACTTTATTGCACAAGAGTGCAATCGCCTTCCATTTCCCAATCCCTCCAACGTTCCATGTCCACATCTTTTCTTTCAGGTCTGCCTCCCACAATGGCTTACTGGGGCCCAGCCTTCACCATCCCATTTCGCGCCTCCAACCCAGTGGTCGGTTTCGCCTCTGCAGGTTCTGTAAGCCTCGGCGGCTTTGAGGCATTGGAGGCTATGGAGGCAGGACAAACTCCGGAGTGCTTGAAACCCTGGTTGATGTCAACCCTCAGCCCACCCACCAGATCCCCTCAGTAGATGTCATGATCTGGCCATCTCCCATCATCGTCACCATCCCAGGAACGCATCCTGTCTGCAAGATGAGACACACCCTGCTCCATTGGTGGTTCTGGAATCACATCCAGTGGGGAGGGGCTGTTATGGGGGATACCTTGGGAGCAGAAGCAATGTCTGCCTATGCCCTGCTAATTCGTCCCTAATTGTCTATCTGGAGCGGGTAGGAGATGGCCTCAAGATCCATGGCAGAACATCCAGGTCTGCATGAGCACCTTCAATTCCAACTGAAGCCCGCTGCAGCTGGGCCAAGGGGTTCCCCATGTCTCCGAAAACCGGGAGCAGATCTTTCTCCCAACTCATCTGCTTCCATCTATGAAACAGTTGAGGTTACAGGCCTTAATATCAGGACGACTGAGCACCCAACATCCTCTGTGGAATCAACTGTGGCTGCGGAGACTCAGTCTTCTTGAAATATGAGTTTGCCACATGCTTAAGCCTCTGTTTCCCTTTTGCTAGCCCAATCAATAGAGAGGAAATGATAGGGCCCCACTCTGGCTTGGTAGTAGATCACATGCCAAGCTATACATCAAGCTAAGCTGCAGCTGTCGCATAGCCCATCAGACAAAACCAAACAGGAGCGGCCACGATGCAGGAGGAGTGCCCATTATGGGATGGAATGCAGCCCTCGGCAGAATAGAAAGCTTAAAACTAAGTTTCCTGGAAACCTGGGTGATCACCTCCAGTAAAAGCTGGAAATGCCAAGCGCATGTGATTGGCTTGTGGTTCAAGTAGGATGGGGCGGCCTTTTCATGTGGCGAATGGAGGTGGTGTCCTCAGGTGGCAGATTATTAGGGGTTGCGGCAGAGTAGCGAGATGCCCCTGCCGCTGCTATTGGAGCAGTTCTTTGAGCCCAAGCTGTCCCTTCAAGCTTCGCAAGATTGCAAAGACTGCAAGATGTACAAGGAAAGAAGAGGAGGCTGCTGGGAACCTGCCCTCCTCCCTGTCCATCATGGTCCTTCCAAAGTCTACAAGGGTTGGTTCTTAAAGGGGGCTGAAGCAAGGCAGAATTTGATGTCTCAGCTTAAGCACTGCAGTAGTTAGGCCACCCCTGCAGTCGAACACAGCACTCTCACACACCTGTGGAATCATAGCCTGTTTCACATCACTTAATCACAGCAGAAGGTTCCAAGTTCCCTCCCTGGCTTCTCCAAGAGAGGGCTGCGGGAGAATCCTGCCTGCAACCTTGGTGAAGCTGCTGCCAGTCTGTGAAGACAATACTGAGCTAGATAGACCAATGGTCTGACTCCGTATATGGCAGCTTCCTATGTTGCTAATATTTGCCAGACGACTCTGCAGTCGGGAACAGTCTGACCTGAGCCTGCCACTGAAGATCTGGGAGTGAACTCAGTCCTCTGAGGAACAGGAATGGTAGCCAGTTTGGGCTTAATGCATTTCCATGGAGAAAACAGAGCATGGGAGCTTCTGCTTAATTAAAACCTACAGCTCCAGGCTGTTTGCAACTGTAAGAAGGAACAAAGTCAAGAAAAGGTGGTTTCCCGCATCGGCATTCATTTTGAAGTGGTTTTGTTCATTTTCTCTGTGGAGTTTCAAGATGCCGCCTTCTGCTCACAGAACTGCTGTCACCTAAGAGTGAGTGCGTCTGAACATGTGCAGAGTTATTTCCCCTCAAAATCAAATAAACCTTTTTTTTTTTTAAACACCTCTTATGGGTAAAGTTGTTTCAGGGCATGTAGAGAATTACGTTTCCTTCATTTACTGCAGGCAGAGAAGTTTTGATGCAGGAACTAACTCTCTCTCTCTCTCTCTCTCTCTCTCTCTCTCTCTCTCTCTCTCTCTCTCTCTCTCACCTGTATGCTCTAGATTTCTGCCCTCTAAAGGTGTCTACAGTGGCATGCTGGGGGGCTGGGTCAAGCTAGCTGCTTCCACCATCAAGCCCCACCTTTTGCCCCATTTTACCCCCAAAGCACTTAGCCCCAATGAGTCCCCATTTCTGCAAATGGGATGATAAATGGAAACAGAGGTGACCACCTGTGAATGGGATGGTGGAGAAGTCCTCTCCTCAACTTGTGTGCCCTTCCTCTCCACACTTGCCTCTGAGCCCTCCCACCTGTGGTTCTGCGTTCTCAGTCCAAAGCCCTCCCCGAGATCTGGAGACAGCCCCCACCACACGGTCATAAATTTGGCGGGGGGGTTTCAAGCAGACCAAGAGACTCGTGTTAGAGCGCAGCATGGATTTTATTGAAAAGGAGTGGAGTGAACAACTGTAGGAGATGAAGGTTGTAAAAATGATACAGGCAAGCACAAGAAGAGAGGGGAGCTCCTTCTTGGAAAGGAGACATTCAGGAAACAAAGCAGAAAGGGGGGGCAAGAGAGGGGTAGCGGACGTTAATACAGGAGCTTGAGGCTGGGAGAATGGTCCTGGAACATCGTGGCTCTTCTCACTCCGGGTCTAGATGCTCCGTCACAGAACTCGATGGTGGCTGTCCGTTCCTGGTCATTTCTGCTTTCATTGGGATCTTCTTTTCAGCATTAAGAGGTTTATATACAGATGTTCCCACAGACGCTCCCACGGCGCCCCAGGAAAGACCTCTTTCCGAAATATCCACCCCTCCTTCCAAGGGCTCCGTAACCCAAGCCAGAACCCAGGCCACCATAGAGACCGGATCCTACAATCCCGGAACCCCCAATGGCACAGGGAGTGTTGCCTCCCATGGAGACGGGCTCGCAGCTAGCGGACAGGATGTTTCCTGGGATGGCCACCACGGAGGAGGGTGGCTGGATCACGACCTCTGCTGCGGGTATCTGGTTGATGCAGGAAGGGATGACTCTGGCCAGGGTGCCCAGGTTGCCAGAAGTTTCAGCCAAGGTGCCAGCACCGTAGCCATAGCTGAGACCTCAGTAGCCATAGCCGAGACCGCCATAGCCAAGGCCACAGCTGCCTGCCGATCCAAAGCCAATGACAGGGGTGGAAGCACAGGAGGGCGGCAAGATGGATTTGGCTGGACTGGAAGCTGGCTCCACCTCCACCACCTCCACATCTGCCACGGGAGGATCCTTCTTCCCTGGCAGGGGAGGCCCTCCCTCCAACTGCTGCCTGGCCGCAGGCCCTGGCATAGGGCCAGGCAGACAAGAGAAGTCCAGCCTGTCCACCAATGCAGGGGTGGGGGGTGACTGGGGGAGGTCTAAGCAGGTCTTGGTGTGGTCAGTGCCTGGATGGGAGGCTCATGGATGCCACTTTTGAGGTTGGGGCCATAGATCAGTGATGGAGCATCCGCCTTACATGCAGAAGGCTGCCATTTCAGTCCCTGGCAGCATCTCCAGGTAGGGCTGGGGAAAACTCCGGCTGGAAGCCCTCGAGAGCTCCTGCCAATCACAGTCACAGTCAGAAGGGTTTCTGGGCTACCAAGACTCAGGGAATAGCAATAGCAATAGCAATAGCACTTACATTTATATACCACTCTACAGCTGGAAGCTCTCTAAGCGGTTTACAATGATTTAGCATATTGCCCCCCAACATTCTGGGTACTCATTTTACCGACCTCGGAAGGATGGAAGGCTGAGTCAACCTTGAGCTCCTGGTCACTTGTAACTTTCTGGTTACAGGGCGGCAGTTTTACCAGTGCGCCACCAGGGGCTCTTTACCAGGGAAGCAGCTGTTCCCAGAAATAAGAGATGCCAGTTCAAAAACCAAGAGAACACAAATTGCAAGAATGCAGCAGAAACTTTATTGAGAATGTGAAGGAAATGGCATGATATGAGAGGCAGCTGGGAGACAGAAGGAAACCAAAGAATTCATATTGAGGATAGCAGAGTAACGAAGTGGGAGAAGAAGGGTGCCCAGTCCATTCAAAGTCCAGGCCTGGATTTCAGTGATGCCTCAGACTTAGGGTTGCTGGTTCCTGGTCATTATGATCCTGGTCATTATGATGACTTCCACATAGACCGGCTTGGAGTTACCGCATGTGTTGGGTCCTGGGACAGTAAAGATGAATCCAGGTGGCACGAACGTGACTTCCGGTGCGGGGACCCGGTTGATGGATTTAGGGTTGACCACAGCCAGGGTGTCGAGCTCTTATATTGCCAACACCAACACCATTATATTGCAAACACCAGAGCCAAGGCATCCATAATAGCCAAGGCCTTGAAAAACGGGGCCTAAACTGTAAAAACCACGACTCGTGAAGATATTAGACATTGCTGGGGAGATGGAGGTGAGTCTAAAACAGAAATGAGGGACAACACATTACGGTGAATTGACATTCACTCAGGGATGGGACGGAACCCTCTGAGACATTTCTCCCAAGTTTCTCCTTAGTACGAATCCACAAAGACTCCCAACACAGAAGCAGAAAGATTTGTGACTGTCTTGATGGAGTATACTTCAAGCTGAGAAATTTGCCCCCTTTCTTTGTTTAAGCCACCCAAGGTTCAGGGTGGCAACCAGCGTTCCCTCTAACAGGGATTCCCAGATGTTGTTGACTAAAACTCCCGAATCCCCAGAAGCAATGCCTCTTACTTGGGGATAATTGGAGTTGTAGTCAACAACATCAGGGGATTCCTGTTAGAGAAAACCCTGGTGGGAACCTTCTTGTAAAGAGATGAGGACAGAGGGGTGCATACGTGGCTTTTCAATGTTTCTATGAGAATAAACATAAGAGAACTGCTGGTTCAGACCAATATCCTTCCAGTTCAGCCTCCTGTTTCCAACAGTGGACAACAAGATACTACTAAGACGTCCGCAAGCTCGGCTAAATGGAAATAGCCCCTTCCCACTTTTGCTCCCCAGTGCCTGGCATTCAGTGGCACACTAATCCTAGCCTAGCTGTCAACCGCTCCATATTCTGAAGAACTGAAGACTCAAGGTGGAAGATCCACCAAGCTCTGTGTCAATGAGACTCTATCAAAACACCACCAAGAAAATGGACTTACCGGCTTCTCTGAGAAGATGCAGTGAAGATAGGAGAGTCGAATGAAGCTGATGGAAGGATAGAGGGAATGCTCAGCTTTTATAAAGGTCCACCAGCCTCTCTTGAGGTTAGGATGCTCCATCACTCCACCTAACCTTTTATTGGGATGCTAATGACACTTCTTTATTCCCTGGGCCAAAATGAGTTTACCAAGCAGAAAGAGTGAAAAAAGAGTGCCGGGAGGGGGGTCTGGGTTACGGAGCTCTGGACCAGTGGAGGGGTGGATATCTTGGAAGAAGCTCTCTCCTGGTTCCCTGTGGGAGCATCTGCTATTAGACCCCATAACGTCCAACGACTGATCATAATGACCAGGAACCAGCAACCCTGAGACTGAGGCATCGCTGAAATCCAGGCCAGGACTTTGAGGGGACTGGGCGCCCTTCTTCTCCCACTATTTTGCTCTGCTGTCCTCAAAATGAATTCATCAGTTTCCTTCTCTCTCCCAGCCACCTCTAATATAATGCCATTTCCTTCACATTCTCAATAAAGCTTCTGCTGCATTCTGGCAATCCCTGGTCTCTTGTTTTTTGAACTGGGAGCTCTTATTTTTTGTAAAAGCTGCTTCCGTGAGTCTCGGTAGCCCAGAAAACCTTCTGTCTGAATGAAAACTTATGGGGGACATTGCAGTCTTTTAGTAACACACAGGAAGCTGCCTTTGACAGAGTCTGACCCGTGGTCCATCTAGCTCAGTAGTGTCTACTCTGACTGGTAGCAGCTCTCCAGGGCTTCCAGCTGGAGTTTTCCCCAGCCCTACCTGGAGATGCTGCCAGGGACTGAAACGGCAACCTTCTGCATGCAAGGCGGATGCTCCATCACTGATCGATGGCCCCAACCTCAAAAGTGGCATCCGTGAACCTCCCTTCCAGGCACTGACCACACCAAGACCTGCTTAGCTTCACCAAGGCCGCTGTCACATGTGCCTTTAGACCATGCTCTGGGACCTTCCAGAAGCTTCAGTGCAAGCTTTAGCTGAAGGATTCCTTCTTGGCCCTCACTTGGTAACACCGTGAGATGTCGCTCCCCTCTCCAAGTTGACATTAATACCACATTCCTTCCGGGGCACACAGCCTCTTCCCCTTTCCTCCTTTTTCATCCGTATCACCATGTTGACCATCCGTATCACCATGTATCACTTGGGGGCTTGTAAAAGGTCTCTTTTTGAACCTCGGGACCCAGGATGCGCTATGGGACGGATGTATACCTACCTCGCTAGCATGCAGTAAAGGCTGCTGAGGCAACGTAGGTGAGGGATTGAAACCATCCAATGAAAGAAGAAGAAGCACTGATGTGGTAACTTAGAACTAACACTCCACTGCTATCAGGCCCATAGCCACTAGAGGGCACTCACTCCTCCCCAAGATGAAGCTGTCCCTCCATCCTTACCGGCCCACCCTGGGAAGACCTGTTTATTTTAAGAAACAGAGGGAGCATGCTCAGAACATACTCCGTGGACTGAGCACGTCAGTTGCTGGGGAAACCAACAGTGAAGGAAGTCTATTGCTTTTCGACTCTACTGGTTGGCTGCCTAGAAGTATCTGGTTGTCTGATCTGGGAAACAGGGTGCTGTACTAAACCCACCATTGAGATAATCCACCAGAGCCCTCCTGATGTTGCTGCTGTAGTAACTCCTTAGCACTTCCCTGTTTCCCCAGCCCTCATTCTCACCTTTCAAGATACCCACATAGTATCTATCCACATTGGAAGTTCCCTTCTACTGAGTCAAAGTTGTGGAAAGAACTTCGTCCGTGGAAAGAAGAAGTGTCAGCAACCCAGCCGAATGTTAGCTGGAGTGACGTTAACTGGAGCATGGAGTGACGTCATGGAGTGAGGTTAGCTGGAGAATGTTAGCTGGAGCATCCTAACCACAAGAGAGGCTGGGGGACCTGTAGAAAAAGCTATGTGTTCCCTCTGTCCTTCCATCAGCTTCATTCAACTCTCTTGTCTTCACTGCATCTTCTCAGAACAGCCAGTAAGTCCATTTTCTTGGTGGTGTTTTGACAGGGTCTCGTTGAGATAGAGCTTGGTGGATCTCCCACCTTGAATCTGTTGTTCTTCAGCATAGTGTGAGGCTGACATGACGTGCAGGTTTTGTGTGTCACTGGATGCCAGCCACAGCGGGGAAAGAGGGGCTATTATTTTATGTTCCTTCTCAGAAACATATGAAGCTGCCTTATACCAGGTCGGACCTTTGGTCTATCTACCTCAGTATTGTCTGCACGGACTGGCAGTGGCTTCGCCAAGGTTTCGAGCAAATCTCTCTCAGCCCTACCTGGAGACACTGCCAAGAATTGAACCTGGGTTCCACATGCAAGGCAGATGATCTACCTTCGAGTTAGGGCCTCATATCCCAGTCACAGGGGAGATCCGGGGCTTTTGCTTTCATGCTTCACTTCTGGTCTTCCCGGAGGCATCTGGTTGGCCTTTGTGGGTTCCCAATGGAAACCCTACCTACACTGAAAACCCAATGAATGAAGAAATGCTTGCTTAATACTTTTGTCATTTATGACAAAATCATTGTCATAAAATATAAAATAGTGCAGATAAATGGCCTCAGAACAGTAGTACTTCTGCTGGTCGCCTCCAAACTTGACTACTGCAATGCACTCTATGTGGGGCTGCCTTTGTACGTAGTCCGGAAACTGCAGTTGGTCCAGAACGCGGTGGCCAGGTTGGTGTACGAATTTGATAACTCAATCAATCAATCAATCAACCTCAGGACCCCAGCTGCACTCTGGGGAGGATGCACACCTACCCCGCTAGCATGCGGTAGATTATGCTGAGGAGACGTAGATGAAGGATTGGAACCATTCAATGGAGGAAGAAGCAATGATGTGGTAGCTTAATACTAACACTCCAATGCAATCAGGCCCATGGAGGAATGGTCATTATGCTCACTTCCACATAGACCGGCTTGCCACTGGCGCACATGATGGGTCCTGGGATGGTCACAAGGGGGCCAGGTGGCTGGATCGTGACTTCTGCTGGGGGGATCTGGTTGATGGGTTGAGGGTTGACCCCAGCCAGGGTGCCGAGCTCTCCGGAGCTTGTGCTGCCTCCTACAGCACCTACGGCTTTTATTGGGTTGTTGATTATTTTTCTTTATTCCCTGGGCCAAAATGAGCTTACCAAGCAGAAAGAGTGAAAAATAGCTACGCTATTTGTTTTGATGCCATGTTAACCACCCAATGCCTATTAATCTCACAGTCTCCTTTCTTCGACTTCAACTAGACTTGCTTCAGTATCTAGTGAACCACTTAAAACACCTCCGCGAGGGACTGGGGCTCATTAAAGCACTTCAAAAGTCACCCATTCTCCCTTTTGCAGGAATGAGTGATCTGCATGTGATGATGATGAGTTTTTTGCAATGCCAGCGGTACGTGCCCTGGCTGGGTTTCAATCACTCTCATTACCGAATTATTAAAAGGCGCCAACTTGTCTCATTATTCGTTTTGGACACTGCTTTGGAAGCTCCGTCTTTCAAAAACAGGTGTCCACATTGTGGTGTTCTGTACTCGTGAGTAATCATAACCCCTATACTTCAAGAAATAGCTAGCATTTTCTCAACAGGAACTGGGTCAGGGGGATAGCTAGGAAGTGATCTGAGGCACTTGAATGGGAGGGTGCCCTTCCCCTTCCCTCCACTTTCCCCCCTGCTTCCCCGTTTCCCTGCTGCCCCGTTTCCTCTTCGGCTGGAAGTGGCCTGAAGCAGCTGGCACATGTGTGCCCATGTGTACGTCCAGCTAATTCTGGCCACTTACAGGTGAAGAGCAAACAGGGCAGTGCCCCATACTTGGGAAATACCTGGTGCCGGCGAGGGAAAAGCAGAGGGAGGGGTAAGTGCACCCTCCCCTGCCCTTAAGGTGTGACACCCACTGGCCATCGAGTCCCCTGCACAGAGTTAGGCATGTGCAAAACAGTCCGGGGGTTCAGGAGTTCGGATTTGGGGTTCAGGGGCTCGAAGTCCAATCGAACACCTCAGGTTCCTTCCGGACCATTACTGCCCCCCCCGGCTGGTTTGCGATTTTAAAAATTTTTTTAAATAAATTTAATTACTTCCTGCCCCTTCAAGCGGTGTGTGTGTGTGTGTGTGTCCATGAACATTCCCCTGCCCGCTACCAGCTTCTAAAATCACTTCTGCGGCAAACTGGACTGGCCGGCGGGGGGCAGGGGAAAGTTTGCCTATCGGAAGCCCCCTGAAAGGGGCAGAAAGTAATTAATTTTTTTAAAAAAAATTAAGAACCCCGCCCGGACCGGATGGGAAGGGGGTTTCCGAAGGGTGCCGGACCAAAACTGGCCCACTAGGGTTCATGTCTGGTGCGGACTCGAACCAAAACAGGCCAGCCCATTCCGGGCACACCCCTACATGTGTTTCCGTGCACATCCCTCACCCTTAGTCCATCTAGCTCAGATTGTCTACACTGACTGGCAGCAGCTCGCTAAGGTTTCAGGTAGGGGTCTTTCCCAGCCATGCCGGGAGATGGTAACAGGGACTGAACTTGTGTCCTTCCGCATGCCAAACAGATGCTCTGCCACTGAGCTGCTATTGCCTCCACACAGTTAGCGAAACTCAAAAGCTTTGTACATGAAAACCACTCAAGATTGTATCTGTCCATTCCTCTGGTTGGGATGGGCCCGGACCGGCCAGGAGGACATTGTAAAGGCATGGTCTGAACATGGGCTGTCCGGTTCGGGTGGGGGAGTGTGCCTTTATGAGCGGGGTGAGGGCTTACTTACCCCTCCCGCCACTTTCCCGCTCTGGTGCCGTAGTTTCAGTAGTAATTGGGGAGGCAGGATACCTCCCTCCTGCCCCTTCCCCGCTGTCACTATGAAAAACTCCAAGGAGTCCTTTGCGTGTGCGGACATCACAGAGATGTGAAGCGCGCATGATGTGTGCGCGTGCAAAGGACTGGTGGGAGTTATTCATAGTGACAGCGGGGAAGGGGCAGCAGGGAGCTATCCTGCTGCCCCAATTACTACTGAAATTACGGTGCCAGAGTGGGAAAGCGGCTGGAGGGATAAGTAAACACTCCCCCCACTCTTAAAGCCACCTCCCACCCCAGTGCCGGACCGCAGTTTGGCGGTTCCGTGCACAACCCTATCCTCTGGCTGGGGGCCTAATCTGGGCTGTCACATCCCTGCAGATGTGTGGGGAACCTACTTTGAAGCATTGTATAGGATGCCTGCCTCTGAAGGAATGCCCCTTTGCCTATAGAATTTCTACCAATTTGGCACTCAGTTTCCCTCAAGGAGGTCTCTAGTTTAGTGACCCAACCCAAGCCGGGTAAGACCCCGGGGTTGGATCAGATCCCTCTGTACTGTTAAAATCAAATTTTGAATGGTGGGCTCCTGTACTTGCAAGATTCTTTACGTATATTGATCGTACTACCTGTATCCCAGAGGAGAGGGGTACAACGGTGATTGTTCCCATCTATAAGGAAGGCCAACACTCTGACCCTTCTAATTATTGACCAATCAGTTTGCTGAGCATTATTCATAAATTATATTCTAGACATCTATATGTTAACCTCACGGACTGTTTGGAACAGGAGAACATAGTAAGGGAGGAACAGGCGGGGTTTATGTCCATTCGGATGATTCTTGATCAGGCCCAAGCTCTCCCTGAGGTGTTTTAAGTGGTTCGCTCGAAACTGAAGCCAGTCAAGTTGAAGTCGAAGAAAGGAGACTGTGAGATAAATAGGCACTGGGTGGTTAACATGGCATCAAAACAAATAGCTTAGCTATTTTTCACTCTTTTTGCTTGGTAAGCTGTTTTTGGCCCAGGGGATAAAGAAGTGCCAGCAACAACCCAATAAAAGCTATAGGCGCTGTAGGAGGCAGCACAAGCTCCAGAGAGCTTGACACACTGGCTTGAGTCAACCCTCAACCCATCAACCAGATCCCCACAACAGAAGTCACGATCGTGCCACCTGGCTCCCTCCTGACCATCCCAGGACCCATCACGTGCGCTAGCTGTATGCCGGTCTACGTGGGAGGCATCACTGCCATTGGAGGTTCCAAGATTGTAGGATCAGGAGCCTGGGGATGTCTGGGTTACAGAGCTCTGGGCCAGTGGAGAGGTGGATATCTTGGAAGAAGCTCTCTCCTGGGACCCTGTGGGAGCATCTGCCAATAGACCCCATAACGTCCAACGACTGATCATAATGACCAGGAACCGGCAACCCTAAGTCTGAGGCATCGCTGAAATCCAGGCCAGGACTTTGAGGGGACTGGGTGCCCTTCTTCTCCCACTACTTTGCTCTGCTATCCTCAATATGAATTCATCGGTTTCCTTCTGTCTCCCAGCTGTCTCTTCCCTGAGTCCTCAGAAACCCTTCTGTAAGAATGAAAACTTACTCAGCTTCCATATATTTTTGTTTTAATCTCTGGTTTATTTTTAAATTGTTAAATTGTTTTTAAGTTGTTGTATATGTTTTTAACTAGTTTTATGCCATTGGTAACCGCCCATAGATGAAAGTTGGGGGAGGTGTACGAATTTGCTAAATCACTCAATCAATCAATCAATCATACGCAGGACCACAGCTGCACTCTGGGGAGGATGCACACCTACCTCGCTAGCATGCGGTAAAGTTTGCTGAGGTGACGTAGGTGAAGGATTGGAACCATTCAAAGGAGGAAGAAGCAATGATGTGGTAGCTTAATACTAACACTCCAATGCAATCAGGCCCATAGCCACTAGAGGGCAGTCACTTCCAAGAAGCAGCCATCCCTCCATCCCTACCGGCCCACCCTGGGAAGACCTGTTTATTTTCAGAACCAAAGGGAGCATGTTCTGAACATACTCCGTCCTTGGACCGAGGACACCAGCTGCTGGGGAAACCACCAGCGAAGGAAGTCTCCCTCCAAAGAGCATTTTTATTGAAAACCACTCCCAGGTATTTAGAAGTCCTTACTTGATCTATTGATTATGTGCCATCAAGTCGTGTCGACTCTTAGCAACCACATAGATAGATTCTCTCCAGGATGATTTGTCTTCAACTTGGCCTTTCAGGTTTCTCAGTGGTGCATTCATTGCTGTTGCTTCTCTTCTGATGACAGCATTCGGAGCACAACATGGAACTTGCAAAATGCATCTAATAAATTTAGTCTGGATAGCCTCCAGTAAGGCAAAATTACTTTCAGGTCCCAGTTGGGCTCCATATAAGAGCAAAGGCAGTACTTTGGCTGTATAAAGTCACACTGTGGCAGGTATAAAAGCAGCACCATGTGTAAAATGATAAGATTTGATCTTATTTACAACCATTTGAGCAGACTGTCTGATGGAGTTAAAATGGGCATTTCTAGAGCCAACAGAGTGAAACGTAATTCCTAGATCTTTAAAGGAATTAACCTGCTCAATCTTGTTTCCTTGTATGGACCAATTATAACGCTTAGCTCGCTTGGCGAACACTAAGACTTTAGTCTTACTATAATTTATTTCAATAGACTCTTGGTTACAAAATGATGAGAAGAGTCTTAGGGCACGCTTAAGGCCTACAGGTGTCTGCGACATAATAGCCATGTCATCCACATTTAATAATATGGAGACGTGCCTATCGGCTAACTTTGGTGGATGAATAGAGAGGGTGGACAAAAAAGTAACCACAGAATTAACATAGATGTTGAACAGAGTAGGAGCAAGTATACAGCCCTGACGTCCTCTAAAAGTTGGAATTTCCGATGTTAACTGTCCACTTGGGCCATAACGAACTTTCAAACAAGTATGCTTATGCAGACTAACAATAAGTTTGAGTAATCTTTTATCTATTCCAAGGGCTTCCAGTTTAGACCACAGTCTCTCTCTAGAAACTGAATCAAATGCAGCTTTGAGATCAATGAATGCTACATAAAGTGCTGAACCTGGGAACCTAGAATACTTCTCTGCCAGAAATTGAAGGGTAAAAGCATGTTCCGTGGTGGAACGACCCTCCCGAAAGCCTGCCTGCTCGATACTTAAAATGTCATTTGCCTCAATCCAGTCTAGAAGTTTTATCAGAAGATGCCTCGCGTAAATTTTACTAATAACATTAAGCAAGCTAATGGGACGATAGTTGGCTGGGTCCTCACGCCTACCTTTTTTATAAAAAGGAATTGTTATAGCAAGGCCCCAATCACTGGGAATGTTAGCAGTTGTATCTATATAGGTAAATAGCGAGGCTAAAACGGGGACCCACCAATCAAGATTCACTCTGATAGCCTCAATAGAAATGTTATCACTACCAGGGGCTTTACCATTACTAAATTTCTGAATAAGTTTTTCAATCTCTGAACAGGAGACTGGGTTCCACCTAAGAGTATCTCCATTTAGTTGTTCAGCATTATAAACCATATTATCAGCCTTACTATAGAGCTGTAGGAAATGTTGTTCCCAAACCTGAGCTGGAATCACAGAAGCTGGAAGTGTAGGTGTTTTCGACAGAGCAGGTGAAACAAGCCTCCAGAACTTAGACTGATTGTTAGACTTAGCAGCCTCAATTAAATCAAGCTGTTTTTTGTTAATGGCTTGTGCCTTCTTCTCTCTAAGCAACCTCTTCTAGGCGGATTTCATCGAGAGCGCCCTTTGCCTGTTTTCCAAAGAGGGTGCTGTTCTATAAGTTAAGAAAGCCTTAAGTGTGTTATTTTTGGCAATGCAACAATCCCGATCAAACCAGGACCGAGAAAAGGACTTGGCGTGATTTGAATTTTTATTTGGATATACTGAGGTGACAAAAACTGGGCACAACAGTGCTAAGACTGAAGAAAAATGATCTAACATTGAACACCTCTGGGAGCCTTAGATCCTGTTATAATTGCTTCCCGTAAACCACACGCCTCTGCTGACCCAAGCACATTAGCAACTCGTGTGGCAAGTTCCTCAGACCACCTCAATCTCTGGTAACTAGTGTTCCTAAAATCTCCTACCACCGGTCCAGCTGCACCTCTTGAGCCAACACCCAACCAAAACTTCAAAAGCATAGGGGGATGATCGCTTTCATGTCTGGGGATAATCTGGAAGTTCAAAACCCTGGACAACATTCTGGAGGAAACGGCAACATAATCAATTATAGATGGTTTGGCCCCCACCCAATGCGTATATTCCGCCGGAAAATCTGAAGGAACTGAGCCATTAAGCAACCATGAATCCCATGTGAAAGCATGGATTCTCCCCTCAATTTCTAATGCCACTGGGCCAACCTCTAGGCTTATAAAACAATGTATAGCAGACTCTGAAAAGCAGAGCAAGCTGGCACGAATCTCTGCAAGAAACATTCTTGGTAGTTTCACAAATTACCATAAACCAGACCACTATATAAAGAATTTAACTACTTTGTCCCAGAGAAGTGCCTTCTCCCTTGCACGATTTAACACATTTCCATATGCTGTACTGGAGGGAAGGTACCCTAAAATTCCTATGACCAGTCGAATCTGCCCTTGTGCGCAGGGCATAAGAACGTAAGAACAGCCCTGCTGGATTAGGCCCAAGGCCCATCTAGTCCAGCATCCTGTTTCTCACAGTGGCCCACCAGATGCCGCTGGAAGCCACAGACAGGAGTTGAGGGTATGCCCTCTCTCCTGCTGTTACTCCCCCGCAACTGGTACTCAGAGGCATCCTGCCTTTGAGGCTGGAGGTGGCCTACAGGGCATCGAAACTGTGACACAGTGTCAAAAAGCGATAGACTTCCTTCGCTGGTGGTTTCCCCAGCAGCTGGAGTCCTCGGTCCACGGAGTATGTTCAGAACATGCTCCCTTGGGTTCTTGAAATAAACAGGTCTTCCCAGGGTGGGCCGGTAAGGATGGAGGGACGGCTGCTTCTTGGGAGTGACTGCCCTCTAGTGGCTATGGGCCTGATTGCAGTGGAGTGTTAGCAGTAAGTTACTACATTCCCCCTCCTCCATTGAATGGTTCCAATCCTTCACCTACGTCACCTCAGAAAAATATACCGCATGCTAGCGGGGTAGGTGTGCATCCTCCCCAGAGTGCAGCTGGAGTCCTGAGGTTGATTGATTGATTGATTGATTGATCAAATTCGTACACCGCCCCTAACTTTCATCTATGGGCGATTACCAATAACAGAAAACCAGTTAAAAACATATACAAAAACTTAAAATCAATTTAACAATTTAAAAATAAACCAGAGAAAAAAACAGAAAAATATTGGGAAGCTGAGAAAGCTTGGGCGAAAAGATGGGTCTTCAGGTGTTTTTTGAAAATTGCCGGAGAGAGGGAGGATCGTATCTCAGCAGGGAGCACATTCCACAATCTCCGGGCAGCGACCGAGAAGGCCCGTCTCTGTGTAGCCACCAAACGAGTTGGAGATGGACCTCCTCAGAGATGGACCTCAATGGGCGATGGGGCTTGTAATGAAGAAGGTGCTCTCTTAAATTATTATTATTAAATAATAATAGGTTGAGAAAGAGTCCCTTGCTCAAGCCCCCAAGTGAATCTATAGCAAAAGTGAGATCTGAATCGGGGCCTTCTCAACTCACACTGTTGACCCCTACAGCGCAGTCACTCCCCATCATGGGGGTTTCCATCTCTCAAAGCATGGTGATACGGATGAAAAAGGAGGAAAGGGGCAGAGGCTGTGTGCCCCGGATGGAATGTGGTATTACTGTCAGTCTGGGGAAGGGAGAGACATTGCACAGTGTTACCAATCGAGTGCCATGAAGGAAACCATCAGCTACAGCCTGCACTGAAGCTTCTGGAGGCTCCCTTTTGGGAGCTTCTGGAGGCTCCCTTTCGCAGTCTTCTCTCTTCGACCTCAACTTGAATGGCTTCAGTTTCCAAGCTGTCGAGCAAACCACTTAAAACACCTCAGGGAGGGACTGGGACTCATCAAAGCACTTCAAAAGTCACGTATGCTCCCTTTTGCAGGAATGAGTGATCTGAATTTGATGATGATGAGTTTTTTGCAACATCCACGGTACGCGCCCTCACTAGGTTTTAATCACTCTCATTACCGAATTATGAAAAATGCCAAATTGTTCCATTATTCATTTTGGAAACTGCTTTGGAAGCTCTGTCTTTCAAAAACAGATGTGAAGAAATGGGCGCATCTGGCGTATCAGAGAAAGCTTATAGGAGGCACTTCTGGCCACCACCTCATCCTGGGGGACCAGGGAGAGGCTTGGATCTGGAAGCACCCCCAGACTGCATACCTGTTCCTTCTGGGGAAGTGTGACGCCACCCAGAACAGGCAGGTCAAAATCATCTCCCGAGTTTTCAACCCCGCACAATGAATATCTCCATCTTATCTGGATTCAGTCTCAGTTTGTTATCCTTCGTCCAGCCCATTACCACCTCCAGGCAGGCATTTAGGGAGGTTATGCCTTCTCCTGATGATGTTGACATGAAGAAGTGGATTTGGGTATCATCAGCATACTGATAGCAACCTGCACCAAATCTCTTGATGATCTCTCCCAGTGGTTTCATGTAGATGTCAAACAACATCAGAGACAATACAGAACCCTGAGGGATGCCATACAAAGTTTCAGAATGCCACACCCTTCTCCAGACACCTACAGAGGTTGGCAATGGCTTCTATAAGGTTGCAGGCAGGACTCTCTCTCAGCCCTATTTTGGAGATGACAGGGAAGGAACCCGGGACCTTCGGCATGCAAGCATTGCAGATGCTCCTCCACGGAGCTATGGCTCCATCCCCAATGGGGAATATCTTACATTGCTCACAGAGGTAGTCTCCCATTCAAATGGAAACCAGGGTTGGCCCTGCTTAGCAGAGGGGACAATTCATGCTTGCTACCACAAGATCAGCTCTCCACTTCTGCTCCAGGTGAAACTCGGAAAATTAGAATATCATGCAAAAGTCCATTAATTTCAGTAATGCAAATTAAAAGGTGAAACTGATATATGAGACAGACGCATTACATGCAAAGCGAGATAAGTCAAGCCTTAATTTGTTATAATTGTGATGATCATGGCGTACAGCTCATGAAAACCCCAAATCAACAATCTCAGAAAATTAGAATATTACATGGAACCAAGAAGACAAGGATTGAAGAATAGAACAATATCGGACATCTGAAAAGTATAAGCATGCATATGTATTCAGTACTTGGTTTGGGCCCCTTTTGCAGCAATTACTGCCTCAGTGCGGCGTGGCATGGATGCTATCAGCCTGTGGCACTGCTGAGGTGTTATGGAAGACCAGGATGCTTCAATAGCGACCTTCAGCTCTTCTGCATTGTTTGGTCTCATGTCTCTCATCCTTCTCTTGGCAATGCCCCATAGATTCTCTATGGGGACAGGTCAGGCGAGTTTGCTGGCCAATCAAGCACAGTACACTGTATACTTTTCAGAGGTCCAATGTAGTGCATTCACTGCTGTCGTAACCACGTCAAGGTGTTCCGATGCAAGGTGGTATGAGCCCTATTTCCCAAACGTAGAGGATTCTACCATTCAAAACCCTTTGTGCACTATCTAGCAACCCCCGAACCCAGTTCCTCTTGAGGAAATACTAGCTATTGCTTGAAGTAAGGGGTTATTATTACTCACGAATACAGAACAGCATAGCACCATAGATTGTGAGCCCTTTGGGGAGAGGGGTCCATCTTATTTATTTGTTATTTCTCTGTGTAAACCACCCTGAGCCATTTTTGGAAGGGCAGTATAGAAATTGAATAAATAACAAATAAATAACATGGACAGCTGTTTTCGGGAGACAAATAGAGCTTCCTTGCAAAGAAGTTTCCAAAATGAATGGTGAGACAATTTAGCTTATTTTCATCATTTGGTAATGAGGGCGATCAAAACCTAGCCAGGGTGTGTGCCGCGGACGTTGCAAAAAACTCATCATCATCAGATTCAGATCATTCATTCCTGCAAAAGGGAGCATACGTGACTTTTGAAGTGCTTTGATGAGCTCCAGTCCCTCCCTGAGGTGTTTTAAGTGGTTCGCTCGACAGCTTGGAGACTGAAGCCAGTCAGGCTGAGGTCGAAAAGTTGACTGCAAAATAAATAGGCATTGGGTGGTTAACATGGCATCAAAACAAATAGCTTAGCTATTTTTCACTCTTTCTGCTTGGTAAGCTCATTTTGGCCCAGGGGATAAATAAGTGTCAGCAACAACCCAAGAAAAGGATAGCTGGAGTGACGAAGCATCCTAACCGCAAGGGAGGCTGGTGGACCTGTATAAAAGCTGTGCATTCCCTCCGTCCTTCCAGCAGCTTCATTCGACTCTCCTGTCTTCACTGCATCTTCTCAGAGAAGACGGTAAGTCCATTTTCTTGGTGGTGTTTTGATAGAGTCTCGTTGACAAAGAGCTTGGTGGATCTTCCACCTTGAGTCTTCTGTTCTTCAGAATATGGAGCGGTTGACAGCTAGTCTAGGATTAGTGTGCCACTGAATGCCAGGCAATAGGGAGCAAAAGTGGGAAGGCGCTATTTTCTTTGTTCCAGGCTTTGTGGACCTCCCAATGGTATCGTGTCTGCTGTTGGAAACAGGAGGCTGAACTGGAAGGATTTTGGTCTGATCCAGCAATTCAGTTATGTTCATTCTCATAGAAACATAGAAAACTGCTTATACTGAGTCTGACCCTTAGCCCCGCCAAGCGTCAGTAATGTCTACACTGACTGGAAAAAGCTCCTCAAGGTTTCAGGCAGGAGACGCTCACCCCCCAATTAAGAGATGCCAGTTGTTTGAACAAGGAAAGGTGGACATTTCTCAGCTTGATGTGTACTCTCTCAAGACAATCACAATCCTTTCTGCTTCTATGTTGGGTCTCTTTGAGGATACGTTCCCAGGAGAGACTTTGGAGAAATTTCTCTGATGGTTTTTGTCACATCCCTGAGTGAAGCTCAGTTCACCGTAATGTGATGCTCAACCATTTCTGTTTCAGACTCACCTCCACCTCCTCAGCAATGTCTTTCTGTGGACCAGCCTGCACCGTCCCATCTTGTGCCTCTAGCCCAGTGGTGGGTTTTGGCTCCGCAGGTCTTGGCTACGGCGGTCTTGGCAGTGGCTTTGGTGGCCTTGGCTATGGATTAGGAGGCTTCGGCTATGGTGCTGGTGCTGGTGCCTTGGGCGCTGTAGGAGGCAGCACAAGCTCTGGAGAGCTCGGTACCCTGGCCGGGGTAAACCCTCAACCCATCAACCAGATCCCCCCAGCAGAGATTGTCGTCCAGCCTTCCCCCTTCGTGGTGATCTTCCCAGGACCCATCCTGTCCACTAGCTGCGAGCCGGTCTCCGTGGGAGGCATCACTCCCTGTGCCGTTGGGGGTTCCGGGATAGTAGGAGCAGGTGCCCAGGGGAGTCTGGGTTACGGAGCTCTCAGCCGGGGGAGGGGTGGATATCTTGGAAGAAGCTCTCTCCTGGGACCCTGTGGGAGCATCTGCCAATAGAACCAATAACTGCAAAGGACTGATCGTAATGACCAGGAACCGACAACCCTGAGACTGAAGAATCGCTGAAATCCAGGCCTGGACTTTGAGAGCTCTGGGCGCCCTTCTTCTCCCAATACTTTGCTCTGCTGTCCTCAAAATGAATACATCACTTTCCTTCTGTCTCCCAGCCGCCTCTAATATGATGCCATTTCCTTCACATTCTCAATAAAGCCTCTGCTGCATTCTTGCAATTCTCGGTCTCTTGGTTTTTGAACTGGCAGCTATGATTTCTGGGAACAGCTGCTTCCCTGAGTCCTCAGAAACCCTTCTGTCTGAATGAAACTTAAGGGGGACGAGGCACTCTTTTAGGAACACACAGGAAGCTGCCTTTGACAGAGTCTGACCCTTGGTCCATCCAGCTCAACAGTGTCTACTCTGACTGGCAGCAACTCTCCAGGGCTTCTGGCTGGAGTTTTCCCCAGCCCAACTGGAGATGCTGCCAGGGACTGAAAGGGCAGCCTTCTGCATGCAAAGCGGATGCTCCAACACTGATCTAAGGCCCCAACCTCAAAAGTGGCATCCTTGAGCCTCCCATCCAGGCACTGACCACACCAATTCCTGCTTAGCATCACCAAGGTGGCTGTAACAAGGGCTTTTAGACCATGCTCTGGGAGCCCCCAGAAGCTTCAGTGCAGGCTGTAGCTGATGGTTTCCTTCTTGGCACTCAGTTGGTAACGCTGTGCAATGTCCCTCCCTTCCCCAGACTGACAATAATACCACATTCCTTCCGGGGCACCCAGCCTCTGCCCCTTTGCTCCTTTTTCATCCGTATCACCATGCTTTGAGAGATGGAAACCCCAATGATGGGGAGTGACTGCGCTGTAGGGGTCAACAGTGTGAGTTGAGAAGGCCCAGATTCAGATCTCACTTTTGCTATAGATTCACTTGGGGGCGTGTGCAAGGGACTCTTTCTCAACCTATTATTATTTAATAATAATAATTTAAGAGATCACCTTCTTCATTACAAGCCCCATTGCCCATTGAGGTCCATCTCTGAGGAAGTCCATCTCCAACTCGTTTGGTGGCTACACAGAGACGGGCCTTCTCGGTCGCTGCCCGGAGATTGTGGAATGTGCTCCCTGCTGAGATACGATCCTCCCTCTCTCCGGCAATTTTCAAAAAACACCTGAAAACCCACCTTTTCGCCCATGCTTTCTCAGCTTCCTAATAATTTTGGGTTTTAATCTCTGGTTTATTTTTAAAGTGTTAGATTGTTTTTAAGTTTTTGTAGGATGCAAAAACCCCGCTAGCATGCAGTAGATTTTGCTGAGGTGACGTAGGTGAAGGATTGGAACCATTCAATGGAGGAAGGAGCAATGTGGTAACTTACTACTAACACTCCAATGCAATCAGGCCCATAGCCACTAGAGGGCAGTCACTCCCAAGAAGCAGCCGTCCCTCCATCCTTACTGGTCCACACTGGGAAGACCTGTTTATTTCAAGAACCAAAGGGAGCATGTTCTGAACATACTCCGTGGACCGAGGACTCCAGCTGCTGGGGAAACCACCAGCGAAGGAAGTCTATTGCTTTTTGACAATGTGTCACAGTTTCGATGCCCTGCGCACAAGGGCAGATTCGACTGGTCATAGGAATTTTAGGGTACCTTCCCTCCAGTACAGCATATGGAAGTGTGTTAAATCATGCCAGGGAGAAGGCACTTCTCTGGGACAAGGTAGTTAAATTCTTTATATAGTGGTCTGGTTTATGGTAATTTGTGAAACTACCAAGCAAGTTTCTTGCAGAAATTAGTGCCAGGTTGCTCTGCTTTTCAGTGTCTCCTATACATTGTTTTATAAACCTAGCAGCATCAAGAGGTTTGCCCAGAGGCATTAGAAATTGAGGGGAGCATTCAGGTTTGCACAACATAGCATAGATTTGTTACGCCAATTAGAATGGGAGCTGTCTTACAAAACAACGGGGATTCGTCTTTTAGAGTGGAAGATGATTTTAATCTAACGGTTGAATACATGGATCCAAACCTTGGTCTCCACTCTTGTTAGGCTGGCCTCCACCCATGGAATGACGTTGGGCACACATCTGGGGGCCGAGAATAGAACACACAAGAATTTTGATTGGACCTTCTCCATTTGTTTAAAGGTATGCAGAGCACAAATAGCAGCACCATACACCAACTGTGAGAGCACTTTAGCCTCATAAGCCTTAATTGCAGCAGCTGTTCATTAGCCATCTCTCTGGAAGAAGAACTTTAAGATAGCAGAGGCCCTCTTCTGAGTGTTAGTTGCAACATGCTCACAGTGGTAGAAAATATTGAGCTAGATGGACAAAGGGTCTGACTTGGCAGAAGGCAGCTTGCTATCTTCCGATGGAAGGTCGGGGTCCCACAGGGTCCCAGGAGAGAACTTCTTCCAAGATATCCACTGCTCCACAGTGGACATTGCAAAAAACTCATCGGTAATGAGTAGTGATTGAAACCCATCGGTAATGAGAGTGATTGAAACCCAGCCAGGGCACGTACCGCGGGCACTGCAAAAAAACTCATCATCATCACATGCAGATCACTCATTAAAACACCCTGTGGTGTTTTAAGTGGTTCACTAGAAACTGAAACCAGTCAAGTCGAAGTTGAAGAAAGGAGACTGTGAGATAAATAGGCACTGGGTGGTTAACATGGCATCAAAACAAATAGCTTATCTATTTTTCACTCTTTCTGCTTGGTAAGCTGTTTTTGGCCCTGGGGATAAAGAAGTGTCAGGAGCAAGGCAATAAAAAGTTAGCTGGAGTGATGGAGCATCCTAACCGCAAAGGAGGCTGGTGGACCTGTATAAAAGCTGTGCATTCTATTGTATCTGTCCATTTCTCTAGCAGGGGGCCTAGGTTGGGCTGTCACTCAATGCAGATGTGTGGGTAACCTACTTTCGAGCATTGTATGGGATATCTGCCCCTGAAGGAATGCCCCTTTCCCTGTAGAATTTCTACCAAATTGGCACTCAGTTTCCCTCAAGGAGGTCTCTATTTTCGTAACCCAACCCAAGCCAGGTAAGACTGTACTTGCAAGATTCTTTACGTATATGGATTGTACTGCCTGTATCCCAGAAGAGTGGGATACAATGGTGATTGTTCCCATCTATGAGAAAGGCCAACACTCTGACCCTTCTAATTATTGACCAATCAGTCTGTTGAGCATGGGTCCCACAGGGTCCCAGGAGAGATCATCTTCCAAGATATCCACACCTCCACTGTGGACATTGCAATTTGGTGCGTTTTAATAATTCGTTAATGAGAGTGATTGAAACCCAGCCCGGGCACGTACCGCGGGCATTGCAAAAAAACTCATCATCATCACATGCACGTCACTCATTCCTGCAAAAGGGAGAATGGATGACTTTTGAAGTGCTTTAATGAGCCCCAGTGCCTTCCTGAGGTGTTTAAAGTGGTTCACTTGAAACTGAAGCCAGTCAAGTTGAAGTCGAAGAAAGGAGACTGTGAAATAAATAGGCACTGGGTGGTTAACATGGCGTCAAAACAAATAGCTTAGCTATTTTTCACTCTTTTTGCTTGGTAAGCTGTTTTTGGCCCAGGGGATAAAGAAGTGCCAGCAACAACCCAATAAAAGCTATAGGCGCTGTAGGAGGCAGCACAAGCTCCAGAGAGCTTGACACACTGGCTTGGGTCAACCATCAAACCATCAAGCAGATCCCCACAGCAGAAGTCACGATCGTGCCACCTGGCTCCCTCCTGACCATCCCAGGACCTATCACGTGCGCTAGATGCAAGCCGGCCTATGTGGGAGGCATCTATGCCATTGGAGGTTCCAAGATTGTAGGATCAGGAGCCTGGGGATGTCTGGGTTACAGAGCTCTAGGCCAGTGGAGAGGTGGATATCTTGGAAGAAGCTCTCTCCTGGGACCCTGTAGGAGCATCTGCCAATAGACCCCATAACGTCCAACGACTGATCATAATGACCAGGAACTGGCAACCCTAAGTCTGAGGCATCGCTGAAATCCAGGCCAGGACTATGAGGGGACTGGGTGCCCTTCTTCTCCCACTACTTTGCTCTGCTATCCTCAATATGAATTCATCGGTTTCCTTCTGTCTCCCAGCTGTCTCTTCCCTGAATCCTCAGAAACCCTTCTGTAAGAATGAAAACTTATTCAGCTTCCATATATTTTTATTTTAATCTCTGGTTTATTTTTAAATTGTTAAATAGTTTTTAAGTTTTTGTATATGTTTTTTACTGGTTTTATGCCATTGGTAACCGCCCATAGATGAAAGTTGGGGGCGGTGTACGAATTTGCTAAATCACTCACTCAATCAATCAATCATCCGCAGGACCACAGCTGCACTCTGGGGAGGATGCACACCTACCTCGCTAGCATGCGGTAAAGTTTGCTGAGGTGACGTAGGTGAAGGATTGGAACCATTCAAAGGAGGAAGAAGCAATGATGTGGTAGCTTACTACTAACACTCCACTGCAATCAGGCCCATAGCCACTAGAGGGCAGTCACTCCCAAGAAGCAGCCATCCCTCCATCCCTACCGGCCCACCCTGGGAAGACCTGTTTATTTTAAGAACCAAAGGGAGCATGTTCACAACATACTCCGTGGACCGAGGACTCCAGCTGCTCGGGAAACCACCAGCGAAGGAAGTCTCCCTCCAAAGAGCATTTTTACTGAAAACCACTCCCAGGTATTTATAAGTCCTTACTTGATCAATTGATTGATTAAGTGCCATCAAGTCGTGTTGACTCTTAGCAACCACATAGATAGATTCTCTCCAGGATGATTTGTCTTCAACTTGGCCTTTCAGGTTTCTCAGTGGTGCATTCATTGCTGTTGTGATCGAGTCCATCCACCTTGCTGCTGGTCATCCTCTTCTTCTCTTTCCTTCAACTTTCCCCAGCATTATGGACTTCTCAAGGGAGCTGGGTCTTCGCATAGTGTGTCCAAGTATGATAATCTGAGCCTGGTCATTTGTGCCTCGAGTGAAAGTTCTGGATTGATTAAACTCCCCATTAATCCACCAGACATCTTTCTTAGTTAGTTTGTTTTTTAAGCAAAACTCATGATCTAAGACTTTTGGACATTTATAGATAAATAGTCTTCTTCTCATGTCAACAGATGTGATGATATAGATAGAATAACTGCATCATCAGCATGAAGCAGAACTGTGATAGATTTACTGGCTAATTTAGGAGGGTGGGAATCTGGGTTATGCAAGAACGTAAATAAAGATTGAAAAGAAGAGGGGCAAAAATGCATCCCTGTTTGACTCCCTTCTGTGTGGGTACAGACAGGGTCAGATGTCATTGGACATTGCATCTCACCCAAAGTGAGGTATTCTCATGCAACATTCGGATAAGGAGAAAGAGCCGACCATCAATGGAGGAATTGGCAAATTTACTCCCCAAGCGCTCCCTAGAAATGGAGTCGAACCCTGCCTTAAAAGCTGCGTAAAGTGGTGAATACTTTTCAGCCAGATGTTGTAGAACTTGGGCGTGATCAAGAGTCATCTGAATGGACCTAAACCTCGCTTGTTACTCCCTTAGTATGTTCCCCTGTTCCAACCAGTCCGTGAGATTAACATATAGATGTCTAGAATATAATTTATGAATAATGCTCAGCAGACTATTTGGTCGATAATTAGAAGGGTCAGAGTGTTGGCCTTCCTTATAGATGTGAACAATCACAATCACCAGACAAGATGGGTCCTGGGATGGTGACGATGATGGGAGATGGCCAGATCATGACATCTACTGAGGGGATCTGGTTGATGGGCTGAGGGTTGACATCAACCTGGGTTTCAAGCACTGCGGAGTTTGTCCTGCCTCCATAGCCTCCAATGCCTCAAAGCCGCCGAGGCTTACAGAACCTGCAGAGCCGAAACCGACCACTGGGTTGGAGGGCGAGATGGGATGGTGAAGGCTGGGCCCCAGTAAGCCATTGTGGGAGGCAGACCTGAAAGAAAAGATGTGGACATGGAACGTTGGAGGGATTGGGAAATGGAAGGCGATTGCACTCTTTGGAGAGGGTCAACTTGATCATGAACATACAACAGCTCCCAGTTCCTGCTCTTTGCCTCGTCCAAATTCCAATCAAAATTGGGAAACCCTTTCTTCTTCTTCTTCCGAGGGTGGAACCAGTGTTTAGGGATCTCCATTTGTTCCCTGTTGATTACCAAATCATATCGACTACTTTGGACATGCAGTTTGCTATGGCTTTCGGTTTCTTCTGAATCTTTGTACTACCCCCCTCGCACTGTATTACCAATTCACTGAGCAAACAATACAAAACCAAAGCTATTTTTGTGACAGTTAAGCAGATAATGGGGATGGCAATCCCTTTGTGTCGTCTTCTGCTGTGGATACGGACCATCCACTGCAGAAACGCATATCATGGTGTGATGGGTCACCTCAAGGGCTGAAGTCTTGCAGCTCTGATCCACTTTCCAGGATCCGTGTCTCTTTTCTCTTCCCATAAAAACATGCCCACGATTTTCAGATGGACAGAAAGTCTATCTTGTGAAAACTGGGGCTGAATATAAAAACTGGAGAAGATGCTTGAGGTGGTTGAGATGGCATCTATTTATTCTTGAAAATTTACTGTTGATGTGTTAATCCTTGGGGAAGAAACCCCTCAAGCACAGTGGGAGATGGAGCCATTGTCAGGTCTGCCTTGCATGCCAAAGGTCCTCCGTTCAATCTCCAGCATCTCCACCAGGAAGGGCTGGGAAAGACCATGGAGACTTGGTCTCACCTGAAACCACAGAGAGACCCTGCCAGTCAGAGTAGGCAATACTGACCTAGATGTACCAATTTTCTGACTCAGTAGACTGCAGCTTATTATGTTAAAGTCTTGAAAGGCTGGCTCCAAAAGTTAGCCTTCCATTCACAGAATGTGTTCTTCTGAAAATGGAAGGAGTGTGCTATCAACAGGACTCCTTCTTCCATGAACCCAAAACTCTCCATGATCCACAGGGGGAGGTTGGCTTCAAAGGTACCTTCCTGTTCATCTAAGACACCTTTCCGTAAGTGGAAGGATTCTTCCATACACAGAAAAATCCTTTCTATGAGTGGAAAAACACACCTTTGGATCCAGCCTCGCCTTCAGTGCCAACCCCAAGAACCAATAAGAATAGAAGCTGGTCTAGAGAAGACTACGGGAAGAGAAACATACTAAATTCTCTGAAGAGCAAAAGTCAAGAGATGCTGTGAGAGTCGAGTGATCTGTTGGCAGGTCTTGGAAGAGCGAGTCCTTTTATACAGTTTTTGACAGCATCCCTAGTGGTTAGTGGTCAACAATTTAATTAAGATACATATTTGTTATACTATCAATACGTTACGAGCGATGGGTTCATTTCCATCTTGTTTTTGCTTGCTTATGCAGGGTAAGGTGAACAGGGGAGAACATCCTGATCTGAAAAAGGGACACCACCATGTCCTCATTTGAATTCACCACGGCATTTTATTTGATTAAGTAAATTGCATCAAGTGTTCATGACAACCCCATGCTTTGTCATGAACCCTGCTGCCCATTAAGATCATCTCGAGAGGTTCGTTTAGGGTTGCCGCCAGCTCGTCTGGTAGCTAAATGGGACATGACTGGGACGTGACCGGGACATGACCGGGACGTATCTCCATGTATGTTACTTAGATAGCTGCAACCACTAAACTCTGAACTCTGTAAGTGGAATGGTAGTTTCCTTAGTGCTTAGTGCTAAAGAATCACAGACCCCAACAAATTGTTTCATTCATCTCATCCTGACTCAGCTTATCTACCTGTAAATCAACCACTGATGGCCACTTCAGGAATCAACAAAAATTTGAAATCTACTCTTTGGGGTGTCCCACATTGTTTTGAATAGGATTTTAACGGAGTATATAATAAGGTTTCTTGATTTTTGGATAGGGGCGTAGCAAGGTTGGAGTGGGCCCAGAGACAAGATTTTAAAATGTGCCCCCCCCCGAAGCTCAGCTGGTGAATGAAGTAAAGAAATCTTAAATGAAGCTGAATAATGGTAACAAAAAGCATAGTAAAATTTATAGATATAGATATAACACACCTATGTGTCACAATAGAACATCATCCTAAATTATTTTTTAAAAGGGTTTGTAAATTGTGGATGATGTAAGTCATTTATTGGTAATAGAGAAAGACATGCTGCTCTGGGAGCTCCAAGTCTTAACACCCACATCAATTTCAGAGAATGAATACAATTGAAGGAAGCCTGGGTGAGTGCGTGGCTGGGGGAATCAGTCATGTTACTTGCCTCTGGGGGGCCCCCAAGGCAGTGGGCCCCCAGACAACTATCTCCACTTGCCCTATTATAGTTACGCCCCTGCTTTTGGAGATGTAATCTTGAAAACCATGTTTGTTTCAAAGGAATTAAGTCAGCAAAGAATTCTGATGACTGGTCAGTTAGCATATAAAACACAATCTAATGACCAAAGTTTCAACCGCATCAAAAAGCTGTGTCATGTTGAACCAGGAAGAAGAGGTTCGGAATGAAATTTCTCAGGGAGTTTTCCTGTATAGCCCCAGCTGTTGTTCTACTGAAATATCAACCAAAGAGAAATTCATAATGAATATCATAGTTCCTCCCAAAGGGCGGAGGCAGGAACGGGGACGGGGACTTCTGTAAACCTTCAAGGGAAGCCTAAATTAATTTCTGTAAAGGAAGGGGACATTTCACAGTAGGGTTCTGCATTTTTTTGACCCAGTCATCCCTTATGAAAAGTGACTCCCACACCCCACTTGGTGGTAGTTTGGATAGACTGTGAAATGGGACAAAAACAATTCATCCATTCAGAGTGAGGGCAAGAATCAATGCCCTCACTCTGATCTGGCTTTGGGAAATCACCACACAGCCAAATTTGATTGGCCATCTGGTAATAACCAAGCTGGCAAGAGAATCCCTGATAGGTTGTCCCACCTCAGCAGCGAAAAGAAGAACTCTAATCTGAAAATCACAGTTAAGCAGCTCCTGAGAAGGGGACAGTGAAGAGGAGTGCCCCTCGTTATTATGGTGACTGAGATGGGGGGGGATATATTGTCTTGTCCCATGTCCCTGGTGGTAGGCCAAGCCCCCTTCCAAGACCAATTCCTGCAAGCTTTCAAAATGTGTGGGGTTGGGGAGAAGGAAAGGCTTCCAGAAGCCTTCTCTTGAAAGGGAGGAGAATCACTCCTCGCAAAGCTTGGCAGGGCCAGATTGCACCCAAAGAGGCAGATATGAGGGGCATTTTACCACCCTGTTCATGCCCCAATCATCTGCCGCCTGAGGCAATTGCCTCCCCTTGCCTCATGAAAGGACCATGAATGAAAGAGAATCAAAAAATTAAAAAATTGGAAGAGGTGGGTCCTTTGGATAATGTTTTGATCACAAATGTTAATGTTTTGATCACCCCGAGCTCTCTTTTCCCAAATGAAAATATTCACCACCCAACACAGCTCAGTCTTCATTTTGAGCATGTAAATTTAACCCTGGGAATCTGTGTTCAGGCTTGCATGCAGGGGTATCCATTCTGAAATGAAATGAACACATGCATACATTCCAGGAGCAGTAAAATGAGTATTGTGTTCTGAATGCGTTCCTCCTCTGTGAACCAGGACATGCTGAACGCTGCATGGGCATAGGCAGAACCAAATGTATTATTACATTTGAAATGTGATGCTACAAAACCAGAGATGACGTTCATACTGAAGGAAGGCCATGCCCGTCTTCAGGGCTCCTGGCCTTCCTTTCTGTTCTTAACAACTTGTCCCAGTCAGAAAAACAACTCCGGTTGTTCCCAAATTATCTTCTGGAGAGAACCAGAAATGCCAGCTGCCCAGAGGGATGAAATGCGTCGATTTCAAGGAACTACAGAGGAACAGAAAATCATCATCTTATTCTCAGTCTTTTGCTTAAAGCAGCAGGAATTGTCTACAACAAAAACAACAACTATTTATATACCGCTTTTCGACAAAAATTTCCAAAGCGGTTTACAGAGAGAAATAATAAATAAATAAGATGGCTCCCTGTCCCCAAAGGGCTCACAATAATAAACAAAGAAACATAAGATAGACAACGGCAACAGCCACTGGAGGTCCTGTGCTGGGGGTGGATAGGGCCAGTTACTCTCTCCCTGCTAAATAAAGAGAATCACCACGTTAAAAAGGTGTCTCTTTGTCCAGTTAGCAGGGGAGTTCTACAGTATAACACATTGTCTATAACACATTGTCCATCTCCACCGTAAGGCCTAATTCAGTCATTTCTTGGACCCGACATCCCACAGAAAGAGAAATATCTGGATTACCCCCTTGAAACATATTACCTCAGTGCTGTTCCATATACACTTACTTCTGGTTCTGAAGCCCAGTTCAGCACTAGTGTTCATCCAGACTGCCTTAAATGATTTAGGAGGAATAGATCTGAAGGACAAATTCTTCCCACCATGTGATGCCCCCATACTGAGGCTGTTGGCATGACCAGAGATCCCTGGGCAGGAGAGGGTTAAACTGAGGAATGGTTTAATTGGGGAACCATGCATGCATGTGTCAGTTGGGGAACCTTGAACTCACCTGACCTAGCTGTGCCGAAGCTGAGTAGCCCAGATTCGCTACCCAGGTTAAAAGGAAGGTAGGAAGGCAACCAAGACTGTCCTACCCTTTCTTTGGTTATCTGTGAGTACAATTTGACATAAATGTGGCTTGGGCTGCCAGCAGCCATGTTTCTCATAGAGTTCTACAGTACTGAGGTCTGACTCTTCTGTGCTCCATGTTGCATTATGGGATACTGGAGGACGGAGCTCAGATTTTCTTCCCTCCTGGAGAGCATGGCACCCCAGTCGTCTAGGGGGTTGGGTAAGATCATACGACAGGCCTGAGGCATGGGCCTGTCTCCCCTCCACCCCACCCCACACATGGTCGTGAGAACAGGCTCACTGTGTTGGTCATCGGTGCCTTCTCTGTGGTGACCCCGCCTCATTAACAGTGTTTCAGTGGGTCGCCCAGACATTTTTCTTCCACTGTGGTTTTAGGCTGCAGTCCAAAATCGATTCTAGGAAAGCCTGAGAAAGACTCTTGTATGTACTCTCAAGAGCTGCTGCCAGTCGTTGTAGACAATATTGAGTCTAATGGACCGAAGTTCAGACTCAGTAGGCAACTGGGCAATGGGAATATTTTAACATTTGTTTGTTTATTTCTTTAACATATTTATATACCACCCAAAACGCAAGCCTCTGAGCGGTTTACGACAATACAATAAAAACAACAAATTAAAAGGTGAAAACATAACAATATGAAACATAATGTTGCTTTTAATTAAACTTTACATATCAAGCAAAATATCCAGCAGAGTTGTAATTACCTTGAAAGCAATCAAAGAGAATTATTGAATTGAAAGGAACGAGTCCTACTCAGCAAATAATAACAGGTTTTTTTCTAGAATAATTTGTGCTAATCCAAGCATTCGAGTGAGAAGCTCAACAAGTCGCTAATTAAAGCTCTGGACAAAAAGGGACTTTCCCCAAGGATAGGAAAATGGTATATAAGCATGGCCAGTTCCTTAGATTCTCCAACAGCTTTTCTTGACTTGCACCTTCTCATGTCTTCTCGGATAAGGTAAGTCAAACAGCACAGGGAAACTTCTTACATGGAAAAGAAACGCTGTGTTGAAAGATCTTGAGCTGGTGTACAACATCAGATGTACTTGGACTCCTATCCTGGCTGGGGTTGCCTCTGAGGCTGGAAGTGGCCTATTGCCATAAGCTGGTAGCCATTGATAGACCTGTCCCCCATGAATTTCCCTAAGCCATCCAAGATGGCGGCCATCACTACCTCCCAAGGCCAGACCAGTGGTCCATCTAGCTCGGTACTGTCTACAATCTTTAAGATTTCATTTAAAATATTTGCATCAGAATATTTCTATTTGGAACAGAGCTGCCCCAACCAGAAATACCACTCATCTAAAGAGCCAAGGTTTTACTGGCTTTCTCAAAGCTGTGATGGAGATGGAGGAGTGGATCCTACTGGGAGAACATTCCCAAGTCTTGCTACATGCAATTTTAGAATATTTTTAGTTTTATTTTATTTAATATATTTCTATACTGCCTAAAACGCAAGGCCTCGGGGCGGTTTACAAAACAATAAAAACAGCCAATAAAAGATTAAAACATTTCAACACATTAAAAAGTTAAAACTCTTAAAACACAATTAAAACAATCAAAACAATTAAAACAGTATCTAATTAAAAGCCTGGGTGAACAAATGCATTTCGACTGCCCTTTTAAAAGTTGTAAGAGATGGGGAGGCTCTTATTTCAGTGGGACGTATGTTCCAAAGCCTTGGGGCAACAATGGAGAATGCCCGTCCCCGAGTAGCCACCAGACGAGCTGGTGGCAACTGAAGATGAACCTCTCCAGATGATCTCAGTGGGCGATGTGGTTAATAGCAAAGAAGACATTCTCTTAAATACCCAGGGCCCAATCTGTTTAGGGCTTTATAGGTTGTAACCAAAGCCTTGTACTCTGCCCGGAAACTTACTGGCAGCCAGTGTAGATCTTTTAAGATAGGAGTGATATGGTCTCTCCGAGATGACCCAGAGACCAACCTGGCTGCCGAGTTCTGGACTAACTGCAGTTTCCAGACTATGTACAAAGGCAGCCCCACATAGAGTGCATTGCAGAAGTCAAGTCTGGCGGGGACCAGCAGATGTACTACTGTTCTGAGGCCATTTATCTGCACTATTTTATATTTTATGACAAATGATTTTGTCGTAAATGACAAAAGTATTGTACGAGCATTTCTTAATTCATTGGGTTTTCTGTGTAGGGAGGGTTTCCATCGGGTACCAACAAAGGCCAACCAGATGCCTCCAGGAAGTCCAGAAGAGAAGCATGAAAGCAAAAGCCCCGGATCTCCCCTGTGACTGGGATAAGAGGCCCTAACTCGAAGGTAGATCATCTGCCTTGAATGCGGAACCCAGGTTCAATTCTTGGCAGTGTCTCCAGGTAGGGCTGAGAGAGACTCTTGCTCAAAACTTTGGCGAAGCCGCTGCCAGTCCATTCAGACAATACTGAGCTAGATAGACCAAAGGAACGACCTGGTATAAGGCAGCTTAATATGTTTCTGAGAAGGAACATAAAATAATAGCCCCTGTTTCCCCCCTGTGGCTGGCATCCAATGACACACAAAACCTGCACGTCATGTCAGCCTCACACTATGCTGAAGAACAACAGATTCAAGGTGGGAGAGCCACCAAGCTCTATAGCAACGAGACCCGATCAAAACACCACAAAGAAAATGGACTTATTGGCTGCTCTGAGAAGATGCAGTGAAGACAAGTTGAATGAAGCTGATGGAAGGACAGAGGGAACACATAGCTTTTTCCTACAGGTCCCCCAGCCTCCCTTGTGGTTAGGATGCTCCAGCTAACATTCTCCAGCTAACGTCACTCCATGATGTCACTCCATGCTCCAGTTAATGTCACTCCAGCTAACATTCGGCTGGGTTGCTGACTCTTCTTCTTCCCAGGGAAGAAGTTCTTTCCACAACTTTGACTCAGTAGAAGGCAGCATCCAATGTGGATAGATACTATGTGGGTATCTTGAAAGGTGAGAATGAGGGCTGGGGAAACAGGGAAGTGCTAAGGAGTTACTACAGCAGCAACATAAGGAGGGCTCTGGTGGATTATCTCAATGGTGGGTTTAGTACAGCACCCTGTTTCCCAGATCAGACAATCAGATACTTCTAGGAAGCCAACCAGTAGAATCAAAAAGCAATAGACTTCCTTCACTGTTGGTTTCCCCAGCAACTGACGTCCTCAGTCCACGGAGTATGTTCTGAGCATGCTCCCTTTGGTTCTTAAAATAAACAGGTCTTCCCAGGGTGGGCCGGTAAGGATGGAGGGACGGCTGCATCTTGGGGAGGAGTGACTGCCCTCTAGTGGCTATGGGCCTGCTTGCAGTGGAGTGTTAGTTATAAGTTACCACATCATTGCTTCTTCTTCCATTGGATGGTTTCAATTCCTCACCTACGTTGCCTCAGCACTCTATACTGCATGCTAGCGAGGTAGGTATACAACCACCCCAGAGTGCATCTGGGGTCCTGAGGTTCAATAAGAGACCCTTGCACAAGCCCTCAAGTGATAGATGGTGATACGGATGGTCAACATGGTGATACGGATGAAAAAGGAGGAAAGGGGAACAGGCTGTGTGCCCTGGAAGGAATTTGGTATTAATGTCAACTTGGAGAGGGGAGGGACATCTCATGGTGTTTCCAAGTGAGGGCCAAGAAGGAATCCTTCAGCTACAGCCTGCACTGAAGCTTCTGGAGGGTCCCAGAGCATGTTCTAAAAGCACTTGTTATAGCCACTTTGGTGATGCTAAGCAGGATTTGGTGTGGTCAGTGCCTGGATGGGAAGCTCAAGGATGCCACTTTTGAGGTTGGGGCCATAGATCAGTGATGGAGCATCCGCCTTGCACGTAGAAGGCTGCCGTTTCAGTCCCTGGAAGCATCTCCGGGTAGGGCAGGGGAAAACTCCGGCCATAAGCCGTGGAGAGCTGCTGCCAGTTAGAGTAGACACTACTGAGCTAGATGGACCACGAGTCAGACTCTGTCAAAGGCAGCTTCCTGTGTGTTCCTAAAAGACTGCCATGTCCCCCGTAAGTTTTCATTCAGACAGAAGGGTTTCTGAGCTACCGAGACTCACGGAAGCATCTTTTCCCAGAAATCAGAGCTGCCAGTTCAAAAACCAAGAGAACACGAATTGCAAAAATGCAGCAGAAGCTTAATTGAGAATGTGAAGGAAATGGCATCATATTAGAGGCGGCTGGGAGACAGAAGGAAATGGATGAATTCATTTTGAGGACAGCAGAGCAAAGTAGTGGGTGAAGAAGGGCGCCCAGTCCCCTAAAAGTCCAGGCCTGGATTTCAGCGATGCCTCAGTCTGAGGGTTGCCGGTTCCTGGTCACTATGATCAGTCCTTTGAAGTTATTGGGTCTATTGGCAGATACTCCCAAAGGGTCCCAGGAGAGAGCTTCTTCCAAGATATTCACCCCACCACTGGCCCAGAGCTCTGTAACCCAGACCACCCCCCAGGCACTCTTTTTTCACTCTTTCTGCTTGTTAAGCTCATTTTGGCCCAGGGAATAAAGAGGTTTCAGCAGCAGCATCCCTATAGAAGCTCAGGTGGAGTGATGGAGCATCCTAACCGCAAGGGAGGCTGGTGGACCTGTATAAAAGCAGGGCATTCCCTCTGTCCTTCCATCAGCTTCCTTCGACTCTCCTGTCTTCACTGCATCTTCTCAGAGAAGCCGGTAAGTCCATTTTCTTGGTGGTGTTTGGATAGAGTCTCGTTGACACAGAGCTTGGTGGATCTTCCACCTTGCGTCCTCTGTTCTTCAGAATATAGAGCAGTTGACAGCTAGGCTAGGATTAATGTGCCACTGAATGCCAGGCACTCGGGAGCAAAAGGGGAAAGGGGCTATTTCCATTTCGCCCTGCTTGCGAACATCTCAGTAGTATCTTGTTGTCCAGTGATGGAAACAGGAGGCTGAACTGGAAGGATTTTTGTCTGATCCAGCAGTTCTCTTATGTTTATTCTCATAGAAACATAGAAAAGCCACATCTGCACTCCTTTGTCCTCACCTCCATACAAGAGGGTTCCCATCAGGGTTTTCTCTAACAGGAATCCCCTGATGTTGTTGACTACAACTCCAGTTATCCCCAAGTATGAGGCATTGCAGCTGAGAATTTGGGAGTTTTAGTCAACAACATCTGGGAATCCCTGTTAATGGGAACGCTAGTTGCCACCCTGAACCTTGGGTGGCTTGAACAAAGAAAGGTGAAACATTTCTCAGCTTGAAGTACACTCCATCAAGACAGTCACAAACCTTTCTGCTTCTATGTTGGGGTCTTTTTGGATTCGTATCAAGGAGAAACTTGGGAGAAATGTCTCTGAGGGTTCCGTCCCATCCCTGAGTGAATGTCAATTCACCGTAATGTGTTGTTCATGCATTTCTGTTTCAGACTCATCTCCATATCCCTAGTAATGTCTGTCATCTCCACGGGTCGTGTTTTTTTCAGTTTAGGCCCCATTTTTCGAGGCCCTACCTATTATGGTTGCCTTGGCTCTGGTGTTGCTGCTGGCGCCTTGGGCGCTGTAGGAGGCATCACAGGCTCCGGAGAGCTTGGCACCCTGGCTGTGGTCAACCCTTTACCCATCAACCGGATCCCCCCAGAATAAGTCATGCTCATGCCACCTGACTTCGTCTGGACCATCCCAGGACCCAACATATACTCTAGTGGCAAGCCGGTCTATGTGGAAGTCATCATAATGACCAGGAACTGGCAACCCTAAGTCTGAGGAATTGCTGAAATCCAGCCCTGGACTTTGAGGGGACTGGGCGCCCTTCTTCTCCCACTACATTGCTCTGCTATCCTCAATATGAATTCATCGATTTCCTTCTGTCTCCCAGCTGCCTCTAATATGATGCCATTTCCTTCACATTCTCAATAAAGCTTCTGCTGCATTCTTGCAATATGTCTTCTCTTGGTTTTTGAACTGGCAGCTCTGATTTCTGGGAACAGCTGCTTCCCTGAGTCTTGGTAGCCCAGAAACCCTTCTGACTGTGACTTTGACTGTGACTGAGACTGTGACTGTGACTGTGACTGGCCGGAGCTCTCCAGGGCTTCCGGCTGGAGTTTCCCCCCGCCCAACCTGGAGATGCTGCCAGGGACTGAAACGGCAGCCTTCTGCATGCAAGGCGGATGCTCCATCACTGATCGATGGCCCCAACCTCAAAAGTGGCGTCCATGAGCCTCCCATCCAGGCACTGACCACACCAAGACCTGCTTAGACCTCCCCAAGTCACCCCCACCCCTGCATTGGTGGACAGGCTGGACTTCTCTTGTCTGCCTGGCCCTATGCCAGGGCCTGCGGCCAGGCAGCAGTTGGAGGGAGGGCCTCCCCTGCCAGGGAAGAAGGATCCTCCCGTGGCAGATGTGGAGGTGTTGTAGGTGGAGCCAGCTTCCAGTCCAGCCAAATCCATCTTGCTGCCCTCCCGGTGGGGGGTGGGGGCCCCAAGTAATTTTTGAATCCATTCTCACTTGCTACCAGAGAATCTACCCTCAAAACACCTAAACAACCACAAATCCCAGTACCCCATGGGCTTTTGGGTATGGGGGTGGTTGGCACCCTATGTGCATTGCATCATCACTTGCTCTGGGGCACCGGGACTGTTCGATGTTCAAAGGTGGGGGTCACACTTAAAGGGGCAGGGGAGGGTGCACTTACCCCTTACTCTGCTTTCCCCCCACTGATGCCCAGTATTTCTCATATCCTACCCGGTGGCAGCATACTTCCCTGCTGCCCCGTTTGTTCTTCGGCAGGAAATGGCCAGAAGAAGCTGGACCTGAACATGGACACACACGCGTGCCAGCTACTTCCAGCCAAAGAGCAGAAAGGGTGGCAGGGAAGTACGCTGCTGCCCCGTAGGACTTGGGAAATACCTGGTGCCAGCAGGGGGGCAAATGGAGGGAGGGGTAAGGGCACCCTCTCCCACCAGTAAGGTGCGACACCCGGCCGCCATTGAGCCACCCACACCTGGTTCCATGCAGATCTCTAACTCTTAGTCCATCTAGCTCAGGATTGTCTACACTGACTGGCAGCAGCTCCAGAGGCGTAACTAGGGAAAATGGCGCCCAGGGCAAGCACTGAAATCCCCCCCCCCCGCCGTGCGCTCCCCCCCCCCCGCTGCCCCCTTAGCTAAGCAGTGTCCACCCTGGTTTGCATTTGAATGGGAGACTAGAAGTGTGAGCACTGGAAGATATTCCCCTCAGGAGATCGAGCCACTCTGGGAAGAGCATCTAGGTCCCAAGTTCCCTCCATGGCAGCATCTCCAAGATAGGGCTGCAAGAGACTCCTGCCGGCAACCTTGGAGAAGCCGCTGCCAGACTGGGTAGACAATACTGAGCTAGATAGACCAATGGTCTGACTCAGTATATGGCAGCTTCCTATGTTCCTAAATACTACTGCAGCACACACACCAGACACCTGTCCCATCCTGACACTCAGCCAACTTCCATAATCAATATCACACACACACACACACACACACACCACAACTGCCTACTCCTAGATTTACAAGGAATACAAGCCACACCTAATGGCACAGCAGGGAAGTAACAACTTGCCTAGGGAGCAAAAGATTGCGGGTTCGAATGGAAACACCTATATAGGACTGCCAACTCTGACTGAAGCGATATGTTGGGGAACCCCCCCCAATATTTCACAATATCAAGCCATTTACATCTCTAGGATAGTTTTCAATAGTATCCTAGTGATTCATGCCATTTCCTGGAGATTCATGCCAACTACATCCATGACGGTATTTGCTGCAAAAAGTGGAGTCATAATCACAGAAATTGTCACTGCATGTCCCTCATGAAACAATCTTTCTTCACAAGGGCAAACATGTGTGTTAAGAAATTGAATAGTACAAACAAACCATAATTTTATCTTTATGTATACACACAGATACACACGCAGAAGTGTGGCAAATAAGGATAAACACACACAGAGAGAAACAGTGTTCTCTCTCTCTCTCTCTCTCTCTCTCTCTCTCTCTCTCTCTCTCTCTCTCTCTGCCAGAACCTACATTTTCAGTTATAGCTTTTGCATTCAAATACATTCAGTTTGAGAGAGAAAGAGGGAGAGATTTAAAATAAGATCATTAAAAGTAAGCAAATCTGTATGTATTGTCTGTGCACAAAATCCTCAACATTTTCAAATAACATATTAATAGAAAAATACAATTATTGAGATTGTCTGGGAAAACACCTTGCCCTAGAAATTATGAAAGCACTGTGTTCAAAGGACATGGAAAATAACCCCCCTTTCTTTATAGACCTTTCCCCATGGGATTTGGCATAAGACAGACTAGAGAATTTCTAAGAAATGTCCGGTTTTCTTTACTTTGTTCTGAACAGAAACAACTTTGGCTCAAAAGGTAAATTCGATTGACTGTAGATTTTACTAAATGCGAATTTAGTGGTGCAAGCAAAGGGAAACCGAGAGTCTACTAAATAGGACTACGTTTTACAACCCCTTTCTTCCCCCTTCGTTTTTTTGATAAGCACTTAAGAGAAGCCTATTCACTGGAAGCTGCCAATTCTTTTATTTACAATGAGAACATCACCGGAGGCTCCACCCCAACAGCCCACCAGCGTGGGCTCCAAGCCAGCCCCTGCCTGGGAGATTCTTCTTCCGTCCAGCAAGAAAGGGCCACCGGGACCAAGTCTCAGTTAAGAGAGTTCCTCCCCGCTGCCCCATTACTCTTAAATGATTCACAGGCTAATGTAATTCCCGCTTTCTACCCAGTTTACCTTGAAGTCTTTTGAGAGAGACCGATATCTACTTTTCGTTCAATTGATGGCTCTCAGACTCTCTCTCGGTAGCAGGTGGTGTTCTTCCTGTTCGAGGGAGGGAGCGGCCGGCAACGTGGCAGTGCGGCTTGCAATGCAACCATTTACTGAAACTAATAGCAAGGGAGTTAGGGGATCCGGCAGCGCTGCGGCTTGCATACATTACCAGCAAGCCGCCATTATTGGGGAGGAAAGGACAGGCACGGACGCCGATGGCAGCTACACACAGCAGGGAGGGGTTCAACACCATCCTCTGCTTTACAATTCAGTCTTGCACAGGGGTGGGGAAGCAGCTTTTGGTAACACTTTGGTTTGGGCTTGGAGGAAATCCAGCTTTTTGGTTGTGGCATGCGTGACTGGGGGGGAGTTGCCGCGAGGCGGGGAGTGAGCGTCCATCAGCGGAGTGATATGAATGATGAAGAAAGGTCCGTTGACGAAGCAGCAAGCAGGCAGGTACTGCAACTTTAGGCGCCCGTGCCCGCGCCGTTGCACCCAGGAGCAAGGGGGGGCCGCCAGGACCCGGGGAGGGGGAGGGGGACTGCTCAATGCGTCCCACACTGCTGTGCACAAAAAAAAAAAATTTGTGAAAGGCAGGAGCAAGGTGGTCCAACAAGGTGGCGCCTGGGGCACGTGCCCCCCCTGCCCCCCCCATCGTTACACCTATGAGCAGCTCTCCAAGGTTTCAAGCAGGGATCTTTCTCAGCCCTACCTGGAGATGCGCCCAGGGACTGAACCTGGGTCCTTCTGCATGCCAAACAGATGCTCTACCACTGAGCTTCTGTTGCATCCGGACAGTTAGGCAAACTCAAAACCTTTGTACATGAAGATGACTCAAGATTGTATCTGTCCATTCCTCTGGTCAGCATGGGCCCAGACCGGTCCGGAGGCCATTGTAAAGGCCTCCGGACGGATCTGGCATGGTCCGGACCTGGGCGGTCAGGTTCGGGTGGGGGGGTGCCTTTAAGAGCGGGGGGAGGTTTTACTTACCCCTCCTGCTGCTTTCCTGCTCTGGCATCGTAATTTCAGTAGTAATTGGTGCGGCAGGATACCTCTCTGCCACCCCTTCCCAACTTTGGCTAAAACTCCCAGGAGTCCTTTGCACGTGCGCACGTCAGAGAGATGTGAAGCACGCGCATGAAGTGCACTCACGCAAAGGGCTCATGGGAGTTGTTCATAGCGACAGCGGGGAAGGGGCGGCAGGGAGGTATCCTATTCCTGCCTCCCCAATTACTACTAAAATTACGGCGCCAGAACAGAAAAGCGGCAGGAGGGGTAAGTAAATACTCCCCCTGCTCTTAAAGCCACCCACATCCCAGTGCTGGACTGCAGTTTGGCGGATCCGTGCACACCCCTATCCTCTGGCAGGGGGCCGAGGGTGGGCTGTCACATCCCTACAGATGTGTGGGTAGCCTATTTTTGAGCATTGTATGGGGTGTCTGCCCCAGAAGGAATGTCCCTTTCCCTATAGAATTTCAACCAATTTGGCACTCAGTTTCCCTTAAGGAGGTCTCTAGTTTAGTGACCCAACCCAAACCGGGTAAGACCCCAGGGTTGGATCAGATACCCTCTGCACTGTTAAAATCAAATCTTGAATGGTGGGCTCCTGTACTTGCAAGATTCTTTACTTATATGGATTGTACTGCCCGTTTCCCAGAGGAGTAGGGTACAACTGTGATTGTTCCCATCTATAAGGAAGGCCAACACTCTGACCCGTCTAATTATCGACCAATCAGTCTGCTGAGAATTATTCATTAATTATATTCTAGACCTCTATATGTTAACTTCACGGACTGGTTCAGTCCAGCAGTTCTCTTATGTTTATTCTCATAGAAACATAGAAAAGCCACATCTGCACCCCTCTGTCCTCATCTCCATACAAGAGGGTTCCCATCAGGGTTTTCTCTAACAGGAATCCCCTGATGTTGTTGACTACAACTCCAATTATCCCCAAGTATGAGGCATTGCAGCTGGGGATTTGGGAGTTTTAGTCAACCACATCTGGGAATCCCTGTTAGAGGGAACGCTAGTTGCCACCCTGAAACTTGTGTGGCTTGAACAAAGAAAGGGGGGAAATTTCTCAGCTTGAATTATACTCCATCAAGACTGTCACAAACCTTACTTACTTTCTTTATTTACGGTCAGTGACCAAAAGAGAAATGTACAGTCATTAAAAACTCAAAATCACATAAAATCCTTAAAATAAGAAAATTATATATATATATATATATATATATATATATATATATATATATATATGGCAAGTTTTTTTTAAAAAAACAAGAATACCCTCATGAGTTTGAGACTCTTATTTTAAAAGCCACATACCAGAACTTAGCAACTGTTTTGGAGATTACTGAATCTTCATCGGCTAATAAGTACTTTAGAAGAAGATCCCCTTTTTTCCCCATTCAAATTATTTAGCAAGGGATGGATTAATTGCTGCCTTACATCCTGGTAAAGTGGACATTTTAATAAGATATGGGCCATTGACTCGATCTCCTGGCCACAAGGACATATGCACTTTTCATAGGGCAATTTGTTATACTTCCCATATAAAAGCGCTGAAGGGAAGGCATTAAACCTCGCCCTAGAGAAAGCCCATCTATGACTGCATTGAGTAATCGTAAACAAGTAGGTAGCTGGGCTTAAGTCTGTCTTTAGCTGTACAGATTTGTAAAATTGAGGTAAAATAGCCCTCTCATTTTGTATTTCTATATCGACCTGTCTTTGCTGCACCAATATGCGAGCTGTAGTCGTACCAGCCTCCAGCAGTAAAGCGGGAGATAATGCGCAGCAAGAAAGCTTGTGCATTATTTCCTTGCACCAGGATGCTTGTGGCTCTGCTGCCAGTAATTTGGGGATTAATCCTGTTGGGGAAAGATGCAGTTTTATCCAATAGTTGATTGATAACATCCAGGCCTTGGACTCCAGTTTGAGAATGCCCGCCTCTGAGCGGATCACTGGGTTGGACACACTGTTGGGGGTGCCAAATAGCTTCCTCAAGAAACCCGTTTGGATTTTTTCTAGTTTGCCAAATTTTGCATACATCCCCAATTGGGCTCCATAAAGTATTTGGGGAACCACCTTGATTTTGTAAAGTTTGATTGCTGCCGAGATATAATTCCGCCCCTGAGACCAGAAAAATCTCATTATTGCTGCAATATTGTGCTTAGCCACTTCGGCCATTGAGCTAATGTGAGCATTCTTGAAGCCATTAGACTGAAAGGTTATCCCTAAATATTCAAATTGTTTGACCTGGTCTATTTGTGACCATCAATTGACCAATTATAACTTCGATTACCCTTACCAAAACAAACTATTTTCGTTTTAGTATAATTTATTACTATCTGTTCTTCTTTACAAAAACCAACCAACACATCCAAGGCTTTCTTCAAGCCTATTCTGCTCTGAGACAGAATCACTGCGTCATCAGCGTACATTAAGATTAGTATGCGTCTATCTGATAGCTTGGGCGCATGAATATCTGTTTGTTGTAGACGCTGAATTAAATTGTTCACATAAAAGTTAAATAAAAATGGCGCAAAAATGCAGCCCTGTCTGACTCCCTTATTTGTTGGAATCTTATTTGAGAGATGACCAGCAGGGCTGAGGCGGACGGAGAGAGTTGATTTTTCATGAAGCCTAAATAATAGTAGTAATAATCTCTTGTCAGTTGATGTGTTAAGTAATTTCGACCAAAGGATACCTCTTGAGATGGAATCAAATGCCATCTGGAAATCAATGAAAGCTGCAGATAATGGGATTTTATTGGTGCAAATGTATATTTCTATTAAATATTGAAGCACAATACAGTGGTCCATCACTGATCTCCCAGGTCTAAAACCTGCCTGCTCTTGTTCCAGAACGTCCTCCCGGCCCATCCACTCACAAAGTTTGAGGCACAAATGCATAACGTACAGCTTACTGATGACACTGAGGAGACTTATCGGCCTGTAGTTCAAAGGGTCACCCCACGCTTCTTTTTTATATATCGCAACAACAACCGCTGGGCCCCAATCAGCGGGGATGTGGGTTGTTTGGTCTATATAGGTGAATAATGCAGCTAAGATTGGCGCCCACCAATCTTTGTTTACTATCAAAATGTTGGGGGTCTTTGTGAATTTGTACCAAGGAGAAACTTGGGAGAAATGTCTCTGAGGGCTCCGTCCCATCCATGAGTGAATGTCAATTCACTGTAATGTGTTGTTCATTCATTTCTGTTTCAGACTCACCTCCATATCCCCAGCAATGTCTGTCATCTCCATGGGTCGTGGCTTTGGCAGCTTGGGCCCCCTATTCAAGGCCTAGCCTATTATGGATTCCTTGGCTCTGGTGTTGGTGCTGATGCCCTGGGTGCTGTAGGAGGCAGCACAAGCTCCGGAGAGCTTGGCACCCTGGCTGTGGTCAACCCTCAATCCATCAACCAGATCCCCGCAGCAATTCCGGATCCGGCCACCCCCTTTTTTTGTGACAGTCCCAGGACCCATTTTCCACTAGCTGCGAGACAGTAAATGTGGAAGTCATGATAATGACCAGGAACCGGCAACCCTAAGTCTGAGGCATGGCTGAAATCCAGGCCTGGACTTTGAGGGGACTGGGCGCCCTTCTTCTCCAACTTCTTTGCTCTGCTATCCTCAATATGAATTCATCATTGTCCTTCTGTTTCCCATCTGCCTCTCATATGATGCCATTTCCTTCACATTCTCAATAAAGCTTCTGCTGCATACTTGCTGTCTGTTTTCTTTTGGTTTTTGAACTGGCAGTTCTGATTTCTGGGAACAGCTGCTTCCCTGAGTCTTGGTAGCCCAGAAACCCTTCTGACTGTGACTGTGACTGGCAGGAGCTCTCCAGGGCTTCCAGCTGGAGTTTTCCCCAGCCCTACCTGGAGATGCTGCCAGGGACTGAACCTGGGACCTTCTGCATGCCAAACAGATGCTCTACCACTGAGCTTCTGTTTCATCGGCACAGTTAGGAGAACTCAAAACCTTTGTACATGAAGACCACTCAAGATTGTATCTGTCCATTACTCTGGCAGGGGGCCTAGGCTGGGCTGTCACATCCCTGCAGATGTGTGGGTAACCTACTTTCGAGCCTTGTATGGGATGTCTGCCCCTGAAGGAATGCCCGCTTCCCAATAGAATTTCTACCAATATGGCACCCAGTTTCCCTCAAGGAGGTCTCTAGTTTAGTGACCCAACCCATACCCGGTAAGACCCTGGGGTTGGATCAGATACTCTCTGCACTGTTAAAATCAAATGTTGAATGTTGGACTCCTGTACTTGCAAGATTCTTTACTTATATGGATCGTACTGAGGAGTGAGGTACAATGGTGATTGTTCCCATCTATAAGGAAGGCCAACACTCTGACCCTTCTCATTATCGACCAATCAGTCTGCTGAGCATTATTCATAAATTATATTCTAGACATCTATATGTTAACCTCACAGACCGGTTGGAACAGGAAAACATACTAAGGCAGGAAGAGGTGAGGTTTAGGTACATTCAGATGACTCTTGATAAGGCCCAAGTTCTACAACATCTGGCTGAAAAGTATTCACCACTTTATGCAGCTTTTAAGGCAGGGTTTGACTCCATTTCTAGGGAGTGCTTGGGGAGTAAATATGCCAGTTTCTGCATTGATCATCAGCTGTTTCTCCTTATCTGAATGTTGCATGAGAACACTTCACTTTGGGTGAGATGCAATATCTAATGACACCTGACCCTGTCTGTACCCAGACAGAAGGGAGTCAAACAGGGATGCATGTATTTTTGCCCCTCTTCTTTTCAATCTTTATTTACGCTCTTGAATAACCCAGATTTCCACCCTCCTAAATTAGCCTTTAAATCTATCACAGTTCTGCTTCATGCTGATGATGCAGTTATTCTATCTAGATCATCACATCTGTTGACATGAGAAGAAGACTATTTATCTATAATTGTCCAAAAGTCTTAGATCATGAGTTTTGCTTAAAAAACAAACGAACTAAGAAAGATGTCTGGTGGATTAATGGGGATGTAATCAATCCAGAACTTTCACTCGAGGCACAAATGACTAGGCTCAGACTATCAAACTTCAGACACATTATACGAAGACCCAGCTCCCTTGAGAAGTCCATAATGCTGGGGAAAGTTGAAGGAAAGAGAAGAAGAGGACAACCAGCAGCAAGGTGGATGGACTCGATCACAACAGCAATGAATGCAGCACTGAGAAACCTGAAAGGCCAAGTTGAAGACAAATCATCCTGGAGAGAATCTATCTATGTGGTTGCTAAGAGTCAACACGACTTGATGGCACTTAATCAATCAATTGATCAAGTAAGGACTTATAAATACCTGGGAGTGGTTTTCAGTAAAAATGCTCTTTGGAGGGAGACTTCCTTCGCTGGTGGTTTCCCCAGCAGCTGGAGTCCTCGGTCCACGGAGTATGTTCTGAACATGCTCCCTTTGGTTCTGAAAATAAACAAGTCTTCCCAGGGTGGCCCAGTAGGGATGGAGGGATAGCTGCTTCTTGGGAGTGACTGCCCTCTAGTGGCTATGGGCCTGATTGCAGTGGAGTGTTAGTAGTAAGCGACCACATCATTGCTTCTTCCTCCTTTGAATGGTTCCAATCCTTCACCTATGTCACCTCAGCAAACTTTACCGCATGCTAGCGGGATAGGTGTGCATCCTACCCAGAGTGCAGCTGTGGTCCTGCGGATGATTGATTGATTGATTGAGTGATTTAGCAAATTTGTACACCGCCCCCAACTTTCATCTATGGGCGGTTACCAATGGCATAAAACCAGTTAAAAACATATACAAAAACTTAAAAACAATTTAACAATTTAAAAATAAACCAGAGATTAAAACAAAAATATATGGAAGCTGAGTAAGTTTTCATTCTTACAGAAGGGTTTCTGAGGACTCAGGGAAAAGACAGCTGGGAGACAGAAGGAAACCGAGGAATTCATATTGAGGATAGCAGAGCAAAGTAGTGGGAGAAGAAGGGCGCCCAGTCCCCTCAAAGCCCTGGCCTGGATTTCAGCGATGCCTCAGACTTAGGGTTGCCGGTACCTGGTCATTATGATCAGTCGTTGGACGTTATGGGGTCTATTGGAAGATGCTCCCACAGGGTCCCAGGAGAGAGCTTCTTCCAAGATATCCACCTCTCCACTGGCCCAGAGCTCTGTAACCCAGACATCCCCAGGCTCCTGATCCTACAATCTTGGAACCTCCAATGGCAAAGGGAGTGATGCCTTCCACATAGGCCGGCTTGCATCTAGCGCACATGATAGGTCCTAGGATGGTCACGAGGGAGCCAGGTGGCACGATAGTGACTTCTGCTGTGCGGATCTGGTTGATGGTTTGAGGGTTGACCCAAGCCAGTGTGTCAAGCTCTCTGGAGCTTGTGCTGCCTCCTACAGCGCCTATAGCTTTTATTGGGTTGTTGCTGGCACTTCTTTATCCCCTGGGCCAAAAACAGCTTACCAAGCAAAAAGAGTGAAAATTAGCTAAGCTCTTTGTTTTGATGCCATGTTAACCAACCAGTGCCTATTTATCTCACAGTCTCCTTTCTTTGACTTCAACTTGACTCGCTTCAGTTTCGAGTGAACCACTTTAAAGACCTCAGGAAGGGACTGGCGCTCATTAAAGCACTTCAAAAGTCACCCATTCTCCCTTTTGCAGGAATGAGTGATCTGCATGTGATGATGATGACTTTTTTGCAGTGTCCGCGGTGGAGGGGTGGATATCTTGGAAGATGATCTTTCCTGGGACCCTGCGGGACCCCGACCTTCCATCGGAACATAGCAAGCTGCCTTCTGCCAAGTCAGACCCTTTGTCCATCTAGCTTAGTATTTTCTACACTGACTGGCAGCATCTCAGGTAAGGAGAAGCAGCTTATGATCAATGGAGGAATTGGCAAGTTTTCTCCCCAAGCACTCCCTAGAAATGGAGTCAAACCCTGCCTTTAAAGCTGCATACAGCGGTGAATACTTTTCAGCCAGATGTTGTAGAACTTGGGCCTGATCAAGAGTCATCCGAATGGACATAAACCCCGCCTGTTCCTCCCTTAGTATGTTCTCCTGTTCCAACCAGTCCGTGAGGTTAACATATAGATGTCTAGAATATAATTTAGGAATAATGCTCAACAGACTGATTGGTCAATAATGAGAAGGGTCAGGGTGTTGGCCTTCCTTATAGATGGGAACAATCACCATTGTACTCCACTCCTCTGGGATACAGGCAGTACGATCCATATACGTAAAGAATCTTGCAAGTACAGGAGCCCACCATTCAACATTGATTTTAATAGTGCAGAGGGTATCTGATCCAACCATGGGGTCTTACCCGGCTTGGATTGGGTTACTAAACTAGACTCCTCCTTGACGGAAACTGACTGCCAATTTGGTAGAAATTCTATAGGGAAAGGGGCATTCCTTCAGGGGCAGACATCCGATACAATGCTCGAAAGTAGGTTACCCACACATCTGCAGGGAGTGACAGCCCAACCTAGGCCCCCTGCTAGAGAAATGGACAGATACAATAGAATGCACAGCTTTTATACAGGTCCACCAGCCTCCTTTGCGGTTAGGATGCTCCATCACTCCAGCTAACCTTTTATTGCGTTGCTCCTGACACTTCTTTATCCCCTGGGCCAAAATGAGCTTACCAAGCAGAAAGAGTGAAAAATAGCTAAGCTATTTGTTTTGACGCCATGTTAACCACCCAGTACCTATTTATCTCACAGTCTCCTTTCTTCGATTTCTACTTAACTGGTTTCATTTTCTAGTGAACCACTTAAAACACCTCAGGGAGGGACTGGCGCTCATTAAAGCACTTCAAAAGTCATCCATTCTCCCTTTTGCAGGAATGAGTGATCTGCATGTGATGATGATGAGTTTTTTGCAATGTCCGCGGTACGTGCCCTGGCTGGGTTTCAATCACTCTCATTACCGAATTATTAAAACGCACCAAATTGTCTCATTATTCATTTTGGACACTGCTTTGGAAGCTCCGTCTTTCAAAAACAGGTGTCCACGTTGTGGTGTTCTATACTCGTGAGTAATCATAACCCCTATACTTCAAGCAATAGCTAGTGTTTTCTCAAGAGGAACTGGGTCGGGGGGCAGCTAGGAAGTGCTCTGAGGCACTTGAATGGGAGAATCCTCCCCATTTGAGCAATAGGGCTCACCTCACCTTGCATCAGAACATAGGAAGCTTCCTTCTACCAGGTCAGACCCTTAGTAGGGATGCACATGAACCTGTTCAGAGGCCCTTTTATGGGGCTCCAAAGAGGTCCGAACATCAGGCAGTTCAAAGTTCAAGGATGTGGGGTCACACATTAAGGGCGGGGGAGGGTGCCCTTACCCTTCCCACCACTTTCCCCCCCTGCTTTCCCATTTCCCTGCTGCCCCGTTTCCTCTTCAGCTGGAAGTGGCCTGAAGCAGCTGGCACATGTGTGCCCATGTTTACATCCAGCTAATTCTGACCACTTACAGCTGAAGAGCAAACAGGGCAGCGCCCAGTAGGACTTGGGAAATACCTGGTCCCGGCGGGGGAAAGCAGAGGGAGGGGTAAGTCCACCCTCCCCTGCCCTTTAGGTGTGACACCCACCCGCCATCGAGCCAGCTACACATGGTTAGGCATGTGCAAAACATTCTGGGGGTTCAGGAGTTCGAATTGCGAGTTCAGGGGCTCGGAGTCGAATAGAACACCTCCGTTTCCTTGTATGGGATGTCTGCCTCTGAAGGAATGCCCCTTTCACTAAAGAATTTCTTGCAATTTGGCACTCAGTTTCCCTTAAGGAGGTCTCTAGTTTACTGACCCAACACAAGCAGGGTAAGACCCCAGGGTAGGATCAGATACCCTCTGCACTGTTAAAATCAAATGTTGAATGGTGGCCTGCTGTACTTGCAAGATTCTTTACTTATATGGATTGTACTGCCTGTATCCCAGAAGAGTGGGATACAATGGTGATTGTTCCCATCTATGAGAAAGGCCAATACTCTGACCCTTCTAATTATTGACCAATCAGTCTGCTGAGCATTATTCATAAATTATATTTTAGACGTCTATATGTTAACCTCACAGACCGGTTGGAACAGGTGAACATACTAAGGGAGGGACAGGCGAGGATTAGGTCCATTCAGATGACTCTTGATCAGGACCAAGTTCTACAACATCTGGCTGAAATGTATTCACCGCTGTATGCAGCTTTAAAGGCAGGGTTCGACTCCATTTCTAGGGAGTGCTTGGGGAGTAAACTTGCCAATTCCTCCATTGATTGTAAGCTGCTTCTCCTTATCTGAGATGCTGCCAGTCAGTGTAGAAAATACTGAGCTAGATGGACAAAGGGTCTGACTTGGCAGAAGGCAGCTTCCTATCTTCCAATGGAAGGTGGGCGTCCCACAGGGTCAAAGGAGAGAGCTTCTTCCATGATATCCACCCCACCACTGCGGACATTGCAAACAACTCATCATCATCACACGCAGATCACTCATTCCTGCAAAAGGGAGAATGGGTGACTTTTGAAGTGCTTTAATGAGCGCCAGTCCGTCCCTGAGGTGTTTTAAGTGGTTCACTCGAAACTGAAGCCAGTCAAGTTGAAGTCGAAGAATGGAGACTGTGAGATAAATAGGCACTGGGTGGTTAACATGGCATCAAAACAAATAGCTTAGCTATTATTCACTCTTTCTGCTTGGTAAGCTCATTTTGGCCCAGGGAATAAAGAAGTGTCAGCAATAACCCAATAAAAGGTTAGCTGGAGTGATGGAGCATTCTTACCGCAAGGGAGGCTGGTGGACCTATATAAAAGCTGTGTATTCCCTATGTCCTTCCATCAACTTCATTCGACTCTCCTGTCTTCACTGCATCTTCTCAGAGAAGCCGGTAAGTCCATTTTCTTGGTGGTATTGTGATAGTCTCTCGTTGACACAGAGCTTGGTGGATCTTCCACCTTGAGTCTTCTGTTCTTCAGAATATAGAGTAGTTGACAGGTAGGCAAGGATTAGTGTGCCACTGAGCAAAAGCGGGAAGGGGATATTTCCATTTAGCCGGGCTTGCGGACATCTCAGTAGTATCTTGTTGTCCACTGTTGGAAATAGGAGGCTGAAGTGGAAGGATTTTGTTTTGATCCAGCAGTTCTCTTATGTTTATTCTCATAGAAACATAGAAAAGCCACATCTGCACCCCTCTGTCTTCATCTCCTTACAAGAAGGTTCCCACCAGGGTTTTCTCTAACAGGAATCCCCTGATGTTGTTGACCAGAAATCCAATTATCCCCAAGCAAGAGCCATTACAGCTGGAGATTCGGGAGTTTTAGTCAACAACATCTGGGAATCCCTGTTAGAGGGAACGCTAGTTGCCACCCTGAACCTTGACTGGCTTGAACAAAGAAAGGGGGAAAATTTCTCAGCTTGAAGTATACTCCATCAAGATAGTCACAAACCTTTCTGCTTCTATGTAGGGGGTCTTTGTGGATTCGTACCAAGGAGAAACTTGGGAGAAATGTCTCTGCGGGTTCCGTCCCATCCCTGAGTGAATGTCAATTCACCGTAATGTGTTGTTCATTCATTTCTGTTTCAGACTCACCTCCATCTCCCCAGTAATGTCTGTCATCTCCACGGGTCGTGGTTTTGGGTGTTTATGCCCCGTTTTTCGAGGCCTTGGCTATTATGGATGCCTTGGCTCTGGTGTTGGTGCTGGTGCCCTGGGCTCTGTAGGAGGCAGCACAAGCTCCGGAGATCTGGGCACACTGGCTGTGGTCAACCGTCAATACTTCCAGCTGATCCCCCCCGAAGAAATCCCGATTAGGTCACCTGGCCCCCTCGTGACCGTCCCAGGACCCATCATATGCGGTAGCTGGAAGCCTGTTGATGTGGGAGGCTTCACTCCATGTGCCATTGGAGGTTCCGGGATTGTAGGATCAGGTGCCTGGGGAGGTCTGGGTTACGGAGCTCTGGGCCAGTGGAGTGGAGGAGATCTTGGAAGAAGCTCTCTCCTGGGACCCTTTGGGAGCATCTTCTATTAGACCCCATAACGTCCAACGACTGATCATAATGACCAGGAACCGGCAACCCTAAGTCTGAGGCATGGCTGAAATCCAGGCCTGGACTTTGAGGGGACTGGGCGCCCTTCTTCTCCAACTTCTTTGCTCTGCTATCCTCAATATGAATTCATTGGTTTCCTTCTGTCTCACAGCGGCCTCTAATATGATGCCATTTCCTTCACATTCTCAATAAAGCTTCTGCTGCATACTTGCAATCCGTGTTCTCTTGGTATTTGAACTGGCAGATCTGATTTCTGGGAACAGCTGCTCCCGTGAGTCTTGGTAGCCCAGAAACCCTTCTGACTGTGACTGTGACTGGCAGGAGCTCTCCAGGGCTTCCAGCCGGAGTTTCCCCCAGCCCTTCCTGGAGATGCTGCCAGGGACTGAAACGGCAGCCTTCTGCATGCAAGGCGGATGCTCCATCACTGATCTATGGCCCCAACCTCAAAAGTGGCGTCCATGAGCCTCCCATCCAGGCACTGACCACACCAAGAGCTGCTTAGACCTGCCTGAGTAGCCCCCACCCCTGCTTTGGTTGACAGTCTGGACATCTCTTGTCTGCCTTGCCCTATGCCAGGGCCTGCGGCCAGGCAGCAGTTGGAGGGAGGGCCTCCCCTTCCAGGGAAGAAGGTTTCTCCCGTGGCAGATGTGGAGGTGGTGGAGGTGGATCCAACTTCCAGTCCAGCCAAATCCATCTTGCTGCCCTCGCTGTGGGGTGTGGGGACCCCAAGTAATTTTTGAATCCACTCTCACTTGCTACCAGAGAATCTACTCAAAGAACACCTAAAAAACCACAAATCCCAGTACCCCATGGGCTTGAGGGTATGGGGGTGGTTGGCACCCTATGCGCATTGCATCACCACTCGCTCTGGGGCACCGGGGCAGTTCGATTTTCAAAGGTGGGGGTCACACTTAAGGGGGCAGGGGAGGGTGCACTTACCCCTTCCCTCGCTTTCCCCCCACTGACGCCCACTATTTCTAAAGTCCTACCCGGGGGCATCATACATCCCTCCTGCCCCGTTTGTTCTTCGGCAGGAAATGGCCAGAAGAGGCTGGACCTGAACATGGACACACGCGCATGCCAGCTACTTCCGGCCACTTCCAGCCAAAGAGCAAATGGGGTGGCAGGGAAGTACACTGCCACCCTGTAGGACTTGGGAAATACCTGGTGCCAGCAATGGAAAAGTGGAGGGAGGGGTAAGGGCACCCTCCCCCGCCATCAAGCCACCCACACCTTGTTCCATGCAGACCTCTAACCCTTAGTCCATCTAGCTCAGGATTGTCTACACTGACTGGCAGCAGATCTCCAAGGTTTCAGGCAGGGATCTTTCCCAGCGATGCCTGGAGATGCTGCCAGGGACTGAACCTGGGACCTTCTGCATGCCAAACAGATGCTCTGCCACGGAGCTGCTGTTGCCTCCACACAGTTAGGGAAACATAATACTTTTGTCCATGAACACCACTCAAGATTGTATCTGTCCATTCCTCTGGCAGGGGGGTCTAGGCTGGGCTGTCACATCCCTGCAGATATGTGGGTAACCTACTTTCAAGCCTTGTATGGGATGTCTGCCCCTGAAGGAATGCCCCTTTCCCTATAGAATTTCTACCAATTTGGCACTTAGTTTCCCTCAAGGAGGTCTCTAGTTTAGTGACCCAACGCATGCTGGGTAAGACCCCGGGGTTGGATCAGATACCCTCTGCACTGTTAAAATCAAATGTTGAATGTTGGACTCCTGTACTTGCAAGATCCTTTACTTATATGGATTGTATTGCCTGTATCCCAGAAGAGTGGGATACAATGGTGATTGTTCCCATCTATAAGGAAGGCCAACACTCTGTCCCTTCTAATTATCGATCAATCAATCTGCTGAGCATAATTCATAAATTATATTCTAGACATCTATATGTTAACCTCACGGACTGGTTGAAACAGGAGAATATTCTAAGGGAGGGACAGGCGTGGTTTAGGTTCATTCAGATAACTCTTGATCAGGCTCAAGTTCTACAACATCTGGCTGAAAAGTATTAACTTCTGTATGCATCTTTATAGGCAGGGTTTGACTCCATTTCTACGCAGAGCTTGGGGAGTAAACTTTCCAGTTCCCCCATTGATCGTCGGCTGTTTCTCCTTTATCCGAATGTTGCATGAGAACACCTCACCTTGTGTGAGATGCCATGTCCAATCACATCTGACCCTGTCCATACCCACACAGAAGGGAGTAAAACAGGGAGGCATTTTTGCCCCAATTCTTTTCAATCTTTATTTACGCTCTTGGATAACCCAGTATTCCACCCTCCTAAATTAGCCATTAAATCTATCACAGTTCTGCTTCATGCTGATGATGCAGTTATTCTATCTAGATCATCAGAACTGTTGACATGAGAAGAAGACTATTTTATCTACAAACATGTCTTGTGGATTAATGGGGAGGTAATCCATCCAGAACTTTCACTCGAGGCACAAATACACAGGCTCAGACAACCATACTTGGAAACACTATGCGAAGACCCAGCTTCCTTGAGAAGTCCATAAAGCTGGGGAAAGTGGAAGGAAAGACAAGAAGAGGACGACCAGCAGCAAGGTGGATGGACTTGATCACAACAGCAATGATTACAGCACTGAGAAACCTGAAAGTCATCCTGGGGAGAATCTACCTATGTGGTTGCTAAGAGTCGACACGACTTGATGGCACTTAATCAGTCAATTGAACAAGTAAGGACTTATAAATACCTGGGAGTGGTTTTCAGTAAAAATGCTCTTTGGAGGGAGACTTCCTTCGTTGGTGGTTTCCCCAGCAGCTGGAGTCCTCGGTCCACGGAGTATGTTCTGAACATTCTCCCTTTGGTTCTTAAAATAAATAGGTCTTCCAAGGGTGGGCCGGTAAGGATGGAGGGACGGCTGCTTCTTGGGAGTGACTGCCCTCAAGTGGCTATGGGCCTGATTGCAGTGGAGTGTTAGTAGTAAGCTACCATATTGCTCCTGCCTCCATTTAATGGTTCCAATCCTTCACCTACATCACCACAGCAAAATCTACCGCATGCTAGCGGGGTAGGTGTGCATCCACCCCAGAGTGCAGCTATGATCCTGAAGTTTATTGATTGATTGATTGATTGATTGATCAAATTTGTACACCGCCCTGAACTTTCATCTATGGGCATTTACCAATAACATAAAACCAGTTAAAAACATATTAAAAAACTTAAAAACAATTTAACAATTTAAAAATAAACCAGAGATTAAAACCCAAAAATATGAGGAAGCTGAGAAAGCTTGGGCGAAAAGATGGGTCTTCAGGTGTTTTTTGAAAAATGTCCAGAGAGAGGGAGGATCATATCTCAGCAGGGAGCGCATTCGACAATCTCGGGGCAGCGACCGAGAAAGCCCATCTCTGTGTAGCCACCGAATGAGTTGGAGGTCACTGGAAACAGACCCCCTCAGAGGACCACAATGGGCGATGGGGCTTGTAATGAAGAAGGTGATCTCTTAAATTTGTCTCCTACAGTTGTTCACTCCACTCCTTTTCAATAAAATCCATGCTGCATGCTAACTTGCGTCTCTTGATCTGCTTGAAACCCCCTGGCCCAATTTATGATAGTGTGGTGGGAGTTTTCTCCAGATCTCGGGGAGGGCTTTGGACTGAGAACACAGAACCACAGGTGGGAGGGCTCAGAGGCAAGTGTGGAGAGGAAGGGCACACAAGCTGAGGTGAGGAGTTCTCCACCATCCCATTCACAGGTGGTCACCTCTGTTTCCATTCATCATCCCATCTGCAGAACTGGGGACTCATTGGAGCTAAGTGCTTTGGGGGTTAAATGGGGCAAAAGGTGGGGCTTGATGGTGGTAGCAGCTAGCTTGACCCAACTCCCCAGCATGCCACTGTAGACACCTTTAGATGGCAGAATTCTAGAGTATATGGGTGAGAGAGCGAGCGAGCAAGCGAGGGAGTTCCTGCATCAAAACTTCTCTGCCTGCAGTAAATGAAGGAAACTTAATTCTCCACGTGCCCTGAAACGACTTTACCCATAAGAGGTGTGTGGTTGTTTTTTTTAAAAAAAGGTTTATTTAATTTTGAGGGGAAATAACTCTGCACATGTTCAGATGCACTCACTCTTAGGTGACAGCAGTTCTGTGAGCAGAAGGCGGCATCTCGAAACTCCACAGAGAAAATGAACAAAACCACTTCAAAATGAATGCAGATGCGGGAAACCACCTTTTCTTGACATTGTTCCTTCTTATGGTCTCAAACAGCCTGGAGCTGTAGGTTTTAATTAAGCAGAAGCTCCCATGTTCTGTTTTCTCCACGGAAATGCATTAAGACCAAACTGGCTACCGTTCCTGTTTCCCAGAGGAATGAGTTGACTCCCAGATCTTCAGTGGCAGACTCAGGTCAGACTGTTCCCGACTGCAGAGTCGTCTGGCAAATATTAGCAACATAGGAAGCTGCCATATACGGAGTCAGAACATTGTTCTATCTAGGTCAGTATTGTCTTCAGAGACTGGCAGCGGCTTCTCCAAGGTTGCAGGCAGGAATCTCCCACAGCCCTATCTTGGAGAAGCCAGGGAGGGAACTTGGAACCTTCTGCTGTGATTAAGTGATGTGAAACAGGCTATGATTCCACAGGTGTGTGAGAGTGCTGCGTTCGACTGCAGGGGTGGCCTAACTACTGCAGTGCTTAAGCTGAGACCTCAAATTCTGCCTTGCTTCAGCCCCCTTTAAGAACCAACCCTTGTAGACTTTGGAAGGACCATGACGGGCAGGGAGGAGGGCAGGTTCCCAGCAGCCTTCTCTTCTCTCCTTGTGCATCTTGCAATCTTTGCAAGGGTTGTGAGGAGAAGCACTTCTTGCAAAACTTGAAGGGACAGGTCGGGCTCAAAGAACTGCTTCGATAGCAGCGGCAGGGGCATCTCGCTACTCTGCCGCCACCCCTAATAATCTGCCACCTGAGGACATCGCCTCACTTCTCCACATGAAAAGGCCACCCCATCCTACTTGAACCACAAGGCAATCACATGCGCTCGGCATTTCCAGCTTTTACTGGAGGTGATCACCCAGCTTTCCAGGAAACTTAGTTTTAAGCTTTCTATTCTGCCGAGGGCTGCATTCCATCCCATAATGGCCACTCCTCCTGCATCGTGGCCGCTCCTGTTTGGTTTTGTCTGTTGGGCTATGCGACATCTGCAGCTTAGCTTGTGGTATAGCTTGGCATGTGATCTACTACCAAGCCAGAGTGGGGCCCTATCACTTCCTCTCTATTGATAGGGCTAGCAAAAGAGAAACAGAGGCTTAAGCATGTGGCAAACTCATATTTCAAGAAGACTGAGTCTCCGCAGCCACAGCTGATTCCACAGAGGATGTTGGGTGCTCAGTCGTCCTGAAATTAAGGCCTGTAACCTCAACTGTTTCATAGATGGAAGCAGATGAGTTGGAAGAGAGATCTGCTCCAGGTTTTCGGAGACATTGAGAACCCCTTGGCCCAGCTGCAGCGGGCTTCAGTTGGAATTGAAGATGCTCATGCAGACCTGGATGTCCTGCCATGGATCCTGAGGCCATCTCCCCCCCGCTCCAGATAGACAATTAGGGATGAATTAGCAGGGGGTAGGCAGACATTGCTTCTGCTCCCAAGGTATCCCCCATAACAGCCCCCCTGCTGGATGTGATTCCAGAACCACCAATGGTGCAGGGCGTGTCTCATCTTGCAGACAGGATGGGTCCTGGGATGGTGACGATGATGGGAGATGGCCAGATCATGACATCTACTGAGGGGATCTGCTTGGTGGGCTGAGGGTTGACATCAACCAGGGCTTCAAGCACTGCGGAGTTTGTCCTGCCTCCATAACCTCCAATGCCTCAAAGCCGCCGAGGCTTACAGAACCTGCAGAGGCGAAACCGACAACTGGGTTGGAGGCGCGAAATGGGATGGTGAAGGCTGGGCCCCAGTAAGCCATTGTGGGAGGCAGACCTGAAAGAAAAGATGTGGACATGGAACGTTGGAGGGATTGGGAAGTGGAAGGCGATTGCAATCTTTGGAGAGGGTCAACTTGATCATGAACACACAACAGCTCCCGGTTCCTGCTCTTTGCCTCGTCCAATTTCCAATCAAAATTGGGAAACCCTTTCTTCTTCTTCTTGCGAGGGTGGAACCAGTGTTTAGGGATCTCCATTTGTTCCCTCTTGATTACCAAATCATATCGACTGCTTTGGACATGCAGGTTGCTACGGCGTTCGGTTTCTTCTAAATTTTTTTACTACCCCCCTCCTACTGTATTAACAATTCACTGAGCAAACAATACAAAACCAAAGCTATTTTTGTGACAGTTGCGCAGATAACGGGGATGGCAATCCCTTTGTGTCGTCTTCTGCTGTGGATACGGACCATCCACTGCAGAAACGCATCTCATGGTGTGACGGGTCCCCTCAAGATTCCTTCAGTTGTGTCTTCTCCCTGTTCAATCGGGCACGTGCACATCAGTGAAGAACGCACCGGAGAAAAATCTGGTCACAGTCACACATGTGATTCCACTCAAGACCGTTATTTGTGCCATGGCTTTCCAAAGGGCATGTGTGAGCATTGGTTAAGTGGGCTGGGGGTGGGGGGAGATGGAGCTGGCCACTGTGCATGCACCAATTCTCGGGTTGAATTTTTGGGATTCACCTTGTCAAGGTAGAATTCAGGAGGAGTGGAATGAGTAAACCCATGGAACCACTACAGGTCAGGAACCCCTGCAATCAAGGCATGGAAGAGGGGATTCCTGCTGGTTTCAAGTGAGAGCTAGCTCAAGTTGGCAGCCAAGCACAGAAAACGGAGGAGTAAGTAAAAATCCCCAATGTGAAATTGTGAAAGATAAGCAGCAGACTCATTTCAGATGGTTAGGGATCCATTGCAGGGCTGCACACTTTTAGCCCTCCAGCTGATCTTGGACTACAACTCCCATCATCCCCAGCCAATGTGGACAAGCACCGGAGATGATGGGTGCTGTAGTCCCACGTCTGCAGAGGGCTGAAGTTGTGCAGCCCTGATCCACTTTCCAGGATCCGTGTCTCTTGTCTCTTCCCATAAAAACATGCCCAGGATTTTCAAATGGACAGAAAGCCTATCTTGGGAAAACTGGGGCTGAATATAAAAACTGGGGAAGATGCTTGAGATGGTTGAGATGGCATCTATTTATTCTTGAAAATTCACCCTTGATGTGTTATTCCTTGGGGAAGAAAGCCCTCAAGCACAGCAGGAGATGGAGCCATTGTCAGGTCTGCCTTGCATGCCAAAGGTCCTCCGTTCAATCTCCAGCATCTCCACCAGGAAGGGATGGGAAAGACCATGGAGACTTGGTCTCACCTGAAACCACAGAGAGACCCTGCCAGTCAGAGTAGGAAATACTGAGCTAGACGGACCAATTGTCTGACTCAGTAGACTGCAGCTTATTATGTTAAAGTCTTGAAAGGTTGGCTCCAAAAGTTAGCCTTCCATTCACAGAATGTGTTCTTCTGAAAGTGGAAGGAGTGTGCTATCAACAGGACTCCTTCTTCCATGAGCCCCAAACTCTCCATGATACACAATGGGACGTTGGCTCCAAAGGTACCTTCCTGTTCATCTAAGACACCTTTCCGTAAGTGGAAGGATTCTTCCATACACAGAAAAATCCTTTGTATGAGTGGAAAAACACACCTTTGGATCCAGCCTCGCCTTCAGTGCCAACCCCAAGAACCAATAAAAATAAAAGCTGGTCTAGAGAAGACTACAGGAAGTGAAACATACTAACTTCTCTGAAGAAGAGAAGTCAAGAGATGTTGCGAGAGTCGAGTGAAGCTGTTGGCAGGTCTTGGAAGAGCGAGTCCTTTTATACAGTTTTTGACAGCATCCCTAGTGGTTAGTGGTCCACAATTTAATTAAGATAATATTTGTTATAATATCAAAAGTTACGAACGATGGGTTCATTTCCAACTTGTTTTTGCTTGCTTATGCAGGGTAAGGGGAACAGGGGAGAACGTCCTGATTGAAAAAGGGACACCACCCTGTCCTCATTCGAGTTCACCACGGCATTTTATTTCATTAAGTAAATGGCATCAGCAGTTCCTGCCAACCCCATGCTTTGCCATGAACCCTTCCGCCCATTAAGATCATCTACAGAGGTTCGTTTAGAGTTGCCACCAGCTCGTCTGGTAGCGAAACGGGACGTGACTAGGACGTGACTGGGATGTGACCAGGACGTATCTCCATGTATGTTACTTAGATAGCTGCAACCACTAAACTCTGAACTCTGTAAGTGCAGTGGTAGCTTCTTTAGTGCTTAGTGCTAAAAAATCACAGACCCCAACAAATTGTTTCATTCATCTCATCCTGACACAGCTTATCTACCTGTAAATCAACCACTGATGGCCACTTCAGGAATCAACAAAAATTGGAAATCTACTCTTTGGGGTGTCCCACATTGCTTTGAATAGGATCTTAACGGAGTCTATAATAAGGTTTCTTGATTTTTGGAGATGTAATATTGAAAACCATGTTGGTTTCAAAGGAATTCAGTCAGCCGAGAATCCTGATGACTGGTCAGTTAGCATATAAATCACAATCTAATGACCAAAGTTTCAACCGCATCAAAAAGCTGTGTCATGTTGAACCAGGAAGAAGAGGTTCAGAATGAAATTTCTCAAGGAGTTTGCCTGTACAGCCCCAGCTGTGGTTCTACAGAAATATCAACCAAAGAGAAATTCATAATGAATATCATAGTTCCTCCCAAAGGGCGGTGGCGGAGACAGGGATGGGGACGGGGACATCTGTGAACCTTCCAGGGAAGCCTAAATTAGTTTCCAGAAAGACAGGGGACATTTCACAGTAGGGTTCTGCATTTTTGGGGTCCAGTCATCCCTTGTGAAAAGTGACTCCCACACCACTCTTGGTGGTAGTTTGGATAGACTGTGACATGGGACAAAAACAATTCTTCCATTCAGAGTGAGGGCAAGAATCAATGCCCTCACTCTGATTTGGCTTTGGGAAATCACCACACAGCCAAATTTGATTGGCCATGTGGTAATAACCAAGCTGGCAAGAGATTCCCTGATAGGTTGTCCCACCTCAGCAGCGAAAAGAAGAACTCTAATCTGAAAATAGCAGTTAAGCAGCTCCTGAGAAGGGGACGGTGAAGAGGAGTGCCCCAAGTTATTATGGTGACTGAGATGGTGGGGGGCAATATATTGTCTTGTCCCATGTCCCTGGTGGTAGGCCAAGCCCCCTTCCAAGACCAATTCCTGCAAGCTTTCAAAATGTGTGGGGTTGGGGAGAAGGAAAGGCTTCCAGAAGCCTTCTCTTGAAAGGGAGGAGAATCACTCCTCGCAAAGCTTGGCACGGCCAGATTGCACCCAAAGAGGCAGATATGAGGGGCATTTTACCACCCTGTTCATGCCCCAGTCATTTGCCGCCTGAGGCAATTGCCTCCCCTTGCCTCATGAAAGGAGCATGAATGAAAGAGAATAATAAATAAATAAATTGGACAAGGTGGGTCCTACATGCATATATTCCAGGAGCAGTAAAATGAGTATTGTGTTCTGAATGCGTCCCTCCTCTGTGAACCAGGACATGCTGAATGCTGCATGGGCATCGGCAGAACCAAATGTATTATTACATTTGAAATGTGATGCTATAAAACCAGAGATGATGTTCATACTGAAGGAAGGCCATGCCCGTCTTCAGGGCTCCTGTCCTTCCTTTCTGTTCTTGCCAACTTGTCCCAGTCAGAAAAACAACTCCAGTTGTTCCCAAATTATCTTCTGGAAAGAACAAGAAATGCCAGCTGCCCAGAGGCATGAACTGGGTCGTTTTCATAGAACTACAGAGGAACAGAACATCATCATCTTATTCTCAGTCTTTTGCTTAAAGCAGCAGGGGTAGTCTACAACAACAACAACAACAATTTATATACCCCCTTTTTGACAAAAATTTCCCAAGCATTTTACACAGAGAAATAATAAATCAATAAGATGGCTCCCTGTCCCCAAAGGGCTCACAAAAATAAAAAAAAGAAACATAAGATAGACACCAGCAACAGCCACTGGAGGTCCTGTGCTGGGGGTGGATAGGGCCAGTTACTCTCTCCCTGCTAAATATGGAGAATCACAACATTAAAAAGGTGTCTCTTTGTCCAGTTAGCAGGGGAGATCTACAGTAAAACCATTGTCTATAACACATTGTCCATCTCTGCCGTAAGGCCTTATTCAGTCATTTCTTGGACCCGACATCCCACAGAAAGAGAAATATCTGGATTACCCCCTTGAAAAATATTACCTCAGTGCTGTTCCATATACACTTGCTTCTGGTTCTAAAGCCCAGTTCTGCACTGGTGTTCATCCAGACTGCCTTCAATCATTTAGGAGCAAGAGATCTGAAGGACCAATTCTTCCCACCATGTGATGCCCCCATACTGAGGCTGTTGGCATGACCAGAGCTCCCTGGGCAGAAATTGGTTAAACCAGGGATTGGTTTAATTGGGGAACCATGCATGCATGTGTCAGTTGGGGAACCATGAACTCACCTGACCTAGCTGTGCCGAAGCTGCGTAGACCAGATTCGCTACCCAGGTTAAAAGGAAGGTAGGAAGGCAACAAAGACAGTCCTACCCTTTCCTTGGTTATCTGTGAGTACAATTTGAAATAAATGTGGCTTGGGCTGCCAGCAGCCATGTTTCTCATAGAGTTCTGCAGTACTGAGGTCTGACTCTCCTGTGCTCCATGTTGCATTATGGGATACTGGAGGACCCAGTTCAGATTTTCTTCCCTCCTGGAGAGCATGGCACCCCAATCGTCTAGGGGGTTGGGTAAGTGAACCCAACCAGGGGTACAGGTCATACGACAGGCATGAGGCATGGGCCTGTCTCCCCTCCAGCCCACCCCACACATGGTCGTGAGAACCGGCTCGCTGTGTTGGTCATTGGAGCCTTCTCTGTGGTGACCCCGCCTCATTAACGGTTTATCAGTGGGTCGCCCAGACGTTTTTCTTCCACTGTGGTTTTAGGCTGCAGTCCAAAATCGATTCCAGGTAAGCTATCTCCAGGTAAGTCTGAGAAAGTCTCTTGTATGTACCCTCAAGAGCTGCTGCCAGTCGTTGTAGACAATATTGAGTCTAATGGACCGAAGTTCAGACTCAGTAGGTAACTGGGCAATGGGAATATTTTAACATTTGTTTATTTATTTCTTTAATGTATTTATATGCCACGCAAAATGCAAGCCTCTGAGCGGTTTACGACAATACAATAAAAACAACAAATTAAAAGGTGAAAACATAACAATATGAAACATAATGTTGCTTTTAATTAAACTTTACATATCAAGGAAAAATCCAGCAGAGTTGTAATTACCATGAAAGCAATCAAAGGGAAGTATTGAATTGAAAGGAACGAGTCCTACTCAGCAAATAATAACAGTTCTTTTGCTAGAATCATTTGTGCTAATCCAAGCATTCGAGGAGAAGCTCAACAAGACGATAATTAAAGCTCTGTCAAAAAGGGACTTTCCCCAAGGCTAGGAAAATGGTGTATAAGCACGGCCAGTTCCTTAGATTCTCCAACAGCTTTTCTTGACTTTCACCTTCTCACGTCTTCTCCCCCTTGGATAAGGGAAGTCAAATAGCACAGGGCAACTTCTTACATGGAAAAGAAACGCCGTGTTGAAAGATCTTGAGCTGGTGTACAACATCAGATGTACTTGGACTCCTATCCTGGCTGGGGTTGCCTCTGAGGCTGGAAGTGGCCTATTGCCATAAGCTGGTAGCCATTGATAGACCTGTCCCCCATGAATTTCCTTAAGCCATCCAAGATGGCGGCCATCACTACCTCCCAAGGCCAGACTCCCAAGGTCCATCTAGCTCGGTACTGTCTACACTCTTTAAGATTTCATTTCAAATATTTGCATCAGAATATTTCTATTTGGAACTGAGCTACCCCAACCAGAAATACCACTCATTTAAAGAGCCAAGGTTTTACTGGCTTTCTCAAAGCTGTGATGGAGACGGAGGAGTGGATCCTACTGGGAGAACATTCCCAAGTCTTGCTACATGCAATTTTAGAATATTTTTTGTTTTATTTTATTTAATATATTTCTATACTGCCTAAAACGCAAGTCCTCGGGGCGGTTTACAAAACAATAAAAACAGACAATAAAAGATGAAAACATTTCAACAAATTAAAAAGTTAAAACTCTTAAAACACTATTAAAACAATTAAAACAGTATCTAATTCAAAGCCTGGGTGAACAAATGCGTCTTGACTGCCCTTTTAAAAGTTGTAAGAGATACTGAGGCTCTTATTTCAGCAGAAAGTGTATTCCAAAGCCTCAGGGCAGCTACGGAGAAGGCCCGTCCCGGAGGAGCCACCAGACGAGCTGGTGGCAAGTGAAGATGAAACTCTCCAGATGATCTCAGTGGGCGATGTGGTTAATAGCAGAGAAGACATTCTATTAAATACCCAGGGCCCAAGCTGTTTAGGGATTTATAGGTCGTAACCAAAACCTTATACTCTGCCCAGAAACTTACTGGCAGCCAGTGTAGATCTTTTAAGATAGGAGTGATATGGTCTCTCTGAGATGATCCAGAGACCAACCTGGCCATCGCGTACTGGACTAACTGCAGTTTCCAGACTACATACAAAGGCAGCCCCACATAGAGTGCCTTGCAGTAGTCAAGTCTGGCGGGGACAGGCAGATGTACTATTGTTCTGAGGCCATTTATCTGCACTATTTTATATTTTATGACAAATGATTTTGTCATAAATGACAAAAGTATTAAACGAGCATTACTTCATTCATTGGGTTTTCCGTGTAGGGAGGGTTTCCATCGGGAACCAACAAAGGCCAACCAGATGCCTCCAGGAAGACCAGAAGTGAAGCATGAAAGCAAAAACCCCGTATCTCCCCTGTGACTGGGATATGAGGCCCTCACTCGAAGGTAAATCATCTGCCTTGCATGCGAAACCCAGGTTCAATTCTTGGCAGTGTCTCCAGGTAGGGCTGAGAGAGATTTGCTCGAAACCTTGGCAAAGCCACTGCCAGTCCGTGCAGACAATACTGAGGTAGATAGACCAAAGGTCCAACCTGGTATAAGGCAGCTTAATATGTTTCTGAGAAGGAACATAAAATAATAGCCCCTGTTTCCCCCCTGTGGCTGGCATCCAGTGACACACAAAACCTGCATATCATGTAAACCTCACACTATGCTGAAGAACAACAGATTCAAGGTGGGAGATCCACCAAGTTCTATCTCAACGAGACCCTATCAAAACACCACCAAGAAAACGGACTTACTGGCTACTCTGAGAAGATGCAGTGAAGACAAGAGAGTTGAATGAAGCTGATGGAAGGACAGAGGGAACACATAGCTTTTTCTACAGGTCCCCCAGCCTCCCTTGTGGTTAGGATGCTCCAGCTAACATTCTCCAGCTAACCTCACTCCATGACGTCACTCCACGCTCCAGTTAACGTCACTCCAGCTAACATTCAGCTGGGTTGCTGACACTTCTTCTTTCCACTGAAGAAGTTCTTTCCACAACTTTGACTCAGTAGAAGGGAACTTCCAATGTGGATAGATACTATGTGGGTATCTTGAAAGATGAGAATGAGGGCTGGGGAAACAGGGAAGTGCTAAGGAGTTACTACAGCAGCAACATCAGGAGGGCTCTGGTGGATTATCTCAATGGTGGGTTTAGTACAGCACCCTGATTCCCAGATCAGACAACCAGATACTTCGAGGAAGCCAACCAGTAGAGTCAAAAAGCAATAGACTTCCTTCGCTGTTGGTTTCCCCAGCAACTGACGTCCTCAGTCCACGGAGTATGTTCTGAGCATACTCCCTCTGGTTCTTAAAATAAACAGGTCTTCCCATAGTGGGCTGGCAAGGATCGAGGGATGGCTGCACCTTGGGGAGGAGTGACTGCCCTCTAGTGGCTATGGGCCTGATTGCAGTGGAGTGTTAGTAGTAAGCTACCACATCATTTCTCCTTCCTCCTTTGAATGGTTCCAATCCTTCACCTACGTCACCTCAGCAAACTTTACCGCATGCTAGTGAGGTAGGTGTGCATCCTCCCCAGAGTGCAGCTGTGGTCCTGCGGATGATTGATTGATTGAGTGAGTGATTTAGCAAATTCATACACCACCCCCAACTTTCCTCTATGGTTGGTTACCAATAGCATAAAACCAATTAAAAACATATACAAAAACTTAAAAACAATTTAAAAATTTAAAAATTAAGCAGAGATTAAAACCCAAAAATATTAGCTAGCTGATTAAGTTTTCATTCAGACAGAAGGGATTCTGAGGACTCAGGGAAGAGGCAGCTGGGAGACAGAAGGAAATAGATGAATTCATATTGAGGATAGCAGAGCAAAGTAATGGGAGAAGAAGGGCAACCAGTCCAGGACTTCAAAGTCCTGGCCTGGATTTCAACGATGCCTCAGATTTAGGGTTGCCGGTTCCTGGTCATTATGATCAGTCGTTGGATGTTATAGAGTCTATTGGCAGATGCTCCCACAGGGTCCCAGGAGAGAGCTTCTTCCAAGATATCCACCCCTCCACTGGCCCAGAGCTCCGTAAGCCAGACCTCCCCAGGCACCTGATCCTACAACCTCAGAACGACCAATGGCACTAGTGATGTGCGGTTGGGTCCGGATCCGGACCGGTTCGTCCCGAACCGGTCCGGATCCGGCGGTTCGATCCCGGACCGAATCGGGCCCTTTTGGGACCAATCCGGACCGAATCCGAGTCGGTTCGGCTCCGAACCGGCTCGGGTTTCCCGAACCGGTTCGGGAGTTCAATTGAGTCTCTGGAGTCAGTGGAGTGTCCCTTTAAAGTTTGAAGTGTGTCCTCCATTTTGTGGCTCACTCCTGAAACTTTTGCTCCTAGCATCCATTTTGTGATGCTATTTTCAGGCATTGTATTGGCTGCGCTATTGATCCTTTGATTGGCCAGAATGAGTCCTTTGGTCTGGTAGGCTGCTTGGCTGTTGCACTGTTGAGAGCTGGCACCCTGTTGGCCGTGGGGGGAGTGCAAAGGTGGGGGCTCCCAAAGGAGGGAATTTCAAACCTATATAAACCCAAGCCTCTTCTCTGGAAACTTCTCTTGGCTGCAGTTGTGGGATCATCTCTGAGACCTTGCTTGCTCTTTTGCTGCTGGTGTCTGCTGTGAGTCCCTGCTGACTGTGTGTCACATTAGTGTGTGTCTGTCTCTCTGCTCTCTCTGTGTGTTGTTGTGTGCCACCTTGTCCATCTGCCCTCTGTCTGTCTCTGTCCAAACCTCTTTAATACTTTCCCCTCAACTTTTTCCAACTTTTCCTGTTGTGTTTTCTGTTCTCTTCACCCTTTCTCTCTCAACCCTTCTCCCAAAGTTTTGGCTTTCCCTCCTCCCCCACCCCCATCTTCTGCATTGCTTTCCTGTTTTTGTGCCTTGCCTGCCTTTTGTTCCACTTTTTGAGTTTCATTCAATTATTGCTTCTGTGTAAATTTATATATTTGCTGATTTTGGTTTTTAATTAATAACTTCTGCTATTGTTATTGCTGGCTGCCTGTCTGAGTTGTGTTTCTGAGGATTTAGTTTATATTATTGCTGCAATTTGATTCCTTGTGTTCTGATTTTGATTGTTAATTTGTTCCCCTCTGGCCCTGCTCCTAGCTTCCCCCCTCCCTCCCTCCCTCCCTCCCACCCAGATAAGATTGTTTCCCTCCTGTGCTGCTGCCTGTTGAGCCTTGCATTCTTTGGATTTCTTTGTGGAATTAGGTTCTGGTTTTGGTTTTGCTCCCTGTGTGTGTCCCACCCACTCCCCCAGTCCCTCCCCCTGGTAGTTGTTACCCCCCCCCCCCCGCCCGCCCTGAGACTTTCTGGCTGCCCTTTGGTTTCCTTTTTTTTACTTTGTGTATAGATTGTTTTGATTCAAATTTGATTGTTCCCCTGTGTGGTCCTGCTCCTAGCTTACCCCCTCCCTCCCCTCCAGAAACCCACTCCCCCCACTGCCACCTCCTCCTCCACTCCTGCCCTGCCTGCCCCCTCCCACCCAGACTGAGTGTTGTTCCCCATCCTCCCTGGTGCTGCTGCTGCTGCCTGTTGAGTCCTGTCTTAGTTACTTTGGTTTTTTGTGTGAAATCAATTAGCTTCTTTTGGTTTTGGTTTTGCTGTGTGTGTGTCCCATTCCTCCCTGCTGGTTGTTGTTGGTTCCTCTCCCCCCCCCCCCAGACTTTCTGCCCATTGTTCCCAGGTGTTTTTTTTTTTTTTTGGACTTTTTTTCATATTGTTTGGTTTGCTTTGATTGATTCATTGATTGTTCCCCTCTCTGTGTGGCCCTCTGCTCCCAGCTTCCCCCTCCCTCCCCTCCAGAAACCCACTCCCCCCACTGCCACCTCCTCCTCCTCCACTCCTGCCCTGCCTGCCCCCTCCCACCCAGATTCATCCCCCTTGACACATACTAATCCCCCCAAAACACACCCTGCCCTCTGGTCTCTCCCCCTCTTGCCCCCCGACTCCCTGCTACATACCCCAGACCCCCTGAAACACACTCCACCCCCCAAACACCCTCTGTTGGTCTCTCCCCCTCTTGCCCCCCGACTCCCTGCTACATACCCCAGACCCCCTGAAACACACTCCACCCCCCAAACACCCTCTGTTGGTCTCTCCCCCTCTTGCCCCCCTGACTCCCCGCTACATACCCCAGACCCCCTGAAACACACTCCACCCCCCAAACACCCTCTGTTGGTCTCTCCCCCTCTTGCCCCCCTGACTCCCCGCTACATACCCCAGACCCCCTGAAACAAACTCCACCTCCCAAACACCCTCTGGTCTCTCCCCCTCTTGCCCCCCGACTCCCCGCTACATACCCCAGACCCCCTGAAACACACTCCACCCCCCAAACACCCTCTGTTGGTCTCTCCCCCTCTTGCCCCCCTGACTCCCCGCTACATACCCCAGACCCCCTGAAACACACTCCACCTCTCAAACACCCTCTGGTCTCTCCCCCTCTTGCCCCCCGACTCCCCGCTACATACCCCAGACCCCCTGAAACACACTCCACCTCCCAAACACCCTCTGGTCTCTCCCCCTCTTGCCCCCCGACTCCCCGCTACATACCCCAGACCCCCTGAAACACACTCCACCCCCCAAACACCCTCTGTTGGTCTCTCCCCCTCTTGCCCCCCTGACTCCCCGCTACATACCCCAGACCCCCTGAAACACACTCCACCTCTCAAACACCCTCTGGTCTCTCCCCCTCTTGCCCCCCGACTCCCCGCTACATACCCCAGACCCCCTGAAACACACTCCACCCCCCAAACACCCTCTGTTGGTCTCTCCCCCTCTTGCCCCCCTGACTCCCCGCTACATACCCCAGACCCCCTGAAACACACTCCACCTCCCAAACACCCTCTGGTCTCTCCCCCTCTTGCCCCCCGACTCCCCGCTACATACCCCAGACCCCCTGAAACACACTCCACCTCCCAAACACCCTCTGGTCTCCCCCCCTCTTGCCCCCCGACTCCCCGCTACATACCCCAGACCCCCTGAAACACACTCCACCCCCCAAACACCCTCTGTTGGTCTCTCCCCCTCTTGGGACCGTCACCGCTGCTGCTGCTGTCCTCCTCCCACACCCGAATCCCTGCTGCTACATTACAGCTCCTCCTCTCTTCTTCCTCTCTCTCTCTCTTTCTCTCTCCTCATCCCTTCACTTCTTCTTCCTCCCACAGCTGCAGCCACACAGTATCCTACCTCCGACCTCACCTGGAGGTCCCCGCCATTGGTTATTTTTCTTTTGAAAGTTGTTTTATTTCATTTGTCTCTGCTTGGGGGTGAGTTGAGCAACAACACATAAATAGTGTGGTCTCCTCACTTCTGCCCCTCCATCGTTGAACTACCCCGGTTGCCTGTGCCTCGTGCGGCCGCCCTGTTGTGTCCCAGCCCAGGGGGTTGGCTGTTGGCGGCGCATCCGTGTCCAGCAGTGAGCGGCAGGAGAAGGACCGGAAGAAGAGGGGTTAGTGCGTGTGCAATTGTGCACCTTTTGTTGCCCCCTTTCTCTCTCTAGCTGGCGGTTTTAAATAGGGACACCCCTATCTTGAAATGCATTTGGGTGTGGGGAGGAGGGAGAGGAGATGTACCGTTGTAACTTGTGTCTTCATGCCCAATAAAGAAATTGCTGCTGCTGTGTGTTGCGTTGCATTGCATGCGTCTTGCAGGTGGTTTTTGAACAGGTGCCTTCTTCCAGAGTGTTTCCTTGCCTCTGGGGCAGTCTGAGTGGGGTCAGGGGATCGGATGCTGCCACTACATGCTGGGCCAATGCCATGCCAGAGTGCTTCCTTGCCTCTGGGGCAGTCTGAGTGGGGTCAGGGGATCGGATGCTGCCACTACATGCTGGGCCAATGCCATGCCAGAGTGCTTCCTTGCCTCTGGGGCAGTCTGAGTGGGGTCAGGGGATCGGATGCTGCCACTACATGCTGGGCCAATGCCATGCCAGAGTGCTTCCTTGCCTCTGGGGCAGTCTGAGTGGGGTCCTGGGTTCTGATGCTGCCACTACATGCTGGGCCAATACACACATATGATGATGATGTTCAATCCATGATGCTGCCATCAAGTGTTTGCTGCTGCTTGCTTGCCATGGCATTGGGCGGGCAGAGTCACAGAGTGGGTGGGTTCAACCTCTGTTTAGGTGTGACTGGGTTCTGGTTTTGGCTGTGTGCAATTTAGAGTCACTACATAGGCTGCATTGAGTTTGATGCTCCCCCCACAGGAGCATTACTTGAGAACCACCCCCCAGAACCCACACTTTGTGTTCCAGTTCACTAAATAAGGCTTTCCTCCTTTGATCTGCAGGTTCCCAAGCGTTGACTGCGTCCCTCCCCCACCCCCGGTAGGTGCTGTGCCCTCCCCCCATCCACTCTCCCCCCAAAAAAACTTAAAAACTTGCCACCCACACCACAACTACTCCACCCAACTGCCCGTGCCACCCACACCAGGGGTCCACCCTTTTACCCCCTATTTTTTAAAAAAACCCTCCCAGACCCATCTCCCCAATTGGCTTGGTTGACTCCCGAGTCCCAAATTCTAAAAGGACACCCTCCCCCTCACTTCAATTGGCTTCCCCCCCCCATCAAAAAGTCTTCCTTTCCCCCCAATTGGCTTCCTTTTTTAAAAACAAACTCCCCCCCCCCCGCCGTCTCCAAATCAGCTGCCTTTTTTTTGGCCCCTAAGCCCCTCCAAATTATTTTTTTGACCCTGTCTCTGGCCTTCCTCCTAAAGTCTCCCTCCTTCTGACCTAGCAGCATGTCTGAGCGCCGTGTGGCGGGCAGGGCTCGCTCAAGGCTGGCAGGCAGAGGTGGGAGAGGCCAGGTGCGGGGTGCGCCTGCGGCACGGGGAGGGAGAGGATGCGGGGAGCCTGAGGACACCCCAGTTCTCCCCATTGGAGAATTCTTTGCTCCGGCCCCATCTTTGGTGCGCAGGATTCAGTTCCCCACGCCTGCTGCCGCCAATCGCGGCAGAGGCAGAGGCACCGTTAGGGCTGTGGCGGGTCCCTCCTCGCCGGCGGCACCAGGTGCTGCTGAGCTACCGCCAGTTGTTGAGGTGGAGGAGACTGTGGAGTTGGAAGAGCAGGTAGAGGGCGGTGAGGACCGTGCGGCTGGCAGCGATGCAGCCAGGTTCTCCCTCCCTCTGGGGCCCCTTCCCCCTATCCTTTCGCCGCTCAGTGGGGCCCCCCCTCGTGAAGCCCGACACTCTGGTGGGGAGCAGTCTGGCGAGGTGGTGGAGGAGAGGCCTGCCTCTCCAATGCCAGTTCAGCCGGGCCCCTCCTCCGCTGTGGAGGGCGGAAGGGGCGGGTTGGGTGGCAGCAGTGGGCAGGCAGCGGCGGCCGCCCCCCCCCCCCTAGGACTACAGCCACCCTGCGAGAAACGGCCTAGGACGGCGCCCAGGGCGCAGGAGGCCAAGGGCAGTGGTGCATGGGTGCATTTTGAGGTCCCTCAAGATGACCCATTCCACGCCCGCTGTGTCCACTGCAGGATGCTTGTCAGCCGTGGAAGGGACCCTGCGCACCTGGGTACGACGCCTATGTGGAGACACCTAGAGCGTCACCACCCAGGTCTCAGGGGACAGGCTGGCAGCGCTAGTGCGCCTTGTGCATCTGCCACTAGGGCGGGCAGCGGCAGTGTGCCAGCCAGCAGGCAGGCTACACTGCCCGTCCAGCGGTGGACGCAGTCCTCGGGCAGCCAGCGTATTGTTCGCGTGGACCATCATCACCTCACCCGCCTCATAGGGGAGATGATTTCCACCGATGACCAGCCGTTTCAGGTGGTCGAGAACAACGGCTTCCGCCGGATTCTCCAATACTTGGCTCCCGAATACGTCATCCCCTCAAGGACGACGTTCAGCCGGAACGTGGTCCCCTCCCTGTACCACCGGTGCAGGGAGCTCGTGTCGGCCGAGCTGCGTGCAGCTCCGGCCGGGACAAGCGTGCATTTCACGACTGACCTCTGGACCAGTGTCAGTGGGATGCACGCTTCTTTCCTGGCCCTCACTGCCCACTGGTGGGGACCGGAGAGTGAGGGGACCTCCGCGGGCGATGCTTCCGGGTCCAGCGCGGCTCCCGCTGCACTACGGCACAGGTGGGCCGTCCTGCACGTGGAGACGATGGACACGAGGCACACCGCGGAGGAGGTGGCGGCCGTACTCGACCGCCAGATAGAGGAGTGGATTGGCGGGTGTCCACACCTCTCCTGCGGCTTCATTGTCACCGACAATGGAGCCAACGTTACCGCCGCTGTCGAGACAGTCATGGACTGTGTGAACATACGGTGTATGGCACACACGCTCCATCTGACCGTCAGGGACGCCCTTGGCCTTAAGGAGCTGAAGGCGTCCCAGGAGAAGGGGGCCCGCCCCATCCCAGCTGCTGTTGCTGCCACGGACACGCTTGTGGATAAGTCCCGCAAGCTGGCCGCCCACTTCCACCGCAGCGAGAAGTCCAGGAGACTGCTTCGCCAGAAGCAGGATGACCTTGGCCTTCCTCGCCATCTCATCCCTACGGATGTGGAGACGCGGTGGAACTCCACCTTCCTCCTGTTCCAGCGCCTGTTGGAGCAGGAGAGAGCCCTTGTCGCCCTGGCGAGGGACGAGTCCTTGGATGTCTGCGACTTCTCGAACGCAGAGTGGAAGCAGATGTCCGAGGCGGTGTTGGCACTCGAGCCCTTCCAGCTTGCCACGAAGGGCTTGTGTGGCGACACCACTCCCTTGAGCCAGGCGCTGCCCACAGCTGTTGGTCTCGAGAAGCTGATGGGTGGACTCCATATCTCTCTGACCACGCCAGAGGGTCGTGCTCTGGCTGGGAGGCTGAGGTCTGGGGTTGACAAGTGGCTCGTTGATGTGCTGGGAGACAGGGAGGAGTATGTCCTCGCTTGTCTCTGTCACCCAGCCCTCAAGGGCAATGCCGTGAGTGCCGACGACTTGCCCAGGTGGAAGGGCATCCTGGTCGAGAAGGTTAGGGAGGAGGAGGCCGCTAGGGCCCGCAGAGACCAGGGTGTTGGTAGTGGTGCGGGGGCAGCCCTCGCGGCCCAACCCGCACCCAGCAGCAGCATGGGCGGCCAGCCGGCGTCAGCTTCCCCTTCCCCTCCCTCTTCCCAGTCCAGCAGCGTGGCATCCCAGGCGGCGCCATCGCAGCAGCCATTTGCTACCGACTCGAGATCCGCCCAGTGGTTTCAGCGGTTCTGCTATGGCGCCATGCCTGGTATGCGGGAGGCTCGACCTGCCAGGCCCCCCTCCAGTGCTGAGCAATGCGTTGCGCAGTACTTGGAGGAGCCGGTGGAGGGAGACGGCGTGGACTGCGCACAGTTCTGGGCGAGCCGCCGCCAAGTCTGGCCGGACCTGGCGGTGGTGGCTGTGCGCCTCCTCTCCTGCCCCCCAACCAGTGTCCAGAGCGAGCGGGTGTTTTCACGTGCCGGGGACGTGGTGACACCCTCTCGCTCCCGCTTGGACCCTGGTCTGGTGGAGCAGCTGGTCTTCCTTAAGGTCAACCTCCCCCTGTTGGGCTACCCCAAGCTGCAGTTTGAGACGGGCGAGTGATTACCGTGGGTTGCCCCATGGTTGGTCACCTGCCTGGCTCGACCTCTGTGCTTATCCCTACCCTCCCCCCTTCCACCTCTAGCTGAGCTGACGTGACAGATGCTGAGCCGTGCCAGCCAGTCGCAGCGTGTAGTGTGCCCACACAGAGATGCAGTTGTAGTAGTAGTTGTAGTGCTGCGACTGGCCAGATGTTTACAATGCCCACGCCCACCTAAAAAGAAACCCAATGCTGACCAGCACAGGCCCTTTATCTATCCACCTGTCAGCATTTGGGGACCTGGCGTGGGCACGGCACACACCCCCAAAGTAGCACAGCCCACGGAGTACTAGACTTAGCGGCAGCGGCGGGTATACGTTCTAAAATGCAGTGTAGATATGTAAATACTGTATGTAAATAAACATGTAAATAATTTTTTCTTTAAAAACCCCATGTCAAAATCAAGCCTCAAAATTATGCAAAAGAAAGAAAAAAAGGTGACAGAGGGAGAACAAAATGATGAATGCCAAATGAATTGATTTTATTGAAAATGTTGCCAGAAATCATGTGTGGGGGGCTTGGTTTACATGGAGAAAATGACTGGGTGATTTTTTCAAATGAAACGAATGAATTATTATCATCTTATGTTCATCTTGATTGTGGTCACTGTTGATGTTGGCTGATGGCAAAAAACCCAAAACCATCAGAATAGCAATGAACTGGCTGCCAACACAACATATTGATTGATAACTGTGCAGGGGGGGAATTGGGTCTGTGTGTGTGTGTGTGGGGTGCAGGCTCAGTCTGTCTCTTCCTGTTGTGTGTCTGTCTGTCTGTCTGTCTGTGTGAATGGATGCCTAGCACTGTCTCTGTGTGTGGATGCTTTCTGTGTGTAGTGTGGTGTGTGTCTGTCTACATGTTTTTTTTCCTCCCCCCCATGCCTCCCTCCATCCTTCCCCTCTCATCCTCTCCCCTTCCTCTTCACCACCTTCCATCCTCCCTCCCTTCCAGCCCACCACCGCCTCACCTGCCCCCAACCCCGGTCTGGCAGATGATGAGAGTCTGGTCTCTCCCACCGAAGCACACACGTGAGCACGTGTGTGCACAAATATGTGGCTGACCAACTCTGAGCCGGACCCTCCCCCCTTCAATCCCCTCTACATCCCTCTCCCCCTCCCCTTTCCTCCCCCCTGCCTCCCTGCCTCCCTCCCTGCCTCCCTCCCTGCCTCCCTCCCCCCTCCTAGCTAGCAGCGCACACATACACACACAGAACACCTGTGGTGGCAAACACCACCAGCACACATGCACTCACACTGGTGCCACCGCCTCTGCCTTGGGCCTCTGTGTCCTTGAGCAGATATGTGGTGGTGGACCAGAGAAGCATTTCTTTCCAGCAAGGCAAAAGGCATGCACTCACTGCACACACACACACACACACACACACACACACACACACACACAAAGAGGTGAAAAGACGAGAAGAGGCAACTTCTAGAACCAGCAGCAGCAGGTGAGTGTCGTGTAATTGTGTTGCTTCCCAAGGCCACTGCCCATGCTCAATGCTCAGTCTGCTGAAACTAAAGAACTAGCTACAATCATCCTTCCTCACACGCAGCTCAGCTGCACAGCACACTGACTAACTAGACACTACAGCTGGTGGTAGAAAAAACAGAAGTCTAGATTCTAGAAGATGTCCTGGTGGATTTTAAACTTTCAAATCTGTGCTAGGATTGCCTCGCCCGCCTCCTCCTCCTCCTGCCTGTAATTGTGCCCTCTCCCCTTGCAGTTGCGCTGTCGTGATGGGTTGGTGATGTGCGTGCGCCGTCTACTTGTTAGCTCTCTCCTCCTCATGTTGGCTGGGCTTGCCAGGCACTGGCTGGCAGCAGCTGTTGGCTGTGTGCTAGGCTCAGGCTGTGGCGCGCGTGACTGGACTGGGAATGTTATTGTAGCGGCAACAATGGTTGTGGTGGTAGCAGTAGTAGCTGTTGTTGTTGCTGGGCTGGTGGCTGCTGGCCTGTGCTGACTCTGCGCACTTGGTCTGGTCTGGTCTGGTCATTGGGATGCAGATGTAGGGTGTGTGTGCATCATCCATGGGGAGCATCAGAGCAGAGCAGAGCAGGTTGGCTGGCTTCTGTCTGTCGGGCCTAGTCAGTGGCAGGCACTGAGTGAGGCGGTGGTTTCTTTGGGCATCACGTCACCCATCATGCAGAGCGGCAGGTCTGCTGCTCTGCTGCTCCGCCTCCTGCTTCTTCTCTGTGTGTGCTGCTCTTGTGCTTAGTGTGCTGCTCCGCTGCTGCTGCTGTGCTGGCAGGCAGCACAGCAGTGGCCTTTTTGTTAGATCAGAGAGTGGGTGTTGTCTCTCTGAGTGTCCTCCTCTTACTTGCTTGGATAGGAGTGGTGGTAGTAGGTAGGCATTAAGATGGACTGACTAGGTGTTGTTACGTGTTAGGGCGCCCAGAGAGAGGGGCCAAAAAGATGGGGTGGCAATTGTTGGGTTGCTCCTAGTATTATTGGTGAATTTCTGAAGAAAAAATTTTTTTCCATTGGCTAGAATGGGGGTTCGGGGCTGCCCCAGACCCGCCTCTGTGGGGTGGCAGCACCGCCAAAGTGGGTCCGGGGCCATGGCAAAAATGCCCTCAGTCCCTCCCAGCAATCCCCGTAGAGATAGGAGTGATGGTTCTGTTGTTTTTCTGAGGTGTTCTGAGTGAGTGTGGATTCTGTGATAGCAAATGAGAGTGGATTCATGGTGTCTCATTGGAAATCTCATAAGCTATCATAGAATCTACACTCAGAATACCTCAGAAAAACAACAGAACCATCACTCCTATCTCTACGGGGATTGCTGGGAGGGACTGAGGGCATTTTTGCCATGGCCCCGGACCCACTTTGGGGGTGCTGCCACCACACAGAGGTGGGTCTGGGGCAGCCCCAAACCCCCATTCTAGCCAATGGAAAAAAACATTTCTTCAGAAATTCACCAATAATACTAGGAGCCACCAATTGCCTTGGGATTTTTGGGGTGGAGGACACCCATGGGTGGCTACCACCCACCCCAGATTTTTTGCCCCTAAGGGCTCCACATTGTGAGTTATGGGCAAAAATTTATTTTTTGAAAAAAAATTGTAAAAAATCAGAGGAAGGTCCAATCGACTTGAAATTTGGGTGGCAGGTAGAACACAATGTCCCCTTCAAAACCAGCCACTTTTTGTGATCCGAACCAGTTCGGTTCAGATCTGAACCGGTTCGAAACCGAACCGGACCGGGGGGTGGTCTGGCAAAACCAAAACCGAACCACCCCGGTCCGGTCCGGACCCGGTTCGGACCCGAACCGAACCGGGAGAACCGGTTTTATGCACATCCCTAAATGGCACAGGGATGCCTCCCACACAGACCGGCTTACAGCTAGTGCACGTGATGGGTCCTGGGATGGTCAGGAGGGAGCAAGGTGGCACGATCGTGACTTCTGCTGGGGGGATCTAGTTGATGGGTTGAGGGTTCACCCTGGCCAGGGTGCTGAGCTCTCCGGAGCTTGTGCTGCCTCCTACAGCACCTAAAGCTTTTATTCGGTTGTTGCTGACACTTCTTTATCCCTGGGCCAAAATGAGCTTACCAAGCAGAAAGAGTGTAAAATAGCTAAGCTATTTGTTTTGACGCCATGTTAACCATCCAATGCCTATTTATCTCACAGTCTCCTTTGTTCGACTTCAACTTGACTGGCTTCAGTTTCGAGTGAAGCACTTAAAACACCTGAGGGAGGGACTGGGGCTCATTAAAGCACTTCAAAAGTCATCCATTCTCCCTTTTGCAGGAATGAGTGATCTGCATGTGATGATGATGCCCGCGGTACGTGCCCTGGCTAGGTTTCAATCACTCTCATTACCAAATTATTAAAACGCACCAAATTGTCCCATTATTCATTTTGGACACTGCTTTGGAAGCTCCGTCATTCAAAAACAGGTGTCCACGTTATGGTGTTCTGTATTCGTGAGTAATCATAACCCCTATACTTCAAGAAATAGCTAGTGTTTTCTCAAGAGGAACTGGGTCGGGGGGCAGCTAGGAAGTGCTCTGAGGCTTTTCAATGGGAAAATCCTCCCCATTTGAGCAATAGGGCTCACCTAACCTTGCTCAGAATCAAATCAAACACCTCCAGTTCCATCCGGACCAGTACTCCCCCCCCCCCCCGCCGCCGACTGGTTTGCGATTCTTTAAAAAATATTAAAACAAATTTTATTACTTTCTGCCCCTTCAAGTGGTTTGTGTGTGTGTGTGTCCGCGAACATTCACCTGCCCACCACCAGATTCTAAAATCACTGCTGTGGCCCACAAGATTGGCCGGAGGGGGCAGGGGAAAGTTTGCCTATAGGAAGACCCCCGAAAGGGGCAGAAAGTAATTAATTTTTTTAAAAAAATATGAACCCCGCACAGAGCGGATGGGAGGGGGGTTTCTGAAGGGTGCCGGACCAAAACTGGCCCACTTAGGTTCGTGTCTGGTCTGGACTCAAACCAACATGGGCCAGCCCATTCCGGGCACAACCCTACATGTGTTTCCGTGCACATCCCTCACCCTTAGTCCATCTAGCTAAAGATGGTATCTGTCCATTCCTCTGGTAGGGATGGGCCCGGACAGGTCCAGAGGCTATTGTAAAGACCTCCGGAGTGGTCCGGAGTGGTCCGGACTTGGGTGGTCTGGTTTGGGTGGGTGGGGAACTTACCCTCCTGCCGCTTTCCCGCTCTGGCGCCATAATTTCAGTAGTAATTGGGGAGGCAGGATACCTCCCTGCTGCCCCTTCCCTGCTGTTGCTATGAAAAACTCCAAGGAGTCCTTTGAGCGTGCGCATGTCACAGAGATGTGAAGGATAAATACTCTCATATTTAATATATTTAATTATATTAATTAAATATAATTATATATTAATTATATTAATTATATTTAATATTTATACATAAATACTCTTCTTCTCATGTCAACAGATGTGATGATCTAGATAGAATAACTGCATCATCAGCATGAAGCAGAACTGTGATAGATATACTGGCTAATTTAGGAGGGTGGAAATCTGGGTTATCCAAGAGAGTAAATAAAGATCAAAAAGCAGTGGGGCAAAAATGCATCCCTGTTTGACTCCCTTCTGTGTGGGTACAGACAGGGTCAGATGTCATTAGACATTGCATCTCACCCAAAGTGAGGTGTTCTCATGCAACATTCGGATAAGGAGAAAGAGCCGACGATCAATGGAGGAATTGGCCAGTTTACTCCCCAAGCGCTCCCTACAAATGGAGTCAAACCCTGCCTTAAAAGCTGCATACAGCGGTGAATACTTTTCAGGAAGATATTGTAGAACTTGGGCCTGATCAAGAGTCATCTGAATGGGCCTAAACCTCGCCTGTTCCTCACTTAGTATGTTCTCCTGTTCCAACCAGTCCGTGAGGTTAACATATAGATTTCTAGAATATAATTTATGAATAATGCTCAACAGACTGATTGGTCGATATTTAGAACGGTCAGAGTGTTGGCCTTCCTTATAAATGGGAATAATCACTATTGCATCCCACTCCTCCGGGATACAGGTAGTACGAACCATATAAGTAAAGAATCTTGCAAGTACAGGAGCCCACCATTCAACATTTGATTTTAACAGTGCAGAGGGGATCTGATCCAACCCCGGGGTCTTACCCGGTTTGAACTGGGCAGCTTTATATGTTTCTGAGAAGGAACATAAAATATTAGCCCCTGTTTTCCCCCTGTGGCTGGCATCCAGTGACACACAAAACCTGCATATCATGTAAACCTCACACTATGCTTCATTGCAAAAAACTCATCATCATCACATACAGATCACTCATTCCTGCAAAAGGGAGAATGGATGACTTTTGAAGTGCTTTAATGAGCCCCAGTCCCTCCCTGAGGTGTTTTAAGTGGTTCGCTCAAAATTGAAGCCAGTCAAGTTGAAGTCGAAGAAAGGAGACTGTGAGATAAATAGGCATTGGGTGGTTAACATGGCGTCAAAACAATGCTTCCAGTTCAAAAACCAAGAGAACACAGATTGCAAGAATGCAGCAGAAGCTTTATCGAGAATGTGAAGTTAATGGCATCATATGAGAGGCAGCTGGGAGACAGAAGGAAACCGATGAATTCATATTGAGGATAGCAGAGCAAAGTAGTGGGAGAAGAAGGGCGCCCAGTCCCCTCAAAGTCCAGGCCTGGATTTCAGCCATGCCTCAGACTTAGGGTTGCCGGTTCCTGGTCATTATCATGACTTCCACATAGACCGGCTAGCAGCTAGCGGAAAATGGGTCCTGGGAGGGTCACGAAAATAGGGGGTGGCTGGATATGGAATTCTGCTGCAAAGATCTGGTTGATGGATTGAGGGTTGACCCCATCCAGAGTGCCAAGCTCTCTGGAGCTTGTGCTGCCTCCTACAGCACCCAGGGCGTGAGCACCAACACCAGAGCCAAGGCATCCATAATAGGCAAGGCCTCGAAAAACGGGGCCTAAACTGTAAAAACCACAACCAGTGGAGATGATAGACATTACTGGGGAGATGGAGGTGAGTCTGAAACAGAAATGAATGAACAACACATTACGGTGAATTGACATTCACTCAGAGATGGGACGGAACCCTCAGAGACATTTCTCCCAAGTTTCTCCTTGGTACCAATCCACAAAGACCCCCAACATTGAAGCAGAAATGTTTGTGACTGTCTTGATGGAGGATACTTCAAGCTGAGACATTTCCCCCCTTTCTTTGTTCAAGCCACCCAATGTTCAGGGTGGCAACTAGGGTTCCCTCTAACAGGGATTCCCAGATGATGTTGACTAAAACTCGCGAATCCCCAGCTGCAATTCCTCTTCCTTGGAGATATTTGGATTTCTGGTCAACAACATCATGGGGTTGCTGTTAGAGAAAACCCTGATGGGAACCCTCTTGTAAGGAGATGAGGACAGAGGGGTGCAAATGTGGCTTTTCTGTGTTTCTATGAGAATAAACATAAGAGAACTGCTGGATCAGACCAAAATCCTTCCAGTTCAGCCTCCTGTTTCCATCACTGGACAACAAGATACCATTGGGAGCTCGACAAAGCCTGGCACGAAGGAAATAGCCCCTTCCCGGTTTTGCTCCCCAGTGCCTGGCATTCAGTGCCACATTAATCCTAGCCTAGCTGTGAACTGCTCTATATTATGAAGAACAGATGACTCAAGGTGGAAGATCCACCAAGCTCTGTGTCAACGAGCCACCAGCCTCCCTTGCGGTTAGGATGCTCCATCACTCCAGCTAACCTTTTGTTGGGTTGCTACTTTATCCTCTGGGCCAAAATGAGCTTACCAAGCAGAAAGAGTGAAAAATAGCTAAGCTATTAGTGTTGGCGCCATGTTAACCACCCAGTGCCTATTAAGCTCACAGTCTCCTTTCTTCGACTTCAACTTGACTGGTTTAAGTTTCGAGCAAACTACTTAGAAAACCTCAAGGAGGGACTGGGCCTCCTTAAAGCACTTCAAAAGTCATCCATTCTCCCTTTTGCAGGAATGTGTGATCTGCATGTGATGATGATGAGTTTTTTGCAATGCCCGCAGTACGTGCCCTAGCTCGGATTCAATCACTCTCATTACCAAATTTTTAAAACGCCCAAATTGTCCCATTATTCATTTTGGACACTGCTTTGGAAGCTCCGTCTTTCAAAAACAGGTGTCCACGTTGTGGTGTTCTGTACTCGTGAGTAATCATAACCCCTATACTTCAAGCAATAGCTAGTGTTTTCTCAAGAGGAACTGGGTCGGGGGTCAGCTAGGAAGTGCTCTGAGGCACTTGAATGGGAGAATCCTCCCCATTTGAGCAATAGGGCTCACCTCACCTTGCATCAGAACATAGGAAGCTTCCTTCTACCAGGTAAGACCCTTAGTAGGGGTGCACATGAACCTCTTCAGAGGGCCTTTTATGGGCCTCCAAACAGGTTCAAACATCAGGCGGTTCAAAGTTCAAAGGTGTAGGGTCACACATTAAGGGTGGGGGAGGGTGTCATTACCCTTCTCTCCACTTATCCCCCCTGCTTCCCCGTTTCCCTAATGCCCTGTTTCCTTTTTGGCTGGAAGTAGCCCGAAGCAGCTGGCACATGTGTGCCCGTCTGCACATCCAGCTAATTCTGGCCACTTACAGCTGAGGAGCAAACCGGGCAGTGCCCCGTAGGACTTGGGAAATACCTGGTGCCGGCGGGGGAAACAGAGGGTAGGGGTAAGTGCATTGTATAGGATGCCTGCCTCTGAAGGAATGCCCCTTTCCCTATAGAATTTCTACGGATTTGGCACTCAGTTTCCCTCAAGGAGGTCTCTAGTTTAGTGACCCAATCCAAACCTTTTAAGACCCTGGGGTTGGATCAGATCCCCTCTGCACTGTTAAAATCAAATGTTGAATGGTGGGCTCCTGTACTTGAACGATTCTTTACTAATATGGATTGTATTGCCTGTATCCCAGAAGTGTGGGATACAATGGTGACTGTTCCGATCTATGAGAAAGGCCAACACTCTGAACCTTCATATTATCAACCATTCAATCTGCTGAGCATTATTCATAAATTATATTCTAGACATCTATATGTTAACCTCACGGACTGGTTGGAACAGGAAAACATACTAAGTAAGGACCAGGCGAAGTTTATGTCCATTCAGATGACTCTTGATCAAGCCCAAGTTCTACAACATATGGTTGAAAAGTATTCACCGCTGTATGCAGCTTTTAAGGCAGGGTTTGACTCCATTTCTAGGGAGCGCATGGGGAGTAAACTTGCCAATTCCTCCTTTGATCGTAAGCTGCTTCTCCTTATCCGAGATGCTGCCAGTCAGTGTAGAAAATACTGAGCTAGATGGACAAAGGGTCTGACTTGGCAGAAGGCAGCTTCCTATCTTCCGATGGAAGGTTGGGGTCCCACAGGGTCCTAGGAGAGAACTTCTTCCAAGATATCCACCCCTCCACTGTGGACATTGCAAAAAACCCATCAACATCACATGCAGATCACTCATTCCTGCAAAAGGGAGAATGGACGACTTTTGAAGTGCTTTAATGAGCTGCAGTCCCTCCCTGAGGTGTTTTAAGTGGTTAGCTCGAAACTGAAGCCAGTCAAGTTGAAGTCGAAGAAAGGAGACTGTGAGATAAATAGGCATTGGGTGGTTAACATGGTGTCAAAACAAAGAGCTTAGCTATTATTCACTCTTTCTGCATGGTAAGCTCATTTTGGCAAAGGGAATAAAGAAGTGTCAGCAACAACCCAATAAAAGGTTAGCTGGAGTGATGGAGCATCCTAACCTCCAGGGAGGCTGGTGGACCTTTATAAAAGCTGTGCATTCCCACTGTCCTTCCATCAGCTTCATTCGACTCTACTGTCTTCACTGCATCTTCTCAGAGAAGCCGGTGAGTCCATTTTCTTGGTGGTGTTTGGATAGACTCTAGTTGACACAGAGCTTGGTGGATCTTCCACCTTGAGTCTTCTGTTCTTCAGAATATAGAGCAGTTGACGGCTAGGCTAGGATTAGGATGCCACTGAATGCCAGGCACTTGTGAGCAAAACCGGGAAGGGGCTACTTCCATTTAGCGAGGCTTAAAGACGTCTCAGTCGTATCTTGTTCTCCACTGTTGCAAACAGGAGGCTGAACTGGACGGATTTTGGTCTGATCCAGCAGTTCTCTTATGTTTATTCTCATAGAAACATAGAAAAGCCAAATCTGCACCCCTCTGTCCTCATCTCCTTACAAGAGGGTTCCCATCAGGGTTTCTCTAAGAGGAATCCCCTGATGTTGTTGACTACAACTCCAATTATCCCCAAGTAAGTGGCATTGCGGCTGGGGATTCGGCAGTTTTAGTCAACAACATCTGGGAATCCCTGTTAGAGGGAACGCTGGTTGCCACCCTGAACCTTGAGTGGCTTCAACAAAGAAATTGGGGGAATTTCTCAGCTTGAAGTATACTCCATCAAGACTGTCACAAACCATTCTCCTTCTATGTTGGGGGTCTTTGTGGATTGGTACCAAGGAGAAATTTGGGAGAAATGTCTCTGAGGGTTCCGTCCCATCCCTGAGTGAATGTCAATTCACCGTAATGTGTTGTTCATTCATTTCTGTTTCAGACTAACCTCCATCTCCCCAGTAATGTCTATCATCTCCACTGGTCGTGGTTTTCACAGTTTAGGCCCCGTTTTTCAAGGCCATGGCTTTTATGGATGCCTTGGCTCTGGTGTTGGTGCAGGCGCCCTGGCCGCTATAGGAGGCAGCAAAAGCTCCGGAGAGTTCAGCACCCTGGCTGTGGTGAACCCTCAACCCATCAACCAGTTCGACCCAGAAGAAGTCTCGCTCGGGTCACCTCCCCCACTTGTGACCGTCCCAGGACCCTTCATATGCGGTAGCTGCAAGCCGGTCTATGTGGGAGGCATCACTCCATGTGCCATTGGAGGTTCCGGGATTGTAGGATCAGGTGCCTGGGGAGGTCTGGGTTACGGAGATTTGAGCCAGTGGAGGGGTGGATATCTTGGAAGAAGCTCTCTCCTGGGACCCTGTGGGAGCATCTACCCATAGACGCCATAATGTCCAACGACTGATCATAATGACCAGGAACCGGCAACCCTAAGTCTGAGGCATCGCTGAAATCCAGGCCTGGACTTTGAGGGGACTGGGCACCCATCTTCTCCAACTACTTTGCTCTGCTTTCCTCAGTATGAATTCATCGGTTTCCTTCTGTCTCCTAGCTGCCTCTAATATGATGCCATTTCCTTCACATTCTCAATAAAGCTTCTTCTGCATACTTGCAATCCGTGTTCTCTTGGTTTTTGAACTGGCAGCTCTGATTTCCGGGAACAGATGCTTCCGTGAGTCTTGGTAGCCCAGAAACCCTTCTGACTGTGACTGTGACTGGCAGGAGCTCTCCAGGGCTTCCAGCTGGAGTTTCCCCCAGCCGTACCTGGAGATGCTGCCAGGGACTGAAACGGCAGCCTTCTGCATGCAAGGCGGATGCTCCATCACTGATCGATGGCCCCAACCTCAAAAGTGGCGTCCATGAGCCTCCCATCCAGGAACTGACCACACCAAGACCTGCTTAGACCTCACCCAGTCACCCCCACCCCTGCTTTGGTGGACAGGCTGGACTTCTCTTGTCTGCCTGGCCCTATGCCAGGGCCTGCGGCCAGGCAGCAGTTGGAGGGAGGGCCTCCCCTGCCAGGGAAGAAGGTTCCTCCCGTGGCAGATGTGGAGATGGTGGAGGTGCAGCCAGCTTCCAGGCTAGCCAAATCCATCTTGCTGCCCTTCCTGCATACTTCCCTGCTGCCCCGTTTGTTCTTCGGCAGGAAATGGCCAGAAGGAGCTGGACCTGAACATGGACACGCGCGTGCCAGCTACTTCCAGCCACTTCCAGTCAAAGAGCAAATGGGGTGGCAGTGAAGTACGCTGCTGCCCCATAGGACTTGGGGAATACCTGGTGCCAGCAGGAGAGAAGTGGAGGGAGGGGTAAGGGCACCCTCCCCCACCATTAAGGTGCGACACCCAGCCACCATCGAGCCACCCACACCTGGTTCCATGCAGATCTCTAACTCTTAGTCCATCTAGCTCAGGATTGTCTACACTGACGGGCAGCAGCTCTCCAAGGTTTCAAGCAGGGATCTTTCCCAGCCCTACCAGGAGATGCTGCCAGGGACTGAACCTGGGACCTTCTGCATGCCAAACAGATGCTCTACCACTGAGCTTCTGTCACATCCGCGCAGTTAGGGAAACTCAAAACCTTTGTACATGAAGATCACTCAAGATTGTATCTGTCCATTCCTCTGTCAGGGGGCCTAGGCTGGGCTGTCACATCCCTGCAGATGCATGGGTAACCTACTTTCAAGCATAGTATGGGATGTCTGCGCCTGAAGGAGTACCCCTTTCCCTATAGAATTTCTACCAATATGGCACTCAGTTTCCCTCAAGGAGGTCTCTAGTTCAGTGACCCAACCCAAGCCAGGTAAGACGCCGGGGTTAGATCAGTTCCCCTCTGCACTGTTAAAATCAAATGTTGAATGGTGGGCTCCTGTACTTGAACGATTCTTTACTTATATGGATTGTATTGCCTGTATCCCAGAAGAGTGGGATACAATGGTGATTGTTCCGATCTATGAGAAAGGCCAACACTCTGACCCTTCAAATTATCAACCATTCAATCTGTTGAGCATTATTCATAAATTATATTCTAGACATCTATATGTTAACCTCACGGACTGGTTGGAACAGGAGAACATACTAAGTGAGGAACAGGCGAGGTTTATGTCCATTCAGATGACTCTTGATCAAGCCCAAGTTCTACAACATATGGGTGAAAAGTATTCACCGATGTATGCAGCTTTTAAGGCAGGGTTTGACTCCATTTCTAGGGAGCGCTTGGCAAGTAATCTTGCCAATTCCTCCATTGATCATCGGCTGTTTCCCCTTATCCGAATGTTGCATGAGAACACCTCACTTCGGCTGAGATGCAATGTCCAATGACATCTGACCCTGTCTGTACCCACACAGAAGGCAGTCAAACAGGGATGCATTTTCGCCCCACTTCTTTTCAATCTTTATTTACGCTCTTGCATAACCCAGATTTCCACCCTCCTAAATTAGCCAGTAAATCTATCAAAGTTCTGCTTCATGCTGATGATGCAGTTATTCTATCTAGAACATCACATCTGTTGACATGAGAAGAAGACTATTTATCTATAAATGTATCATGAGTTTTGCTTAAAAAACAAACAAAGAAATAAAGATGTCTGGTGGATTAATGGGGAGGTAATCAATCCAGAACTTTTACTCGAGGCACAAATGTCCAGGCTCAGACTATCATACTTGGACACACTATGCAAAGACCCAGCTCCCTTGAGAAGTCCATAATGCTGGGGAAAGTTGAAGGAAAGAGAAGAAGAGGACGACCAGCAGCAAGGTGGATGGACTCGATCACAGCAGCAATGAATGCAGCACTGAGAAACCTGAAAGGCCAAGTTGAAGACAAATCATCCTGGAGAGAATCTATCTATGTGGTTGCTAAGAGTCAACACGACTTGATCGCACTTTATCAATCAATGGATCAAGTAAGGAATTATAAATACCTGGAAGTGGTTTTCAGTAAAAATGCTCCTTGGAGGGAGACTTCCTTCGCTGGTGTTTCCCCAGCAAGTGGAGTCCTCAGTCCATGGAGTATGTTCAGAACATGCTCCCTTTGGTTCTTAAAATAAACAGGTCTTCCCAGGGTGGGCTGGTAAGGATGGAGGGACGGCTGCTTCTTGGGGAGGAGTGACTGCCCTCTAGTGGCTATGGGCCTGATTGCAGTGGAGTGTTAGTACGGTAGTAATTTATCATATTGCTCCTTCCTCCATTGAATGGTTCCAATCCTTCACTTACGTCACCACAGCAAAATCTACCGCATGCTAGCGGGATAGGTGTGCATCCTCCCCAGAGTGCAGCTGTGGTCCTGAGGTTGATTGATTGATTGATTGAGTGAGTGATTTATCAAATTTGTACACCGCCTCCAACTTTCATCTATGGGCGTTTACCAATAACATAAAACCAGTTGAAAACATATACAAAAACTTAAAAACAATTTAACAATTTAAAAATAAAACAGAGATTAAAACCCAAAAATATTAGGAAGCTGAGAAAGCTTGGGCGAAAAGATGGGTCTTCAGGTGTTTTATGAAAATTGCCGGAGAGAGGGAGGATCGTATCTCAGCAGGGAGCGCATTCCACAATCTCGGGGCAGTGACCAAGAAGGCCCGTCTCTGTGTAGCCACCAAACGAGTTGGCGGTAACTGGAGACGGACCTCCTCAGAGCACCACAATGGGCGATGGGGCTTGTAATGAAGAAGGTGATCTCTTAAATTATTATTATTAAATAATAATAGGTTGAGAAAGAGTCCCTTGCACACGCCCCCAAGTGATTCTATAGCAAAAGTGAGATCTGAATCTTCTCAACTCACACTGTTGACCTCTATAGCGCAGTCACTCCCCATCATGGGGGTTTCCATCTGTCAAAGCACGGAAGAAAAAGGAGCAAAGGGGAAGAGGCTGTGTGCCCCGGAAGGAATGTGGTATTATTGTCAGTCTGGGGAAGGGAGGGACATTGCACAGCGTTACCAATTGAGTGCCAAGAAGGAAACCATCAGCTACAGCCTGCACTGAAGCTTCTGGAGGCTCCCAGAGCATGGTCTAAAAGCCCTTGTTACAGCCACCTTGGTGATGCTAAGCAGGATTTGGTGTGGTCAGTGCCTGGATGGGAGCCTCATGGATGCCACTTTTGGGGTTGGGGCCATAGATCAGTGATGGAGCATCTGCCTTGCACACAGAAGGCTGCCGTTTCATTCCCTGGAAGCATCTCCAGGTAGGGCTGGGGAAAACTCCAGCCGGAAGCCCTGGAGAGTTGCTGCCAGTCAGAGTAGACACTATTGAGCTGGATGGACCAAGGGTCAGACTCTGTCGAAGGCAGCTTCCTGTGTGTTCCTAAAAGAGTGCCATGTCCCCCGTAAGTTTTCATTCAGACAGAAGGGTTTCTGAGGACTCAGGGAAGCAGCTGTTCCCAGAAATCAGAGCTGCCAGTTCAAAAACCAAGGGAACACGGATTGCAAGAATGCAGCAGAAGCTTTATTGAGAATGTGAAGGAAACTAAAAGAAAGAAACTAACTAAAAAGCTTAACTGAAATATAAAATTTGGTTAAAGATTGATTTCAGTATAGATGTCGGACATAATATCGAAAGGGCAGCCTGGGAAAAGTTATGGAAGAGTGATTTAAAACTTACTGCTTGCTATGCTTTGAAGGAAAAGTATTATAAAATGATTTATATGGTATCTGACATTAAAAACTGGCATTAATGTATAAAAATGTTTTAAACAAATGTTTGAAGCGTGGGCATACTGAAGATATTCTTTTTGGGTGGTGGACCCGTGGGAAAGTTAAGGCCTATTGAGACATGATATATAATGAATTAAAGAAGGTGACTTTTCCCAAGAAGCCAGAATCCTTCCTGCTGGGAATAATATAGGGAGTAATCTTTACAAATGGCTTGACTTTCTTCATGTATGCATTGACAGTGGACAGAATGATATATGCAAAGAAATAGAAGAGTAATGAACTGCCGTTAAGGGAAGATTAGCTTAAAAAGAAAAGAAAAAAAGGTCTTGTTTTTGTTTTTGTTTTTTCTTTTGGTTTTTTTATTGTTCTGATTTTTTTCTCTTGTTATATTTAAAGAATTATTTTCCTATTATTGATCTTACAGCAGGATTTGATTTGAAATGCAGGGTGGGTAGATTCATGGTTTTTTCTTTTCTTATAACTTTAAGGGTTTAAATTTGTGTTTTTTATCATTATTATTATAAGGGTAAATTTTATAGTTATAATTTCATGAAGAGAGGTGCGCGGGAAGTCCATTTGTGTTTATTATGATTGTTATGTTTATTACTGTTAAAATTGAATTTGAGAAAAAAGAGAATGTGAAGGAAATGGCATCATATTAGAGGTGGCTGGGAGACAGAAGGAAACTGATGAATTCATTTTGAGGACAGCAGAGCAAAGTAGTGGGAGAAGAATGGCGCCCAGACCTCTCAAAGTCCAGGCCTGGATTTCAGCGATGCCTCAGTCTGAGGGTTGCCGGTTCCTGGTCACTATGATCAGTCTCTTGAAGTTATTGGGTCTATTGGCAGATGCTCCCACAGGGTCCCAGGAGAGAGCTTCTTCCAAGATATCCACCCCTCCTCTGGCCCAGAGCTCCATAACCCAGACTCCCCCAGGCACCTGCTCCTACTATCCCGGAACCCCCAACGGCACCATCGAGTTCTGGGACGGAGCATCTAGACCCGGAGTGAGAAGAGCCACGAGGTTCCGGGACCATCCTCCCAGCCTCCAGCTCCTGTATTAACGTCCGCTACCCCTCTCTTGCCCCACTTTTCTGCTTTGTTTCCTGAATGTCTCCTTTCCAAGAAGGAGCTCCCCTCTCTTCTTGAGCTTGCCTATATCATTTTCACATCCTTCATCTCCTACCGTTGTTCACTCCACTCTTTTTCAATAAAATTCATGCTGCACTCTAACACGAGTCTCTTGGTCTGCTTGAAACCCCCTGGCCCAATTTATGACCGTGTGGTGGGAGTTTACTCCAGATCTCGGGGAGGGCTTTGGACTGAGAACACAGAACCACACGTGGGAGGGCTCAGAGGCAAGTGTGGAGAGGAAGGGCACACAAGCTGACGAGAGGACTTCTCCACCATCCCATTCACAGGTGGTCACCTCTGTTTCCATTCATCATCCCATCTGTAGAACTGGGGACTCATTGGGGCTAAGTGCTTTGGGGGTTAAATGGGGCAAAAGGTGGGGCTTGATGGTGGTAGCAGCTAGCTTGACCCAACTCCCCAGCATGCCTCTGTTGACACCTTTAGATGGCAGAATTCTAGAGTATACGGGTGAGAGAGAGAGAGAGAGAGAGAGAGAGAGAGAGAGAGAGAGAGAGAGTTCCTGCATCAAAACTTCTCTGCCTGCAGTAAATGAAGGAAACGTAATTCTCCATGTGCCCTGAAACAACTTTACCCATAAGAGGTGTTTAAAAAAAAAAAAGGTTTATTTGATTTTGAGGGGAAATAACTCTGCACATGTTCAGACGCACTCACTCTTAGGTGACAGCAGTTCTGTGAACAGAAGGCGGCATCTCGAAACTCCACAGAGAAAATGAACAAAACCACTTCAAAATGAATGCCGATGCGGGAAATCACCTTTTCTTGACTTTGTTCCTTCTTACGGCAGCAAATAGCCTGGAGCTGTAGGTTTTAATTAAGCAGAAGCTCCCATGTTCTGTTTTCTCCATGGAAATGCACTAAGCCCAAACTGGCTGCCGTTCCTGTTTCCCAGAGGAATGAGTTCAATCCCAGATCTTCAGTGGCAGACTCAGGTCAGACTGTTCCCGACTGCAGAGTCGTCTGGCAAATATTAGCAACATAGGAAGCTGCCATATACGGAGTCAGACCCTTGGTCTATCTAGCTCAGTATTGTCTTCACAGACTGGCAGCAGCTTCTCCAAGGTTGCAGGCAGGAATCTCCCACAGCCCTATCTTGGAGAAGCCAGGGAGGGAACTTGGAACCTTCTGCTGTGATTAAGTGACGTGAAACAGGCTATGATTCCACAGGTGTGTGAGAGTGCTGCGTTCAACTGCAGGGGTGGCCTAACTACTGCAGTGCTTAAGCTGAGACCTCAAATTCTGCCTTGCTTCAGCCCCCTTTAAGAACCAACCCTTGTAGACTTTGGAAGGACCATGACGGGCAGGGAGGAGGGCAGGTTCCCAGCAGCCTTCTCTTCTCTCCTTGTGCATCTTGCAATCTTTGCAAGGGGTGTGAGGAGAAGCACTTCCTGCAAAGCTTGAGGGACAGGTCAGGCTGAAAGAACTGCTTCGATAGCAGCGGCAGGGGCATCTCGCTACTCTGCCGCCACCCCTAATAATCTGTCACCTGAGGACACCACCTCACTTCGCCACATGAAAAGGCCGCCCCATCCTACTTGAACCACAAGGCAATCACATGCGCTCGGCAATTCCAGCTTTTACTGGAGGTGATCACCCAGCTTTCCAGGAAACTTAGTTTTAAGCTTTCTATTCTGCCGAGGGCTGCATTCCATCCCATAATGGGCACTCCTCCTGCATAGTGGCCGCTCCTGTTTGGTTTTGTCTGTTGGGCTATGCGACAGCTGCAGCTTAGCTTGAGGTATAGCTTGGCATGTGATCTACTACCAAGCCAGAGTGGGGCCCTATCATTTCCTCTCTATTGATTGGGCTAGCAAAAGGGAAACAGAGGCTTAAGCATGTGACAAACTCATATTTCAAGAAGACTAAGTCTCGGCAGCCACAGCTGATTCCACAGAGGATGTTGGGTGCTCAGTCGTCCTGAAATTAAGGCCTGTAACCTCAACTGTTTCATAGATGGAAGCAGATGAGTTGGAAGAGAGATCTGCTCCAGGTTTTCGGAGACATTGAGAACCCCTTGGCCCAGCTGCAGCGGGCTTCAGTTGGAATTGAAGATGCTCATGCAGACCTGGATGTCCTGCCATGGATCCTGAGGCCATCTCCCCCCCCCGCTCCAGATAGACAATTAGGGATGAATAAGCAGGGGGTAGGCAGACATTGCTTCTGCTCCCAAGGTATCCCCCATAACAGCCCCCCTGCTGGATGTGATTCCAGAACCACCAATGGTGCAGGGCGTGTCTCATCTTGCAGACAGGATGGGTCCTGGGATGGTGACGATGATGGGAGATGGCCAGATCATGACATCTACAGATGTGGACATGGAACGTTGGAGGGATTGGGAAATGGAAGGCGATTGCAATCTTTGGAGAGGGTCAACTTGATCATGAACACACAACAGCTCCCGGTTCCTGCTCTTTGCCTCGTCCAATTTCCAATCAAAATTGGGAAACCCTTTCTTCTTCTTCTTCCGAGGGTGGAACCAGTGTTTAGGGATCTTCATTTGTTCCCTGTTGATTACCAAATCATATCGACTGCTTTGGACATGCAGGTTGCTACGGTGTTCGGTTTCTTCTAAATTTTTGTACTACCCCCCTCCTACGGGGATGGCAATCCCTTTGTGTCGTCTTCTGCTGTGGATACGGACCATCCACTGCAGAAACGCATCTCATGGTGTGACGGGTCACGTCAAGGTTCCTTCAGTGTGGTGTTCTCCCTGTTCAATCGGGCACGTGCACGTCAGTGAAGAACACACAGGAGAAAAATCTGGTCACAGTCACACATGTGATCCCACTCAAGACTGTTATTTGTGCCATGGCTTTCCAACGGGCATGTGTGAGCATTGGTTAAGTCGGCTGGGGGTGGGGGGAGATGGAGCTGGCCACTGTCCATGCACCAATTCTTGGGTTGAATTTTTGGGATTCACCTTGTCAAGGTAGAATTCAGGAGGAGTGGAATAAGTTAACCCATGGAACCACTACAGGTCAGGAACCCCTGCAATCAAGGCATGGAAGAGGGGATTCCTGCTGCTTTCAAGTGAGAGCTAGCTCAAGTTGGCAGCCAAGCACAGAAAACGGAGGAGTAAGTAGAAATCCCCAATGTGAAATTGTGAAAGATCATCAGCAGACTCATTTCAGATGGTTAGGGATCCATTGCGGGGCTGCACACCTTTAGCCCTCCAGCTGATCTTGGACTACAACTCCCATCATCCCCAGCCAATGTGGACAAGCACCGGAGATGATGGGAGCTGTAGTCCCACGTCTGCAGATGGCTGAAGTTGTGCAGCCCTGATCCACTTTACAGGATCCGTGTCTCTTGTCTCTTCCCATAAAAACATGCCCACGATTTTCAGATGGACAGAAAGCCTGTCTTGGGAAAACTGGGGCTGAATATAAAAACTGGGGAAGATGCTTGAGGTGGTTGAGATGGCATCTATTTATTCTTGAAAATTCACCCTTGATGTGTTATTCCTTGGGGAAGAAACCCCTCAAGCACAGTGGGAGATGGAGCCATTGTCAGGTCTGCCTTGCATGCCAAAGGTCCTCCGTTCAATCTCCAGCATCTCCACCAGGAAGGGATGGGAAAGACCATGGAGACTTGGTCTCACCTGAAACCACAGAGAGACCCTGCCAGTCAGAGTAGGCAATACTGAGCTAGACGGACCAATTGTCTGACTCAGTAGACTGCAGCTTATTATGTTAAAGTCTTGAAAGGCTGGCTCCAAAAGTTAGCCTTCCATTCACAGAATGTGTTCTTCTGAAAGTGGAAGGAGTGTGCTATCAACAGGACTCCTTCTTCCATGAGCCCCAAACTCTCCATGATCCACAATGGGACGTTGGCTCCAAAGGTATCTTCCTGTTTATCTAAGACACCTTTCCGTAAGTGGAAGGATTCTTCCATACACAGAAAAATCCTTTGTATGAGTGGAAAAACACACCTTTGGATCCAGCCTCACCTTCAGTGCCAACCCCAAGAACCAATAAGAATACAAGCTGGTCTAGAGAAGACTACGGGAAGAGAAACATACTAACTTCTCTGAAGAAGAGAAGTCAAGAGATGCTGCGAGAGTCGAGTGAAGCTGTTGGCAGGTCTTGGAAGAGCGAGTCCTTTTATACAGTTTTTGACAGCATCCCTAGTGGTTAGTGGTCCACAATTTAATTAAGATAATATTTGTTATAATATCAATACATTACGAACGATGGGTTCATTTCCATCTTGTTTTTGCTTGCTTATGCAGGGTAAGGGGAACAGGGGAGAACATCCTGACCTGAAAAAGGGACACCACCCTGTCCTCATTCGAGTTCACCACGGCATTTTATTTCATTAAGTAAATTGCCTCAGCAGTTCATGCCAACCCCATGCTTTGCCATGAACCCTTCCGCCCATTAACATCATCTACAGAGGTTCGTTTAGGGTTGCCGCCAGCTCATCTGGTAGCAAAACGGGACGTGACTGGGACGTGACTGGGATGTGACCAGGACGTATCTCCATGTATGTTACTTAGATAGCTGCAACCACTAAACTCTGAACTCTGTAAGTGCAGTGGTAGCTTCTTTAGTGCTTAGTGCTAAAGAATCACAGACCCCAACAAATTGTTTCATTCATCTCATCCTGACACAGTTTATCTACCTGTAAAACAACCACTGATGGCCACTTCAGGAATCAACAAAAATTGGAAATCTACTCTTTGGGGTGTCCCACATTGTTTTGAATAGGATTTTAACGGAGTCTATAATAAGGTTTCTTGATTTTTGGAGATGTAATCTTGAAAACCATGTTGGTTTCAAAGGAATTCAGTCAGCCGAGAATCCTGATGACTGGTCAGTTAGCATATAAATCACAATCTAATGACCAAAGTTTCAACCGCATCAAAAAGCTGTGTCATGTTGAACCAGGAAGAAGAGGTTCAGAATGAAATTTCTCAAGGAGTTTGCCTGTACAGCCCCAGCTGTGGTTCTACTGAAATATCAACCAAAGAGAAATTCATAATGAATATCATAGTTCCTCCCAAAGGGCGGTGGCGGGAACAGGGATGGGGACGGGGACATCTGTGCACCTTCAAGGGAAGCCTAAATTAGTTTCTAGAAAGACAGGGGACATTTCACAGTAGGGTTCTGCATTTTTTGGGTCCAGTCATCCCTTGTGAAAAGTGACTCCCACACCCCTCTTGGTGGTAGTTTGGATAGACTGTGATATGGGACAAAAACAATTCTTCCATTCAGAGTGAGGGCAAGAATCAATGCCCTCACTCTGATTTGACTTTGGGAAATCACCACACAGCCAAATTTGATTGGCCATGTGGTAATAACCAAGCTGGCAAGAGAATCCCTGATAGGTTGTCCCAACTCAGCAGCGAAAAGAAGAACTCTAATCTGAAAATAGCAGTTAAGCAGCTCCTGAGAAGGGGGCGGTGAAGAGGAGTGCCCCAAGTTATTATGGTGACTGAGATGGTGGGGGGCAATATATTGTCTTGTCCCATGTCCCTGGTGGTAGGCCAAGCCCCCTTCCAAGACCAATTCCTGCAAGCTTTGAAAATGTGTGGGGTTGGGGAGAAGGAAAGGCTTCCAGAAGCCTTCTCTTGAAAGGGAGGAGAATCACTCCTCGCAAAGCTTGGCACGGCCAGATTGCACCCAAAGAGGCAGATATGAGGGGCATTTTACCACCCTGTTCATGCCCCAATCATCTGCCGCCTGAGGCAATTGCCTCCCCTTGCCTCATGAAAGGAGCATGAATGAAAGAGAATAATAAATAAATAAATTGGACAAGGTGGGTCCTACATGCATACATTCCAGGAGCAGTAAAATGAGTATTGTGTTCTGAATGCATCCCTCCTCTGTGAACCAGGACATGCTGAACGCTGCATGGGCATCGGCAGAACCAAATGTATTATTACATTTGAAATGTGATGCTATAAAACCAGAGATGACGTTCATAGTGAAGAAAGGCCATGCCCGTCTTCAGGGCTCCTGTCCTTCCTTTCTGTTCTTGCCAACTTGTCCCAGTCACAAAAACAACTCCAGTTGTTCCCAAATTATCTTCTGGAAAGAACAAGAAATGCCAGCTGCCCAGAGGCATGAACTGGGTTGTTTTCATAGAACTACAGAGGAACAGAAAATCATCATCTTATTCTCAGTCTTTTGCTTAAAGCAGCAGGGGTAGTCTACAACAACAACAACAATTTATATACCCCCTTTTCGACAAAAATTTCCCAAGCATTTTACACAGAGAAATAATAAATCAATAAGATGGCTCCCTGTCCCCAAAGGGCTCACAAAAATAAAAAAAGAAACATAAGATAGACACCAGCAACAGCCACTGGAGGTCCTGTGCTGGGGGTGGATAGGGCCAGTTACTCTCTCCCTGCTAAATAAAGAGAATCACCACGTTAAAAAGGTGTCTCTTTGTACAGTTAGCAGGGGAGATCTACAGTAAAACCATTGTCTATAACACATTGTCCATCTCTGCCGTAAGGCCTTATTCAGTCATTTCTTGGACCCGCCATCCCACAGGCAGAGAAATATCTGGATTACCCCCTTGAAACATATTACCTCAGTGCTGTTCCATATACACTTGCTTCTGGTTCTAAAGCCCAGTTCTGCACTGCTGTTCATCCAGACTGCCTTAAATGATTTAGGAGGAATAGATCTGAAGGACCAATTCTTCCCAGCATGTGATGCCCCCATACTGAGGCTGTTGGCATGACCAGAGATCCCTGGGCAGGAGAGGGTTAAACCAGGGATTGGTTTAATTGGGGAACCATGCATGCATGTGTCAGTTGGGGAACCATGAACTCACCTGACCTAGCTGTGCCGAAGCTGGGTAGACCAGATTCGCTACCCAGGTTAAAAGGAAGGTAGGAAGGCAACCAAGACTGTCCTACCCTTTCTTTGGAAATCTGAGAGTACAATTTGAAATAAATGTGGCTTGGGCTGCCAGCAGCCATGTTTCTCATAGAGTTCTGCAGTACTGAGGTCTGACTCTCCTGTGCTCCATGTTGCATTATGGGATACTGGAGGACCCAGTTCAGATTTTCTTCCCTCCTGGAGAGCATGGCACCCCAATCGTCTAGGGGGTTGGGTAAGTGAACCCAACCGGGGGTACAGGTCATACGACAGGCATGAGGCATGGGCCTGTCTCCCCTCCAGACCATCCCACACATGGTCGTGAGAACCGGCTCGCTGTGTTGGTCATTGGAACCTTCTCTGTGGTGACCCCGCCTCATTAACGGTGTATCAGTGGGTCGCCCAGACATTTTTCTTCACTGTGGTTTTAGGCTGCAGTCCAAAATCGATCCCAGGTAAGCTATCTCCAGGTAAGTCTGAGAAAGTCTCTTGTATGTACCCTCAAGAGCTGCTGCCAGTCATTGTAGACAATATTGAGTCTCATGGACCGAAGTTCAGACTCAGTAGGTAACTGGGCAATGGGAATATTTTAACATTTGTTTGTTTATTTCTTTAATGTATTTATATGTCACGCAAAATGCACGCCTCTGAGCGGTTTACGACAATACAATAAAAACAACAAATTAAAAGGTGAAAACATAACAATATGAAACATAATGTTGCTTTTAATTAAACTTTACATATCAAGCAAAAATCCAGCAGAGTTGTAATTACCATGAAAGCAATCAAAGGGAATTATTGAATTGAAAGGAACGAGTCCTACTCAGCAAATAATAACAGTTTTTTTGCTAGAATCATTTGTGCTAATCCAAGCATTCGAGGGAGAAGCTCAACAAGACGATAATTAAAGCTCTGTCGAAAAGGGACTTTCCCCAAGGCTAGAAAAATGGTATATAAGCACGGCCAGTTCCTTAGATTCTCCAACAGCTTTTCTTGACTTGCACCTTCTCACGTCTTCTCCCCCTCGGATAAGGGAAGTCAAATAGCACAGGGTAACTTCTTACATGGAAAAGAAACGCTGTGTTGAAAGATCTTGAGCTGGTGTACAACATCAGATGTACTTGGACTCCTATCCTGGCTGGGGTTGCCTCTGAGGCTGGAAGTGGCCTATTGCCATAAGCTGGTAGCCATTGATAGACCTGTCCCCCATGAATTTCCCTAAGCCATCCAAGATGGCGGCCATCACTACCTCCCAAGGCCAGACCAGTGGTCCATCTAGCTCGGTACTGTCTACAATCTTTAAGATTTCATTTAAAATATTTGCATCAGAATATTTCTATTTGGAACTGAGCTGCCCCAACCAGAAATACCACTCATCTAAAGAGCCAAGGTTTTACTGGCTTTCTCAAAGCTGTGATGGAGACGGAGGAGTGGATCCTACTGGGAGAACATTCCCAAGTCTTTCTACATGCAATTTTAGAATATTTTCAGTTTTATTTTATTTAATATATTTCTATACTGCCTAAAACGCAAGTCCTCGGGGCGGTTTACAAAACAATAAAAACAGCCAATAAAAGATGAAAACATTTCAACAAATTAAAAAGTTAAAACTCTTAAAACACAATTAAAACAATTAAAACAGTATCTAATTCAAAGCCTGGGTGAACAAATGCGTCTTGACTGCCCTTTTAAAAGTTGTAAGAGATGAGGAGGCTCTTATTTCAGCAGAAAGTGTGTTCCAAAGCCTCAGGGCAGCTACGGAGAAGGCCCGTCCCGGAGGAGCCACCAGACGAGCTGGTGGCAACTGAAGATGAAACTCTCCAGATGATCTCAGTGGGCGATGTGGTTAATAGCAGAGAAGACATTCTATTAAATACCCAGGGCCCAAGCTGTTTAGGGATTTATAGGTCGTAACCAAAACCTTATACTCTGCCCAGAAACTTACTGGCAGCCAGTGTAGATCTTTTAAGATAGGAGTGATATGGTCTCTCTGAGATGATCCAGAGACCAACCTGGCCATCGCGTACTGGACTAACTGCAGTTTCCAGACTACATACAAAGGCAGCCCCACATAGAGTGCCTTGCAGTAGTCAAGTCTGGCGGGGACTGGCAGATGTACTACTGTTCTGAGGCCATTTATCTGCACTATTTTATATTTTATGACAAATGATTTTGTCATAAATGACAAAAGTATTAAATGAGCATTACTTCATTCATTGGGTTTTCTGTGTAGGTAGGGTTTCCATCGGGAACCAACAAAGAACAACCAGATGCCTCCAGGAAGACCAGAAGTGAAGCATGAAAGCAAAAACCCCGTATCTCCCCTGTGACTGGGATATGAGGCCGTCACTCGAAGGTAAAACATGTGCCTTGCATGCGGAACCCAGGTTCAATTCTTGGCAGTGTCTCCAGGTAGGGCTGAGAGAGATTTGCTCGAAACCTTGGCAAAGCCACTGCCAGACCGTGTAGAAAATACTGAGCTAGATAGACCAAAGGTCCAACCTGGTATAAGGCAGCTTAATATGTTTCTGAGAAGGAACATAAAATAATAGCCCCTGTTTTCCCCCTGTGGCTGGCATCCAGTGACACACAAAACCTGCATATCATGTAAACCTCACACTATGCTGAAGAACAACAGATTCAAGGTGGGAGATCCACCAAGCTCTATCTCAACGAGACCCTGTCAAAACACCACCAAGAAAATGGACTTACTGGCAACTCTGATAAGATGCAGTGAAGACAAGAGAGTTGAATGAAGCTGATGGAAGGACAGAGGGAACACATAGCTTTTTCTACAGGTCCCCCAGCCTCCCTTGTGGTTAGGATGCTCCAGCTAACATTCTCCAGCTAACCTCACTCCATGACGTCACTCCATGCTCCAGTTAACGTCACTCCAGCTAACATTCGGCTGGGTTGCTGACACTTCTTCTTTCCACGGAAGAAGTTCTTTCCACAATTTTGACTCAGTAGAAGGGAGCTTCCAATGTGGATAGATACTATGTGGGTATCTTGAAAGATGAGAATGAGGGCTGGGGAAACAGGGAAGTGCTAAGGAGTTACTACAGCAGCAACATCAGGAGGGCTCTGGTGGATTATCTCAATGGTGGGTTTAGTACAGCACCCTGTTTCCCAGATCAGACAACCAGATACTTCGAGGAAGCCAACCAGTAGAGTCAAAAAGCAATAGACTTCCTTCGCTGTTGGTTTCCCCAGCAACTGACGTCCTCAGTCCACGGAGTATGTTCTGAGCATGCTCCCTTTGGTTCTTAAAATAAACAGGTCTTCCCAGGGTGGGCAGGTAAGGTTGGAGGGACGGCTGCATCTTGGGGAGGAGTGACTGCCCTCTAGTGGCTATGGGCCTGATTGCAGTGGAGTGTTAGTAGTAAGCTACCACATCATTTCTCCTTCCTCCTTTGAATGGTTCCAATCCTTCACCTACGTCACCTCAGCAAACTTTACCGCATGCTAGCGAGGTAGGTGTGCATCCTACCCAGAGTGCAGCTGTGGTCCTGCGGATGATTGATTGATTGAGTGAGTGATTTAGCAAATTCATACACCACCCGCAACTTTCCTCTATGGTTGGTTACCAATAGCATAAAACCAATTAAAAACATATACAAAAACTTAAAAACAATTTACAAATTTAAAAATTAACCAGAGATTAAAACCCAAAAATATTAGGAAGCTGATTAAGTTTTCATTCAGACAGAAGGGTTTCTGAGGACTCAGGGAAGAGGCAGCTGGGAGACAGAAGGAAATCGATGAATTCATATTGAGGATAGCAGAGCAAAGTAGTGGGAGAAGCAGTGCACCCAGTCCAGGACTTCAAAGTCCAGGCCTGGATTTCAACGATGCCTCAGACTTAGGGTTGCCGGTTCCTTGTCATTATGATCAGTCGTTGGGCGTTATAGAGTCTATTGGCAGATGCTCTCACAGGGTCCCAGGAGAGAGCTTCTTCCAAGATATCCACCCCTCCACTGGCCCAGAGCTCCGTAAGCCAGACATCCCCAGGCACCTGATCCTACAACCTCAGAACCACCAATGGCACAGGGATGCCTCCCACATAGACCGGCTTACAGTTAGCGCACGTGATGGGTCCTGGGATGGTCAGGAGGGAGCAAGGTGGCACGATCGTGACTTCTGCTGGGGGGATCTAGTTGATGGGTTGAGGGTTGACCCCGGCCAGGGTGCCGAGCTCTCCGGAGCTTGTGCTACAGCACCTAAAGCTTTTATTGGGTTGTTGATGACACTTCTTTACCCCTGGGCCCAAAACAGCTTACCAAGCAGAAAGAGTGAAAAATAGCTAAGCTATTTGTTTTGACGCCATGTTAACCATCCAATGCCTATTTATCTCACAGTCTCCTTTCTTCGACTTCAACTTGACTGGCTTCAGTTTCGAATGAAGCACTTAAAACACCTGAGGGAGGGACTGGGGCTCATTAAAGCAATTCAAAAGTCATCCATTCTCCCTTTTGCAGGAATGAGTGATCTGCATGTGAGGATGATGAGTTTTTTGCAATGCCCGTGGTACGTGCCCTGGCTAGGTTTCAATCACTCTCATTACCAAATTATTAAATCGCACCAAATTGTCCCATTATTCATTTTGGACAATGCTTTGGAAGCTCCATCTTTCAAAAACAGGTGTCCACATTATTGTGTTCTGTACTCGTGAGTAATCATAACCCCTATACTTCAAGAAATAGCTAGTGTTTTCTCAAGATGAACTGGGTCGGGGGGCAGCTAGGAAGTGCTCTGAGGCTTTTCAATGGGAGAATCCTCTCCATTTCAGCAATAGGGCTCACCTAACCTTGCTCAGAATCAAATCAAACACCGCCGGTTCCATCCGGACCAGTACTCCCCCCTCCCCCGCCAGCTGGTTTGCGATTCTTTTAAAAATATTAAAACAAATTTTATTTCTTTCTGCCCCTTCAAGTGGTTTGTGTGTGTGTGTGTCCGCGAACATTCACCTGCCCACCACCAGCTTCTAAAATCACTGCTTTGGCCCACAAGATTGGCCGGAGGGGGCAGGGGAAAGTTTGCCTATAGGAAGACCCCCGAAAGGGACAGAAAGTAATTAATTTTTTAAAAAATTATGAACCCCGCCCAGAGCAGATGGGAGGGGGGTTTCTGAAGGGTGCCGGACCAAAACTGGCCCACTTAGGTTCGTGTCTGGTCCGGACTCAAACCAACATGGGCCAGCCCATTCCGGGCACACCCCTACATGTGTTTCCGTGCACATCCCTCACCCTTAGTCCATCTAGCTAAAGATGGTATCTGTCCATTCCTCTGGTAGGGATGGGCCCGGACAGGTCCAGAGGCTATTGTAAAGGCCTCCGGAGTGGTCCGGAGTGGTCCGGACCTGGGCGGTCTGGTTTGGGTGGGTGGGGTACTTACCCTCCTGCCGCTTTCCCGCTCTGGCGCCATAATTTCAGTAGTAATTGGGGAGGCAGGATACCTCCCTGCTGCCCCTTCCCCGCTGTTGCTATGAAAAACTCCAAGGAGTCCTTTGAGCGTGCGCATGTCACAGAGATGTGAAGGATAAATACTCTTATATTTAATATATTTAATTATATTAATTATATATAATTATATATTAATTATATTAATTATATTTAATATTTATAGATAAATACTCTTCTTCTCATGTCAACAGATGTGATGATCTAGATAGAATAACTGCATCATCAGCATGAAGCAGAACTGTGATAGATATACTGGCTAATTTAGGAGGGTGGAAATCTGGGTTATCCAAGAGAGTAAATAAAGATCAAAAAGAAGTGGGGCAAAAATGCATACCTTTTTGACTCCCTTCTGTGTGGGTACAGACAGGGTCAGATGTCATTAGACATTGCATCTCACCCAAAGTGAGGTGTTCTCATGCAACATTTGCATAAGGAGAAACAGCCGGCAATCAATGGAGGAATTGGCAAGTTTACTCCCCAAGCGCTCCCTACAAATGGAGTCAAACCCTGCCTTAAAAGCTGCATACATCGGTGAATACTTTTCAGGAAGATATTGTAGAACTTGGGCCTCATCAAGAGTCATCTGAATGGACACAAACCTCGCCTGTTCCTCCCTTAGTATGTTCTCCTGTTCCAACCAGTCCCTGAGGTTAACATATAGATTTCTAGAATATAATTTATGAATAATGCTCAACAGACTGATTGGTCGATAATTAGAACGGTCAGAGTGTTGGCCTTCCTTATAGATGGGAATAATCACTATTGTATCCCACTCCTCCGGGATACAGGTAGTACGAACCATATAAGTAAAGAATCTTGCAAGTACAGGAGCCCACCATTCAACATTTGATTTTAACAGTGCAGAGGGGATCTGATCCAACCCCGGGGTCTTACCCGGCTTGGGTTGGGTCACTAAACTAGAGACCTCCTTGAGGGAAACTGAGTGCCAAATCGGTAGAAATTCTACAGGGAAAGGGGCATTGCTTCAGGGGCAGACATCCCATACAATGATCGGAAGTAGGTTACCCACACATCTGCAGGGATGTGACAGCCCAGCCTAGGCCCCCTGCTAGAGAAATTGACAGATACAATCTTGAGTGTTCTTCATGTACAAAGGTTTTCAGTTTCCCTAACTGCGTGGATGTGACAGAAGCTCAGTGGTAGAGCATCTGTTTGGCATGCAGAAGGTCCCAGGTTCAGTCCCTGGCAGCATCTCCAGGCATGGCTGGGAAAGATGCGTGCCTGAAACCTTGGAGAGCTGCTGCCAGTCAGTGTAGACAATCCTGAGCTAGATGGACTAAGGGTTAGAGATCTGCATGGAACCAGGTTTGGGTGGCTCAATGGCGGCTGGGTGTCGCACCTTAATGGCGGGGGAGGGTTCCCTTACCTCTCCCTCCATTTGCCCCCCTGCTGGCAACAGGTATTTCCCAAGTCCTACAAAGCAGCAGCGTACTTCCCTGCTGCCCCATTTGCTCTTTGACTGGAAGCGGCTGGAAGTAGCTGGCACGCTGGTGTCCATGTTCAGGTCCAGCTTCTTCTGGCCATTTCCTGCCGAAGAACAAACGGGGCAGCAGGGAAGTATGCTGCCACCATATAGCACTTGAGAAATAGTGGCCGTCAGTGGGGGGAAAGTGGAGAAAGAGGTAAGTGCACCCTCCCCTGCCCCCTAAAGTGCGACCCCCACCTTTGAAGGTCGAACTGCCCAGGTGCCCCAGAGCGAGTGGTGATGCAATGCACATAGGGTGCCAACCACCCCCATACCCACAAGCCCATGGGGTACTGGGATCTGCGGTTTTTTAGGTGTTCTGAGGGTCGATTCTCTGGTAGCAAGTGAGAGTGGATTCAAAAATTACTTGGGGCCCCCACCCCACACAGGGAGGGCAGCAAGATGGATTTGGCTGGACTGGAAGCTGGCTCCACCTCCACCACCTCCACCTCTGCCACGGGAGGATCCTTCTTCCCTGTCAGGGGAGGCCCTCCCTCCAACTGCTGCCTCGCCGCAGGCCCTGGCATAGGGCCAGGCAGACAAGAGAAGTCCAGCCTGTCCACCAATGCAGGGGTGGGGGTGACTGGGGGAGGTCTAAGCAGGTCTTGGTGTGGTCAGTGCCTGGATGGGAGGCTCATGGACGCCACCTTTGAGGTTGGGGCCATAGATCAGTGATGGAGCATCCGCCTTGCATGAAGGCTGGCGTTTCATTCCCTGGAAGCATCTCCAGGTAGGGCTGGGGAAAACTCCGGCTGGAAGCCCTGGAAAGCTCCTGCCAGTCACAGACACAGTCAGAAGGGTTTCTGAGGACTCAGGGAAGCATCTGTTCCCAGAAATCAGAACTGCCAGTTCAAAAACCAAGAGAACACGGATTGCAAGTATGCAGCAGAAGCTTTATTGAGAATGTGAAGGAAATGGCATCATATTAGAGGTGGCTGGGAGACAGAACGCGGCGGCCAGGTTGGTCTCTGGGTCATCTCGGAGAGACCATATCACTCCTATCTCAAAAGATCTACACTGGCTGCCAGTAAGTTTCCAGGCAGAGTACAAGGTTTTGGTTACAACCTATAAAGCCCTAAACAGCTTGGACCCTGGGTATTTAAGAGAATGTCTTCTTTGCTATTAACCACATCACCCACTGAGATCATCTCAAGAGGTTCATCTTCAGTTGCCACCAGCTCGTCTGGTGGCTCTTCGGGGACGGGTCTTCTACATTGCTGCCCCAAGGCTTTGGAACACACTTCCTGCTGAAATAAGAGCCTTTGCATCTCTTACAACTTTTAAAAGGGCTGTCAAGACACATTTGTTCACCCAGGCTTTTAATTAGATACTGTTTTAATTGTTCTAATTGTTTTTTAATAGTTTTAACTTTTTAATCTGTTGAAATGTTTTCATCTGTTATTGGCTCTTTTTATTTTTTTGAAAACTGCCCCGAGGACTTGCGTTTGAGGCAGTATAGAAATATATTAAACAAGATAAAACTAAAAATAGTCTAAAATAGCATGTAGCAAGACTTGGGAATGTTCTCCCAGTAGGATCCACTCCTCCGTCTCTATCACAGCTTTGAGAAAGCCAGTAAAATCTTGGCTCTTTAGATGAGTGGTAGAGTATTTCTGGTTGCGGCAGCTCTGTTCCAAATAGAAATACTCGAATGCAAAAATTTGAAATGAAATCTTAAAGAGTGTAGACAGTACTGAGCTAGATGGACCACTGGTCTGGCCTTGGGAGGTAGTGATGGCCGCCATCTTGGATGGCTTAGGGAAATTCATGGGGGACAGGTCTATCAATGGCTATCATCTTATGGCAATAGGCCACTTCCATCCTCAGAGGCAACCCCATCAATGATAGGAGTCCATGTACATCTGATGTTGTACATCAGCTCAAGATCTTTCAACACGGCGTTTCTTTTCCATATAAGAAGTTGCCCTGTGCTGTTTGACTTACCTTATCCGAGGGGGAGAAGACGTGAGAAGGTGCAAGTCAAGAAAAGCTGTTGGAGAATCTAAGCAACTGGTCGTGCTTATATACCGTTTTCCTAGCCTTGGGGAAAGTCCCTTTTTGACCAGAGCTTTAATTATCGACTTGTTGAGCTTCTCCCTCGATTGCTTGGATTAGCACAAATGATTCTAGCAAAAGAATTGTTATTATTTGCTTAGTAGGACTCGTTCCTTTCAATTCAATAATTTCCTTTGATTGCTTTCATGGTAATTACAACTCGCTGGATTTTTGCTTGATATGTAAAGTTTAATTAAAAGCAACATTATGTTTTATATTGTTATGTTTTCACCTTTCTATTTGTTGTTTTTATTGTATTGTCATAAACCACTCAGAGGCTTGCATTTTGCGTGACATATAAATACATTAAAGAAATAAACAAACAAATGTTAAAATATTCCCATTGCCCAGTTACCTACTGAGTCTGAACTTCGGTCCATTAGACTCAATATTGTCTACGACGACTGGCAGCAGCTCTTGCGAGTACATACAAGAGTCTTTCTCAGACTTACCTGGAGATAGCTTACCTGGAATCGATTTTGGACTGCAGCCTAAAACCACAGTGAAGAAAAATGTCTGGGCGACCCACTGAAACACCGTTAATGAGGCGGGGTCACCACAGAGAAGGCTCCAATGACCAACACAGAGAGCCTCTTCTCACGACCATGTGTGGGGTGGGCTGGAGGGGAGACAGGCCCATGCCTCATGCCTGTCGTATGACCTGTACCCCTGGTTGGGTTCACTTACCCAACCCCCTAGACGATTGGGGTGCCATGCTCCCCAGGAGGGAAGAAAATCTGAGCTGGGTCCTCCAGTATCCCATAATGCAACATGGAGCACAGGAGAGTCAGACCTCAGTACTGCAGAACTCTATGAGAAACATGGCTGCTGGCAGCCCAAGCCACATTTATTTCAAATTGTACTCACAGATATCCAAAGAAAGGGTAGGACAGTCTTGGTTGTCTTCCTACCTTCCTTTTAACCTGGGTAGCGAATCTGGTCTACCCAGGTTTGGCACAGCTAGGTCAGGTGAGTTCATGGTTCCCCAACTGACACATGCATGCATGGTTCCCCAATTAAACCAATCCCTGGTTTATCCCTCTCCTGCCCAGGGAATCTCTGGTTATGCCAACAGCCTCAGTATGGGGGCATCACATGCTGGGAAGAATTGGTCCTTCAGATCTCTTGCTCCTAAATCATTGTAGGCAGTCTGGATGAATACCAGTGCTGAACTGGGCTTCAGAACCAGAAGCAAGTGTATATGGAACAGCACTGAGGTAATATGTTTCAAGGGGGTAATCCAGATATTTCTTTGCCTGTGGGATGTCGGGTCCAAGAAATGACTGAATAAGGCCTTACGGCAGAGATGGACAATGTGTTATAGACAATGTGTTATACTGTAGATTTCACCTGCTAACTGGACAAAGAGACACCTTTTTAATGTGGAGTTTCTCTTTATTTAGCAGGGAGAGAATAACTGGCCCTATCCACCCCCAGCACAAGACCTCCAGTGGCTGTTGCTGGCGTCTATCTTATGTTTCTTTTATTATTATTATTGTGAGCCCTTTGGGGACAGGGAGCCATCTTCTTTATTTATTATTTCCCTGTGTAAACCGCTTTGGAAATTTTTGTCGAAAAGCGGTATATAAATTGTTGTTGTTGTTGTTGTTGTAGACAACCCCTGCTGCTTTAAGCAAAAGACTGAGAATAAGATGATGATTTTCTGTTCCTCTGTAGTTTTTTTTAAATCGACCCAGTTTATGCCTCTGGGCAGCTGGCATTTCTGGTTCTCTCCAGAAGATAATTTGGGAACAACCGGAATTGTTTTTCTGACCGGGACAAGCTGGCAAGCACAGAAAGTATGGACAGGAGCCCTGAAGACGGGCATGGCCTTCCTTCAGTATGAACCTCATCTCTGGTTTTATAGCATCACATTTCAAATGTAATAATACATTTGGTTCTGCCGATGCCCATGCAGCGTTCAACATGTCCTGGTTCACAGAGGAGGAATGCATTCAGAACACAATACTCATTTTACTTCTCCTGGAATGTATGCATGTGTTCATTTCATTTCAGAATGTATACCCCTGCATGCAAGCCTGAACACAGATTCCCAGGGTTAAATTTACATGCTCAAAATGAAGAATGAGCTGTGTTGGGTGGTGAATATTTTCATTTGGGAAAAGAGAGCTCGGGGTGATCAAAATATTAATACTGCGGTCATCAAAACATTATCCAAAGGACCCACCTCGTCCATTTTTTTTATTTTTTATTCTCTTTCATTCATGGTCCTTTCATGAGGCAAGGGGAGGCAATTGCCTCAGGAGGCAGATGATTGGGGCATGAATAGGGTGGTAAAATGCCCCGCATATCTTCCTCTTTGGGTGCAATCTGGCCATTCCAAGCTTTGCACGGAGTGATTCTCCCCCCTTTCAAGAGAAGGCTTATGGAAGCCTTTCCTTCTCCCCAACCCCACACATTTTGAAAGCTTGCAGGAATTGGTCTTGGAAGGGGGCTTGGCCTACCACCAGGGACATGGGACAAGACAATATATTGCCCTCCCATCTCAGTCACCATAATAACTTGGGGCAATCCTCTTCACCGTCCCCTTCTCAGGAGCTGCTTAACTGCTATTTTCAGATTAGAGTTCTTCTTTTCGCTGCTGAGCTGGGACAACCAATCAGGGATTCTGATGTCAGCCTGGTTATTACCACATGGCCAATCAAATTTGGCTGTGTGGTGATTTCCCAAAGCCAAATCAGAGTGAGGGCATTGCTTCTTGCCCTCACTCTGAATGGAAGAATTGTTTTTGTCCCATTTCACAGTCTATCCAAACTACCACCAAGTGGGGTGTGGGAATCACTTTTCACAAGGGATGACTGGGCCCAAAAAAATGCAGAACCCTACTGTGAAATGTCCCCTGTCTTTACAGAAATTAATCTAGGCTTCCCTTGAAGGTTCACAGATGTCCCCGTCCCCGTTCCTGCCTCCGCCCTTTGGGAGGAACTATGATATTGATTCCGAATTTCTCTTTGGTTGATATTTCAGTAGAACAACAGCTGGGGCTATACAGGAAAACTCCCTGAGAAGTTTCATTCTGAACCTCTTCTTCCTGGTTCAACATGACACAGCTTTTTGATGCGGTTGAAACTTTGGTCATTAGATAGTGATTTATATGCTAACTGACCAGTCATCAGGATTCTTTGCTGACTTAATTCCTCTGAAACAAACATGGTTTTCAAGATTACATCTCCAAAAGCAGCGGCGTAACTATAATAGGGCAAGTGGAGATAGTTGTCTGGGGGCCCACTGCCTTGGGGGCCCCAGAGGCAAGTAACATGACTGATTCCCCCAGCCACGCACCCACCCAGGCTTCCTTCAATTGTATTCATTCTCTGAAATTGATGTGGGTGTTAAGACGTGTAGCTCCCAGAACAGCATGTCTTTCTCTAGTACCATTAAATGACTTATATCATCCACAATTTACAAAACCTTAGAAAAAATAATTTAGGATGATGTTCTATTGTGACACATAGGTGTGTTATATCTATATCTTTAAATTTTATTATGCTTTTTGTTACTACTATTCGGCTTCATTTAAGATTTCTTTACTTCCCAGCTGAGCTTCAGTGGGGGGGGGGGGCGCATTTTAAAATCTTATTATAAAACCTTATTATATACTCCGTTAAAATCCTATTCGAAACAATGTGGGACACCCCAAAAAGTAGATTTCCAATTTTTGTTGATTCCTGGAGTGGCCATCAGTGGTTGATTTAAAGGTAGATAAGCTGAGTCAGGGTGAGATGAATGAAACAATTTGTTGGGGTCTGTGATTCTTTAGCACTAAGCACTAAGGAAGCTACCACTCCACTTACAGAGTTCAGAGTTTAGTGGTTGCAACTATCTAAGTAACATACATGGAGATACGTCCCGGTCACGTCCCGGTCACATCCCGGTCACGTCCCAGTCATGTCCCAGTCACGTCCTGTTTCGCTACCAGACGAGCTGGCGGCAACCCTAAATGAACCTCTCGAGATGATCTTAATGGGCAGCAGGGTTCATGACAAAGCATGGGGCTGGCATGAACTGCTGAGGCAATTTACTTAATCAAATAAAATGTCGTGGTGAACTCGAAAGAGGACAGGGTGGTGTCCCTTTTTCAGATCAGGATGTTCTCCCCTGTTCACCTTACCCTGCATAAGCAAGCAAAAACAAGATGCAAATGAACCCATCGCTCGTAATGTATTGTTATTATAACAAATATGTATCTTAATTAAATTGTTGACCACTAACCACTAGGGATGCTGTCAAAAACTGTATAAAAGCACTCGGTCTTCCAAGACCTGCCAACAGCTTCACTCGACTCTCGCAGCATCTCTTGACTTTTGCTCTTCGGAGACGTTAGTATGTTTCTCTTCCCGTAGTCTTCTCTAGACCAGCTTGTATTCTTATTGGTTGTTGGGGTTGGCACTGAAGGCGAGGCTGGATCCAAAGGTGTGTTTTTCCACTCATAGAAAGGATTTTTCTGTGTATGGAAGAATCCTTCCACTTACGGAAAGGTGTCTTAGATTAACAGGAAGTTACCTTTGGAGCCAACCTCCCCTGTGGATCATGGAGAGTTTTGGGCTCATGGAAGAAGGAGTCCTGTTGATAGCACACTCCTTCCACTTTCAGAAGAACACATTCTGTGAATAGAAGGCTAACTTTGGGAGCCAACCTTTCAAGACTTTAACATAATAAGCTGCAGTCTACTGAGTCAGACAATTGGTCCGTCTAGCTCAGTATTGCCTACACTGACTGGCAGGGTCTCTCTGTGGTTTCAGCTGAGACCAAGTCTCCATGGTCTTTCCCAGCCCTTCCTGGTGGAGATGCTGGAGATTGAATGGAGGACCTTTGGCATGCAAGGCAGACCTGACAATGGCTCCATCTCCCGCTGTGCTTGAGGGGTTTCTTCCCCACGGATTAACACATCAACAGTGAATTTTCAAGAATAAATAGATGCCATCTCAACCACCTCTAGCATCTTCCCCAGTTTTTATATTCAGCCCCAGCTTCATCAAGATAGACTTTCTGTCCATCTGAAAATCCTGGGCATGTTTTTATGGGAAGAGACATGAGACACAGATCCTGTAAAGTGGATCAGGATGCACAACTTCAGCCCTCTGCAGATGTGGGATTACAGCTCCCATCATCTCCGGTGCTTGTCCACAGTGGTTGGGGATGATGGGAGTTGTAGTCCAAGAACAGCTGGAGGGCTAAAGGTGTGCAGCCCCACAATGTAATGTAATGTAAAACTTTATTTCGGTCGTAGACCAGCAATACAACAATATTAAAATAATAATGATAATAACAATAATAAGATGATAATATAAAATCAGACTACATTTATACGCATTTGGCATATTATATAACAATATTTGGCCACAATATGAATAACATCCGGATTAGGATTAGTGAGCAAATAGTTTAAATAGAAATCCTCTCCACGACCCGGAAAATTAATCAAAAGTGGGGCAATTTGTTGGCGTCTTATGTCTCTGTAATATTCACAATGCAGTAAAACGTGAGCAGTTGTTTCAACGTTACCAGATCCACAAGGGCATAATCTTGATGCGTATGGTATACCCTGGAATCTCCCATGGAGCACAGCTGTTGGGAGAGCATTTACACGGGCAAGTGTTAGAGCTCGTCTAAATTTTGGAATTAAAATGCTACTTAGATATGTAGCAGGCTTGAGCTCGGTGCACCTATGTAAATGCTACTCGGTAACTTTGCATGATCCATCTGCAACTCCACGTCATGGATACATTGCACAATTTCTCTTCTGGCCTGATCAAAACCTAATCTAATAAAATTATCATGAGAGAATCCATATAATAGAAGTTTTTCTGTAATTGCCAATTTCCAATTGGATCTAAAGTAGTCTTCCAAAATTAAATGCACTAAGCCGACTTTCGTGAAAACCAATTTTAACCAGTAGAGTATGATAGATCTCCAATAATGTGATTCAAATTTAACCAGACCCACCTCCCTTCTAATAACAGTATTTGGGACACAACATGGCAGCTGTAATATAGTTCTTATGAACTTAGTTTGCAGTGTTTCTAACGGAGCAAAATTACTAAATGGGCCCAATTGTGCACCATACATTATCTGAGGATACACTTTGGCCAATAGTAATTTTATTGCAACAGGGATGTACAAAGCTCCCCGTGAAAAATAAAATGATTTGATCAGATTGATTGATAATTGGGCGCTCTGAATAATATATTTTTGATGCGCAATACGGGAACCAGATGAGTGGAATACAACACCTAAGTATTTATAAGATTGAACTTGTTCAATTGTGTTCCCCTTAATGTGCCAGGTATATCTCTTTGGCCGTTTAGCAAACACCAAAACTTTTGTCTTTTGGTGGTTTACCTCTATCATCTCTCTGTTACAAAATGAACTTAATTGTGCTAGTGCTCGATGTAGTCCTATGGGCGTCTGGGATATAAGGATCATATCATCTGCATACAGCAGGACTGCAATGTGTTTCTGTGCCAGTTTTGGAGGGTGAATAGACATGTCAGATAAACAGCTCACCACTGAGTTGATATAGATGTTAAATAAAGTAGGTGCCAAAATACAACCCTGCTTTACCCCTTTACTAGTTGGAACATCTGACGTTAAATAACCATACTGGTTGCAGCAGACCCGCAATCGAGACTTCTCATATAGTTTATAAATTAATAATAGTAATCTCTTATCAATTTCCAAATCTATTCGTTTTTGCCAGAGCCTGTCTCTTGATATGGAATCAAATGCCGATTTCAGATCTATAAATGCAGTATAAAGTGCAGCACCCGACTTAGCTGTATATTTTTCAACAAGATAATGGAGGGTCAGGGCATGTTATGTAGTAGATCGACCTGTTCGAAAGCCAGCCTCTTCAACTGCAAGAATGTTCTTTTCCTCAATCCAGTCCACCAGCTTAATTGCTAAGTGTTTAGCATAAATTTTACTAATCACACTCAGGAGGCTTATAGGCCTATAATTTGCAGGATCACTCCGTTTACCTTTTTTGTATATTGGGACTATTATCGCCACTCCCCATTGTGGTGGAATTTTTGCCGTATTATCAATAAACGTGAACAGTGAGGCTAAAACTGGAACCCACCAGTCTAGGTTAGACAGAATCAACTCTATAGTAATATAATCGGTTCCAGGGGCTCTTCCTTTTTAAAATTGTCTTTCAAGAGCTTCTACTTCCGAGCAGGAGACCGAGTCCCATCTTGGGGGGTCAGTTATATATGCCTCGACATTCACCATTATGGCGTCATTTCGTCTATACATTTCGTGAAAATGATTTTCCCATTTATCAGCTGGAATTATACAATCAGGTAAAGTGGGGGCTCTTCCTAATTAAGGTGCTACCAAGCGCCAAAAGGTGCTTTGATTTTTCAGTTTGGCCGCTTCTATTAACTCCTCCCCTCTCTGTATCATCCATTGAGATTTCTTTTGCTTTAATAGTCTCTTATATTGCCCTACAGCGGAGTCACTCCCCATCATGGGGGTTTCCATCTCTCAAAGCATGGTGATACAGATGAAAAAGGAGGAAAGGGGAAGAGGCTGTGTGCCCCGGAAGGAATGTGGTATTATTGTCAGTCTGGGGAAAGGAGGGACATTGCACAGTGTTACCAGTCGAGTGCCAAGAAGGAAACCATCAGCTACAGCCTGCACTGAAGCTTCTGGAGGCTCCCAGAGCATGGTCTAAAAGCACTTGTTACAGCCACCTTGGTGATGCTAAGCAGGATTTGGTGTGGTCAGTGCCTGGATGGGAGGCTCAAGGATGCCACTTTTGGGGTTGGGGCCATAGATCAGTGTTGGAGCATCCGCCTTGCATGCAGAAGGCTGCCGTTTCAGTCCCTGGCAGCATCTCCAGGTAGGGCTGGGGAAAACTCCAGCCAGAAGCCCTGGAGAGCTGCTGCCAGTCAGAGTAGACACTATTGAGCTGGATGGAACAAGGGTCAGACTCTGTCGAAGGCAGCTTCCTGTATGTTCCTAAAAGAGTGCCACGTCCCCCGTAAGTTTTAATTCAGACAGAAGGGTTTCTGAGGACTCAGGGAAGCACATGCTCTGAGAAATAAGAGCTTCCAGTTCAAAAACCAAGAGACCACGAATTGCAAGAATGCAGCAGAAGCTTTATTGAGAATGTGAAGGAAATGGCATCATATTAGAGGCGGCTGGGAGACAGAAGGAAACTGATGAATTCATTTTGAGGACAGCAGAGCAAAGTAGTGGGAGAAGAAGGGCGCCCAGAGCTCTCAAACTCCAGGCCTGGATTTCAGCGATTCTTCAGTCTCAGGGTTGTCGGTTCCTGGTCATTATGATCAGTCCTTTGCAGTTATTGGGTCTATTGGCAGATGCTCCCACAGGGTCCCAGGAGAGAGCTTCTTCCAAGATATCCACCCCTCCCCCGGCTGAGAGCTCCGTAACCCAGACTCCCCTGGGCACCTGCTCCTGCTATCCCGGAACCCCCAACGGCACAGGGAGTGATGCCTCCCACGGAGACCCGCTCTCAGCTAGGTAACAGGATGGGTCCTGGGATGGTCACCGAGATGGAGGGAGGCTGCCGAAGCCTCCTAATCCATAGCCAAGGCCACCAAAGCCACTGCCAAGACCGCCATAGCCAAGACCTGCGGAGCCAAAACCCATCACTGGGCTAGAGGCACAAGATGGGACGGTGCAGGCTGGTCCACAGAAAGACATTGCTGAGATCTCTGAAAGTATAAGCATGCATATGTATTCAGTACTTGGTTTGGGCCCCTTTTGCAGCAAGTACTGCCTCAGTGCGGCGTGGCATGGATGCTATCAGCCTGTGGCACTGCTGAGGTGTTATGGAAGACCAGGATGCTTCATTAGCGGCCTTCAGCTCTTCTGCATTGTTTGGTCTCATGTCTCTCATCCTTCTCTTGGCAATGCCCCATAGATTCTCTATGGGGTCAGGTCAGGCGAGTTTGCTGGCCAATCAAGCACAGTACACTGTATACTTTTCAGAGGACCGATATTGTTCTGTTCTTCAATCCTTGTCTTCTTGGTTCCATGTTATATTCTAATTTTCTGAGATTGTGGATTTGGGGTTTTCATGAGCTGTACGCCATGATCATCACAATTATATCAAATTAAGGCTTGACTTATCTCGCTTTGCATGTAATGCGTCTGTCTCATATATCAGTTTCACCTTTTAATTTGCATTACTGAAATGAATGGACTTTGGCACGATATTCTCATTTTCCGAGTTTCACCTGTATATTTCAACTTAAGTCAGCAGAATGCTATTCCAGGATCACCCAGATCCATAAAAGAACAGGTGAGATGGCCACAATGCTGTGATCACACACATAACAATGTCAACCATATGGATTCATTAGGCAGATGAGTGTTTTCTCTGGTCCCTAATGAGCATGCCGGGAACAAGGGTTGACTCCTTGCTAATGGGCCTTAAGGAATGGCAGAAAAATGCTTAGCTCTGCCTCTCCTGATCTCTTCAGAGAGCTGAGCCTCCTTGCTGAAAGAAAGGAGACCAGCTGGGGACAGGATCAAGGAGAGAGCGCTGTACTTGGAGAATGGAATCGTTCATGGGATTAGATAGTGACAAGGGATCCCTATGACTATGTGTTGCCCTTCCAGGAGAGGCGGGGAGGGGAGGGATTGGTCAAGTGACGTGATAAGAGTCAGTTGCCTCATTTGACAAATCGGAGAAGGATCGGAAGGGTGCTGAGTTCTTGGCATGAACCACAACACAACATAGACCCCAGAGGAAGAGGCTGTTGTGATCCCCGAGTCTGATCCCCCCAGCCAAGACATACCCTGAGGAGGTGAAGGGAGAAGCAATATGAAGTCATCTGGCTTCAGGACTAAGGGGCCCTGTGTCTCCTGAACCCCTTTGTTGGCCTGAGGATGCCCCCTTGCCCTCTTTGTTGTCCTCCAGCTCAGGAGGAGGAGAGCTGGTCTTAATAAGCTACACGAGAACATAAGAATAACCCTGCTGGATCAGGCCCAAGACCTGTCTACTCCAGCATCCTGTTTCACACATTGGCCCACCAGATGTCTCTAGGAAGCCCACAGGCAGGAGGTGAGGGAACACCCTTCCTCTTGCTAAAGCTCCCCTGCCACTGGTCTGATGGGAGTGAGCATGAATTGTCTCCTCTGCTAAGCTGGGTCTGCCCTGGTTTGAATTTGGATGTGGGACTACATGGGAGAGCTATCTGAGGTAGGATGGGGGTCATAGCTCCGTGGAAGAGGATCTGCTTCACCTGCAGAAGGTCCCAGGTTCAACCCCTGGCAGGGCTGGGAGAGACACATGCCTGAAACCTTGGAGGGCTTCTGTCAGTCAGTGTAGACCAGGGATTCTCAATGTTGGATCCCCAGATGTTATTGGACTTCAACTCCCATAATCCCCAACCAAAGGCCACTGGGGCTTGGCTTTATGGGAGTTGAAATCCAATAACATCTGGGGACCCAACGTTGAGCATCCCTGGTGTAGACAATATTGTGGATCAAGGGTTTGACTCAGAATAAGGCAAAATCCTAGATTCCTAAGAGGAGGTTGAAGCTGTGCCAGCTCCATCATCATCACTTGTGGTTCAGCTATGCTGCAGCCAGTGACCACAAAAGGTGTGGGCATCTTAAGGTTTCCAGCACTCCCGACCAGAGATGTGGCTAGGGTCAGGTTAGCAAGTTGGCAAGGTTAACCAAGAGTTGGACCATGAACGTTGGATGTGTGCCCAACATGCTGAACTCTGAAGAAACAGCTGAACAAGAGTACTAGTTTGAGGAAGGACTTTATTCCCTGAAGCCTGAGGGTACAGAAGAAAAGATCAGAGTGGGAAGTGATCACAAAAAAAGTCGCAATTGCATGGATTCATTAGGCAAATGAGTACTTTCTCTGGCCTCTAATTAGCATGCCTGCAACAAGAGGGGGCCTCCTTGCAAATGGGCCTTGAACACCCCAAGGCATGGCAGAAAAACGCTTTGCTCATTTTTCCCTTATCTCCCAAGCTCTGCAGACAGCCAAGTCACCTTGCTACAAGAAAGGAGACCTGGGGAGAAAAGAAAGCACCGTGCTTGGAAAATGCAACCAGATAAGAATTACATCCCAACAAGGGACCTGTGTGACCATGGAAGAACCTTCCATGAGGGGTGGCGAGGGGATACAGGTGCCTCAGCTGGCAAATTACTGGGGTGCCAGAAGGGTGCCAAGATGTTGACGTGACCCCTGAGCCTGACCCCAAGTGGAGGCTCAAACTCTGAGACAGACCCCGAGGACTCAGAGCAAGAGGTTGCTGTGATCCCTAAGTCCGATCCTCCACAATCCAAGACAGACCCTGAGGATGCAGGGGGAGAAGCTGTATGCAAGGCTCCCTTGCTCCAGGACCCGGTGGAGATGCATCTCCTGAGCCTTCTCTTCAACCCAAGGATGCCCACCTAGCCTTCAACATCCTCCTCCAGCTCAGGAGGAGGAGAGCTGGCCTTGTGGTGACTGACTGATTGATGAAGTGCCGTCAAGTCGGTGTCGACTCTTAGCGACCACATAGATAGATTCTCTCAAGGATGATCTGTCTTCAAGTTGACCTTTAAGGTAGGGATGTGCACAAATCGCTTTTTTTGTTTCGGTTGGTACCCGAATCAAATCACCCCAATTTGTTTTCGGTTCAAATAAGCCCCCTCAAATCACCCCAGATTCGATTTGTACCCGAATTTTGCAAATGTGAATCTGAATCGATTCGGGGCAAAAAAGGGGTCCCAGGGGCAAATGACTCTCAGTAGTGCATTCACTGCTGTCGTAACCACGTCAAGGTGTTCCGATGCAAGGTGTTTAGAGCCCTATTTCCCAAACGTAGAGGATTCTACCATTCAAAACCCTCTGTGCACTATCTAGTGACCCCCCAACCCAGTTCCTCTTGAGGAAATACTAGCTATTGCTTGAAGTACAGGGGTTATTATTACTCACGAATACAGAACAGCATAACACCATAGATTGTGAGCCCTTTGGGGAGAGGGGTCCATCTTATTTATTTGTTATTTCTCTGTGTAAACCACCCTGAGCCATTTTTGGAAGGGCAGTATAGAAATTGAATAAATAACAAATAAATAACATGGACAGCTGTTTTCGGGAGACAAATAGAGCTTCCTTGCAAAGAAGTTTCCAAAATGAATGGTGGGACAATTTAGCTTGTTTTCATCATTGGGTAATGAGGGCGATTAAAACCTAGCCAGGGTGTGTGTGTTGCAAAAAACTCATCGTCATCAGATTCAGATCATGCATTCCTGCAAAAGGGAGCATATGTGACTTTTGAAGTGCTTTGATGAGCTCCAGTCCCTCCCTGAGGTGTTTTAAGTGGTTCGCTCGACAGCTTGGAGACTGAAGCCAGTCAGGTTGAGGTCGAAAAGTTGACTGCAAAATAAATAGGCATTGGGTGGTTAACATGGCATCAAAACAAATAGCTTAGCTATTATTCACTCTTTCTGTTTGGTAAACTCATTTTGGCCCAGGGGATAAAGAAGTGTCAGCAACAACCCAATAAAAGGATAGCTGGAGTGACGAAGCATCCTAACTGCAAGGCAGGCTGGTGGACCTCTATAAAAGCTGTGCATTCCCTCTGTCCTTCCATCAGCTTCATTCGACTCTTCTGTCTTCACTGCATCTTCTCAGAGAAGCCGGTAAGTCCATTTTCTTGGTGGTGTTTTGATAGAGTCTCGTTGACACAGAGCTTGGTGGATCTTCCACCTTGAGTCTTCTGTTCTTCAGAATATGGAGCGGTTGACAGCTAGTCTAGGATTAGTGTGCCACTGAATGCCAGGCAATGGGGAGCAAAAGTGGGAAGGGGCTATTTTCTTTTTGCCAGGCTTTGTGGACCTCCCAATGGTATCGCGTCTGCTGTTGGAAACAGGAGGCTGAACTGGAAGGATTTTGGTCTGATCCAGCAATTCAGTTATGTTCATTCTCATAGAAACATAGAAAACTGCTTAGACTGAGTCTGACCCTTAGCCCCGCCAAGCGTCAGTAATGTCTACACTGACTGGAAACAGCTCCTCGAGGTTTCAGGCAGGAGACGCTCACCCCCCAATTAAGAGATACCAGTTGTTTGAACAAGGAAAGGTGGACATTTCTCAGCTTGATGTGTACTCTCTCAAGACAATCACAATCCTTTCTGCTTCTATGTTGGGTCTCTTTGAGGATACGTTCCCAGGAGAGACTTTGGAGAATTTTCTCTGATGGTTTTGTCACATCCCTGAGTGAAGCTCAGTTCACCGTAATGTGATGCTCAACCATTTCTGTTTCAGACTCACCTCCACCTCCTCAGCAATGTCTTTCTGTGGACCAGCCTGCATCGTCCCATCTTGTGCCTCTGGCCCAGTGGTGGGTTTTGGCTCCGCAGGTCTTGGCTATGGCGGTCGTGGCAGTGGCTTTGGTGGCCTTGGCTATGGATTAGGAGGCTTCGGCTATGGTGCTGGTGCTGGTGCCTTGGGCGCTGTAGGAGGCAGCACAAGCTCTGGAGAGCTCGGTATGCTGGCCGGGGTAAACCCTCAACCCATCAACCAGATACCCGCAGGACAGATTGTGATCCAGCCTTCCCCCTTCAGGGTGATCATCCCAGGACCCCTCCTGTTCCCTAGGTGAGAGCGGGTCTCCGTGGGAGGCATCACTCCCTGAGGCTGAGGCATGGCTGAAATACAGGTCTGGACTTTGAGAGCTCTGGGCGCCCTTCTTCTCCCACTACTTTGCTCTTCTTTCCTCAAAATGAATTCATCAGTTTCCTTCTGTCTCCCAGCCGCCTCTAATATGATGCCATTTCCTTCACATTCTCAATAAAGCTTCTGCTGCATTCTTGCAATTCGTGGTCTCTTGGTTTTTGAACTGGCAGCTCTGATTTCTGGGAAGAGCTGCTTCCCTGAGTCGTCAGAAACCCTTCTGTCTGAATGAAAACTTACGGGGGATGTGGCAGTCTTTTAGGAACATACAGGAAGCTGCCTTCGACAGAGTCTGACCCTTGGTCCATCCAGCTCAATAGTGTCTACTCTGACTGGCAGCAACTCTCCAGGGCTTCTGGCTGGAGTTTTCCCCAGCCCAACTTTAGATGCTGCCAGTGACTGAAATGGCAGCCTTCTGCGTGCAAAGCGGATGCTCCAACACTGATCTAAGGCCCCAACCTCAAAAGTGGCATCCTTGAGCCTCCCATCCAGGCACTGAGCACACCAATTCCTGCTTAGCATAACCAAGGTGGCTGTAACAAGGGCTTTTAGACTCTGGGAGCCTCCAGAAGCTTCAGTGCAGGCTGTAGCTGATGGTTTCCTTCTTGGCACTCAATTGGTAACGCTGTGCAATGTCCCTCCCTTCCCCAGACTGACAATAATACCACATTCCTTCCGGGGCACACAGCCTCTGCCCCTTTCCTCCTTTTTCATCCGTATCACCATGCTTTGAGAGATGGGAACCCCCATGATGGGGAGTGACTGCGCTGTAGGGGTCAACAGTGTGAGTTGAGAAGGCCCAGATTCAGATCTCACTTTTGCTATAGATTCACTTGGGGGCTTGAGCAAGGGACTCTTTCTCAACCTATTATTATTTAATAATAATAATTTAAGAGAGCACCTTCTTCATTACAAGCCCCATCGCCCATTGAGGTCCAGCTCTGAGGAGGTCCATCTCCAACTCGTTTGGTGGCTACACAGAGACGGGCCTTCTCAGTCGCTGCCCGGAGATTGTGGAATGTGCTCCCTGCTGAGATACGATCCTCCCTCTCTCCAGTAATTTTCAAAAAACACCTGAAAACCCACCTTTTCGCCCAAGCTTTCTCAGCTTCCTAATATTTTTGGGTTTTAATCTCTGGTTTATTTTTAAATTGTTACATTGTTTTTAAGATTTTGTAGGATGCAAAAACCCCCCTAGCATGCAGTAGATTTTGCTGAGGTGACCTAGGTGAAGGATTGGAGCCATTCAATGGAGGGAGGAGCAATGTGGTAACTTACTACTAACACTCCAATGCAATCAGGCCCATAGCCACTAGAGGGCAGTCACTCCCAAGAAGCAGCCGTCCCTCCATCCTTACTGGTCCACACTGGGAAGACCTGTTTATTTCAAGAACCCAAGGGAGCATGTTCTGAACATACTCCGTGGACCGAGAACTCCAGCTGCTGGGGAAACCACCAGCGAAGGAAGTCTATTGCTTTTTGACAATGTGTCACAGTTTCGATGCCCTGCGCACAAGGGCAGATTCGACTGGTCATCGGAATTTTAGGGTACCTTCCCTCCAGTACAGCATATGGAAGTGTGTTAAATCATGCCAGGGAGAAGGCACTTCTCTGGGACAAGGTAGTTAAATTCTTTATATATTTGTCTGGTTTATGGTAATTTGTGAAACTACCAAGAAAGTTTCTTGCAGAAATTAGTGCCAGGTTGCTCTGCTTTTCAGTGTCTCCTATACATTGTTTTATAAACCTAGCAGCATCAAGAGGTTTGCCCAGAGGCATTAGAAATTGAGGGGAGCATTTAGGTTTGTAAAACATAGCATAGATTTGTTACGCCAATTAGAATGGGAGCTGTCTTACAAAACAACGGGGATTCGTCTTTTAGAGTTGAAGATGATTTTAATCTAACGGTTGAATACATGGATCCAAACCTTGGACTCCACTCTTGTTAGGCTGGCCTCCACCCATAGAATGACATTGGGCACACATCTGGGGGCCGAGAATAGAACACACAAGAATTTTGATTGGACCTTCTCCATTTGTTTAAAGGTATGCAGAGCACAAATAGCAGCACCATACACCAACTGTGAGAGCACTTTAGCCTCATAAGCCTTAACTGCAGCAGCTGTTCAGTGGCCATCTCTCTGGAAGAAGAACTTTAAGATAGCAGAGGCCCTCTTCTGAGTGTCAGTTGCAACATGCTCACAGTGGTAGAAAATACTGAGCTAGATGGACAAAGGGTCTGACTTGGCAGAAGGCAGCTTCCTATCTTCCGATGGATGGTGGGGGTCCCACAGGGTCCCAGGAGAGAACTTCTTCCAAGATATCCACTGCTCCACTGTGGACATTGCAAAAAACTCATCGGTAATGAGTAGTGATTGAAACCCATCGGTAATGAGAGTGATTGAAACCCAGCCAGGGCACGTACCGCGGGCACTGCAAAAAACTCATCATCATCACATGCAGATCACTCATTCCTGCAAAAGGGAGAATGGGTGAATTTTGAAGTGCTTTAATGAGCCCCAGTCCCTCCCTGAGGTGTTTTAAGTGGTTCACTAGAAAATGAAACCAGTCAAGTAGAAGTCGAAGAAAGGAGACTGTGAGATAAATAGGCACTGGGTGGTTAACATGGCATCAAAACAAATAGCTTAGCTATTTTTCACTCTTTCTGCTTGGTAAGCTGTTTTTGGCCCTGGGGATAAAGAAGTGTCAGGAGCAAGGCAATAAAAAGTTAGCTGGAGTGATGGAGCATCCTAACCGCAAAGGAGGCTGGTGGACCTGTATAAAAGCTGTGCATTCTATTGTATCTGTCCATTTCTCTAGCAGGGGGCCTAGGTTGGGCTGTCACTCCCTGCAGATGTGTGGGTAACCTACTTTCGAGCATTGTATGGGATGTCTGCCGCTGAAGGAATGCCCCTTTCCCTTTAGAATTTCTACCAAATTGTCACTCAGTTTCCCTCAAGGAGGTCTTTAGTTTAGTAACCAAACACAAGCCGGGTAAGACCCCATGGTTGGATCATATACCCTCTGCACTGTTCAAATCAAATTTGAATGGTGGGCTCCTGTATTTGCAAGATTCTTTACTTATATGGACCGTACTGCCTGTATCCCTGAGGAGTGAGGTACAACGGTGATTGTTTCCATCTATAAGGAAGGCCAACACTCTGACCCTTCTCATTATTGACCAATCAGTCTGTTGAGCATTATTCATAAATTATATTCTAGACATCTATATGTTAACCTCACGGACTGGTTGGAACAGAAGAACATACTAAGGGAGGAACAGGCGGGGTTTATGTCCATTCAGATGACTCTTGATCAGGCCCAAGCTCTACAACATCTGGCTGAAAAGTATTCACCGCTGTATGCAGCTTTAAAGGCAGGGTTTGACTCCATTTCTAGGGAGCGCGTGGGGAGTAAACTTGCCAATTCCTCCATTGATCGTAAGCTGCTTCTCCTTACCTGAGATGCTGCCAGTCAGTGTAGAAAATACTAAGCTAGATGGACAAAGGGTCTGACTAGGCAGAAGGCAGCTTGCTATGTTCCGATGGGAGGTGGGGGTCCCACAGGGTCCCAGGAGAGATCATCTTCCAAGATATCCACCCCTCCACTGTGGACATTGCAATTTGGTGCATTTTAATAATTCGGTAATGAGAGTGATTGAAACCCAGCCAGGGCACGTACCGCAGGCATTGCAAAAAAGCTCATCATCATCACATGCAGATCACTCATTCCTGCAAAAGGGAGAATGGGTGACTTTTGAAGTGCTTTAATGAGCCACAGTCCCTTCCTGAGGTGTTTAAAGTGGTTCATTCGAAACTGAAACCAGTCAAGTAGAAGTCGAAGAAAGGAGACTGTGAGATAAATAGGCACTGGCTGGTTAACATGGCGTCAAAACAAATAGCTTAGCTATTTTTCACTCTTTTTGCTTGGTAAGCTTTTTTTGGCCCAGGGGATAAAGAAGTGCCAGCAACAACCCAATAAAAGCTATAGGCGCTGTAGGAGGCAGCACAAGCTCCAGAGAGCTTGACACACTGGCTTGGGTCAACCCTCAAACCATCAAGCAGATCCCCACAGCAGAAGTCACGATCGTGCCACCTGGCTCCCTCCTGACCATCCCAGGACCCATCACGTGCGCTAGCTGTATGCCGGTCTACGTGGGAGGCATCATTGCCATTGGAGGTTCCAAGATTGTAGGATCAGGAGCCTGGGGATGTCTGGGTTACAGAGCTCTGGGCCAGTGGAGCGGTGGATATCTTGGAAGAAGCTCTCTCCTGGGACCCTGTGGGAGCATCTTCCAATAGACCCCATAACGTCCAACGACTGATCATAATGACCAGGAACCGGCAACCCTAAGTCTGAGGCATCGCTGAAATCCAGGCCAGGACTTTGAGGGGACTGGGTGCCCTTCTTCTCCCACTACTTTGCTCTGCTATCCTCAATATGAATTCATCGGTTTCCTTCTGTCTCCCAGCTGTCTCTTCCCTGAGTCATCAGAAACCCTTCTGTAAGAATGAAAACTTATTCAGCTTCCATATATTTTTGTTTTAATCTCTGGTTTATTTTTAAATTGTTAAATTGTTTTTAAGTTTTTGTATATGTTTTTAACTAGTTTTATGCCATTGGTAACCGCCCATAGATGAAAGTTGGGGGCGGTGTACGAATTTGCTAAATCACTCACTCAATCAATCAATCATACGCAGGACCACAGCTGCACTCTGGGGAGGATGCTCACCTACCTCGCTAGCATGCGGTAAAGTTTGCTGAGGTGACGTAGGTGAAGGATTGGATCCATTCAAAGGAGGAAGAAGCAATGATGTGGTAGCTTACTACTAACACTCCACTGCAATCAGGCCCATAGCCACTAGAGGGCAGTCACTCCCAAGAAGCAGCCATCCCTCCATCCCTACCGGCCCACCCTGGGAAGACCTGTTTATTTTAAGAACCAAAGGGAGCCTGTTCTGGAACATACTCCTTGGACCGAGGACTCCAGCTGCTGGGGAAACCACCAGCGAAGGAAGTCTCCCTCCAAAGAGCATTTTTATTGAAAACCACTCCCAGGTATTTAGAAGTCCTTACTTGATCTATTGATTGATTAAGTGCCATCAAGTCGTGTCAACTCTTAGCAACCACATAGATAGATTCTCTCCAGGATGATTTGTCTTCAACTTGGCCTTTCATGTTTCTCAGTGGTGCATTCATTGCTGTTGTGATCGAGTCCATCCACCTTGCTGCTGGTCGTCCTCTTCTTCTCTTTCCTTCAACTTTCCCCAGCATTATGGACTTCTCAAGGGAGCTGGGTCTTCGCATAGTGTGTCCAAGTATGATAGTCTGAGCCTGGTCATTTGTGCCTCGAGTGAAAGTTCTGGATTGATTAAACTCCCCATTAATCCACCAGACATCTTTCTTAGTTAGTTTGTTTTTTAAGCAAAACTCATGATCTAAGACTTTTGGACATTTATAGATAAATGGTCTTCTTCTCATGTCAACAGATGTGATGATATAGAAAGAATAACTGCATCATCAGCATGAAGCAGAACTGTGATAGATTTACTGGCTAATTTAGGAGGGTGGGAATCTGGGTTATGCAAGAACGTAAATAAAGATTGAAAAGAAGAGGGGCAAAAATACATCCCTGTTTGACTCCCTTCTGTGTGGGTACAGACAGGGTCAGATGTCATTGGACATTGCATCTCACCCAAAGTGAGGTATTCTCATGCAACATTCGGATAAGGAGAAAGAGCCGACCATCAATGGAGGAATTGGCAAATTTACTCCCCAAGCGCTCCCTAGAAATGGAGTCAAACCCTGCCTTAAAAGCTGCGTAAAGTGGTGAATACTTTTCAGCCAGATGTTGTAGAACTTGGGCGTGATCAAGAGTCATCTGAATGGACCTAAACCTCGCTTGTTACTCCCTTAGTATGTTCCCCTGTTCCAACCAGTCCGTGAGATTAACATATAGATGTCTAGAATATAATTTATGAATAATGCTCAGCAGAGTATTTGGTCGATAATTAGAAGGGTCAGAGTGTTGGCCTTCCTTATAGATGTGAACAATCACAATCACCAGACAAGATGGGTCCTGGGATGGTGACGATGATGGGAGATGGCCAGATCATGACATCTACTGAGGGGATCTGGTTGATGGGCTGAGGGTTGACATCAACCTGGGTTTCAAGCACTGCGGAGTTTGTCCTGCCTCCATAGCCTCCAATGCCTCAAAGCCGCCGAGGCTTACAGAACCTGCAGAGCCGAAACCGACCACTGGGTTGGAGGGCGAGATGGGATGGTGAAGGCTGGGCCCCAGTAAGCCATTGTGGGAGGCAGACCTGAAAGAAAAGATGTGGACATGGAACGTTGGAGGGATTGGGAAATGGAAGGCGATTGCACTCTTTGGAGAGGGTCAACTTGATCATGAACATACAACAGCTCCCGGTTCCTGCTCTTTGCCTCGTCCAAATTCCAATCAAAATTGGGAAACCCTTTCTTCTTCTTCTTCTTCCGAGGGTGGAACCAGTGTTTAGGGATCTCCATTTGTTCCCTGTTGATTACCAAATCATATCGACTACTTTGGACATGCAGTTTGCTATGGCTTTCGGTTTCTTCTGAATCATTGTACTACCCCCCTCCCACTGTATTACCAATTCACTGAGCAAACAATACAAAACCAAAGCTATTTTTGTGACAGTTAAGCAGATAATGGGGATGGCAATCCCTTTGTGTCGTCTTCTGCTGTGGATACGGACCATCCACTGCAGAAACGCATATCATGGTGTGATGGGTCACCTCAAGGGCTGAAGTCTTGCAGCTCTGATCCACTTTCCAGGATCCGTGTCTCTTTTCTCTTCCCATAAAAACATGCCCATGATTTTCAGATGGACAGAAAGCCTATCTTGTGAAAACTGGGGCTGAATATAAAAACTGGAGAAGATGCTTGAGGTGGTTGAGATGGCATCTATTTATTCTTGAAAATTTACTGTTGATGTGTTAATCCTTGGGGAAGAAACCCCTCAAGCACAGTGGGAGATGGAGCCATTGTCAGGTCTGCCTTGCATGCCAAAGGTCCTCCGTTCAATCTCCAGCATCTCCACCAGGAAGGGCTGGGAAAGACCATGGAGACTTGGTCTCACCTGAAACCACAGAGAGACCCTGCCAGTCAGAGTAGGCAATACTGACCTAGATGTACCAATTTTCTGACTCAGTAGACTGCAGCTTATTATGTTAAAGTCTTGAAAGGCTGGCTCCAAAAGTTAGCCTTCCATTCACAGAATGTGTTCTTCTGAAAATGGAAGGAGTGTGCTATCAACAGGACTCCTTCTTCCATGAACCCAAAACTCTCCATGATCCACAGGGGGAGGTTGGCTTCAAAGGTACCTTCCTGTTCATCTAAGACACCTTTCCGTAAGTGGAAGGATTCTTCCATACACAGAAAAATCCTTTCTATGAGTGGAAAAACACACATTTGGATCCAGCCTCGCCTTCAGTGCCAACCCCAAGAACCAATAAGAATAGAAGCTGGTCTAGAGAAGACTACGGGAAGAGAAACATACTAAATTCTCTGAAGAGCAAAAGTCAAGAGATGGTGTGAGAGTCGAGTGATCTGTTGGCAGGTCTTGGAAGAGCGAGTCCTTTTATACAGTTTTTGACAGCATCCCTAGTGGTTAGTGGTCAACAATTTAATTAAGATACATATTTGTTATACTATCAATACGTTACGAGCGATGGGTTCATTTCCATCTTGTTTTTGCTTGCTTATGCAGGGTAAGGTGAACAGGGGAGAACATCCTGATCTGAAAAAGGGACACCACCATGTCCTCATTTGAATTCACCACGGCATTTTATTTGATTAAGTAAATTGCATCAAGTGTTCATGCCAACCCCATGCTTTGTCATGAACCCTGCTGCCCATTAAAATCATCTCGAGAGGTTCGTTTAGGGTTGCCGCCAGCTCGTCTGGTAGCTAAATGGGACATGACTGGGACGTGACCGGGACATGACCGGGACGTATCTCCATGTATGTTACTTAGATAGCTGCAACCACTAAACTCTGAACTCTGTAAGTGGAATGGTAGTTTCCTTAGTGCTTAGTGCTAAAGAATCACGGACCCCAACAAATTGTTTCATTCATCTCATCCTGACTCAGCTTATCTACCTGTAAATCAACCACTGATGGCCACTTCAGGAATCAACAAAAATTGGAAATCTACCCTTTGGGGTGTCCCACATGGTTTTGAATAGGATTTTAACGGAGTATATAATAAGGTTTCTTGATTTTTGGATAGGGGCGTAGCAAGGTTGGAGTGGGCCCAGAGACAAGATTTTAAAATGTGCCCTGCCCCCCCCCCGAAGCTCAGCTGGTGAATGAAGTAAAGAAATCTTAAATGAAGCTGAATAATGGTAACAAAAAGCATAGTAAAATTTATAGATATAGATATAACACACCTATGTGTCACAATAGAACATCATCCTAAATTATTTTTTAAAAGGGTTTGTAAATTGTGGATGATGTAAGTCATTTATTGGTACTAGAGAAAGAAATGCTGCTCTGGGAGCTCCAAGTCTTAACACCCACATCAATTTCAGAGAATGAATACAATTGAAGGAAGCCTGGGTGAGTGCGTGGCTGGGGGAATCAGTCATGTTACTTGCCTCTGGGGGGCCCCCAAGGCAGTGGGCCCCCAGACAACTATCTCCACTTGCCCTATTATAGTTACGCCCCTGCTTTTGGAGATGTAATCTTGAAAACCATGTTTGTTTCAAAGGAATTAAGTCAGCAAAGAATTCTGATGACTGGTCAGTTAGCATATAAAACACAATCTAATGACCAAAGTTTCAACCGCATCAAAAAGCTGTGTCATGTTGAACCAGGAAGAAGAGGTTCAGAATGAAATTTCTCAGGGAGTTTTCCTGTATAGCCCCAGCTGTTGTTCTACTGAAATATCAACCAAAGAGAAATTCATAATGAATATCATAGTTCCTCCCAAAGGGCGGAGGCAGGAACGGGGACGGGGACTTCTGTAAACCTTCAAGGGAAGCCTAAATTAATTTCTATAAAGGAAGGGGACATTTCACAGTAGGGTTCTGCATTTTTTTGACCCAGTCATCCCTTATGAAAAGTGACTCCCACACCCCACTTGGTGGTAGTTTGGATAGACTGTGAAATGGGACAAAAACAATTCATCCATTCAGAGTGAGGGCAAGAATCAATGCCCTCACTCTGATTTGGCTTTGGGAAATCACCACACAGCCAAATTTGATTGGCCATGTGGTAATAACCAAGCTGACAAGAGAATCCCTGATAGGTTGTCCCACCTCAGCAGCGAAAAGAAGAACTCTAATCTGAAAATCGCAGTTAAGCAGCTCCTGAGAAGGGGACGGTGAAGAGGAGTGCCCCTCGTTATTATGGTGACTGAGATGGGGGGGGATATATTGTCTTGTCCCATGTCCCTGGTGGTAGGCCAAGCCCCCTTCCAAGACCAATTCCTGCAAGCTTTGAAAATGTGTGGGGTTGGGGAGAAGGAAAGGCTTCCAGAAGCCTTCTCTTGAAAGGGAGGAGAATCACTCCTCGCAAAGCTTGGCAGGGCCAGATTGCACCCAAAGAGGCAGATATGAGGGGCATTTTACCACCCTGTTCATGCCCCAATCATCTGCCGCCTGAGGCAATTGCCTCCCCTTGCCTCATGAAAGGACCATGAATGAAAGAGAATCAAAAAATTAAAAAATTGGAAGAGGTGGGTCCTTTGGATAATGTTTTGATCACCAATGTTAATGTTTTGATCACCCCGAGCTCTCTTTTCCCAAATGAAAATATTCACCACCCAACACAGCTCAGTCTTCATTTTGAGCATGTAAATTTAACCCTGGGAATCTGTGTTCAGGCTTGCATGCAGGGGTATCCATTCTGAAATGAAATGAACACATGCATACATTCCAGGAGCAGTAAAATGAGTATTGTGTTCTGAATGCGTTCCTCCTCTGTGAACCAGGACATGCTGAACGCTGCATGGGCATCGGCAGAACCAAATGTATTATTACATTTGAAATGTGATGCTATAAAACCAGAGATGAGGTTCATACTGAAGGAAGGCCATGCCCGTCTTCAGGGCTCCTGGCCTTCCTTTCTGTTCTTACCAACTTGTCCCAGTCAGAAAAACAACTCCGGTTGTTCCCAAATTATCTTCTGGAGAGAACCAGAAATGCCAGCTGCCCAGAGGGATGAACTGCGTCGATTTCAAGGAACTACAGAGGAACAGAAAATCATCATCTTATTCTCAGTCTTTTGCTTAAAGCAGCAGGAATTGTCTACAACAACAACAACAACTATTTATATACCGCTTTTCGACAAAAATTTCCAAAGCGGTTTACAGAGAGAAATAATAAATAAAGAAGATGGCTCCCTGTCCCCAAAGGGCTCACAATAATAAACAAAGAAACATAAGATAGACACCGGCAACAGCCACTGGAGGTCCTGTGCTGGGGGTGGATAGGGCCAGTTACTCTCTCCCTGCTAAATAAAGAGAATCACCACGTTAAAAAGGTGTCTCTTTGTCCAGTTAGCAGGGGAGTTCTACAGTATAACACATTGTCTATAACACATTGTCCATCTCCACCGTAAGGCCTAATTCAGTCATTTCTTGGACCCGACATCCCACAGAAAGAGAAATATCTGGATTACCCCCTTGAAACATATTGCCTCAGTGCTGTTTCATATACACTTGCTTCTGGTTCTGAAGCCCAGTTCAGCACTAGTGTTCATCCAGACTGCCTTAAATGATTTAGGAGGAATAGATCTGAAGGACCAATTCTTCCCACCATGTGATGCCCCCATACTGAGGCTGTTGGCATGACCAGAGATCCCTGGGCAGGAGAGGGTTAAACCAGGGATTGGTTTAATTGGGGAACCATGCATGCATGTGTCAGTTGGGGAACCTTGAACTCACCTTACCTAGCTGTGCCGAAGCTGAGTAGCCCAGAATCGCTACCCAGGTTAAAAGGAAGGTAGGAAGGCAACCAAGACTGTCCTACCCTTTCTTTGGTTATCTGTGAGTACAATTTGACATAAATGTGGCTTGGGCTGCCAGCAGCCATGTTTCTCATAGAGTTCTACAGTACTGAGGTCTGACTCTTCTGTGCTCCATGTTGCATTATGGGATACTGGAGGACGGAGCTCAGATTTTCTTCCCTCCTGGAGAGCATGGCACCCCAGTCGTCTAGGGGGTTGGGTAAGGTCATACGACAGGCCTGAGGCATGGGCCTGTCTCCCCTCCAGCCCACCCCACACATGGTCGTGAGAACAGGCTCACTGTGTTGGTCATTGGTGCCTTCTCTGTGGTGACCCCGCCTCATTAACAGTGTTTCAGTGGGTCACCCAGACGTTTTTCTTCCACTGTGGTTTTAGGCTGCAGTCCAAAATCGATTCCAGGAAAGCCTGAGAAAGACTCTTGTATGTACTCTCAAGAGCTGCTGCCAGTCGTTGTAGACAATATTGAGTCTAATGGACCGAAGTTCAGACTCAGTAGGTAACTGGGCAATGGGAATATTTTAACATTTGTTTGTTTATTTCTTTAACATATTTATATACCACCCAAAACGCAAGCCTCTGAGCGGTTTACGACAATACAATAAAAACAACAAATTAAAAGGTGAAAACATAACAATATGCAACATAATGTTGCTTTTAATTAAACTTTACATATCAAGCAAAATATCCAGCAGAGTTGTAATTACCATGAAAGCAATCAAAGGAAATTATTGAATTGAAAGGAACGAGTCCTACTCAGCAAATAATAACAGTTTTTTTTCTAGAATAATTTGTGCTAATGCAAGCAATCGAGGGAGAAGCTCAACAAGTCGATAATTAAAGCTCTGGTCAAAAAGGGACTTTCCCCAAGGGTAGGAAAATGGTATATAAGCATGGCCAGTTCCTTAGATTCTCCAACAGCTTTTCTTGACTTGCACCTTCTCACGTCTTCTCGGATAAGGTAAGTCAAACAGCACAGGGCAACTTCTTACATGGAAAAGAAACGCTGTGTTGAAAGATCTTGAGCTGATGTACAACATCAGATGTACTTGGACTCCTATCCTGGCTGGGGTTGCCTCTGAGGCTGGAAGTGGCCTATTGCCATAAGCTGGTAGCCATTGATAGACCTGTCCCCCATGAATTTCCCTAAGCCATCCAAGATGGCGGCCATCACTACCTCCCAAGGCCAGACCAGTGGTCCATCTAGCTCGGTACTGTCTACAATATTTAAGATTTCATTTAAAATATTTGCATCAGAATATTTCTATTTGGAACAGAGCTGCCGCAACCAGAAATACCACTCATCTAAAGAGCCAAGGTTTTACTGGCTTTCTCAAAGCTGTAATGGAGATGGAGGAGTGGATCCTACTGGGAGAACATTCCCAAGTCTTGCTACATGCAATTTTAGAATATTTTTAGTTTTATTTTATTTAATATATTTCTATACTGCCTAAAACGCAAGTCCTCGGGGAGGTTTACAAAACAATAAAAACAGCCAATAAAAGATGAAAACATTTCAACACATTAAAAAGTTAAAACTCTTAAAACACAATTAAAACAATTAAAACAGTATCTAATTAAAAGCCTGGGTGAACAAATGCATTTTGACTGCCCTTTTAAAAGTTGTAAGAGATGGGGAGGCTCTTATTTCAGTGGGACGTATGTTCCAAAGCCTTGGGGCAACAATGGAGAATGCCCATCCCCAAGTAGCCACCAGATGAGCTGGTGGCAACTGAAGATGAACCAATCCAGATGATCTCAGTGGGCGATGTGGTTAATAGCAAAGAAGACATTCTCTTAAATACCCAGGGCCCAATCTGTTTAGGGCTTTATAGGTTGTAACCAAAGCCTTGTACTCTGCCCGGAAACTTACTGGCAGCCAGTGTAGATCTTTTAAGATAAGGAGTGATATGGTCTCTCCGAGATGACCCAGAGACCAACCTGGCCGCCGCATTCTGGACTAACTGCAGTTTCCAGACTATGTACAAAGGCAGCCCCACATAGAGTGCATTGCAGAAGTCAAGTCTGGCGGGGACCAGCAGATGTACTACTGTTCTGAGGCCATTTATCTGCACTATTTTATATTTTATGACAAATGATTTTGTCGTAAATGACAAAAGTATTATACGAGCATTTCTTAATTCATTGGGTTTTCTGTGTAGGGAGGGTTTCCATCGGGTACCAACAAAGGCCAACCAGATGCCTCCAGGAAGTCCAGAAGAGAAGCATGAAAGCAAAAGCCCCGGATCTCCCCTGTGACTGGGATAAGAGGCCCTAACTCGAAGGTAGATCATCTGCCTTGAATGCGGAACCCAGGTTCAATTCTTGGCAGTGTCTCCAGGTAGGGCTGAGAGAGACTCTTGCTCAAATCTTTGGCGAAGCCGCTGCCAGTCCATTCAGACAATACTGAGCTAGATAGACCAAAGGAACGACCTGGTATAAGGCAGCTTAATATGTTTCTGAGAAGGAACATAAAATAATAGCCCCTGTTTCCCCACTGTGGCTGGCATCCAATCACACACAAAACCTGCACGTCATGTCAGCCTCACACTATGCTGAAGAACAACAGATTCAAGGTGGGAGATCCACCAAGCTCTATCTCAACGAGACCCGATCAAAACACCACCAAGAAAACGGACTTACTGGCTGCTCTGAGAAGATTCAGTGAAGACAAGTTGAACGAAGCTGATGGAAGGACAGAGGGAACACATAGCTTTTTCCTACAGGTCCCCCAGCCTCCCTTGTGGTTAGCATGCTCCAGCTAACATTCTCCAGCTAACCTCACTCCATGACGTCACTCCATGCTCCAGTTAACGTCACTCCAGCTAACATTCGGCTGGGTTGCTGACACTTCTTTCCACAACTTTGACTCAGTAGAAGGGAACTTCCAATGTGGATAGATACTATGTGGGTATTTTGAAAGGTGAGAATGAGGGCTTGGGAAACAGGGAAGTGCTAAGGAGTTACTACAGCAGCAACATCAGGAGGGCTCTGGTGGATTATCTCAATGGTGGGTTTAGTACAGCACCCTGTTTCCCAGATCATACAACCAGATACTTCTAGGAAGCCAACCAGTAGAGTCAAAAAGCAATAGACTTCATTCACTGTTTGTTTCCCCAGCAACTGACGTCCTCAGTCCACGGAGTATGTTCTGAGCATGCTCCCTTTGGTTCTTAAAATAAACAGGTCTTCCCAGGGTGGGCCGGTAAGGATGGAGGGACGGCTGCATCTTGGGGAGGAGTGAGTGCCCTCTAGTGGCTATGGGCCTGCTTGCAGTGGAGTGTTAGTTATAAGTTACCACATCATTGCTTCTTCTTCCATTGGATGGTTTCAATTCCTCACCTACGTTGCCTCAGCAGTCTTTACTGCATGCTAGCGAGGTAGGTATACATCCACCCCAGAGCGCATCTGGGGTCCTGAGGTTCAAAAAGAGACCCTTGCACAAGCCCCCAAGTGATAGGTGGTGATACGGATGGTCAACATGGTGATACGGATGAAAAAGGAGGAAAGGGGAACAGGCTGTGTGCCCCGGAAGGAATGTGGTATTAATGTCAACTTGGAGAGGGGAGGGACATCTCATGGTATTTCCAAGTGAGGGCCAAGAAGGAATCCTTCAGCTACAGCCTACACTGAAGCTTCTGGAGGGTCCCAGAGCATGGTCTAAAAGCACTTGTTACAGCCACTTTGGTGATGCTAAGCAGGATTTGGTGTGGTCAGTGCCTGGATGGGAAGCTCAAGGATGCCACTTTTGAGGTTGGGGCCATAGATCAGTGATGGAGCATCCGCCTTCCACGCAGAAGGCTGCCGTTTCAGTCCCTGGAAGCATCTCCGGGTAGGGCTGGGGAAAACTCCAGCCAAAAGCCGTGGAGAGCTGCTGCCAGTCAGAGTAGACACTACTGAGTTAGATGGACCACGGGTCAGACTCTGTCAAAGGCAGCTTCCTGTATGTTCCTAAAAGACTGCCACGTCCCTGGTAAGTTTTCATTCAGACAGAAGGGTTTCTGAGCTACCGAGACTCACGGAAGCATCTTTTCCCAGAAATCAGAGCTGCCAGTTCAAAAACCAAGAGAATACGAATTGCAAAAACGCAGCAGAAGCTTAATTGAGAATGTGAAGGAAATGGCATCATATTAGAGGCGGCTGGGAGACAGAAGGAAACGGATGAATTCATTTTGAAGACAGCAGAGCAAAGTAGTGGGTGAAGAAGGACGCCCAGTCCCCTCAACGTCCAGGCCTGGATTTCAGCGATGCCTCAGTCTGAGGGTTGCCGGTTCCTGGTCACTATGATCAGTCCTTTGAAGTTATTGGGTCTATTGGCAGATACTCCCAAAGGGTCCCAGGAGAGAGCTTCTTCCAAGATATTCACCCCACCACTGGCCCAGAGCTCTGTAACCCAGACCACCCCCCAGGCACTCTTTTTTCACTCTTTCTGCTTCTTAAGCTCATTTTGGCCCAGGCCATAAAGTGGTTTCAGCAGCAGCAACCCTATAGAAGCTCAGGTGGAGTGATGGAGCATCCTAACCGCAAGGGAGGCTGGTGGACCTGTATAAAAGCTGTCCATTCCCTCTGTCCTTCCATCAGCTTCATTCGACTCTCCTGTCTTCACTGCATCTTCTCAGAGAAGCCGGTAAGTCCATTTTCTTGGTGGTGTTTTGATAGATTCTCGTTGACACAGAGCTTGGTGGATCTTCCACCTTGAGTCTTCTGTTCTTCAGAATATAGAGCAGTTGACAGCTAGGCTACGATTAGTGTGCCACTGAATGCCAGGCACTGGGGAGCAAAAGGGGAAAGGGGCTATTTCCATTTCGCCCTGTTTGCGAACATCTCAGTAGTATCTTGTTGTCTACTGTTGGAAACAGGAGGCTGAACTGGAAGGATTTTGGTCTGATCCAGCAGTTCTCTTATGTTTATTCTCATAGAAACATAGAAAAGCCACATCTGCACCCCTCTGTCCTCATCTCCATACAAGAGGGTTCCCATCAGGGTTTTCTCTAACAGGAATCCCCTGATGTTGTTGACTACAACTCCAATTATCCCCAAGTAAGAGGCATTGCAGCTGGGGATTCGGGAGTTTTAGTCAACAACATCTGGGAATCCCTGTTAATGGGAACACTAGTTGCCACCCTGAACCTTGGGTGGCTTGAACAAAGAAAGGTGAAACATTTCTCAGCTTGAAGTATACTCCATCAAGACAGTCACAAACCTTTCTGCTTCTATGTTGGGGTCTTTTTGGATTCGTATCAAGGAGGAACTTGGGAGAAATGTCTCTGAGGGTTCCGTCCCATCCCTGAGTGAATGTCAATTCACCGTAATGTGTTGTTCATGCATTTCTGTTTCAGACTCATCTCCATATCCCTAGTAATGTCTGTCATCTCCACGGGTCGTGGTTTTTTCAGTTTAGGCCCCATTTTTCGAGGCCCTACCTATTATGGTTGCCTTGGCTCTGGTGTTGCTGCTGGCGCCTTGGGCGCTGTAGGAGGCATCACAGGCTCCGGAGAGCTTGGCACCCTGGCTGTGGTCAACCCTTTACCCATCAACCGGATCCCCCCAGAAGAAGTCATGCTCGTGCCACCTGACTTCGTCTGGACCGTCCCAGGACCCAACATATACTCTAGTGGCAAGCCGGTCTATGTGGAAGTCATCATAATGACCAGGAACTGGCAACCCTAAGTCCGAGGAATTGCTGAAATCCAGGCCTGGACTTTGAGGGGACTGGGCGCCCTTCTTCTCCCACTACATTGCTCTGCTATCCTCAATATAAATTCATCGATTTCCTTCTGTCTCCGAGCTGCCTCTAATATGATGCCATTTCCTTCACATTCTCAATAAAGCTTCTGCTGCATTCTTGCAATATGTCTTCTCTTGGTTTTTGAACTGGCAGCTCTGATTTCTGGGAACAGCTGCTTCCCTGAGTCTTGGTAGCCCAGAAACCCTTCTGACTGTGACTGTGACTGTGACTGTGACTGGCCGGAGCTCTCCAGGGCTTCCGGCTGGAGTTTCCCCCCGCCCTACCTGGAGATGCTGCCAGGGACTGAAACGGCAGCCTTCTGCATGCAAGGCGGATGCTCCATCACTGATCTATGGCCCCAACCTCAAAAGTGGCGTCCATGAGCCTCCCATCCAGGCACTGACCACACCAAGACCTGCTTAGACCTCCCCCAGTCACCCCCACCCCTGCATTGGTGGACAGGCTGGACTTCTCTTGTCTGCCTGGCCCTATGCCAGGGCCTGCGGCCAGGCAGCAGTTGGAGGGAGGGCCTCCCCTGCCAGGGAAGAAGGATCCTCCCGTGGCAGATGTGGAGGTGTTGTAGGTGGAGCCAGCTTCCAGTCCAGCCAAATCCATCTTGCTGCCCTCCCGGTGGGGGGTGGGGGCCCCAAGTAATTTTTGAATCCATTCTCACTTGCTACCAGAGAATCTACCCTCAAAACACCTAAACAACCACAAATCCCAGAACACCATGGGCTTGTGGGTATGGGGGTGGTTGGCACCCTATGTGCATTGCATCATCACTCGCTCTGGGGCACCGGGACTGTTCGATGTTCAAAGGTGGGGGTCACACTTAAGGGGGCAGGGGAGGGTGCACTTACCCCTTCCTCTGCTTTCCCCCCACTGACGCCCAGTATTTCTCATATCCTACCCGGTGGCAGCATACTTCCCTGCTGCCCCGTTTGTTCTTCGGCAGGAAATGGCCAGAAGAAGCTGGACCTGAACATGGACACACACGCGTGCCAGCTACTTCCAGCCAAAGAGCAGAAAGGGTGGCAGGGAAGTACACTGCTGCCCTGTAGGACTTGGGAAATACCTGGTGCCAGCAGGGGGGCAAATGGAGGGAGGGGTAAGGGCACCCTCTCCCACCAGTAAGGTGCGACACCTGGCCGCCATTGAGCCACCCACACCTGGTTCCATGCAGATCTCTAACTCTTAGTCCATCTAGCTCAGGATTCTCTACACTGACTGGCAGCAGCTCCAGAGGCGTAACTAGGGAAAATGGCGCCCAGGGCAAGCACTGAAATTGCCCCCCCCCCACCATGCGCTCCCCCCCGCTGCCCCCTTAGCTAAGCAGTGTCCACCCTGGTTTGCATTTGAATGGGAGACTAGAAGTGTGAGCACTGGAAGATATTCCCCTCAGGAGATCGAGCCACTCTGGGAAGAGCTTCTAGGTCCCAAGTTCCCTCCATGGCAGCATCTCCAAGATAGGGCTGCAAGAGACTCCTGCCGGCAACCTTGGAGAAGCCGCTGCCAGACTGGGTAGACAATACTGAGCTAGATAGACCAATGGTCTGACTCAGTATATGGCAGCTTCCTATGTTCCTAAATACTACTGCAGCACACACACAAGACACCTGTCCCATCCTGACACTCAGCCAACTTCCATAATCAATATCACACACACACACACACCACAACTGCCTACTCCTAGATTTACAAGGAATACAAGCCACACCTAATGGCACAGCAGGGAAGTAACTTGCCTAGGGAGCAAAAGGTTGCGGGTTTGAATGGAAACACCTATATAGGACTGCCAACTCTGACTGAAGCGATATGTTGGGGACCCCCCCCCAATATTTCACAATATCAAGCCATTTACATCTCTAGGATAGTTTTCAATAGTATCCTGGGGATTCATGCCATTTCCTGGAGATTCATGCCAACTACATCCATGACGGTATTTGCTGCAAAAAGTGGAGTCATAATCACAGAAATTGTCACTGCATGTCCCTCATGAAACAATCTTTCTTCACAAGGGCAAACATGTGTGTTAAGAAATTGAATAGTACAAACAAACCATAATTTTATCTTTATGTATACACACAGATACACACGCAGAAGTGTGGCAAATAAGGATAAACACACACAGAGAGAAACAGTGTTCTCTCTCTCTCTCTCTCTCTCTCTCTCTGCCAGAACCTACATTTTCAGTTATAGCTTTTGCATTCAAATACATTCAGTTAGAGAGAGAAAGAGGGAGAGATTTAAAATAAGATCATTAAAAGTAAGCAAATCTGTATGTATTGTCTGTGCACAAAATCCTCAACATTTTCAAATAACATATTAATAGAAAAATACAATTATTGAGATTGTCTGGGAAAACACCTTGCCCTAGAAATTATGAAAGCACTGTGTTCAAAGGACATGGAAAATAAACCCCCTTTCTTTATAGACCTGTCCCCATGGGATTTGGCATAAGACAGACTAGAGAATTTCTAAGAAATGTCCGGTTTTCTTTACTTTGTTCTGAACAGAAACAACTTTGGCTCAAAAGGTAAATTCGATTGACTGTAGATTTTACTAAATGCGAATTTAGTGGTGCAAGCAAAGGGAAACCGAGAGTGTACTAAATAGGATTACGTTTTACAACCCCTTTCTTCCCCCTTCGTTTTTTTGATAAGCACTTAAGAGAAGCCTATTCACTGGAAGCTGCCAATTCTTTTATTTACAATGAGAACATCACCGGAGGCTCCACCCCAACAGCCCACCAGTGTGGGCTCCAAGCCAGCCCCTGCCTGGGAGATTCTTCTTCCGTCCAGCAAGAAAGGGCCACCGGGACCAAGTCTCAGTTAAGAGAGTTCCTCCCCGCTGCCCCATTACTCTTAAATGATTCACAGGCTAATGTAATTCCCGCTTTCTACCCAGTTTACCTTGAAGTCTTTTGAGAGAGACCGATGTCTACTTTTCGTTCAATTGATGGCTCTCAGACTCTCTCTCGGTAGCAGGTGGTGTTCTTCCTGTTCGAGGGAGGGAGCGGCCGGCAACGCGGCAGTGCGGCTTGCAATGCAACCATTTACTGAAACTAATAGCAAGGGAGTTAGGGGATCCGGCAGCGCCGCGGCTTGCATACATTACCAGCAAGCCGCCATTATTGGGGAGGAAAGGACAGGCACGGACGCCGATGGCAGCTACACACAGCAGGGAGGGGTTCAACACCATCCTCTGCTTTACAATTCAGTCTTGCACAGGGGTGGGGAAGCAGCTTTTGGTAACACTTTGGTTTGGGCTTGGAGGAAATCCAGCTTTTTGGTTGTGGCATGCGTGACTGGGGGGGAGGTGCCGCGAGGCGGGGAGTGAGCGTCCGTCAGCGGAGTGATATGAATGATGAAGAAAGGTCCGTTGACGAAGCAGCAAGCAGGCAGGTACTGCAACTTTAGGCGCCCGTGCCCGCGCCGTTGCACCCAGGAGCAAGGGGGGGCCGCCAGGACCCGGGGAGGGGGAGGGGGACTGCACAATGCGTCCCACACTGCTGTGCACAAAAAAAAATTTTTGTGAAAGGCAGGAGCAAGGTGGTCCAACAAGGTGGCGCCTGGGGCACGTGCCCCCCCTGCCCCCCCTATCGTTACACCTATGAGCAGCTCTCCAAGGTTTCAAGCAGGGATCTTTCTCAGCCCTACCTGGAGATGCTGCCAGGGACTGAACCTGGGTCCTTCTGCATGCCAAACAGATGCTCTACCACTGAGCTTCTGTTGCATCCGCACAGTTAGGCAAACTCAAAACCTTTGTACATGAAGATGACTCAAGATTGTATCTGTCCATTCCTCTGGTCAGCATGGGCCCAGACTGGTCCGGAGGCCATTGTAAAGGCCTCCGGACGGGTCTGGACTGGTCCGGACCTGGGCGGTCAGGTTCGGGTGGGGGGGTGCCTTTAAGAGCGGGGGGAGGTTTTACTTACCCCTCCTGCTGCTTTCCTGCTCTGGCATCGTAATTTCAGTAGTAATTGGTGCGGCAGGATACCTCTCTGCCACCCCTTCCCAACTTTGGCTAAAACTCCCAGGAGTCCTTTGCACGTGCGCACGTCAGAGAGATGTGAAGCACGCGCATGAAGTGCACTCACGCAAAGGGCTCATGGGAGTTGTTCATAGCGACAGCGGGGAAGGGGCGGCAGGGAGGTATCCTATTCCTGCCTCCCCAATTACTACTAAAATTACGGCGCCAGAACGGAAAAGCGGCAGGAGGGGTAAGTAAATACTCCCCCTGCTCTTAAAGCCACCCACATCCCAGTGCTGGACTGCAGTTTGGCGAACCCGTGCACACCCCTATCCTCTGGCAGGGGGCCGAGGGTGGGCTGTCACATCCCTACAGATGTGTGGGTAACCTATTTTTGAGCATTGTATGGGATGTCTGCCCCAGAAGGAATGTCCCTTTCCCTATAGAATTTCAACCAATTTGGCACTCAGTTTCCCTTAAGGAGGTCTCTAGTTTAGTGACCCAACCCAAACCGGGTAAGACCCCAGGGTTGGATCAGATACCCTCTGCACTGTTAAAATCAAATCTTGAATGGTGGGCTCCTGTACTTGCAAGATTCTTTACTTATATGGATTGTACTGCCCGTTTCCCAGAGGAGTAGGGTACAACTGTGATTGTTCCCATCTATAAGGAAGGCCAACACTCTGACCCTTCTAATTATCGACCAATCAGTCTGCTGAGAATTATTCATTAATTATATTCTAGACCTCTATATGTTAACTTCACGGACTGGTTGGAACAGGAGAACATACTAAGGGAGGAACAGGCGAGGTTTAGGTCCATTGAGATGAATCTTGATCAGGCCCAAGTTCTACAACATCTGGCTGAAAAGTATTCACCGCTGTATGCAGCTTTTAAGGCAGGGTTTGACTCCATTTCTAGGGAGCACTTGGGGAGTAAACTTGCCAATTCCTCCTTTGATCGTAAGCTGCTTCTCCTTATCCGAGATGTTGCCAGTCAGTGTAGAAAATACTGAGCTAGATGGACAAAGGGTCTGACTTGGCAAAAGGCAGCTTCCTATCTTCCGATGGAAGGTGGGGGTCCCACAGGTCACAGGAGAGAACTTCTTCCAAGATATCCACTGTGGACATTGCAAAAAAGTCATCATCATCACATGCAGATCACTCATTCCTGCAAAAGGGAGAATGGGTGACTTTTGAAGTGCTTTAATGAGCCCCAGTCCCTCCCTGAGGTGTTTTAAGTGGTTCGCTCAAAACTGAAGCCAGTCAAGTTGAAGGTTGAAGAAAGGAGACTGTGAGATAAATAGGCATTGGGTGGTTAACATGGCGTCAAAACAAATAGCTTAGCTATTTTTCACACTTTCTGCTTGGTAAGCTCATTTTGGCCCAGGGAATAAAGAAGTGTCAGCAGCAGCAACCCAATACAAGGTTACCTGAGTGATGGAGCATCCTAACTGCAAGGGAGGCTGGTGGACCTGTAGAAAAGCTGTGTATTCCCTATGTCCTTCCATCAGCTTCATTCGACTCTCCTGTCTTAACTGCATCTTCTCAGAGAAGCCGGTAAGTCCATTTTCTTGGTGGTGTTTTGATAGATTCTCATTGACACAGAGCTTGGTGGATCTTAAACCTTGAGTCTTCTTTTCTTCAGAATATAGAGCAGTTGACAGCTAGGCTAGGATTAGTGTGCCACTGAATGCCAGGCACTGGGGAGCAAAAGCGGGAAGGGGTTATTTCCATTTAGCCCTGTTTGCGGACATCTCAGTAGTATCTTGTTGTCTACTGTTGGAAACAGGAGGCTGAACTGGAAGGATTTTGGTCTGATCCAGCAGTTCTCTTATGTTTATTCTCATAGAAACATAGAAAAGCCACATCTGCACCCCTCTGTCCTCATCTCCATACAAGAGGGTTCCCATCAGGGTTTTCTCTAACAGGAATCCCCTGATGTTGTTGACTACAACTCCAATTATCCCCAAGTATGAGGCATTGCAGCTGGGGATTTGGGAGTTTTAGTCAACCACATCTGGGAATCCCTGTTAGAGGGAACGCTAGTTGCCACCCTGAAACTTGGGTGGCTTGAACAAAGAAAGGGGGGAAATTTCTCAGCTTGAAGTATACTCCATCAAGACTGTCACAAACCTTACTTACTTTCTTTATTTACGGTCAGTGACCAAAAGAGAAATGTACAGTCATTAAAAACTCAAAATCACATAAAATCCTTAAAATAAGAATATATATATATATATATATATATAGCAAGTTTTTTTAAAAAAAAACAAGAATACCCTCATGAGTTTGAGACTCTTATTTTAAAAGCCACATACCAGAACTTAGCAACTGTTTTGGAGATTACTGAATCTTCATCGGCTAATAAGTACTTTAGAAGAAGATCCCCTTTTTTCCCCATTCAAATTATTTAGCAAGGGATGGATTAATTGCTGCCTTACATCCTGGTAAAGTGGACATTTTAATAAGATATGGGCCATTGACTCGATCTCCTGGCCACAAGGACATATGCACTTTTCATAGGGCAATTTGTTATACTTCCCATATAAAAGCGCTGAAGGGAAGGCATTAAACCTCGCCCTAGAGAAAGCCCATCTATGACTGCATTGAGTAATCGTAAACAAGTAGGTAGCTGGGCTTAAGTCTGTCTTTAGCTGTACAGATTTGTAAAATTGAGGTAAAATAGCCCTCTCATTTTGTATTTCTATATCGACCAGTCTTTGCTGCACCAATATGCGAGCTGTAGTCGTACCAGCCTCCAGCAGTAAAGCGGGAGATAATGCGCAGCAAGAAAGCTTGTGCATTATTTCCTTGCACCAGGATGCTTGTGGCTCTGCTGCCAGTAATTTGGGGATTAATCCTGTTGGGGAAAGATGCAGTTTTATCCAATAGTTGATTGATAACATCCAGGCCTTGGACTCCAGTTTGAGAATGCCCGCCTCTGAGCGGATCACTGCGTTGGACACACTGTTGGGGGTGCCAAATAGCTTCCTCAAGAAACCCGTTTGGATTTTTTCTAGTTTGCCAAATTTTGCATACATCCCCAATTGGGCTCCATAAAGTATTTGGGGAACCACCTTGATTTTGTAAAGTTTGATTGCTGCCGAGATATAATTCCGCCCCTTAGACCAGAAAAATCTCATTATTGCTGCAATATTGTGCTTAGCCACTTCGGCCATTGAGCTAATGTGAGCATTCTTGAAGCCATTAGACTGAAAGGTTATCCCTAAATATTCAAATTGTTTGACCTGGTCTATTTGTGACCATCAATTGACCAATTATAACTTCGATTACCCTTACCAAAACAAACTATTTTCGTTTTAGTATAATTTATTACTATCTGTTCTTCTTTACAAAAACCAACCAACACATCCAAGGCTTTCTTCAAGCCTATTCTGCTCTGAGACAGAATCACTGCGTCATCAGCGTACATTAAGATTAGTATGCGTCTATCTGATAGCTTGGGCGCATGAATATCTGTTTGTTGTAGACGCTGAATTAAATTGTTCACATAAAAGTTAAATAAAAATGGCGCAAAAATGCAGCCCTGTCTGACTCCCTTATTTGTTGGGATCTTATTTGAGAGATGACCAGCAGGGCTGAGGCGGACGGAGAGAGTTGAGTTTTCATGAAGCCTAAATAATAGTAGTAATAATCTCTTGTCAGTTGATGTGTTAAGTAATTTCGACCAAAGGATACCTCTTGAGATGGAATCAAATGCCATCTGGAAATCAATGAAAGCTGCAGATAATGGGATTTTATTGGTGCAAATGTATATTTCTATTAAATATTGAAGCACAATACAGTGGTCCATCACTGATCTCCCAGGTCTAAAACCTGCCTGCTCTTGTTCCAGAACGTCCTCCCGGCCCATCCACTCACAAAGTTTGAGGCACAAATGCATAACGTACAGCTTACTGATGACACTGAGGAGACTTATCGGCCTGTAGTTCAAAGGGTCATCCCACGCTTCTTTTTTATATATCGCAACAACAACCGCTGGGCCCCAATCAGCGGGGATGTGGGTTGTTTGGTCTATATAGGTGAATAATGCAGCTAAGATTGGCGCCCACCAATCTTTGTTTACTATCAAAATGTTGGGGGTCTTTGTGAATTTGTACCAAGGAGAAACTTGGGAGAAATGTCTCTGAGGGCTCCGTCCCATCCATGAGTGAATGTCAATTCACTGTAATGTGTTGTTCATTCATTTCTGTTTCAGACTCACCTCCATATCCCCAGCAATGTCTGTCATCTCCATGGGTCGTGGCTTTGGCAGCTTGGGCCCCCTATTCAAGGCCTAGCCTATTATGGATTCCTTGGCTCTGGTGTTGGTGCTGATGCCCTGGGTGCTGTAGGAGGCAGCACAAGCTCCGGAGAGCTTGGCACCCTGGCTGTGGTCAACCCTCAATCCATCAACCAGATCCCCGCAGCAATTCTGGATCTGGCCACCCCCTTTTTTTGTGACCGTCCCAGGACCCATTTTCCACTAGCTGCGAGACAGTAAATGTGGAAGTCATGATAATGACCAGGAACCGGCAACCCTAAGTCTGAGGCATGGCTGAAATCCAGGCCTGGACTTTGAGGGGACTGGGCGCCCTTCTTCTCCAACTTCTTTGCTCTGCTATCCTCAATATGAATTCATCATTGTCCTTCTGTTTCCCATCTGCCTCTCATATGATGCCATTTCCTTCACATTCTCAATAAAGCTTCTGCTGCATACTTGCTGTCTGTTTTCTTTTGGTTTTTGAACTGGCAGTTCTGATTTCTGGGAACAGCTGCTTCCCTGAGTCTTGGTAGCCTAGAAACCCTTCTGACTGTGACTGTGACTGGCAGGAGCTCTCCAGGGCTTCCAGCTGGAGTTTTCCCCAGCCCTACCTGGAGATGCTGCCAGGGACTGAACCTGGGACCTTCTGCATGCCAAACAGATGCTCTACCACTGAGCTTCTGTTTCATCGGCACAGTTAGGAGAACTCAAAACCTTTGTACATGAAGACCACTCAAGATTGTACCTGTCCATTACTCTGGCAGGGGGCCTAGGCTGGGATTGTCACATCCCTGCAGATGTGTGGGTAACCTACTTTCGAGCCTTGTATGGGATGTCTGCCCCTGAAGGAATGCCCGCTTCCCTATAGAATTTCTACCAATATGGCACCCAGTTTCCCTCAAGGAGGTCTCTAGTTTAGTGACCCAACCCATACCCACTAAGACCCTGGGGTTGGATCAGATACTCTCTGCACTGTTAAAATCAAATGTTGAATGTTGGACTCCTGTACTTGCAAGATTCTTTACGTATATGGATCGTACTGCCTGTATCCCTGAGGAGTGAGGTACAATGGTGATTGTTCCAATCTATAAGGAAGGCCAACACTCTGACCCTTCTCATTATCGACCAATCAGTCTGCTGAGCATTATTCATAAATTATATTCTAGACATCTATATGTTAACCTCACAGACCGGTTGGAACAGGAGAACATACTAAGGCAGGAAGAGGTGAGGTTTAGGTACATTCAGATGACTCTTGATAAGGCCCAAGTTCTACAACATCTGGCTGAAAAGTATTCACCACTTTATGCAGCTTTTAAGGCAGGGTTTGACTCCATTTCTAGGGAGTGCTTGGGGAGTAAATATGCCAGTTTCTGCATTGATCATCAGCTGTTTCTCCTTATCTGAATGTTGCATGAGAACACTTCACTTTGGGTGAGATGCAATATCTAATGACACCTGACCCTGTCTGTACCCACACAGAAGGGAGTCAAACAGGGATGCATGTATTTTTGCCCCTCTTCTTTTCAATCTTTATTTACGCTCTTGGATAACCCAGATTTCCACCCTCCTAAATTAGCCTTTAAATCTATCACAGTTCTGCTTCATGCTGATGATGCAGTTATTCTATCTAGATCATCACATCTGTTGACATGAGAAGAAGACTATTTATCTATAATTGTCCAAAAGTCTTAGATCATGAGTTTTGCTTAAAAAACAAACGAACTAAGAAAGATGTATGGTGGATTAATGGGGAGGTAATCAATCCAGAACTTTCACTCGAGGCACAAATGACTAGGCTCAGACTATCATACTTCAGACACATTATACGAAGACCCAGCTCCCTTGAGAAGTCCATAATGCTGGGGAAAGTTGAAGGAAAGAGAAGAAGAAGACAACCAGCAGCATGGTGGATGGACTCGATCACAACAGCAATGAATGCACCACTGAGAAACCTGAAAGGCCAAGTTGAAGACAAATCATCCTGGAGACAATCTATCTATGTGGTTCCTAAGAGTCAACATGACTTGATGGCACTTAATCAATCAATTGATCAAGTAAGGACTTATAAATACCTGGGAGTGGTTTTCAGTAAAAATGCTCTTTGGAGGGAGACTTCCTTCGCTGGTGGTTTCCGCAGCAGCTGGAGTCCTCGGTCCACGGAGTATGTTCTGAACATGCTCCCTTTGGTTCTGAAAATAAACTGGTCTTCCCGGGGTGGCCCAGTAGGGATGGAGGGATAGCTGCTTCTTGGGAGTGACTGCCCTCTAGTGGTTATGGGCCTGATTGCAGTGGAGTGTTACTAGTAAGCTACCACATCATTGCTTCTTCCTCCTTTGAATGGTTCCAATGCTTCACCTATGTCACCTCAGCAAACTTTACCGCATGCTAGCGAGGTAGGTGTGCATCCTCCCCAGAGTGCAGCTGTGGTCCTGCGGATGATTGATTGATTGATTGAGTGATTTAGCAAATTCGTACACCGCCCCCAACTTTCATCTATGGGCGGTTACCAATGGCATAAAACCAGTTAAAAACATATACAAAAACTTAAAAACAATTTAAGAATTTAAAAATAAACCAGAGATTAAAACAAAAATATATGGAAGCTGAGTAAGTTTTCATTCTTACAGAAGGGTTTCTGAGGACTCAGGGAAAAGACAGCTGGGAGACAGAAGGAAACCGAGGAATTCATATTGAGGATAGCAGAGCAAAGTAGTGGGAGAAGCCCTGGCCTGGATTTCAGCGATGCCTCAGACTTAGGGTTGCCGGGACCTGGTCATTATGATCAGTCGTTGGACGTTATGGGGTCTATTGGCAGATGCTCCCACAGGGTCCCAGGAGAGAGCTTCTTCCAAGATATCCACCTCTCCACTGGCCCAGAGCTCTGTAACCCAGACATCCCCAGGCTCCTGATCCTACAATCTGGGAACCTCCAATGGCAAAGGGAGTGATGCCTTCCACATAGGCCGGCTTGCATCTAGCGCACGTGATAGGTCCTGGGATGGTCACGAGGGAGCCAGGTGGCACGATAGTGACTTCTGCTGTGCGGATCTGGTTGATGGTTTGAGGGTTGACCCAAGCCAGTGTGTCAAGCTCTCTGGAGCTTGTGCTGCCTCCTACAGCGCCTATAGCTTTTATTGGGTTGTTGCTGGCACTTCTTTATCCCCTGGGCCAAAAACAGCTTACCAAGCAAAAAGAGTGAAAATTAGCTAAGCTCTTTGTTTTGATGCCATGTTAACCACCCAGTGCCTATTTATCTCACAGTCTCCTTTCTTTGACTTCAACTTGACTGGCTTCAGTTTCGAGTGAACCACTTTAAACACCTCAGGAAGGGACTGGGGCTCATTAAAGCACTTCAAAAGTCACCCATTCTCCCTTTTGCAGGAATGAGTGATCTGCATGTGATGATGATGACTTTTTTGCAGTGTCCGCGGTGGAGGGGTGGATATCTTGGAAGATGATCTTTCCTGGGACCCTGCGGGACCCCGACCTTCCATCGGAACATAGCAAGCTGCCTTCTGCCAAGTCAGACCCTTTGTCCATCTAGCTTAGTATTTTCTACACTGACTGGCAGCATCTCAGGTAAGGAGAAGCAGCTTACGATCAATGGAGGAATTGGCAAGTTTACTCCCCAAGCACTCCCTAGAAATGGAGTCAAACCCTGCCTTTAAAGCTGCATACAGCGGTGAATACTTTTCAGCCAGATGTTGTAGAACTTGGGCCTGATCAAGAGTCATCCGAATGGACATAAACCCCGCCTGTTCCTCCCTTAGTATGTTCTCCTGTTCCAACCAGTCCGTGAGGTTAACATATAGATGTCTAGAATATAATTTAGGAATAATGCTCAACAGACTGATTGGTCAATAATGAGAAGGGTCAGGGTGTTGGCCTTCCTTATAGATGGGAACAATCACCATTGTACTCCACTCCTCTGGGATACAGGCAGTACGATCCATATACGTAAAGAATCTTGCAAGTACAGGAGCCCACCATTCAACATTGATTTTAATAGTGCAGAGGGTATCTGATCCAACCATGGGGTCTTACCCGGCTTGGATTGGGTTACTAAACTAGACTCCTCCTTGACGGAAACTGACTGCCAATTTGGTAGAAATTCTATAGGGAAAGGGGCATTCCTTCAGGGCAGACATCCGATACAATGCTCGAAAGTAGGTTACCCACACATCTGCAGGGAGTGACAGCCCAACCTAGGCCCCCTGCTAGAGAAATGGACAGATACAATAGAATGCACAGCTTTTATACAGGTCCACCAGCCTCCTTTGCGGTTAGGATGCTCCATCACTCCAGATAACCTTTTATTGCGTTGCTCCTGACACTTCTTTATCCCCTGGGCCAAAATGAGCTTACCAAGCAGAAAGAGTGAAAAATAGCTAAGCTATTTGTTTTGACGCCATGTTAACCACCCAGTACCTATTTATCTCACAGTCTCCTTTCTTCGACTTCTACTTAACTGGTTTCATTTTCTAGTGAAACACTTAAAACACCTCAGGGAGGGACTGGCGCTCATTAAAGCACTTCAAGTCATCCATTCTCCCTTTTGCAGGAATGAGTGTTCTGCATGTGATGATGATGAGTTTTTTTGCAATGTCCGCGGTACGTGCCCTGGCTGGGTTTCAATCACTCTCATTACCGAATTATTAAAACGCACCAAATTGTCTCATTATTCATTTTGGACACTGCTTTGGAAGCTCCGTCTTTCAAAAACAGGTGTCCACGTTGTGGTGTTCTATACTCGTGAGTAATCATAACCCCTATACTTCAAGCAATAGCTAGTGTTTTCTCAAGAGGAACTGGGTCGGGGGGCAGCTAGGAAGTGCTCTGAGGCACTTGAATGGGAGAATCCTCCCCATTTGAGCAATAGGGCTCACCTCACCTTGCATCAGAACATAGGAAGCTTCCTACTACCAGGTCAGACCCTTAGTAGGGATGCACATGAACCTGTTCAGAGGCCCTTTTATGGGGCTCCAAAGAGGTCCGAACATCAGGCAGTTCAAAGTTCAAGGATGTGGGGTCACACATTAAGGGCGGGGGAGGGTGCCCTTACCCTTCCCACCACTTTCCCCCCCTGCTTTCCCATTTCCCTGCTGCCCCGTTTCCTCTTCAGCTGGAAGTGGCCTGAAGCAACTGGCACATGTGTGCTCATGTTTACATCCAGCTAATTCTGACCACTTACAGCTGAAGAGCAAACAGGGCAGCGCCCAGTAGGACTTGGGAAATACCTGGTCCCGGCGGGGGAAAGCAGAGGGAGGGGTAAATCCACCCTCCCCTGCCCTTTAGGTGTGACACCCACCCGCCATCGAGCCAGCTGCACATGGTTAGGCATGTGCAAAACATTCTGGGGGTTCAGGAGTTCGAATTGGGAGTTCAGGGGCTCGGAGTCGAATAGAACACCTCCGTTTCCTTGTATGGGATGTCTGCCTCTGAAGGAATGCCCCTTTCACTAAAGAATTTCTTGCAATTTGGCACTCAGTTTCCCTTAAGGAGGTCTCTAGTTTACTGACCCAACACAAGCAGGGTAAGACCCCGGGGTAGGATCAGATACCCTCTGCACTGTTAAAATCAAATGTAGAATGGTGGCCTGCTGTACTTGCAAGATTCTTTACTTATATGGATTGTACTGCCTGTATCCCAGAAGAGTGGGATACAATGGTGATTGTTCCCATCTATGAGAAAGGCCAATACTCTGACCCTTCTAATTATTGACCAATCAGTCTGTTGAGCATTATTCATAAATTATATTTTAGACGTCTATATGTTAACCTCACAGACCGGTTGGAACAGGTGAACATACTAAGGGAGGGACAGGCGAGGATTAGGTCCATTCAGATGACTCTTGATCAGGACCAAGTTCTACATCATCTGGCTGAAAAGTATTCACCGCTGTATGCAGCTTTAAAGGCAGGGTTCGACTCCATTTCTAGGGAGTACTTGGGGAGTAAACTTGCCAATTCCTCCATTGATTGTAAGCTGCTTCTCCTTATCTGAGATGCTGCCAGTCAGTGTAGAAAATACTGAGCTAGATGGACAAAGGGTCTGACTTGGCAGAAGGCAGCTTCCTATCTTCCGATGGAAGGTGGGGGTCCCACAGGGTCAAAGGAGAGAGCTTCTTCCATGATATTCACCCCACCACTGCGGACATTGCAAACAACTCATCATCATCACACGCAGATCACTCATTCCTGCAAAAGGGAGAATGGGTGACTTTTGAAGTGCTTTAATGAGCGCCAGTCCCTCCCTGAGGTGTTTTAAGTGGTTCACTCGAAACTGAAGCCAGTCAAGTTGAAGTCGAAGAATGGAGACTGTGAGATAAATAGGTACTGGGTGGTTAACATGGCATCAAAACAAATAGCTTAGCTATTATTCACTCTTTCTGCTTGGTAAGCTCTAGGGATGTGCATTTCGTTTCGGGCACAGATCGTTCTGTGCCCGAAACAACGAATTTCGGGTGATTCGGAGCCGATCCGAATCACCCCTGCGCACCTCCGAAAATTTCTGTGCCCGATCCGAATCACCCCGATTTCGTGAAAAAAAATTCGGGTGATTCGGACCTCCGTGGGCATGTCTGCAGCCTCCATTTTGTGGCTGCAGAATTGCCTTCTTCTTCCCCCTCCATTTTAATTCTGACAGCTCTTTGAATTTCCCGCCTTTTTTCTCCATTGACTTCAATGCAGAAAAATTTTCCCATTCACCTCCATTGAAAATAAAAGTTCCTACCTGCAGAGGAAAATGACCAAATAAGGTTTGGATAGTAAATCACACCCTCCCATTGGCCAGGTACAGGTGGAGGTAGGGTCAAGGGTGGGGGTGATTTTTGGAGGGCTTTGCAGGAGGGTATTTAAGGGGCCACCAGTAGCCATTTTCTTCCTTTCTGCTGCCTTGCGTGGGAGAAGAGACACAAGAGAGAGATCTGCTGCCTTGCTTAGTAAGTCTTGTCTCCATTTTGCTTTTGGATTTTTGTGGGTGCTGTTTTTCTGCTTTGACGCCAGTGCTCTGCCTTGTTGGTTGGTTTTCTGCTTTATTTAAGCAATTTTTAAAATAAAGAGAGAAGAGGGTGGAAATTTTTTTTAAAGAAACCTCTGCCTTGCAGAGGTTTCCCACTGCTCATTTTTAAATCCTTGTTGGGGCTAGAAGAGGGGGAGAATTTTTTTTTTCTAAGGAAACCTCTTCCTTGCAGGGGCAAACCACTTTTCAATTTTTAATCCATTTTTGGATTAAAAGAGGGTGAGATTTTTTTTTTTAAAAAAAGAAACCTCTGCCTTGCAGAGGCAAACCCTCTGCTCATTTTTTAATCCTTGTTGGGGCTAGAAGAGGGGGAGATTATTTTTAAGGAAAGGATTGGAAGGAAACCTCTTCCTTGCAGAGCAAACCTCCTCTTCCCATTTTTTAAAATCCTTTTCTGGATTAAAAGAGGGTGAGATTTTTTTTTTTTTAAAGAAACCTCTGCCTTGCAGAGGCAAACCCTCTGCTCATTTTTTAATCCTTGTTGGGGCTAGAAGAGGGGGAGATTTTTTTTAAGGAAAGGATTGGAAGGAAACCTCTTCCTTGCAGAGCAAACCTCCTCTTCCCATTTTTTTAATCCTTTTTTGTGAAGAGAAGAAGAGGAATAGATTTTAGATTTTTTTTTAAACATCTGACTGCCTGCAAGCATTGCCAGCCTGCAGCCCTTGGTGGGAAAGGAGGGTGTTTTTTCTCCTTTTGAATCCCCCCACCCTATTTTTTGCTAAACCACTTTTTTGGGCAATTTTTTTCTGCGGAGAGTCACTGCTGCCTGTGCCTGCTGCCTGCCTGCCTGCCTGCACTCCAGGCCCACCTGTGTGACCAGCCACCAGACCAGACCCTCAGAGGTGGACGCCAGAGACCCGGCGTTGGAGAAGCCTACACCTGAGTGAGATTGGCCCAGCCATTTTATATTTTACACACGCACACAACACACAGACACACGCACGTCACGCACGGCGTTCTAATCTGTAGTGTTCCATTCTTTAACTGTGCGCTTGGGGTTTATTAATTTTTCCCTGTTTTTAGGTTTTTGGGGTTTTCACTTTTCTCTATAAGTGTTGTGTGATAGTTGTTGTAAGATTGGGTTTTAAATAAATAGTGTTTTAAATAAATAGGGTTTCAAGGTGTTGTGATAGTTGTAAGATTGGGTTTTAAATAAATAGTGTTTCAAATAAATAGGGTATTAAAGTGTTGTGATAGTTGTAAGATTGGGTTTTAAATAGTGTTTTAAATAAATAGGGTTCTAAATAACTAGGGATTGTGTGTAACCTTCCCCGGTAGCTAGCTATTAGGAGGAGGTCCAACTGTAGAGTAGCAGTAGACTGTAAGAGTGGCCTGGCCTAGTAGTGCTGCAACTTTATATTTCTGTTGCTGCTTTTGTGTATTTTGCAGAAATATTTTTTAAGGGCCTAGTCTGCCCACAGTTACTTTTCCATCTTGTTTGCCTGTGTAATTGACACAGAGATAATTTTTTGAAACATTTTTGTAACTGTGTGCTACTTTCAGACCACAGAGAGAGTAACTTTCCCCTGTGGTGGAGTGCGTTCGATACAACTACCCCTTCTTCACATTCTGAAATTTTTAAAAAAGTTTTAAAAAGCAATGGTTGGGAGGACAGCAGGAAAAGGGAGGGCGCAAGTAAGTGGGAGGCTTGTCTTCCCTACAGCTGGTCGTGGCAGGGGGCGGCAAGAGGGGCCTACTCCCCAAGTCACCCCCGGCCCTGCTTCGGCGCGCAGGCTTGACTTCTTCTTGGGTCAGCCTGGCCCTATGCCAGGGCCTGCATCCAGGCAGGATTTAGGGGGGGGGGGCCTCCCAGATTGCCAGGGAAGAAGATCTTCCTGTGGCAGCTGAGGAGGTGGTGCTGGTGGAGGAGGTTGGCAGTCCAGCCAGATCCACCTTGCGGACCCCCCAAACGGTCACTATGGGGGTTGGTGGGGGGCTCAGTCTGGCATCTGAGGGGGCTCAGGAGGAGGGAAGATCTTCTCCTGCCCCTGGGCCTTCCCATGCCAGCGCTGAGGGCATTGGTGGTGGTATGCCCGAGAAGGAACCAGCAAAAGTTCCACCAACAAAGCGACCTCGTGTCGCTGGGGAGTCTGGCAGTGTGGTCTGGGATCACTTTGAGCTTAGCCCTGGTGATCCCACCCATGCTGTGTGCACCCACTGCAAGGCACTGGTCAGCAGAGGCAAGGACCCTATGCACTTCACAACCTCGGGGCTGTGGTCGCACATGTGTCGGCGGCACCCAGGTGTGGAGACCTCTGCTGGCACTGGCAGTAGGCCCGGTGCCTCACCTGGTAGCAGAAGCAGTAGTAGTGGCAGCAGTAGCAAGCGGCCAGCGGCTCCTGCCCACAGGCAGGAAAAGCTGACCGATCATCAGTGGGTGCAATCTCTTGGGAAGCGGTCTGATCGTCCAAAGCCTCATCTCGTGACTCGGGCCATTGGTGAGATGATCGCTCTTGATGACCAGCCGTTCTCCATTGTCGACAATGTCGGCTTCCGGCGTCTGCTCCAGCTGCTTTCTCCGGAGTACAAGATCCCCTCAAGGACCACTTTCAGCAGGAGGGTGGTCCCCTCCCTGTACCGTGCGTGCAGGGGGGCCGTGTTGGCCAAGCTGCGTGCAGCTGGGCCAAACACCAGTGTGCATTTCACTGCGGATATCTGGACTAGCCACAGTGGGCTGCACACTGCCTTCATGTCCCTGACAGCCCATTGGTGGGGGCATGGGGGTGAGGGGACATCTGGCGCTGCTGGTGCTGTATCCAGCTCCTCCCATGCATGCACGCCTTCTTGGGCAGTGTTGCATGTGGAGGCGATGGACACAGACCACACTTCAGATGAGTTGGCTGCCGTCATGGAGCGGCAGGTGGGGGCGTGGCTGGCCGGGGAGCCAACCCTCCGCCGGGGCTTCATGGTGACGGACAACGCAGCCAACATCACCAAGGCTGCTAGGCGGGTTTACGGTGTGAACATCGCTTGCGCTGCGCACACCTTGAACCTCGTAGTGAAGGGTGCGCTTGGCCTCAAGGAGGCGCCGAAGAAGGCCAAGGAGCACCAGCGTGTTCGGGGCTCTTCCAGTAGTTTAGGTCAGGATCCTGCTGCTCCCGTGGCCGCCCTGGTGGAGCGTTGCCGCCAGGTAGCGGGCCACTTCCACCGGAGTGAAAAGGCAAGGCGCCAGCTCAAGGCCAGACAGATCGAGCTGGGCCTGCCCGAACACCAAATCCCCCAGGATGTTCCTACCCGGTGGAACTCCACCTTTCTCTTGCTCCGGCGCATGCATGAGCAAGAGGGAGCACTCAACAGCCTGGGGACGCGTGGTTGCTTGGATCTGTGCAAGTCTCTCTATGATGACTGGCCGGTGATCCGCGAGCTGGTCTTAGTACTAGAGCCGTTCTATTCTGCAACGAACGACTTGTGTACTCAGACCGCCACGCTGAGCCTGGCTTTGCCCACTGCTATTCTCCTGGAGAAGGCAATGAGCGATCTCCAGACCACTCTGACCACTGGGGTTGCGATTGCCCTGGCAGGTCGGTTGAGGACTGGGGTAGTTGAGCGGCTCAAGACACCATGGGCCGCATCTGCATGGCATGTCCTGGCATGCATTTGTGACCCAAGGATGAAGGGCAGCGCTGTGCCTCCTGGCGAGCTGCCCAGGTGGAGGGGCCTCCTGGTCGAACACGTGAAGCGTGAAGAGGAAAGGAGGCTACGGATAGGTGCAGCAGACGACCAGGAGGAGGGGACTTGGTCGCAGGCTGGCACTGCGCATCCCACCCCCAGCAGCAGCAGCAGCAGCAGCACTGCCACCACCCCCACTTCTTCCCAGTCCAGCGGCGTGGTTTCTCCGGCACTGGGACCAGCAGAGCAGCCAGTGCGACCTCGAACCACCACCCGGTGGCTCAGGGGCTATGCTAGTCTCATGCCTGGGAGACGGGAGGAGCCTGTCCCTCGCCCCAGCCGTGCTGAGCAGACTGTTCTGCAGTACCTGGAGGAGGCGACGGAAGACGAGGAGAGTGAGCCGTTCCCCTTTTGGGCAACGCGTCGCAAAGTCTGGCCGGACTTGGCATCCGTTGCTGTCCGGTTTCTCTCTTGCCCGCCAACCAGCGTCTCGAGCGAGAGGTTGTTCTCCATGGCCGGGGACGTGGTGACTCCTCTGCGCTCACGCCTGGATGCTGATTTGGTAGAGCAGCTCGTCTTCTTGAAGGCCAAGCTCCCCCTGCTGGGCTACCCCGAACTGGCCGTGGAGGGCAAGTGACTCGCGTCACCCCCCCTATGTAGCGCCTCCCACGCCACGGCAGTTCATCCCGGCCAGAAGATGTGTCACAGTCCATCCCTCTAAGCCCACCCTGCCACTAAAACATGCCCCGTGCTGCTGGCACATCCAGACACGCATGCATACACAGGCACCGCTGCACTGTCAGCCTGGGATGGTGGACTGCCAGGTGAGTGCTCCCAGCATGAGGGAGGGGTTACCACAGATGTGGCAGAGAGAGACGACAACTCCCATTTCCCACTGTCCTGATGGCTGGCCACCATCAAGACTAGGGACAATGGGAGCTGTAGTCGCTGTCTCTGCAGAAGAAATCTGTGGTGGGCCCCCCCCTGATGCTGGGAGCACCCACTTGCCCAGTGCTGAAGGCTGGGCCATAGGGCAGCGCACCATCCATCCACAACCTCAGAGACAGGCTGCTGCGTGTGCGTGTGTGGGGGGCACAGTCAGGATTGGAAGGGACATCCCTGGGGGAGAGTAGTGGCTCTGTGCAATGGGCCTGTGCCTCCTGGCGAGGGGGGCACACACACACACTGTCACTGAGTGGGCTTGCCGCTAATTGCTAGCCTGCTTGCCTGCTAAAACTGTCATCATTGCTTCCTCCCATGAACAATTGCATTGAAGCTGTAATCTAAAAAAGGTCTGTCTGCTGCTTTTCTCAATGCGATGTAATTATTTCTGATTTCGGCTTGCTTGTCAGGTGATGTCTAGTTTACTTCTTTCTTAATCTTCATGCTCTCCTCTGTTCAAATCCAAATATGTGGTTTGCCTTGGTCTACTGAGCTATGAGGTTGTCGCTGCCGCCGCTGAGTGAGATGGTCTGCTCTGCTGCTGCCTGCTTTTTCTGGCCACAATGGGAGTAGTACTACTGCTGTGCCTGAAGCGGCACACACACACACATGCACCCACCCTCCCCTCCCCTCCCCCCAAAAAGCTGTGTTGCCAATGATGAGCTTGATGCTGGTGCAGCCCTCACACAAATGTCTGTCTCACGCAGACAGAGAGAGCACACATTGCAACCTGAGGCGACACAGCCCTTTTCAGCCCTAACCCTCTTGCAGAGTGAGTGACTTGAGCAGCAAACCCGCACAGTGCACACACACAGGGGAATAAAGGCATCTTCTAGACTCCGAACTAGTGGTAATGTCATATCATGTGATTGCACAGTCTTTCTGCCCAGTATCTGCGGCATGCATTGGGATGCAATCCGAAAAAGCCTGCAAAAATTCTAGCTTGCTTTGTTGCAGAGAGAGACCTCTTCGTGGTATGTGGTGTTGTTGTGTGATGTGGTGTGGAGTGGTGTGTCCGTGTGGGGCCCGGTAAAGGACAGGACAGGTGCAATTCACTGTGCCTGTGCATGTGTGTGGGGAGATGCATCATTGCATTATGTTTCCAAATGAAGATTGGGTCATGTTTGCGAGTTGATTGACAGCATTTTATTTGAAGATTGTGCTTGCCGATACATAGATGCGGCGATCTCATGCCACAGAGTCAGACAGGAAAAGAAATGTCCAGAGACACATGCGTGCTGCCATTCTCTTCTTATCTGCCATCATCATCCGTTACTCTTCAAAGCTGTGTGGGCGAGGAGGGGGCAACAACAACATGCCAAGACTTGCTGCTCCACTTGTGGAGTGTTGTTGTCTTGCGTGCGTCCTCCACATGCTATGCGTGTTCCCTCCTGGCTGTGCCTGTCTGTTGACTGTAGTGGGCGAAAAAAGTTTGGATGAGGTGAGGTTCAGGGCAGGGCACTGTTGCTGGACTTAGAGTGGGATATGGGGCAGCAGAGTGGGGTGGGGTGGGGTGGTAGTGCCTAATGGGTGTAGGCTGCCACCCCAATTTCAGGGGGGTGGGAGGGACAGAGGGCTGATTTTTTGTGAATTACTGAAGTTTTTGTGTCTTTGGGGTAGATGGGGGGGACAGAAAGTGTATCTGCCCCAAAAGAGTGGGGTGGGGTGGTAGTGCCTAATGGGTGTAGGCTGCCACCCCAATTTCAGGGGGGTGGGAGGGACAGAGGGCTGATTTTTTGTGAATTACTGAAGTTTTTGTGTCTTTGGGGCAGATGGGGGGGACAGAAAGTGTATCTGCCCCAAAAGAGTGGGGTGGGGTGGTAGTGCCTAATGGGTGTAGGCTGCCACCCCAATTTCAGGGGGGTGGGAGGGACAGAGGGCTGATTTTTTGTGAATTACTGAAGTTTTTGTGTCTTTGGGGCAGATGGGGGGGACAGAAAGTGTATCTGCCCCAAAAGAGTGGGGTGGGGTGGTAGTGCCTAATGGGTGTAGGCTACCACCCAAATTTCAGGGGGATGGGACAAAGGGCTGATTTTTTGTGATTTTTTGAAGTTTTTGTGTCTTTGGGGCAGATTGGGGGCAGAAAGCGTATCTGCCCCAAAAGAGTGGGGTGGGGTGGTAGTGCCTAATGGGTGTAGGCTACCACCCCAATTTCAGGGGGGTGGGACAGAGGGCTTATTTTTTGTGAATTTCTGAGGGTTTTGTGTCTTTGGGGCAGATGGGGGGGCAGAAAGTGTATCTGCCCCAAAAGAGTGGGGTGGGATGGTAGTGCCTGATGGGTGTAGGCTGCCACCCCAATTTCAGGGGGGTGGGACAGAGGGCTGATTTTTTGTGAATTTCTGAGGGTTTTCTTGGGTGCAGCAGAGCAGAGAGCTAGATTGATTCATTCCCATACTCGTCATAGTAATTAAGGAGAGAGTGAGAGAAAAGCGAGAGTGTTAGGGTCATCTAGAGTTGAGAGTACTATATGTTGCATGAATGAATCAATCAATCACTCACTCTGCTGCACCCAAGAAAATCCCCTCTGCACTGTTAAAATCAAATTTTGAATGGTGGGCTCCTGTACTTGCGGGATTCTTTACTTATATGGATCGTACTGCCTGGATCGCAGAGGAGTGGGGGTACAACGGTGATTGTTCCCATCTACAAGGAAGGCCAACATTCTGACCCTTCAGTCTGCTGAGCATTATTAATAAATTATATTCTAGACATCTATATGTTAACCTCACGGACTGGTTGGAACAGGAGAACATCCTAAGTGAGGAACAGGTGAGGTTTAGGTCCATAAAGATGACTCTTGATCCGGCCTAAGATCTACAACATCTGGCTGAAAAGTATTCACCGCTGTATGCAGCTTTAAAGGCAGGGTTTGACTCCATTTCTAGGGAGCGCTTGGAGAGTAAACTTGCCAGTTCCTCCATTGATCGTAAGCCGCTTCTCCTTATCCGAGATACTGCCAGTCAGCGTAGAAAATTCTGAGCTTGATGGACAAAGGGTCTGACTTGGCAGAAGGCAGCTTCCTATGTTGCGATGGAAGGTGGAGCTCCCACAGGGTTCCAGGAGAGAGCTTCTTCCAAGATATCCACCCCTCCACTGCGGACACTGCAAAAAACTCATCATCATCACATCTGCACCCCTCTGTCCTCTTCCCCTTACAAGAGGGTTCGCATCAGGGTTTTCTCTAACAGCAATGCCCTGATGTTTTTGACAACATCTCCAATTATCCCCAAGTAAGAGGCATTGCATCTGGGGATTCGGGAGTTTTAGTCAACAGCATATGGGAATCACTGTTAGAGGGAACGCTAGTTGCCACCCTGAACCTTGACTGGCTTGAACAAAGAAAGGGGGAAAATTTCTCAGCTTGAAGTATACTCCATCAAGACAGTCACAAACCTTTCTGCTTCTCTGTTGGGGGTCTTTGTGGATTGGTACCAAGGAGAAACTTGGGAGAAATGTCTCTGAGGGTTCGGTCCCATCCCTTAGTGAATGTCAAGTCACCATAATGTGTTGTTCAGACATTTCTGTTTCAGACTCACCTCCATCTCCCCAGCAATGTCTGTCATCTCCACGGGTCGTGGTTTTAGGGATTTTGGCCCCATTTTTTGGGGCCTTGCCTATTATGGATGCCTTGGCTCTGGTGTTGGTGCTGGAGCCCTGGGCTCTCTAGGAGGCAGCACAAGCTCCAGAGAGCTCGGCATCCTGGCTGGGGTCAACCCTCAACCCATCAACCGGATCCCCCAGAAGAAGTCACGTTCGTGCCACCTGACCTCGTCTTTACCGTCCCATGACCCATCACGTGCGCTAGCTGCAAGCCGGTCTATGTGGGAGGCATCACTCCCTTTGCCATTGGAGGTTCTGCCTGGGGAGGTCTGGGTTATGGAGCTCTGGGCAAGTGGAGGGGTGGATATCTTGGAAGAAGCTCTCTCCTGGGACCCTGTGGGAGCATCTGCCAATAGACCCCATAACGTCCAACGACTGATCATAATGACCAGGAACCGGCAAACCTAAGTCTGAGGCATCGCTGAAATCCAGGCCTGGACTTTGAGGGGACTGGGCGCCCTTCTTCTCCCACTACTTTGCTCTGCTATCCTCAATATGAATTCATCGGTTTCCTTCTGTTTCCCAGCTGCCTCTCCCCTGAGTCCTCAGAAAACCTTCTGTCTGAATGAAAACTTACTCAGCTTCCTAATATTTTTGGGTTTTAATCTCTGGTTTATTTTGAAAATTATGTTCTGTTGTGTGTCATAATGTTTCTGGCAATGACCGAAATAAAGTATGTTCTGTTCTGTTTTAAATTATTAAATTGTTTTCAAGTGTTTGTATATATTTTTAACTGGTTTTATGCTATTGGTAACCACCCATAGAAGAAAGTTGGGGGCGGTGTACGAATTTGATAAATCAATCAATCAATCAATCAATCAATCAATCAACCTCAGGACCACAGCTGCACTCTGGGGAGGATGCACAACTACCTCGCTAGCATGCGGTAAAGGTTGCTGAGGTGACGTAGGTGAAGGATTGGAACCATTCAAAGGAGGAAGAAGCAATGATGTGGTAAATTTCTACTAACACTCCACTGCAATCAGGCCCATAGCCACTAGAGGGCAGTCACTTCTCCCCAAAATGCAGCCGTCCCTCCTTCCTTACCAGCCCACCCTGGGAAGACCTGTTTATTTTAAGAACCAAAGGGAGCCTGTTCTAAACATACTTCTTGGACCGAAGACGCCAGCTGCTGGGGAAACCACGAGCGAAGGAAGTCTCCCTCCAAAGAGCATTTTTACTGAAAACCACTCCCAGGTATTTATAAGTCCTTACTGGATCTATTGATTGATTAAGTGCCATCAAGTTGTCAACCACATAGATAGATTCTCTCCAGGATGATTTGTCTTCAACTTGGCCTTTCAGGTTTCTCAGGGGTGCATTCATTGCTGTTGTGATCGAGTCCATCCACCTTGCTGCTGGTCGTCCTCTTCTCTTTCCTTCAACTTTCCCCAGCATTATGGACTTCTCAAGGGAGCTGGGTCTTTGCATAATGTGTCTGAAGTATGATAGTCTGAGCCTGGTCATTTGTGCCTCAAGTGAAAGTTCTGGCTTGATCACCTCCCCATTAATCCACCAGACATGTTTCTTAGTTAGTTTGTTTTTTAAGCAAAACTCATGATCTAAGACTTTTGGACATTTATAGATAAATAGTCTTCTTCTCATTTCAACAGATGTGATGATCTAGATAGAATAACTGCATCATCAGCATGAAGCAGAACTGTGATAGATTTACTGGCTAATTTAGGAGGGTGGAAATCTGGGTTATCCAAGAGCGTAAATAAACATTGAAAAGAAGAGGGGCAAAAATACATCCTAGTTTGACGCCCTTCTGTGTGGGTACAGACAGGGTCAGATGTCATTAGATATTGCATCTCACCCAAAGTGAGGTGTTCTCATGCAACATTCAGATAAGGAGAAACAGCCGACGATCAATGGAGGAACTGGCACATTTACTCCCCAAGTTCTCCCTACAAATGGAGTCAAACCCTGCCTTAAAAGCTGCATACAAAGGTGAATACTTTTCAGCCAGATGTTGTAGAACTTGGGCCTTATCAAAGGTCATCTGAATGTACCTAAACCTCACCTCTTCCTGCCTTAGTATGTTCTCCTCTTCCAACCGGTCTGTGAGGTTAACATATAGATGTCTAGAATATAATTTATGAATAATGCTCAACAGACTGATTGGTCGTTAATGAGAAGGATCAGAGTGTTGGCCTTCCTTATAGATGGGAAAAATCACCATTGTACTCCACTCCTCTGGGATACATGCAGTACGAACCATATAAGTAAAGAATCTTGCAAGTACAGGAGTCCAACATTCAACATTTGATTTTAATAGTGCAGAGGGTATCTGATCCAACCCCGGGGTCTTACCGGGTATGGGTTGGGTCACTAAACTAGAGACCTCCTTGAGTGAAACTGTGTGCCATATTGGTAGAGATTCTATAGGGAAGCTGGCATTCCTTCAGGGGCAGACATCCCATACAAGGCTCGAAAGTAGGTTACCCACACATCTGCAGGGATGTGACAGCCCAGCCTAGGCCCCCTGCCAGAGGAATGGACAGATACAATCTTGAGTGGTCTTCATGTACAAAGGTTTTGAGTTCCCCTAACTGTGCCGATGAAAGAGAAGCTCAGTTGTAGAGCATCTGTTTGGCATGCAGAAGGTCCCAGGTTCAGTCCCTGGCAGCATCTCCAGGTAGGGCTGGGGAAAACTCCAGCTGGAAGCCCTGGAGAGCTCCTGCCAGTCACAGTCACAGTCAGAAGGGTTTCTGGGCTACCAAGACTCAGGGAAGCAGCTGTTCCCAGAAATCAGAACTGCCAGTTCAAAAACCAAGAGAACACGGATTGCAAGTATGCAGCAGAAGCTTTATTGAGAATGTGAAGGAAATGGCATCATATTATAGGCAGATGGGAAACAGAAGGAAAATGATGAATTCATATTGAGGAAAGCAGAGCAAAGAAGTTGGAGAAGAAGGGCGCCTAGTCCCCTCAAAGTCCAGGCCTGGATTTCAGCCATGCCTCAGACTTAGGGTTGCCGGTTCCTGGTCATTATCATGACTTCCACATTGACCGGCTCGCAGCTAGCGGAAAATGGGTCCTGGGAGGGTCACGGTTATAGGGGGTGGCCGGATCCGGAATTCTGCTGCGAAGATCTGGTTGATGGGTTGAGGGTTGACCCCAGCCAGGATGCCGAGCTCTCCGGAGTTTGTGCTGCCTCCTACAGCACCCAGGTCTCCAACACCAACACCAGAGCCAAGGCATCCATAATAGGCAAGGCCTTGAAGAACGGGGCCAAAAAACCCCAAACCACGACTTGTGGAACTGATAGACATTACTGGGGAAATGGAGGTGAGTCTGAAACAGAAATGAATGAACAACACATTACTGTGAATTGACATTCACTCAGGGATGGGACGGAACCCGCAGAGACATTTCTCCAAAGTTTCTACTTGGTACTAATCCCCAACGACCCCCAACACAGAAACAGAAAGGTTTGTGACTGTCTTGATAGAGTATACTTCAAGCTGAGAAATTTTCCCACTTTCTTTGTTCAAGCCACCCAAGGTTCAGGGTGGCAACTAGTGTTCCCGCTAACAGGGATTCCCAGATGTAGTTGACTGCAACTCCTGAATCGACAGCTGCAGTGCCTCTAACTTGGAGATAATTTGGGTTGTGGTCAACAACATCAGGGCATTGCTGTTAGAGAAAACCCTGATGGGAACCCTCTTGTAAGGTGATTAGGACAGAGGGGTGCAGATGTGGCTTTTCTATGTTTCTATGAGAATAAACATAAGAGAACTGCTGGATCACACAAAAATCCTTCCAGTTCTGCCTACTGTTTCCAACAGTGGACAACAAGAAACTACTGAGACGTCCGCAAGGAGGGTTAAATGGAAATAGCCCCTTCCTGCTTTTGCTCCGCAGTGCATGGCATTCAGTGGCACACTAATCCTAGCCCAGCTGTCAACCGCTCCATATTCTGAAGAACAGAAGACTCAAGGTGGAAGATCCACCAAGCTCTCTGTCAATGAGACTTTCTCAAAACACCACCAAGAAAATGGACTCACCGGCTTCTCTGAGAAGATGCAGTGAAGACAGGAGAGTCGAATGAAGCTGATGGAAGGACAGAGGGAATGCACAGCTTTTATAAAGGTCCACCAGCCTCCCTTGAGGTTAGGATGCTTCATCACTCCAGCTAACCTTTTATTGGGTTGTTGCTGACACTTCTTTATTCCCTGGGCCAAAATGAGCTTACCAAGCAGAAAGAGTGAAAAATAGCTAAGCTCTTTGTTTTGACGCCATGTTAACCACCCAATGCCTATTTATCTCACAGTCTCCTTTGTTCGACTTCAACTTGACTGGCTTCAGTTTCGAGCGAACCACTTAAAACACCTCAGGGAGGGACTGGGGCTCATTAAAGCACTTCAAAAGTCATCCATTCTCCCTTTTGCAGGAATGAGTGATCTGCATGCGATGATGATGGGTTTTTTGCAATGTCCATAGTGGAGGGGTGGATATCTTGGAAGAAGTTCTCTCCTGTTACCCTGTGGGAACCCCACCTTCCATCGGAAGATAGGAAGCTGCCTTCTGCCAAGTCAGACCCTTTGTCCATCTAGCTCAGTATTTTCTACACTGACTGGCAGCATCTCGGATAAGGAGAAGCAGCTTACGATCAAAGGAGGAATTGGCAAGTTTACTCCCCAGTCGCTCCCTAGAAATGGAGTCAAACCCTGCCTTAAAAGCTGCATACAGCAGTGAATACTTTTCAGCCAGATGTTGTAGAACTTGGGCCTGATCAAGAGTCATCCGAATGAACCTAAACCTCAACTGTTCCTCACTTAGGATGTTCTCGTGTTCCAACCAGTCAGTGAGATTAATATATAGATGTCTATAATATACTCCTCTGGGATACAGGCAGTACAATCCTAATAACTAAAGAATCCTGCAAGTACAGGAGCCTACCATTCAACATTTGATTTTAACAGTGCAGAGGGGATCTGATCCAACCCTGGGGTCTTACCGGGTTTGGGTTGGGTCACTAAACTGGAGACATCCTTGAGGGAAACTGAGTGCCAAATCGGTAGAAATTCTATAGGGAAAGGGGCATTCCTTCATATAAAGCTCGAAAGTAGGTTCCCCACACATCTGCAGGGATGTGACAGCCCACCCTCGGCCCCCTGCCAGAGGATAGGGATGTGTACGGATCCTCCAAACTGCGGTCCGGCACTGGGGTGGGGGGTGGCTTTAAGAGTGGGGGGAGTGTTTACTTATCCCTCCAGCCGCTTTCCCACTCTGGTACCGTAATTTCAGTAGTAATTGGGGCAGCAGGACACCTCCCTGCCGCCCCTTCCCCACTGTCGCTATGAAAAACTCCCAGCAGTCCTTTGCACGCGCACACATCATGCGCGCTTCACAGCTCTGTGATGTCCGCACACGCAAAGGACTCCTGGGAGTTTTTCATAGCGACAGCGGGGAAGGGGCAGCAGGGAGGTATCCTGCCTCCCCAATTACTACTGAAATTACGGCACCAGAGTGGGAAAGTGGCGGGAGGGGTAAGTAAGCCCTCACCCCGCTCGTAAAGGCACCCCCCCACCCGAACTGGACCGCCCATGTCCAGACCAGGCCTTTACAATGGCCTCCGGGCCGGTCCGGGCCCATCCCAACCAGAGGAACGGAAAGATACAATCTTGAGTGGTTTCCATGTACAAAGCTTTTGAGTTTCGCTAACTCTGCGGAGGCAACAGCAGCTCAGTGGCAGAGCATCTGTTTGGCATTCGGAAGGACACAGGTTCAGTCCCTGGTACCATCTCCCGGCATGGCTGGGAAAGACCCCTGCCTGAAACCTTAGCGAGCTGCTGCCAGTCAGTGTAGACAACCTGAGCTAGATGGACTAAGGTTAGGGATGTGCACGGAAACACATGTAGGGGTGTGCCCAGAATGGCCTGGCCCGTTTTGGTTTGAGTCCGGACCAGACATGAGCCTGAGTGGGCCAGTTTTGGTCCGGCACCCTTCAGAAAACCCCTCAAATCTGTTCTGGGCGAGGTTCGTAATTTTCTAAAAAAAATATTTTCTTTCTGCCCTTTTTGGGGGGCTTCCTATAGGCAAACTTTCCCCTGCCCCCCGCCGGCCGGTCCAGTGGACCACAACAGTTATTTTAGAAGCTGGTGGCGGGCAGGGGAATGTTCGTGCACACACACACACACACACACACACACACACACACCCCGCTTGAAGGGGCAGAAAGTAATTAAATTTATTTTAATATTTTTTAAAAATCGCAAACCAGGCGGGGGGGGGGCAGTAATGGTCCGGAAGGAACCGGAGGTGTTCGATTGGACTCCGAGCCCCTGAACCCCCAATCCGAACTCCTGAGCCCCCGGTCTGTTTTGCACATGCCTAACCATGTGCAGGTGACTCAATGGCAGGTGGGTGTCACACCTTAAGGGCAGGGGAGGGTGCACTTACCCCTACCCTCTGCTTTCCCCCGCCGGCACCAGGTATTTCCCAAGTCCTACTGGGTGCCGCCCTGTTTGCTCTTTAGCTGTAAGTTGTCAGAATTAGATGGACGTACACACGGGCACACATGTGCCAGCTGCTTCGGGCCACTTCCAGCCGAAGAGGAAACGGGGAAGCAGGGAAATGGGGAAGCAGGGGGGGAAAGTGCTGGGAAGGGTAAGGACACCCTTCCCTGCCCTTAATGTGTGACCCCACACCTTTGAACTTTGAACCGCCTGATGTTTGAACCTGTTTGGAGGCCCATAAAAGCTCCTCTGAACAGGTTCATGTGCATCCCTACTAAGGGTCTGACCTGGTAGAAGGAAGTATCCTATGTTCTGATGCAAGGTGAGGTGAGCCCTATTTCTCAAATGGGGAGGATTCTCCCATTCAAGTGCCTCAGAGCACTTCCTAGCTACCCCCCGACCCAGTTCCTCTTGAGAAAACACTAGCTATTGCTTGAAGTATAGGGGTTATGATTAATCACGAATACAGAACACCATAACGTGGAAAAATGTTTTTGAAAGACAGAGCTTCCAAAGCAGTGTCCAAAATGAATAATGAGACAATTTGGTGCGTTTCAATAATTTGGTAATGAGAGTGATTGAAACCCAGCCAGGGCACGTACTGCGGGCATTGCAAAAAACCCATCATCATCACATGCAGATCACTCATTCCTGCAAAAGGGAGAATGGATTACAAAGAAAGGGGGAAAATTTCTCAGCTTGAAGTATACTCCATCAAGACAGTCACAAACCTTTCTGCTTCTATGTTGGGGGTCTTTGTGGATTGGTACCAAGGAGAAATTTTGGAGAAATGTCTCTGAGGTTTCCGTCCATCCCTAAGTGAATGCCAATTCACCGTAATGTGTTGTTCATTCATTTCTGTTTCAGACTCACCTCCATCTCCCCAGTAATATCTGTCATCTCCACAGGTCGAGGTTTTGGAGGTTATGGCCCCGTTTTTCAGGACCTTGCCTATTATGGATGTCTTGGCTCTGGTGTTTGTGCTGGCACCCTGGGTGCTGTAGGAGACAGCACAAGCTCCGGAGAGCTTGGCATCCTGGCTGTGGTCAACCCTCAACACATTAACCGGATCCCCCCAGAAGTAGTCACACTTGTGCCACCTTGATTCCTCCTTACTGTCCCAGGACCCATTATATGCGGTAGCTGCAAGCCGGTCTATGTGGGAGGCATCACTCCCTGTGCCATTGGAGGTTCCGGGATTGTAGGAGCAGGTGCCTGGGGAGGTCTGGCTTACAGAGCTCTGGGCCAGTGGAGGGGTGGATATCTTGGAAGAAGCTCTCTCCTGGGACCCTGAGGGAGCATCTGCCAATAGACCCTATAACGTCCAACAACTGATTATAATGACCAGGAACTGGCAAACCTAAGTCTGAAGTATCGCTGAAATCCAGTCCTGGACTTTGGGGGGACTGGGCGCCCTTCTTCTCCCACTACTTTGCTCCGCTATACTCAATATGAATTCATCGGTTTCCTTCTGTTTCCCAGCTGCCTCATACCTGTGTCCTCAGAAACCCTTATGACTGAATGAAAATTAACCAGCTTCCTAATATTTTTGGTTTTTAATCTCTGGTTTATATTGCACATTACGTTCTGTTGTGTGTGATAATGTTTCTGGCAATGACCGAAATAAAATATGTTCTGTTCTGTTTTAAATTATTAAACTGTTTTCAAGTTTTTGTATATGTTTTTAACTGGTTTTATGCTATTGGTAACCGCCCATAGCTGAAAGTTGGGGGCGGTGTACGAATTTGATAAATCACTCACTCAATCAATCAGTCAATAAACCTCAGAACCACAGCTGCACTCTGGGGAGGATGCACAACTACCTCGCTGGCATGCGGTAAAGTGTGCTGAGGTGACATAGGTGAAGGATTGGAACCATTCAAAGGAGGAAGAAGCAATGATGTGGTAACTTACTACTAACACTCCACTGCAATCAGGCCCATAGCCACGAGAGTGCAGTCACTCCCAAGAAGCAGCTATCCCTCCATCCTTACCGGCCCACCCTGGGAAGACCTGTTTATTTTAAGAACCAAAGGGAGCATGTTCAGAACATACTCCGTGGACTGAGGACTCCAGCTAGTGGGGAAACCACCAGCGAAAGAAGTTTCCCTCCAAAGAGAATTTTTACTGTAAACCACTCCCAGGTATTTATAAGTCCTTACTTGATCAATTGATTGATTAAGTGCCATCAAGTCGTGTCGACTCTTAGCAACCACATAGATAGATTCTCTCCAGCATGATTTGTCTTCAACTTGGCCTTTCAGGTTTCTCGGTGGTGCATTCATTGCTGTTGTGATCGAGTCCATCCACCTTGCTGCTGGTCATCCTCTTCTTCTTCTGGATTGATTAATCTCCCCATTAATCCACCAGACATCTTTCTTAGTTTGTTTGTTTTTTAAGAAAAACTCATGATCTAAGACTTTTGGACATTTATAGATAAAAAGTCTTCTTCTCATGTCAACAGATGTGATGATATAGATAGAATAACTGCATCATCAGCATGAAGCAGAACTGTGATAGATTTACTGGCTAATTTAGGAGGGTGGGAATCTGGGTTATGCAAGAACGTAAATAAAGATTGAAAAGAAGAGGGGCAAAAATGCATCCCTGTTTGACTCCCTTCTGTGTGGGTACAGACAGGGTCAGATGTCATTGGACATTGCATCTCACCCAAAGTGAGGTATTCTCATGCAACATTCGGATAAGGAGAAAGAGCCGACCATCAATGGAGGAATTGGCAAATTTACTCCCAAAGCGCTCCCTAGAAATGGAGTCAAACCCTGCCTTAAAAGCTGCGTAAAGTGGTGAATACTTTTCAGCCAGATGTTGTAGAACTTGGGCCTTATCAAGAGTCATCTGAATGGACCTAAACCTCGCTTGTTCCTCCCTTAGTATGTTCCCCTGTTCCAACCAGTCCGTGAGATTAACATATAGATGTCTAGAATATAATTTATGAATAATGCTCAGCAGACTATTTGGTCGATAATTAGAAGGGTCAGAGTGTTGGCCTTCCTTATAGATGTGAACAATCACAATCACCAGACAAGATGGGTCCTGGGATGGTGACGATGATGGGAGATGGCCAGATCATGACATCTACTGAGGGGATCTGGTTGATGGGCTGAGGTTTGACATCAGCCTGGGTTTCAAGCACTCCGGAGTTTGTCCTGCCTCCATAGCCTCCAATGCCTCAAAGCCGCCAAGGCTTACAGAACCTGCAGAGCCGAAACTGACCACTGGGTTGGAGGGCGAGATGGGATGGTGAAGGCTGGGCCCCAGTAAGCCATTGTGGGAGGCAGACCTGAAAGAAAAGATGTGGACATGGAACGTTGGAGGGATTGGGAAATGGAAGGCGATTGCACTCTTTGGAGAGGGTCAAGTTGATCATGAACATACAACAGCTCCCAGTTCCTGCTCTTTGCCTCGTCCAAATTCCAATCAAAATTGGGAAACCCTTTCTTCTTCTTCTTCCGAGGGTGGAACCAGTGTTTAGGGATCTCCATTTGTTCCCTGTTGATTACCAAATCATATCGACTACTTTGGACATGCAGTTTGCTATGGCTTTCGGTTTCTTCTGAATCTTTGTACTACCCCCCTCCCACTGTATTACCAATTCACTGAGCAAACAATACAAAACCAAAGCTATTTTTGTGACAGTTAAGCAGATAATGGGGATGGCAATCCCTTTGTGTCGTCTTCTGCTGTGGATACGGACCATCCATGCCCACGATTTTCAGATGGACAGAAAGCCTATCTTGTGAAAACTGGGGCTGAATATAAAAACTGGAGAAGATGCGTGAGGTGGTTGAGATGGCATCTATTTATTCTTGAAAATTTACTGTTGATGTGTTAATCCTTGGGGAAGAAACCCCTCAAGCACAGTGGGAGATGGAGCCATTGTCAGGTCTGCCTTGCATGCCAAAGGTCCTCCGTTCAATCTCCAGCATCTCCACCAGGTAGGGCTGGGAAAGACCATGGAGACTTGGTCTCACCTGAAACCACAGAGAGACCCTGCCAGTCAGAGTAGGCAATACTGACCTAGATGGACCAATTTTCTGACTCAGTAGACTGCAGCTTATTATGTTAAAGTCTTGAAAGGCTGGCTCCAAAAGTTAGCCTTCCATTCACAGAATGTGTTCTTCTGAAAATGGAAGGAGTGTGCTATCAACAGGACTCCTTCTTCCATGAACCCAAAACTCTCCATGATCCACAGGGGGAGGTTGGCTTCAAAGGTACCTTCCTGTTCATCAAAGACACCTTTCCATAAGTGGAAGGATTCTTCCATACACAGAAAAATCCTTTCTATGAGTGGAAAAACACACCTTTGGATCCAGCCTCGCCTTCAGTGCCAACCCCAAGAACCAATAAGAATACAAGCTGGTCTAGAGAAGACTACGGGAAGAGAAACATACTAACTTCTCTGAAGAGCAAAAGTCAAGAGATGCTGTGAGAGTCGAGTGATCTGTTGGCAGGTCTTGGAAGAGCGATTCCTTTTATACAGTTTTTGACAGCATCCCTAGTGGTTAGTGGTCAACAATTTAATTAAGATACATATTTGTTATACTATCAATACGTTACGAGTGATGGGTTCATTTCCATCTTGTTTTTGCTTGCTTATGCAGGGTAAGGTGAACAGGGGAGAACATCCTGATCTGAAAAAGGGACACCACCATGTCCTCATTTGAATTCACCATGGCATTTTATTTGATTAAGTAAATTGCATCAAGTGTTCATGCCAACCCCATGCTTTGTCATGAACCCTGCTGCCCATTAAGATCATCTCGAGAGTTTTGTTTAGGGTTGCCGCCAGCTCGTCTGGTAGTTAAATGGGACATGACTGGGACGTGACCGGGACGTGACCGGGACGTATCTCCACGTATGTTACTTAGATAGCTGCAACCACTAAACTCTGAACTCTGTAAGTGGAATGGTAGTTTCCTTAGTGCTTAGTGCTAAAGAATCACAGACCCCAACAAATTGTTTCATTCATCTCATCCTGACTCAGCTTATCTACCTGTAAATCAACCACTGATGGCCACTTCAGGAATCAACAAAAATTTGAAATCTACTCTTTGGGGTGTCCCACATTGTTTTGAATAGGATTTTAACGGAGTCTATAATAAGGTTTCTTGATTTTTGGATAGGGGCGTAGCAAGGTTGGAGTGGGCCCAGAGACTAGATTTTAAAATGTGCCCCCCCCCCCCCGAAGCTCAGCTGGTGAATGAAGTAAAGAAATCTTAAATGAAGCTGAATAATGGTAACAAAAAGCATAGTAAAATTTATAGATATAGATATAACACACCTATGTGTCACAATAGAACATCATCCTAAATTATTTTTTAAAAGGGTTTGTAAATTGTGGATGATGTAAGTCATTTATTGGTACTAGAGAAAGACATGCTGCTCTGGGAGCTCCAAGTCTTAACACCCACATCAATTTCAGAGAATGAATACAATTGAAGGAAGCCTGGGTGAGTGCGTGGCTGGGGGAATCAATCATGTTACTTGCCTCTGGGGGGCCCCCAAGGCAGTGGGCCCCCAGACAACTATCTCCACTTGCCCTATTATAGTTACGCCCCTGCTTTTGGAGATGTAATCTTGAAAACCATGTTTGTTTCAAAGGAATTAAGTCAGCAAAGAATTCTGATGACTGGTCAGTTAGCATATAAAACACAATCTAATGACCAAAGTTTCAACCGCATCAAAAAGCTGTGTCATGTTGAACCAGGAAGAAGAGGTTCAGAATGAAATTTCTCAGGGAGTTTTCCTGTATAGCCCCAGCTGTTGTTCTACTGAAATATCAACCAAAGAGAAATTCAGAATGAATATCATAGTTCCTCCCAAAGGGCGGAGGCAGGAACGGGGACGGGGACTTCTGTAAACCTTCAAGGGAAGCCTAAATTAATTTCTATAAAGGAAGGGGACATTTCACAGTAGGGTTCTGCATTTTTTTTGACCCAGTCATCCCTTATGAAAAGTGACTCCCACACCCCACTTGGTGGTAGTTTGGATAGACTGTGAAATGGGACAAAAACAATTCATCCATTCAGAGTGAGGGCAAGAATCAATGCCCTCACTCTGATTTGGCTTTGGGAAATCACCACACAGCCAAATTTGATTGGCCATGTGGTAATAACCAAGCTGGCAAGAGAATCCCTGATAGGTTGTCCCACCTCAGCAGCGAAAAGAAGAACTCTAATCTGAAAATCGCAGTTAAGCAGCTCCTGAGAAGGGGACGGTGAAGAGGAGTGCCCCTTGTTATTATGTTGACTGAGATGGGGGGGGTGATATATTGTCTTGTCCCATGTCCCTGGTGGTAGGCCAAGCCCCCTTCCAAGACCAATTCCTGCAAGCTTTGAAAATGTGTGGGGTTGGGGAGAAGGAAAGGCTTCCAGAAGCCTTCTCTTGAAAGGGAGGAGAATCACTCCTCGCAAAGCTTGGCAGGGCCAGATTGCACCCAAAGAGGCAGATATGAGGGGCATTTTACCACCCTGTTCATGCCCCAATCATCTGCCGCCTGAGGCAATTGCCTCCCCTTGCCTCATGAAAGGACCATGAATGAAAGTGAATAAAAAATTAAAAAATTGGAAGAGGTGGGTCCTTCGGATAATGTTTTGATCACCAATGTTAATGTTTTGATCACCCCGAGCTCTCTTTTCCCAAATGAAAATATTCACTACCCAACACAGCTCAGTCTTCATTTTGAGCATGTAAATTTAACCCTGGGAATCTGTGTTCAGGCTTGCATGCAGGGGTATCCATTCTGAAATGAAATGAACACATGCATACATTCCAGTAGCAGTAAAATGAGTATTGTGTTCTGAATGCGTTCCTCCTCTGTGAACCAGGACATGCTGAACGCTGCATGGGCATCGGCAGAACCAAATGTATTATTACATTTGAAATGTGATGCTATAAAACCAGAGATGAGGTTCATACTGAAGGAAGGCCATGCCCGTCTTCAGGGCTCCTGGCCTTCCTTTCTGTTCTTACCAACTTGTCCCAGTCAGAAAAACAACTCCGGTTGTTCCCAAATTATCTTCTGGAGAGAACCAGAAATGCCAGCTGCCCAGAGGGATGAACTGGGTCGATTTCAAGGAACTACAGAGGAACAGAAAATCATCATCTTATTCTCAGTCTTTTGCTTAAAGCAGCAGGAATTGTCTACAACAACAACAACAACTATTTATATACCGCTTTTCGACAAAAATTTCCAAAGCGGTTTACAGAGAGAAATAATAAATAAATAAGATGGCTCCCTGTCCCCAAAGGGCTCACAATAATAAACAAAGAAACATAAGATAGACACCGGCAACAGCCACTGGAGGTCCTGTGCTGGGGGTGGATAAGGCCAGTTACTTTCTCCCTGCTAAATAAAGAGAATCACCACGTTAAAAAGGTGTCTCTTTGTCCAGTTAGCAGGGGAGTTCTACAGTATAACACATTGTCTATAACACATTGTCCATCTCCACCGTAAGGCCTTATTCAGTCATTTCTTGGACCAGACATCCCACAGAAAGAGAAATATCTGGATTACCCCCTTGAAACATATTACCTCAGTGCTGTTCCATATACACTTGCTTCTGGTTCTGAAGCCCAGTTCAGCACTAGTGTTCATCCAGACTGCCTTAAATGATTTAGGAGGAATAGATCTGAAGGACAAATTCTTCCCACCATGTGATGCCCCCATACCGAGGATGTTGGCATGACCAGAGATCCCTGGGCAGGAGAGGGTTAAAGTAGGGATTGGTTTAATTGGGGAACCATGCATGCATGTGTCAGTTGGGGAACCATGAACTCACCTGACCTAGCTGTGCCGAAGCTGAGTAGCCCAGATTCGCTACCCAGGTTAAAAGGAAGGTAGGAAGGCAACCAAGACTGTCCTACCCTTTCTTTGGTTATCTGTGAGTACAATTTGACATAAATGTGGCTTGGGCTGCCAGCAGCCATGTTTCTCATAGAGTTCTACAGTACTGAGGTCTGACTCTTCTGTGCTCCATGTTGCATTATGGGATACTGGAGGACGGAGCTCAGATTTTCTTCCCTCCTGGAGAGCATGGCACCCCAGTCGTCTAGGGGGTTGGGTAAGGTCATACGACAGGCCTGAGGCATGGGCCTGTCTCCCCTCCAGCCCACCCCACACATGGTCATGAGAACAGGCTCACTGTGTTGGTCATTGGTGCCTTCTCTGTGGTGACCCCGCCTCATTAACAGTGTTTCAGTGGGTCGCCCAGACGTTTTTCTTCCACTGTGGTTTTAGGCTGCAGTCCAAAATCGATTCCAGGAAAGCCTGAGAAAGACTCTTGTATGTACTCTCAAGAGCTGCTGCCAGTCGTTGTAGACAATATTGAGTCTAATGGACCGAAGTTCAGACTCAGTAGGTAACTGGGCAATGGGAATATTTTAACATTTGTTTGTTTATTTCTTTAACATAACGCAAGCCTCTGAGCGGTTTACGACAATACAATAAAAACAACAAATAGAAAGGTGAAAACATAACAATATGCAACATAATGTTGCTTTTAATTAAACTTTACATATCAAGCAAAATATCCAGCGGAGTTGTAATTACCTTGAAAGCAATCAAAGGGAATTATTGAATTGAAAGGAACGAGTCCTACTCAGCAAATAATAACAGGTTTTTTTCTAGAATAATTTGTGCTAATCCAAGCATTCGAGTGAGAAGCTCAACAAGTCGCTAATTAATGCTCTGGTCAAAAAGGGACTTTCCCCAAGGATAGGAAAATGGTATATAAGCATGGCCAGTTCCTTAGATTCTCCAACAGCTTTTCTTGACTTGCACCTTCTCACGTCTTCTCGGATAAGGTAAGTCAAACAGCACAGGGCAACTTCTTACATGGAAAAGAAACGCTGTGTTGAAAGATCTTGAGCTGATGTACAACATCAGATGTACTTGGACTCCTATCCTGGCTGGGGTTGCCTCTGAGGCTGGAAGTGGCCTATTGCCATAAGCTGGTAGCCATTGATAGACCTGTCCCCCATGAATTTCCCTAAGCCATCCAAGATGGCGGCCATCACTAACTCCCAAGGCCAGACCAGTGGTCCATCTAGCTCGGTACTGTCTACAATCTTTAAGATTTCATTTAAAATATTTGCATCAGAATATTTCTATTTGGAACAGAGCTGCCGCAACCAGAAATACTCTACCACTCATCTAAAGAGCCAAGGTTTTACTGGCTTTCTCAAAGCTGTAATGGAGATGGAGGAGTGGATCCTACTGGGAGAACATTCCCAAGTCTTGCTACATGCAATTTTAGAATATTTTTAGTTTTATTTTATTTAATATATTTCTATACTGCCTAAAACGCAAGGCCTCGGGGCGGTTTACAAAACAATAAAAACAGCCAATAAAAGATTAAAACATTTCAACACATTAAAAAGTTAAAACTCTTAAAACACAATTAAAACAATTAAAACAATTAAAACAGTATCTAATTAAAAGCCTGGGTGAACAAATGCATTTCGACTGCCCTTTTAAAAGTTGTAAGAGATGGGGAGGCTCTTATTTCAGTGGGAAGTATGTTCCAAAGCCTTGGGGCAACAATGGAGAATGCCCGTCCCCGAGTAGCCACCAGACGAGCTGGTGGCAACTGAAGATGAACCTCTCCAGATGATCTCAGTGGGCGATGTGGTTAATAGCAAAGAAGACATTCTCTTAAATACCCAGGGCCCAATCTGTTTAGGGCTTTATAGGTTGTAACCAAAGCCTTGTACTCTGCCCGGAAACTTACTGGCAGCCAGTGTAGATCTTTTAAGATAGGAGTGATATGGTCTCTCCGAGATGACCCAGAGACCAACCTGGCTGCCGAGTTCTGGACTAACTGCAGTTTCCAGACTATGTACAAAGGCAGCCCCACATAGAGTGCATTGCAGAAGTCAAGTCTGGCGGGGACCAGCAGATGTACTACTGTTCTGAGGCCATTTATCTGCACTATTTTATATTTTATGACAAATGATTTTGTCGTAAATGACAAAAGTATTATACGAGCATTTCTTAATTCATTGGGTTTTCTGTGTAGGGAGGGTTTCCATCGGGTACCAACAAAGGCCAACCAGATGCCTCCAGGAAGTCCAGAAGAGAAGCATGAAAGCAAAAGCCCCGGATCTCCCCTGTGACTGGGATAAGAGGCCCTAACTCGAAGGTAGATCATCTGCCTTGAATGCGGAACCCAGGTTCAATTCTTGGCAGTATCTCCAGGTAGGGCTGAGAGAGACTCTTGCTCAAAACTTTGGCGAAGCCGCTGCCAGTCCATTCAGACAATACTGAGCTAGATAGACCAAAGGAACGACCTGGTATAAGGCAGCTTAATATGTTTCTGAGAAGGAACATAAAATAATAGCCCCTATTTCCCCCCTGTGGCTGGCATCCAATGACACACAAAACCTGCACGTCATGTCAGCCTCACACTATGCTGAAGAACAACAGATTCAAGGTGGGAGAGCCACCAAGCTCTATAGCAACGAGACCCGATCAAAACACCACCAAGAAAACGGACTTACTGGCTGCTCTGAGAAGATGCAGTGAAGACAAGTTGAACGAAGCTGATGGAAGGACAGAGGGAACACATAGCTTTTTCCTACAGGTCCCCCAGCCTCCCTTGTGGTTAGGATGCTCCAGCTAACATTCTCCAGCTAACGTCACTCCATGATGTCACTCCATGCTCCAGTTAATGTCACTCCAGCTAACATTCGGCTGGGTTGCTGACTCTTCTTCTTCCCAGGGAAGAAGTTCTTTCCACAACTTTGACTCAGTAGAAGGCAGCATCCAATGTGGATAGATACTATGTGGGTATCTTGAAAGGTGAGAATGAGGGCTGGGGAAACAGGGAAGTCCTAAGGAGTTACTACAGCAGCAACATCAGGAGGGCTCTGGTGGATTATCTCAATGGTGGGTTTAGTACAGCACCCTGTTTCCCAGATCAGACAATCAGATACTTCTAGGAAGCCAACCAGTAGAATCAAAAAGCAATAGACTTCATTCACTGTTGGTTTCCCCAGCAACTGACGTCCTCAGTCCACGGAGTATGTTCTGAGCATGCTCCCTTTGGTTCTTAAAATAAACAGGTCTTCCAAGGGTGGGCCGGTAAGGATGGAGGTACGGCTGCATCTTGGGGAGGAGTGACTGCCCTCTAGTGGCTATGGGCCTGCTTGCAGTGGAGTGTTAGTTATAAGTTACCACATCATTGCTTCTTCTTCCATTGGATGGTTTCAATTCCTCACCTACGTTGCCTCAGCACTCTATACTGCATGCTAGCGAGGTAGGTATACATCCACCCCAGAGCGCATCTGGGGTCCTGAGGTTCAATAAGAGACCCTTGCACAAGCCCTCAAGTGATAGATGGTGATACGGATGGTCAACATGGTGATACGGATGAAAAAGGAGGAAAGGGGAACAGGCTGTGTGCCCCGGAAGGAATTTGGTATTAATGTCAACTTGGAGAGGGGAGGGACATCTCATGGTGTTTCCAAGTGAGGGCCAAGAAGGAATCCTTCAGCTACAGCCTGCACTGAAGCTTCTGGAGGGTCCCAGAGCATGTTCTAAAAGCACTTGTTATAGCCACTTTGGTGATGCTAAGCAGGATTTGGTGTGGTCAGTGCCTGGATGGGAAGCTCAAGGATGCCACTTTTGAGGTTGGGGCCATAGATCAGTGATGGAGCATCCGCCTTGCACGCAGAAGGCTGCCGTTTCAGTCCCTGGAAGCATCTCCGGGTAGGGCAGGGGAAAACTCCGGCCATAAGCCGTGGAGAGCTGCTGCCAGTCAGAGTAGACACTACTGAGCTAGATGGACCACGAGTCAGACTCTGTCAAAGGCAGCTTCCTGTGTGTGCCTAAAAGACTGCCATGTCCCCCGTAAGTTTTCATTCAGACAGAAGGGTTTCTGAGCTACCGAGACTCACGGAAGCATCTTTTCACAGAAATCAGAGCTGCCAGTTCAAAAACCAAGAGAACACGAATTGCAAAAATGCAGCAGAAGCTTAATTGAGAATGTGAAGGAAATGGCATCATATTAGAGGCGGCTGGGAGACAGAAGGAAATGGATGAATTCATTTTGAGGACAGCAGAGCAAAGTAGTGGGTGAAGAAGGGCGCCCAGTCCCCTAAAAGTCCAGGCCTGGATTTCAGCGATGCCTCAGTCTGAGGGTTGACGGTTCCTGGTCACTATGATCAGTCCTTTGAAGTTATTGGGTCTATTGGCAGATACTCCCAAAGGGTCCCAGGAGAGAGCTTCTTCCAAGATATTCACCCCACCACTGGCCCAGAGCTCTGTTACCCAGACCACCCCCCAGGCACTCTTTTTTCACTCTTTCTGCTTGTTAAGCTCATTTTGGCCCAGGGAATAAAGAGGTTTCAGCAGCAGCATCCCTATAGAAGCTCAGGTGGAGTGATGGAGCATCCTAACCGCAAGGGAGGCTGGTGGACCTGTATAAAAGCAGGGCATTCCCTCTGTCCTTCCATCAGCTTCCTTCGACTCTCCTGTCTTCACTGCATCTTCTCAGAGAAGCCGGTAAGTCCATTTTCTTGGTGGTGTTTGGATAGAGTCTCGTTGACACAGAGCTTGGTTGATCTTCCACCTTGCGTCCTCTGTTCTTCAGAATATAGAGCAGTTGACAGCTAGGCTAGGATTAATGTGCCACTGAATGCCAGGCACTGGGGAGCAAAAGGGGAAAGGGGCTATTTCCATTTCGCCCTGCCTGCGAACATCTCAGTAGTATCTTGTTGTCCAGTGATGGAAACAGGAGGCTGAACTGGAAGGATTTTGGTCTGATCCAGCAGTTCTCTTATGTTTATTCTCATAGAAACATAGAAAAGCCACATCTGCACCCCTCTGTCCTCACCTCCATACAAGAGGGTTCCCATCAGGGTTTTCTCTAACAGGAATCCCCTGATGTTGTTGACTACAACTCCAATTATCCCCAAGTATGAGGCATTGCAGCTGGGGATTTGGGAGTTTTAGTCAACAACATCTGGGAATCCCTGTTAATGGGAACGCTAGTTGCCACCCTGAACCTTGGGTGGCTTGAACAAAGAAAGGTGAACCATTTCTCAGCTTGAAGTATACTCCATCAAGACAGTCACAAACCTTTCTGCTTCTATGTTGGGGTCTTTTTGGATTCGTATCAAGGAGAAACTTGGGAGAAATGTCTCTGAGGGTTCCGTCCCATCCCTGAGTGAATGTCAATTCACCATAATGTGTTGTTCATGCATTTCTGTTTCAGACTCATCTCCATATCCCTAGTAATGTCTGTCATCTCCACGGGTCGTGGTTTTTTCAGTTTAGGCCCCATTTTTCGAGGCCCTACCTATTATGGTTGCCTTGGCTCTGGTGTTGCTGCTGGCGCCTTGGGCGCTGTAGGAGGCATCACAGGCTCCGGAGAGCTTGGCACCCTGGCTGTGGTCAACCCTTTACCCATCAACCGGATCCCCCCAGAAGAAGTCATGCTCGTGCCACCTGACTTCGTCTGGACCGTCCCAGGACCCAACATATACTCTAGTGGCAAGCCGGTCTATGTGGAAATCATCATAATGACCAGGAACTGGCAACCCTAAGTCTGAGGAATTGCTGAAATCCAGGCCTGGACTTTGAGGGGACTGGGCGCCCTTCTTCTCCCACTACATTGCTCTGTTATCCTCAATATGAATTCATCGATTTCCTTCTGTCTCCCAGCTGCCTCTAATATGATGCCATTTCCTTCACATTCTCAATAAAGCTTCTGCTGCATTCTTGCAATATGTGTTCTCTTGGTTTTTGAACTGGCAGCTCTGATTTCTGGGAACAGCTGCTTCCCTCAGTCTTGGTAGCCCAGAAACCCTTCTGACTGTGACTGTGACTGGCCGGAGCTCTCCAGGGCTTCCGGCTGGAGTTTCCCCCCGCCCTACCTGGAGATGCTGCCAGGGACTGAAACGGCAGCCTTCTGCATGCAAGGCGGATGCTCCATCACTGATCTATGGCCCCAACCTCAAAAGTGGCGTCCATGAGCCTCCCATCCAGGCACTGACCACACCAAGACCTGCTTAGACCTCCCCAAGTCACCCCCACCCCTGCATTGGTGGACAGGCTGGACTTCTCTTGTCTGCCTGGCCCTATGCCAGGGCCTGCGGCGAGGCAGCAGTTGGAGGGAGGGCCTCCCCTGCCAGGGAAGAAGGATCCTCCCGTGGCAGATGTGGAGGTGTTGTATGTTGAGCCAGCTTCCAGTCCAGCCAAATCCATCTTGCTGCCCTCCCGGTGGGGGGTGGGGGCCCCAAGTAATTTTTGAATCCATTCTCACTTGCTACCAGAGAATCTACCCTCAAAACACCTAAACAACCACAAATCCCAGTACCCCATGGGCTTGTGGGTATGGGGGTGGTTGGCACCCTATGTGCATTGCATCATCACTCGCTCTGGGGCACCGGGACTGTTCGATGTTCAAAGGTGGGGGTCACACTTAAGGGGGCAGGGGAGAGTGCACTTACCCCTTCCTCTGCTTTCCCCCCACTGACGCCCAGTATTTCTCATATCCTACCCGGTGGCAGCATACTTCCCTGCTGCCCCGTTTGTTCTTCGGCAGGAAATGGCCAGAAGAAGCTGGACCTGAACATGGACACACACGCGTGCCAGCTACTTCCAGCCAAAGAGCAGAAAGGGTGGCAGGGAAGTACGCTGCTGCCCCGTAGGACTTGGGAAATACCTGGTGCCAGCAGGGGGGCAAATGGAGGGAGGGGTAAGGGCACCCTCTCCCACCAGTAAGGTGCGACACCCGGCCGCCATTGAGCCACCCACACCTTGTTCCATGCAGATCTCTAACTCTTAGTCCATCTAGCTCAGGATTGTCTACACTGACTGGCAGCAGCTCCAGAGGCGTAACTAGGGAAAATGGCGCCCAGGGCAAGCACTGAAATTGCCCCCCCCACCATGCGCTCCCCCCCCGCTGCCCCCTTAGCTAAGCAGTGTCCACCCTGGTTTGCATTTGAATGGGAGACTAGAAGTGTGAGCACTGGAAGATATTCCCCTCAGGAGATCGAGCCACTCTGGGAAGAGCATCTAGGTCCCAAGTTCCCTCCATGGCAGCATCTCCAAGATAGGGCTGCAAGAGACTCCTGCCGGCAACCTTGGAGAAGCCGCTGCCAGACTAGGTAGACAATACTGAGCTAGATAGACCAATGGTCTGACTCAGTATATGGCAGCTTCCTATGTTCCTAAATACTACTGCAGCACACACACAAGACACCTGTCCCATCCTGACACTCAGCCAACTTCCATAATCAATATCACACACACACACACACACACACACACACACACACACACACACACACCACAACTGCCTACTCCTAGATTTACAAGGAATACAAGCCACACCTAATGGCACAGCAGGGAAGTAACTTGCCTAGGGAGCAAAGGGTTGCGGGTTCGAATGGAAACACCTATATAGGACTGCCAACTCTGACTGAAGCGATATGTAGGGGAACCCCCCCCAATATTTCACAATATCAAGCCATTTACATCTCTAGGATAGTTTTCAATAGTATCTTGGGGATTCATGCCATTTCCTGGAGATTCATGCCAACTACATCCATGACGGTATTTGCTGCAAAAAGTGGAGTCATAATCACAGAAATTGTCACTGCATGTCCCTCATGAAACAATCTTTCTTCACAAGGGCAAACATGTGTGTTAAGAAATTGAATAGTACAAACAAACCATAATTTTATCTTTATGTATACACACAGATACACACGCAGAAGTGTGGCAAATAAGGATAAACACACACAGAGAGAAACAGTGTTCTCTCTCTCTCTCTCTCTCTCTCTGCCAGAACCTACATTTTCAGTTATAGCTTTTGCATTCAAATACATTCAGTTTGAGAGAGAAAGAGGGAGAGATTTAAAATAAGATCATTAAAAGTAAGCAAATCTGTATGTATTGTCTGTGCACAAAATCCTCAACATTTTCAAATAACATATTAATAGAAAAATACAATTATTGAGATTGTCTGGGAAAACACCTTGCCCTAGAAATTATGAAAGCACTGTGTTCAAAGGACATGGAAAATAAACCCCCTTTCTTTATAGACCTGTCCCCATGGGATTTGGCATAAGACAGACTAGAGAATTTCTAAGAAATGTCCGGTTTTCTTTACTTTGTTCTGAACAGAAACAACTTTGGCTCAAAAGGTAAATTCGATTGACTGTAGATTTTACTAAATGCGAATTTAGTGGTGCAAGCAAAGGGAAACTGAGAGTGTACTAAATAGGACTACGTTTTACAACCCCTTTCTTCCCCCTTCGTTTTTTTGATAAGCACTTAAGAGAAGCCTATTCACTGGAAGCTGCCAATTCTTTTATTTACAATGAGAACATCACCGGAGGCTCCACCCCAACAGCCCACCAGTGTGGGCTCCAAGCCAGCCCCTGCCTGGGAGATTCTTCTTCCGTCCAGCAAGAAAGGGCCACCGGGACCAAGTCTCAGTTAAGAGAGTTCCTCCCCGCTGCCCCATTACTCTTAAATGATTCACAGGCTAATGTAATTCCCGCTTTCTACCCAGTTTACCTTGAAGTCTTTTGAGAGAGACCGATATCTACTTTTCGTTCAATTGATGGCTCTCAGACTCTCTCTCGGTAGCAGGTGGTGTTCTTCCTGTTCGAGGGAGGGAGCGGCCGGCAACGCGGCAGTGCGGCTTGCAATGCAACCGTTTACTGAAACTAATAGCAAGGGAGTTAGGGGATCCGGCAGCGCCGCGGCTTGCATACATTACCAGCAAGCCGCCATTATTGGGGAGGAAAGGACAGGAACGGACGCCGATGGCAGCTACACACAGCAGGGAGGGGTTCAACACCATCCTCTGCTTTACAATTCAGTCTTGCACAGGGGTGGGGAAGCAGCTTTTGGTAACACTTTGGTTTGGGCTTGGAGGAAATCCAGCTTTTTGGTTGTGGCATGCGTGACTGGGGGGAGGTGCTGCGAGGCGGGGAGTGAGCGTCCGTCAGCGGAGTGATATGAATGATGAAGAAAGGTCCGTTGACGAAGCAGCAAGCAGGCAGGTACTGCAACTTTAGGCGCCCGTGCCCGCGCCGTTGCACCCAGGAGCAAGGGGGGGCCGCCAGGACCCGGGGAGGGGGAGGGGGACTGCTCAATGCGTCCCACACTGCTGTGCACAAAAAAAAAATTGTGAAAGGCAGGAACAAGGTGGTCCAACAAGGTGGCGCCTGGGGCACATGCCCCCCCTGCCCCCCCTATCGTTACACCTATGAGCAGCTCTCCAAGGTTTCAAGCAGGGATCTTTCTCAGCCCTACCTGGAGATGCGGCCAGGGACTGAACCTGGGTCCTTCTGCATGCCAAACAGATGCTCTACCACTGAGCTTCTGTTGCATCCGCACAGTTAGGCAAACTCAAAACCTTTGTACATGAAGATGACTCAAGATTGTATCTGTCCATTCCTCTGGTCAGCATGGGCCCAGACCGGTCCGGAGGCCATTGTAAAGGCCTCCGGATGGGTCTGGACTGGTCCGGACCTGGGCGGTCAGGTTCGGGTGGGGGGGTGCCTTTAAGAGCGGGGGGAGGTTTTACTTACCCCTCCTGCTGCTTTCCTGCTCTGGCATCGTAATTTCAGTAGTAATTGGTGCGGCAGGATACCTCTCTGCCACCCCTTCCCAACTTTGTCTAAAACTCCCAGGAGTCCTTTGCACGTGCGCACGTCAGAGAGATGTGAAGCACGCGCATGAAGTGCACTCACGCAAAGGGCTCATGGGAGTTGTTCATAGCGACAGCGGGGAAGGGGCGGCAGGGAGGTATCCTATTCCTGCCTCCCCAATTACTACTAAAATTACGGCGCCAGAACAGAAAAGCGGCAGGAGGGGTAAGTAAACACTCCCCCTGCTCTTAAAGCCACCCACATCCCAGTGCTGGACTGCAGTTTGGCGGATCCGTGCACACCCCTATCCTCTGGCAGGGGGCCGAGGGTGGGCTGTCACATCCCTACAGATGTGTGGGTAACCTATTTTTGAGCATTGTATGGGGTGTCTGCCCCAGAAGGAATGTCCCTTTCCCTATAGCATTTCAACCAATTTGGCACTCAGTTTCCCTTAAGGAGGTCTCTATTTTAGTGACCCAACCCAAACCGGGTAAGACCCCAGGGTTGGATCAGATACCCTCTGCACTGTTAAAATCAAATCTTGAATGGTGGGCTCCTGTACTTGCAAGATTCTTTACTTATATGGATTGTACTGCCCGTTTCCCAGAGGAGTAGGGTACAACTGTGATTGTTCCCATCTATAAGGAAGGCCAACACTCTGACCCGTCTAATTATCGACCAATCAGTCTGCTGAGAATTATTCATTAATTATATTCTAGACCTCTATATGTTAACTTCACGGACTGGTTCAGTCCAGCAGTTCTCTTATGTTTATTCTCATAGAAACATAGAAAAGCCACATCTGCACCCCTCTGTCCTCATCTCCATACAAGAGGGTTCCCATCAGGGTTTTCTCTAACAGGAATCCCCTGATATTGTTGACTACAACTCCAATTATCCCCATGTATGAGGCATTGCAGCTGGGGATTTGGGAGTTTTAGTCAACCACATCTGGGAATCCCTGTTAGAGGGAACGCTAGTTGCCACCCTGAAACTTGGGTGGCTTGAACAAAGAAAGGGGGGAAATTTCTCAGCTTGAAGTATACTCCATCAAGACTGTCACAAACCTTACTTACTTTCTTTATTTACGGTCAGTGACCAAAAGAGAAATGTACAGTCATTAAAAACTCAAAAACAAGAATACCCTCATGAGTTTGAGACTCTTATTTTAAAAGCCACATACCTGAACTTAGCAACTGTTTTGGAGATTACTGAATCTTCATCGGCTAATAAGTACTTTAGAAGAAGATCCCCTTTTTTCCCCATTCAAATTATTTAGCAAGGGATGGATTAATTGCTGCCTTACATCCTGGTAAAGTGGACATTTTAATAAGATATGGGCCATTGACTCGATCTCCTGGCCACAAGGACATATGCACTTTTCATAGGGCAATTTGTTATACTTCCCATATAAAAGCGCTGAAGGGAAGGCATTAAACCTCGCCCTAGAGAAAGCCCATCTATGACTGCATTGAGTAATCGTAAACAAGTAGGTAGCTGGGCTTAAGTCTGTCTTTAGCTGTACAGATTTGTAAAATTGAGGTAAAATAGCCCTCTCATTTTGTATTTCTATATCGACCAGTCTTTGCTGCACCAATATGCGAGCTGTAGTCGTACCAGCCTCCAGCAGTAAAGCGGGAGATAATGCGCAGCAAGAAAGCTTGTGCATTATTTCCTTGCACCAGGATGCTTGTGGCTCTGCTGCCAGTAATTTGGGGATTAATCCTGTTGGGGAAAGATGCAGTTTTATCCAATAGTTGATTGATAACATCCAGGCCTTGGACTCCAGTTTGAGAATGCCCGCCTCTGAGCGGATCACTGCGTTGGACACACAGTTGGGGGTGCCAAATAGCTTCCTCAAGAAACCCGTTTGGATTTTTTCTAGTTCGCCAAATTTTGCATACTTCCCCAATTGGGCTCCATAAAGTATTTGGGGAACCACCTTGATTTTGTAAAGTTTGATTGCTGCCGAGATATAATTCCGCCCCTTAGACCAGAAAAATCTCATTATTGCTGCAATATTGTGCTTAGCCACTTCGGCCATTGAGCTAATGTGAGCATTCTTGAAGCCATTAGACTGAAAGGTTATCCCTAAATATTCAAATTGTTTGACCTGGTCTATTTGTGACCATCAATTGACCAATTATAAATTCGATTACCCTTACCAAAACAAACTATTTTCGTTTTAGTATAATTTATTACTATCTGTTCTTCTTTACAAAAACCAACCAACACATCCAAGGCTTTCTTCAAGCCTATTCTGCTCTGAGACAGAATCACTGCGTCATCAGCGTACATTAAGATTAGTATGCGTCTATCTGATAGCTTGGGCGCATGAATATCTGTTTGTTGTAGACGCTGAATTAAATTGTTCACATAAAAGTTAAATAAAAATGGCGCAAAAATGCAGCCCTGTCTGACTCCCTTATTTGTTGGGATCTTATTTGAGAGATGACCAGCAGGGCTGAGGCGGACGGAGAGAGTTGAGTTTTCATGAAGCCTAAATAATAGTAGTAATAATCTCTTGTCAGTTGATGTGTTAAGTAATTTCGACCAAAGGATACCTCTTGAGATGGAATCAAATGCCATCTGGAAATCAATGAAAGCTGCAGATAATGGGATTTTATTGGTGCAAATGTATATTTCTATTAAATATTGAAGCACAATACAGTGGTCCATCACTGATCTCCCAGGTCTAAAACCTGCCTGCTCTTGTTCCAGAACGTCCTCCCGGCCCATCCACTCACAAAGTTTGAGGCACAAATGCATAACGTACAGCTTACTGATGACACTGAGGAGACTTATCGGCCTGTAGTTCAAAGGGTCATCCCACGCATCTTTTTTATATATCGGAACAACAACCGCTGGGCCCCAATCAGCGGGGATGTGGGTTGTTTGGTCTATATAGGTGAATAATGCAGCTAAGATTGGCGCCCACCAATCTTTGTTTACTATCAAAATGTTGGGGGTCTTTGTGAATTTGTACCAAGGAGAAACTTGGGAGAAATGTCTCTGAGGGCTCCGTCCCATCCATGAGTGAATGTCAATTCACTGTAATGTGTTGTTCATTCATTTCTGTTTCAGACTCACCTCCATATCCCCAGTAATGTCTGTCATCTCCACGGGTCGTGGCTTTGGCAGCTTGGGCCCCCTATTCAAAGCCTAGCCTATTATGGATTCCTTGGCTCTGGTGTTGGTGCTGATGCCCTGGGTGCTGTAGGAGGCATCACAGGCTCCGGAGAGCTTGGCACCCTGGCTGTGGTCAACCCTCAATCCATCAACCAGATCCCCGCAGCAATTCCGGATCCAGCCACCCCCTTTTTTTGTGACCGTCCCAGGACCCATTTTCCACTAGCTGCGAGACAGTAAATGTGGAAGTCATGATAATGACCAGGAACTGGCAACCCTAAGTCTGAGGCATGGCTGAAATCCAGGCCTGGACTTTGAGGGGACTGGGCGCCCTTCTTCTCCAACTTCTTTGCTCTGCTATCCTCAATATGAATTCATCATTGTCCTTCTGTTTCCCATCTGCCTCTCATATGATGCCATTTCCTTCACATTCTCAATAAAGCTTCTGCTGCATACTTGCTGTCTGATTTCTTTTGGTTTTTGAACTGGCAGTTCTGATTTCTGGGAACAGCTGCTTCCCTGAGTCTTGGAAGCCCAGAAACCCTTCTGACTGTGACTGTGACTGGCAGGAGCTCTCCAGGCTTCCAGCCGGAGTTTCCCCCAGCCCTACCTGGAGATGCTGCCAGGGACTGAAACGGCAGCCTTCTGCATGCAAGGCGGATGCTCCATCACTGATCTATGGCCCCAATATCAAAAGTGGCGTCCATGAGCCTCCCATCCAGGCACTGACCACACCAAGACCTGCTTAGACCTGCCTGAGTAGCCCCCACCCCTGCTTTGGTTGACAGTCTGGACATCTCTTGTCTGCCTTGCCCTATGCCAGGGCCTGCGGCCAGGCAGCAGTTGGAGGGAGGGCCTCCCCTTCCAGGGAAGAAGGTTTCTCCCGTGGCAGATGTGGAGGTGGTGGAGGTGGAGCCAGCTTCCAGTCCAGCCAAATCCATCTTGCTGCCCTCGCTGTGGGTTGTGGGGACCCCAAGTAATTTTTGAATCCACTCTCACTTGCTACCAGAGAATCTACTCAAAGAACACCTAAAAAACCACAAATCCCAGTACCCCATGGGCTTGAGGGTATGGGGGTGGTTGGCACCCTATGCGCATTGCATCACCACTCACTCTGGGGCACCGGGGCAGTTCGATTTTCAAAGGTGGGGGTCACACTTAAGGGGGCAGGGGAGGGTGCACTTACCCCTTCCCTCGCTTTCCCCCCACTGACGCCCACTATTTCTCAAGTCCTACCCGGGGGCATCATACATCCCTCCTGCCCCGTTTGTTCTTCGGCAGGAAATGGCCAGAAGAGGCTGGACCTGAACATGGACACACGCGCATGCCAGCTACTTCCGGCCACTTCCAGCCAAAGAGCAAATGGGGTGGCAGGGAAGTACACTGCCACCCTGTAGGACTTGGGAAATACCTGGTGCCAGCAATGGAAAAGTGGAGGGAGGGGTAAGGGCACCCTCCCCCGCCATCAAGCCACCCACACCTTGTTCCATGCAGACCTCTAACCCTTAGTCCATCTAGCTCAGGATTGTCTACACTGACTGGCAGCAGATCTCCAAGGTTTCAGGCAGGGATCTTTCCCAGCGATGCCTGGAGATGCTGCCAGGGACTGAACCTGGGACCTTCTGCATGCCAAACAGATGCTCTGCCACGGAGCTGCTGTTGCCTCCACACAGTTAGGGAAACATAATACTTTTGTCCATGAACACCACTCAAGATTGTATCTGTCCATTCCTCTGGCAGGGGGGTCTAGGCTGGGCTGTCACATCCCTGCAGATATGTGGGTAACCTACTTTCAATCCTTGTATTGGATGTCTGCCCCTGAAGGAATGCCCCTTTCCCTATAGAATTTCTACCAATTTGGCACTTAGTTTCCCTCAAGGAGGTCTCTAGTTTAGTGACCCAACGCATGCTGGGTAAGACCCCGGGGTTGGATCAGATCCCCTCTGCACTGTTAAAATCAAATGTTGAATGTTGGACTCCTGTACTTGCAAGATCCTTTACTTATATGGATTGTATTGCCTGTATCCCAGAAGAGTGGGATACAATGGTGATTGTTCCCATCTATAAGGAAGGCCAACACTCTGTCCCTTCTAATTATCGACCAATCAATCTGCTGAGCATAATTCAGAAATTATATTCTAGACATCTATATGTTAACCTCACGGACTGGTTGAAACAGGAGAATATTCTAAGGGAGGGACAGGCGTGGTTTAGGTTCATTCAGATAACTCTTGATCAGGCTCAAGTTCTACAACATCTGGCTGAAAAGTATTAACTTCTGTATGCATCTTTATAGGCAGGGTTTGACTCCATTTCTACGCAGAGCTTGGGGAGTAAACTTTCCAGTTCCCCCATTGATCGTCGGCTGTTTCTCCTTTATCCGAATGTTGCATGAGAACACCTCACCTTGGGTGAGATGCCATGTCCAATCACATCGGACCCTGTCCGTACCCACACAGAAGGGAGTAAAACAGGGATGCATTTTTGCCCCAATTCTTTTCAATCTTTATTTACGCTCTTGGATAACCCAGTATTCCACCCTCCTAAATTAGCCATTAAATCTATCACAGTTCTGCTTCATGCTGATGATGCAGTTATTCTATCTAGATCATCACATCTGTTGACATGAGAAGAAGACTATTTTATCTACAAACATGTCTTGTGGATTAATGGGGAGGTAATCCATCCAGAACTTTCACTCGAGGCACAAATACACAGCCTCAGACAACCATACTTGGAAACACTATGTGAAGACCCAGCTTCCTTGAGAAGTCCATAAAGCTGAGGAAAGTGGAAGGAAAGACAAGAAGAGGACGACCAGCAGCAAGGTGGATGGACTTGATCACAACAGCAATGAATGCAGCACTGAGAAACCTGAAAGGCCAAGTTGAAGACAAATCATCCTGGAGAGAATCTATCTATGTGGTTGCTAAGAGTCAACACGACTTGATGGCACTTAATCAATCAATTGATCAAGTAAGGACTTATAAATACCTGGGAGTGGTTTTCAGTAAAAATGCTCTTTGGAGGGAGACTTCCTTCGTTGGTGGTTTCCCCAGCAGCTGGAGTCATCGGTCCACGGAGTATGTTCTGAACATTCTCCCTTTGGTTCTTAAAATAAATAGGTCTTCCCAGGGCGGGCCGGTAAGGATGGCGGGACGGCTGCTTCTTGGGAGTGACTGCCCTCAAGTGGCTATGGGCCTGATTGCAGTGGAGTGTTATTAGTAAGCTACCATATTGCTCCTTCCTCCATTTAATGGTTCCAATCCTTCACCTACATCACCACAGCAAAATCTACCGCATGCTAGCGGGGTAGGTGTGCATCCACCCCAGAGTGCAGCTATGATCCTGAAGTTTATTGATTGATTGATTGATTGATTGATCAAATTTGTACACCGCCCTGAACTTTCATCTATAAGCATTTACCAATAACAAAAAACCAGTTAAAAACATATACAAAAACTTAAAAACAATTTAACAATTTAAAAATAAACCAGAGATTAAAACCCAAAAATATGAGGAAGCTGAGAAAGCTTGGGCGAAAAGATGGGTCTTCAGGTGTTTTTTGAAAAATGTCCAGAGAGAGGGAGGATCGTATCTCAGCAGGGAGCGCAATCGACAATCTCGGGGCAGCGACCGAGAAAGCCCATCTCTGTGTAGCCACCAAATGAGTTGGAGGTCACTGGAAACGGACCCCCTCAGAGGACCACAATGGGCGATGGGGCTTGTAATGAAGAAGGTGATCTCTTAAATTTGTCTCCTACAGTTGTTCACTCCACTCCTTTTCAATAAAATCCATGCTGCATGCTAACTTGCGTCTCTTGATCTGTTTGAAACCCCCTGGCCCAATTTATGATAGTGTGGTGGGAGTTTTCTCCAGATCTCGGGGAGGGCTTTGGACTGAGAACACAGAACCACAGGTGGGAGGGCTCATAGGCAAGTGTGGAGAGGAGGGGCACACAAGCTGAGGTGAGGAGTTCTCCACCATCCCATTCACAGGTGGTCACCTCTGTTTCCATTCATCATCCCATCTGCAGAACTGGGGACTCATTGGAGCTAAGTGCTTTGGGGGTTAAATGGGGCAAAAGGTGGGGCTTGATGGTGGTAGCAGCTAGCTTGACCCAAATCCCCAGCATGCCACTGTAGACACCTTTACATGGCAGAATTCTAGAGTATATGGGTGAGAGAGAGAGCGAGCAAGCGAGGGAGTTCCTGCATCAAAACTTCTCTGCCTGCAGTAAATGAAGGAAACTTAATTCTCCACGTGCCCTGAAACGACTTTACCCATAAGAGGTGTGTGGTTTTTTTTTTTTTTTTAAAAAGGTTTATTTAATTTTGAGGGGAAATAACTCTGCACATGTTCAGACGCACTCACTCTTAGGTGACAGCAGTTCTGTGAGCAGAAGGCGGCATCTCGAAACTCCACAGAGAAAATGAACAAAACCACTTCAAAATGAATGCAGATGCGGGAAACCACCTTTTCTTGACATTGTTCCTTCTTATGGTCGCAAACAGCCTGGAGCTGTAGGTTTTAATTAAGCAGAAGCTCCCATGTTCTGTTTTCTCCACGGAAATGCATTAAGCCCAAACTGGCTACCGTTCCTGTTTCCCAGAGGACTGAGTTCACTCCCAGATCTTCAGTGGCAGACTCAGGTCAGACTGTTCCCGACTGCAGAGTCGTCTGGCAAATATTAGCAACATAGGAAGCTACCATATACGGAGTCAGACCATTGTTCTATCTAGGTCAGTATTGTCTTCAGAGACTGGCAGCGGCTTCTCCAAGGTTGCAGGCAGGAATCTCCCACAGCCCTATCTTGGAGAAGCCAGGGAGGGAACTTGGAACCTTCTGCTGTGATTAAGTGATGTGAAACAGGCTATGATTCCACAGGTGTGTGAGAGTGCTGCGTTCGACTGCAGGGGTGGCCTAACTACTGCAGTGCTTAAGCTGAGACCTCAAATTCTGCCTTGCTTCAGCCCCCTTTAAGAACCAACCCTTGTAGACTTTGAAAGGACCATGACGGGCAGGGAGGAGGGCAGGTTCCCAGCAGCCTCCTCTTCTCTTCTTGTGCATCTTGCAATCTTTGCAAGGGGTGTGAGGAGAAGCACTTCTTGCAAAACTTGAAGGGACAGGTCGGGCTCAAAGAACTGCTTCGATAGCAGCGGCAGGGGCATCTCGCTACTCTGCCGCCACCCCTAATAATCTGCCACCTGAGGACATCGCCTCACTTCTCCACATGAAAAGGCCACCCCATCCTACTTGAACCACAAGGCAATCACATGCGCTCGGCATTTCCAGCTTTTACTGGAGGTGATCACCCAGCTTTCCAGGAAACTTAGTTTTAAGCTTTCTATTCTGCCGAGGGCTGCATTCCATCCCATAATGGCCACTCCTCCTGCATCGTGGCCGCTCCTGTTTGGTTTTGTCTGTTGGGCTATGCGACAGCTGCAGCTTAGCTTGTGGTATAGCTTGGCATGTGATCTACTACCAAGCCAGAGTGGGGCCCTATCACTTCCTCTCTATTGATAGGGCTAGCAAAAGAGAAACAGAGGCTTAAGCATGTGGCAAACTCATATTTCAAGAAGACTGAGTCTCCGCAGCCACAGCTGATTCCACAGAGGATGTTGGGTGCTCAGTCGTCCTGAAATTAAGGCCTGTAACCTCAACTGTTTCATAGATGGAAGCAGATGAGTTGGAAGAGAGATCTGCTCCAGGTTTTCGGAGACATTGAGAACCCCTTGGCCCAGCTGCAGCGGGCTTCAGTTGGAATTGAAGATGCTCATGCAGACCTGGATGTCCTGCCATGGATCCTGAGGCCATCTCCCCCCCGCTCCAGATAGACAATTAGGGATGAATTAGCAGGGGGTAGGCAGACATTGCTTCTGCTCCCAAGGTATCCCCCATAACAGCCCCCCTGCTGGATGTGATTCCAGAACCACCAATGGTGCAGGGCGTGTCTCATCTTGCAGACAGGATGGGTCCTGGGATGGTGACGATGATGGGAGATGGCCAGATCATGACATCTACTGAGGGGATCTGCTTGGTGGGCTGAGGGTTGACATCAACCAGGGCTTCAAGCACTGCGGAGTTTGTCCTGCCTCCATAGCCTCCAATGCCTCAAAGCCGCCGAGGCTTACAGAACCTGCAGAGGCGAAACCGACTACTGGGTTGGAGGCGCGAAATGGGATGGTGAAGGCTGGGCCCCAGTAAGCCATTGTGGGAGGCAGACCTGAAAGAAAAGATGTGGACATGGAACGTTGGAGGGATTGGGAAATGGAAGGCGATTGCAATCTTTGGAGAGGGTCAACTTGATCATGAACACACAACAGCTCCCGGTTCCTGCTCTTTGCCTCGTCCAATTTCCAATCAAAATTGGGAAACCCTTTCTTCTTCTTCTTCGGAGGGTGGAACCAGTGTTTAGGGATCTCCATTTGTTCCCTCTTGATTACCAAACCATATCGACTGCTTTGGACATGCAGGTTGCTACGGCGTTCGGTTTCTTCTAAATTTTTTTACTACCCCCCTCCTACTGTATTAACAATTCACTGAGCAAACAATACAAAACCAAAGCTATTTTTGTGACAGTTGCGCAGATAACGGGGATGGCAATCCCTTTGTGTCGTCTTCTGCTGTGGATACGGACAATCCACTGCAGAAACGCATCTCATGGTGTGACGGGTCCCGTCAAGATTCCTTCAGTTGTGTCTTCTCCCTGTTCAATCGGGCACGTGTACGTCAGTGAAGAACGCACCGGAGAAAAATCTGGTCACAGTCACACATGTGATCCCACTCAAGACCGTTATTTGTGCCATGGCTTTCCAAAAGGCATGTGTGAGCATTGGTTAAGTGGGCTGGGGGTGGGGGGAGATGGAGCTGGCCACTGTGCATGCACCAATTCTCGGGTTGAATTTTTGGGATTCACCTTGTCAAGGTAGAATTCAGGAGGAGTGGAATGAGTAAACCCATGGAACCACTACAGGTCAGGAACCCCTGCAATCAAGGCATGGAAGAGGGGATTCCTGCTGGTTTCAAGTGAGAGCTAGCTCAAGTTGGCAGCCAAGCACAGAAAACGGAGGAGTAAGTAAAAATCCCCAATGTGAAATTGTGAAAGATAAGCAGCAGACTCATTTCAGATGGTTAGGGATCCATTGCGGGGCTGCACACCTTTAGCCCTCCAGCTGATCTTGGACTACAACTCCCATCATCCCCAGCCAATGTGGACAAGCACCGGAGATGATGGGTGCTGTAGTCCCACGTCTGCTGATGGCTGAAGTTGTGCAGCCCTGATCCACTTTCCAGGATCCGTGTCTCTTGTCTCTTCCCATAAAAACATGCCCAGGATTTTCAAATGGACAGAAAGTCTATCTTGGGAAAACTGGGGCTGAATATAAAAACTGGGGAAGATGCTTGAGATGGTTGAGATGGCATCTATTTATTCTTGAAAATTCACCCTTGATGTGTTGTTCCTTGGGGAAGAAAGCCCTCAAGCACAGCGGGAGATGGAGCCATTGTCAGGTCTGCCTTGCATGCCAAAGGTCCTCCGTTCACTCTCCAGCATCTCCACCAGGAACGGCTGGGAAAGACCATGGAGACTTGGTCTCACCTGAAACCACAGAGAGACCCTGCCAGTCAGAGTAGGCAATACTGAGCTAGATGGACCAATTGTCTGACTCAGTAGACTGCAGCTTATTATTTTAAAGTCTTGAAAGGCTCGCTCCAAAGGTTAGCCTTCCATTCACAGAATGTGTTCTTCTGAAAGTGGAAGGAGTGTGCTATCAACAGGAATCCTTCTTCCATGAGCCCCAAACTCTCCATGATCCACAATGGGACGTTGGCTCCAAAGGTACCTTCCTGTTCATCTAAGACACCTTTCCGTAAGTGGAAGGATTCTTCCATACACAGAAAAATCCTTTGTATGAGTGGAAAAACACACCTTTGGATCCAGCCTCGCCTTCAGTGCCAACCCCAAGAACCAATAAGAATAAAAGCTGGTCTAGAGAAGACTACAGGAAGTGAAACATACTAACTTCTCTGAAGAAGAGAAGTCAAGAGATGCTGCGAGAGTCGAGTGAAGCTGTTGGCAGGTCTTGGAAGAGCGAGTCCTTTTATACAGTTTTTGACAGCATCCCTAGTGGTTAGTGGTCCACAATTTAATTAAGATAATATTTGTTATAATATCAAAAGTTACGAACGATGGGTTCATTTCCAACTTGTTTTTGCTTGCTTATGCAGGGTAAGGGGAACAGGGGAGAACGTCCTGATCTGAAAAAGGGACACCACCCTGTCCTCATTCGAGTTCACCACGGCATTTTATTTCATTAAGTAAATGGCATCAGCAGTTCCTGCCAACCCCATGCTTTGCCATGAACCCTTCCGCCCATTAACATCATCTACAGAGGTTCGTTTAGGGTTGCCGCCAGCTCGTCTGGTAGCGAAACGGGACGTGACTAGGACGTGACTGGGATGTGACCAGGACGTATCTCCATGTATGTTACTTAGATAGCTGCAACCACTAAACTCTGAACTCTGTAAGTGCAGTAGTAGCTTCTTTAGTGCTTAGTGCTAAAAAATCACAGACCCCAACAAATTGTTTCATTCATCTCATCCTGACACAGCTTATCTACCTGTAAATCAACCACTGATGGCCACTTCAGGAATCAACAAAAATTGGAAATCTACTCTTTGGGGTGTCCCACATTGTTTTGAATAGGATCTTAACGGAGTCTATAATAAGGTTTCTTGATTTTTGGAGATGTAATCTTGAAAACCATGTTGGTTTCAAAGGAATTCAGTCAGCCGAGAATCCTGATGACCGGTCAGTTAGCATATAAATCACAATCTAATGACCAAAGTTTAAACCGCATCAAAAAGCTGTGTCATGTTGAACCAGGAAGAAGAGGTTCAGAATGAAATTTCTCAAGGAGTTTGCCTGTACAGCCCCAGCTGTGGTTCTTCTGAAATATCAACCAAAGAGAAATTCATAATGAATATCATAGTTCCTCCCAAAGGGCGGTGGCGGAGACAGGGATGGAGACGGGGACATCTGTGAACCTTCAAGGGAAGCCTAAATTAATTTCTAGAAAGACAGGGGACATTTCACAGTAGGGTTCTGCATTTTGGGGGTCCGGTCATCCCTTGTGAAAAGTGACTCCCACACCCCTCTTGGTGGTAGTTTGGATAGACTGTGACATGGGACAAAAACAATTCTTCCATTCAGAGTGAGGGCAAGAATCAATGCCCTCACTCTGATTTGACTTTGGGAAATCACCACACAGCCAAGTTTGATTGGCCATGTGGTAATAACCAAGCTGGCAAGAGAATCCCTGATAGGTTGTCCCAACTCAGCAGCGAAAAGAAGAACTCTAATCTGAAAATAGCAGTTAAGCAGCTCCTGAGAAGGGGACGGTGAAGAGGAGTGCCCCAAGTTATTATGGTGACTGAGATGGTGGGGGGCAATATATTGTCTTGTCCCATGTCCCTGGTGGTAGGCCAAGCCCCCTTCCAAGACCAATTCCTGCAAGCTTTGAAAATGTGTGGGGTTGGGGAGAAGGAAAGGCTTCCAGAAGCCGTCTCTTGAAAGGGAGGAGAATCACTCCTCGCAAAGCTTGGCACGGCCAGATTTTACCCAAAGAGGCAGATATGAGGGGCATTTTACCACCCTGTTCATGCCCCAGTCATGTGCCGCCTTAGGCAATTGCCTCCCCTTGCCTCATGAAAGGAGCATGAATGAAAGAGAATAATAAATAAATAAATTGGACAAGGTGGGTCCTACATGCATACATTCCAGGAGCAGTAAAATGAGTATTGTGTTCTGAATGCGTCCCTCCTCTGTGAACCAGGACATGCTGAATGCTGCATGGGCATCGGCAGAACCAAATGTATTATTACATTTGAAATGTGATGCTATAAAACCAGAGATGAGGTTCATACTGAAGGAAGGCCATGCCCGTCTTCAGGGCTCCTGTCCTTCCTTTCTGTTCTTGCCAACTTGTCCCAGTCAGACAAACAACTCCAGTTGTTCCCAAATTATCTTCTGGAAAGAACAAGAAATGCCAGCTGCCCAGAGGCATGAGCTGGTTCGTTTTCATAGAACTACAGAGGAACAGAACATCATCATCTTATTCTCAGTCTTTTGCTTAAAGCAGCAGGGGTAGTCTACAACAACAACAACAATTTATATACCCCCTTTTCGACAAAAATTTCCCAAGCATTTTACACAGAGAAATAATAAATCAATAAGATGGCTCCCTGTCCCCAAAGGGCTCACAAAAATAAAAAAAAAGAAACATAAGATAGACACCAGCAACAGCCACTGGAGGTCCTGTGCTGGGGGTGGATAGGGCCAGTTACTCTCTCCCTGCTAAATATGGAGAATCACAACATTAAAAAGGTGTCTCTTTGTCCAGTTAGCAGGGGAGATCTACAGTAAAACCATTGTCTATAACACATTGTCCATCTCTGCCGTAAGGCCTTATTCAGTCATTTCTTGGACCCGACATCCCACAGGCAGAGAAATATCTGGATTAGCCCCTTGAAACATATTACCTCAGTGCTGTTCCATATATACTTGCTTCTGGTTCTGAAGCCCAGTTCAGCAATGGTGTTCATCCAGACTGCCTACAATCATTTAGGAGCAAGAGATCTGAAGGACCAATTCTTCCCACCATATGATGCCCCCATACTGAGGCTGTTGGCATGACCAGAGCTCCCTGGGCAGAAATTGGTTAAACCAGGGATTGGTTTAATTGGGGAACCATGCATGCATGTGTCAGTTGGGGAACCATGAACTCACCTGACCTAGCTGTGCCGAAGCTGCGTAGACCAGATTCGCTACCCAGGTTAAAAGGAAGGTAGGAAGGCAACCAAGACAGTCCTACCCTTTCCTTGGTTATCTGTGAGTACAATTTGAAATAAATGTGGCTTGGGCTGCCAGCAGCCATGTTTCTCATAGAGTTCTGCAGTACTGAGGTCTGACTCTCCTGTGCTCCATGTTGCATTATGGGATACTGGAGGACCCAGTTCAGATTTTCTTCCCTCCTGGAGAGCATGGCACCCCAATCGTCTAGGGGGTTGGGTAAGTGAACCCAACCAGGGGTACAGGTCATACGACAGGCATGAGGCATGGGCCTGTCTCCCCTCCAGCCCACCCCCCACATGGTCGTGAGAACCGGCTCGCTGTGTTGGTCATTGGAGCCTTCTCTGTGGTGACCCCGCCTCATTAACGGTGTATCAGTGGGTCGCCCAGACGTTTTTCTTCCACTGTGGTTTTAGGCTGCAGTCCAAAATCGATTCCAGGTAAGCTATCTCCAGGTAAGTCTGAGAAAGTCTCTTGTATGTACCCTCAAGAGCTGCTGCCAGTCGTTGTAGACAATATTGAGTCTAATGGACCGAAGTTCAGACTCAGTAGGTAACTGGGCAATGGGAATATTTTAACATTTGTTTATTTATTTCTTTAATGTATTTATATGTCACGCAAAATGCAAGCCTCTGAGCGGTTTACGACAATACAATAAAAACAACAAATTAAAAGGTGAAAACATAACAATATGAAACATAATGTTGCTTTTAATTAAACTTTACATATCAAGGAAAAATCCAGCAGAGTTGTAATTACCATGAAAGCAATCAAAGGAAATTATTGAATTGAAAGGAACGAGTCCTACTCAGCAAATAATAACAGTTCTTTTGCTAGAATCATTTGTGCTAATCCAAGCATTCGAGGAGAAGCTCAACAAGACGATAATTAAAGCTCTGTCAAAAAGGGACTTTCCCCAAGGCTAGGAAAATGGTATATAAGCATGGCCAGTTCCTTAGATTCTCCAACAGCTTTTCTTGACTTGCACCTTCTCACGTCTTCTCCCCCTTGGGTAAGGGAAGTCAAATAGCACAGGGCAACTACTTACATGGAAAAGAAATGCCGTGTTGAAAGATCTTGAGCTGGTGTACAACATCAGATGTACTTGGACTCCTATCCTGGCTGGGGTTGCCTCTGAGGCTGGAAGTGGCCTATTGCCATAAGCTGGTAGCCATTGATAGACCTGTCCCCCATGAATTTCCTTAAGCCATCCAAGATGGCGGCCATCACTACCTCCCAAGGCCAGACCAGTGGTCCATCTAGCTCGGTACTGTCTACAATCTTTAAGATTTCATTTAAAATATTTTCATCAGAATATTTCTATTTGGAACTGAGCTGCCCCAACCAGAAATACCACTCATCTAAAGAGCCAAGGTTTTACTGGCTTTCTCAAAGCTGTGATGGAGACGGAGGAGTGGATCCTACTGGGAGAACATTCCCAAGACTTTCTACATGCAATTTTAGAATATTTTCAGTTTTATTTTATTTAATATATTTCTATACTGCCTAAAACGCAAGTCCTCAGGGCGGTTTACAAAACAATAAAAACAGCCAATAAAAGATGAAAACATTTCAACAAATTAAAAAGTTAAAACTCTTAAAACACAATTAAAACAATTAAAACAGTATCTAATTCAAAGCCTGGGTGAACAAATGCATCTTGACTGCCCTTTTAAAAGTTGTAAGAGATGAGGAGGCTCTTATTTCAGCAGAAAGTGTGTTCCAAAGCCTCAGGGCAGCTACGGAGAAGGCCCGTCCCGGAGGAGCCACCAGACGAGCTGGTGGCAACTGAAGATGAAACTCTCCAGATGATCTCAGTGGGCGATGTGGTTAATAGCAGAGAAGACACTCTATTAAATACCCAGGGCCCAAGCTGTTTAGGGATTTATAGGTCGTAACCAAAACCTTATACTCTGCCCAGAAACTTACTGGCAGCCAGTGTAGATCTTTTAAGATAGGAGTGATATGGTCTCTCTAGGATGATCCAGAGACCAACCTGGCCATCGCGTACTGGACTAACTGCAGTTTCCAGACTACATACAAAGGCAGCCCCACATAGAGTGCCTTACAGTAGTCAAGTCTGGCGGGGACTGGCAGATGTACTACTGTTCTGAGGCCATTTATCTGCACTATTTTATATTTTATGACAAATGATTTTGTCATAAATGACAAAAGTATTAAATGAGCATTACTTCATTCATTGGGTTTTCTGTGTAGGTAGGGTTTCCATCGGGAACCAACAAAGAACAACCAGATGCCTCCAGGAAGACCAGAAGTGAAGCATGAAAGCAAAAACCCCGTATCTCCCCTGTGACTGGGATATGAGGCAGTCACTCGAAGGTAAAACATGTGCCTTGCATGCGAAACCCAGGTTCACTTCTTGGCAGTGTCTCCAGGTAGGGCTGAGAGAGATTTGCTCGAAACCTTGGCGAAGCCACTGCCAGACCGTGTAGAAAATACTGAGCTAGATAGACCAAAGGTCCAACCTGGTATAAGGCAGCTTAATATGTTTCTGAGAAGGAACATAAAATAATAGCCCCGTTTTCCCCCTGTGGCTGGCATCCAGTGTCACACAAAACCTGCATATCATGTAAACCTCACACTATGCTGAAGAACAACAGATTCAAGGTGGGAGATCCACCAAGCTCTATCTCAACGAGACCCTGTCAAAACACCACCAAGAAAATGGACTTACTGGCTACTCTGATAAGATGCAGTGAAGACAAGAGAGTTGAATGAAGCTGATGGAAGGACAGAGGGAACACATAGCTTTTTCCTACAGGTCCCCCAGCCTCCCTTGTGGTTAGGATGCTGCAGCTAACATTCTCCAGCTAACCTCACTCCATGACGTCACTCCATGCTCCAGTTAACGTCACTCCAGCTAACATTCGGCTGGGTTGCTGACACTTCTTCTTTCCACGGAAGAAGTTCTTTCCACAACTTTGACTCAGTAGAAGGGAACTTCCAATGTGGATAGATACTATGTGGGTATCTTGAAAGATGAGAATGAGGGCTGGGGAAACAGGGAAGTGCTAAGGAGTTACTACAGCAGCAACATCAGGAGGGCTCTGGTGGATTATCTCAATGGTGGGTTTAGTACAGCACCCTGTTTCCCAGATCAGACAACCAGATACTTCTAGGCAGCCAACCAGTAGAGTCAAAAAGCAATAGACTTCCTTCGCTGTTGGTTTCCCCAGCAACTGACGTCCTCAGTCCACGGAGTATGTTCTGAGCATGCTCCCTTTGGTTCTTAAAATAAACAGGTCTTCCCAGGGTGGGCAGGTAAGGTTGGAGGGACGGCTGCATCTTGGGGAGGAGTGACTGCCCTCTAGTGGCTATGGGCCTGATTGCAGTGGAGTGTTAGTAGTAAGCTACCACATCATTTCTCCTTCCTCCTTTGAATGGTTCCAATCCTTCACCTACGTCACCTCAGCAAACTTTACCGCATGCTAGCGAGGTAGGTGTGCATCCTCCCCAGAGTTCAGCTGTGGTCCTGCGTATGATTGATTGATTGAGTGAGTGATTTAGCAAATTCATACACCACCCCCAACTTTCCTCTATGGTTGGTTACCAATAGCATAAAACCAATTAAAAACATATACAAAAACTTAAAAACAATTTACAAATTTAAAAATTAACCAGAGATTAAAACCCAAAAATATTAGGAAGCTGATTAAGTTTTCATTCAGACAGAAGGGTTTCTGAGGACTCAGGGAAGAGGCAGCTGGGAGACAGAAGGAAATCGATGAATTCATATTGAGGATAGCAGAGCAAAGTAGTGGGAGAAGCAGGGCACCCAGTCCAGGACTTCAAAGTCCAGGCCTGGATTTCAACGATGCCTCAGACTTAGGGTTGCCGGTTCCTTGTCATTATGATCAGTCGTTGGGCGTTATAGAGTCTATTGGCAGATGCTCCCACAGGGTCCCAGGAGAGAGCTTCTTCCAAGATATCCACCCCTCCACTGGCCCAGAGCTCCGTAAGCCAGACATCCCCAGGCACCTGATCCTACAACCTCAGAACCACCAATGGCACAGGGATGCTTTCCACATAGACCGGCTTATAGTTAGCGCACGTGATGGGTCCTGGGATGGTCAGGAGGGAGCAAGGTGGCACGATCGTGACTTCTGCTGGGGGGATCTAGTTGATGGGTTGAGGGTTGACCCCGGCCAGGGTGCCGAGCTCTCCGGAGCTTGTGCTACAGCACCTAAATCTTTTATTGGGTTGTTGATGACACTTCTTTACCCCTGGGCCAAAATGAGCTTACCAAGGAGAAAGAGTGAAAAATAGCTCAGCTATTTGTTTTGACGCCATGTTAACCATCCAATGCCTATTTATCTCACAGTCTCCTTTCTTCGACTTCAACTTGACTGGCTTCAGTTTCGAATGAAGCACTTAAAACACCTGAGGGAGGGACTGGGGCTCATTAAAGCAATTCAAAAGTCATCCATTCTCCCTTTTGCAGGAATGAGTGATCTGCATGTGAGGATGATGAGTTTTTTGCAATGCCCGTGGTACGTGCCCTAGCTAGGTTTCAATCACTATCATTACCGAATTATTAAAAGGCGCCAACTTGTCTCATTATTCATTTTGGACACTGCTTTGGAAGCTCCGTCTTTCAAAAACAGGTGTCCACGTTATTGTGTTCTGTACTCGTGAGTAATAATAACCCCTATACTTCAAGCAATAGCTAGTGTTTTCTCAAGAGGAACTGGGTCGGGGGGCAGCTAGGAAGTGCTCTGAGGCTTTTCAATGGGAGAATCCTCCCCATTTCAGCAATAGGGCTCACCTAACCTTGCTCAGAATAAAATCAAACACCGCCGGTTCCATCCGGACCAGTACTCCCCCCTCCCCCGCCGGCTGGTTTGCGATTCTTTTAAAAATATTAAAACAAATTTTATTTCTTTCTGCCCCTTCAAGTGGTTTGTGTGTGTGTGTGTGTCCGCGAACATTCACCTGCCCACCACCAGATTCTAAAATCACTGCTGTGGCCCACAAGATTGGCCGGAGGGGGCATGGGAAAGTTTGCCTATAGGAAAACCCCCGAAAGGGACAGAAAGTAATTAATTTTTTAAAAAATTATGAACCCCGCCCAGAGCAGATGGGAGGGGGTTTCCTGAAGGGTGCTGGACCAAAACTGGCCCACTTAGGTTCGTGTCTGGTCCGGACTCAAACCAACATGGGCCAGCCCATTCCGGGCACACCCCTACATGTGTTTCCGTGCACATCCCTCACCCTTAGTCCATCTAGCTAAAGATGGTATCTGTCCATTCCTCTGGTAGGGATGGGCCTGGACAGGTCCGGAGGCTATTGTAAAGGCCTCCGGAGTGGTCCGGAGTGGTCCGGACCTGGGCGGTCTGGTTTGGGTGGGTGGGGTACTTACCCTCCTGCCGCTTTCCCGCTCTGGCGCCATAATTTCAGTAGTAATTGGGGAGGCAGGATACCTCCCTGCTGCCCCTTCCCCGCTGTTGCTATGAAAAACTCCAAGGAGTCCTTTGAGCGTGCGCATGTCACAGAGATGTGAAGGATAAATACTCTTATATTTAATATATTTAATTATATTAATTATATATAATTATATATTAATTATATTAATTATATTTAATATTTATAGATAAATACTCTTCTTCTCATGTCAACAGATGTGATGATCTAGATAGAATAACTGCATCATCAGCATGAAGCAGAACTGTGATAGATATACTGGCTAATTTAGGAGGGTGGAAATCTGGGTTAAACAAGAGAGTAAATAAAGATCAAAAAGAAGTGGGGCAAAAATGCATACCTTTTTGACGCCCTTCTGTGTGGGAACAGACAGGGTCAGATGTCATTAGACATTGCATCTCACCCAAAGTGAGGTGTTCTCATGCAACATTTGCATAAGGAGAAACAGCCGGCAATCAATGGAGGAATTGGCAAGTTTACTCCCCAAGCGCTCCCTACAAATGGAGTCAAACCCTGCCTTAAAAGCTGCATACATCGGTGAATACTTTTCAGGAAGATATTGTAGAACTTGGGCCTCATCAAGAGTCATCTGAATGGACACAAACCTCGCCTGTTCCTCCCTTAGTATGTTCTCCTGTTCCAACCAGTCCCTGAGGTTAACATATAGATTTCTAGAATATAATTTATGAATAATGCTCAACAGATTGATTGGTCGATATTTAGAACGGTTAGAGTGTTGGCCTTCCTTATAGATGGGAATAATCACTATTGTATCCCACTCCTCCGGGATACAGGTAGTACGAACCATATAAGTAAAGAATCTTGCAAGTACAGGAGCCCACCATTCAACATTTGATTTTAACAGTGCAGAGGGGATCTGATCCAACCCCAGGGTCTTACCCGGCTTGGGTTGGGTCACTAAACTAGAGACCTGCTTGAGGGAAACTGAGTGCCAAATCGGTAGAAATTCTACAGGGAAAGGGGCATTGCTTCAGGGGCAGACATCCCATACAATGCTCGGAAGTAGGTTACCCACACATCTGCAGGGATGTGACAGCCCAGCCTAGGCCCCCTGCTAGAGAAATTGACAAATACAATCTTGAGTGTTCTTCATGTACAAAGGTTTTCAGTTTCCCTAACTGCGCGGATGTGACAGAAGCTCAGTGGTAGAGCATCTGTTTGGCATGCAGAAGGTCCCAGGTTCAGTCCCTGGCAGCATCTCCAGGTAGGGCTGGGGAAAACTCCAGCTGGAAGCCCTGGAGAGCTCCTGCCAGTCACAGTCACAGTCAGAAGGGTTTCTGGGCTACCAAGACTCAGGGAAGCAGCTGTTCCCAGAAATCAGAACTGCCAGTTCAAAAACCAAGAGAACACGGATTGCAAGTATGCAGCAGAAGCTTTATTGAGAATGTGAAGGAAATGGCATCATATTATAGGCAGATGGGAAACAGAAGGAAAATGATGAATTCATATTGAGGAAAGCAGAGCAAAGAAGTTGGAGAAGAAGGGCGCCCAGTCCCCTCAAAGTCCAGGCCTGGATTTCAGCCATGCTTCGGACTTAATGTTGCCGGTTCCTGGTCATTATCATGACTTCCACATTGACCGGCTCGCAGCTAGAGGAAAATGGGTCCTGGGAGGGTCACGGTTATAGGGGGTGGCCGGATCCGGAATTCTGCTGCGAAGATCTGGTTGATGGGTTGAGGGTTGACCCCAGCCAGGGTGCTGAGCTCTCCGGAGTTTGTGCTGCCTCCTACAGCACCCAGGGCTCCAACACAAACACCAGATCCAAGGCATCCATAATGGGCAAGGTCTTGAAGAACGGGGCCAAAAACCCCAAAACCACGGCTTGTGGAACTGATAGACATTACTGGGGAAATGGAGGTGAGTCTGAAACAGAAATGAATGAACAACACATTACTGTGAATTGACATTCACTCAGGGATGGGACGGAACCCGCAGAGTCATTTCTCCAAAGTTTCTACTTGGTACTAATCCCCAACGACCCCCAACACAGAAACAGAAAGGTTTGTGACTGTCTTGATGGAGTATACTTCAAGCTGAGAAATTTTCCCGCTTTCTTTGTTCAAGCCACCCAAGGTTCAGGGTGGCAACTAGTGTTCCCGCTAACAGGGATTCCCAAATGTAGATGACTACAACTCCCGAATCGACAGCTGCAATGCCTCTTACTTGGGGATAATTGGGGTTGTAGTCAACAACATCAGGGCATTGTTGTTAGAGAAAACCCTGATGGGAACCCTCTTGTAAGGAGATTAGGACAGAGGGGTGCAGATGTGGCTTTTCTATGTTTCTATGAGAATAAACATAAGAGAACTGCTGGATCACACAAAAATCCTTCCAGTTCTGCCTCCTGTTTCCAACAGTGGACAACAAGAAACTACGGAGACGTCCGCAAGGAGGGTTAAATGGAAATAGCCCCTTCCTGCTTTTGCTCCGCAGTGCATGGCATTCAGTGGCACACTAATCCTAGCCCAGCTGTCAACCGCTCCATATTCTGAAGAACAGAAGACTCAAGGTGGAAGATCCACCAAGCTCTCAGTCAATGAGACTTTCTCAAAACACCACCAAGAAAATGGACTTACCGGCTTCTCTGAGAAGATGCAGTTAAGACAGTAGAGTCGAATGAAGCTGATGGAAGGACAGAGGGAATGCACAGCTTTTATAAAGGTCCACCAGCCTCCCTTGAGGTTAGGATGCTTCATCACTCCAGCTAACCTTTTATTGGGTTGTTGCTGACACTTCTTTATTCCCTGGGCCAAAATGAGCTTACCATGCAGAAATAGTGAAAAATAGCTAAGCTATTTGTTTTGCTGCCATGTTAACCACCCAATGCCTATTTATCTCACAGTCTCCTTTCTTCGACTTCAACTTGACTGGCTTCAGTTTCGAGCGAACCACTTAAAACACCTCAGGGAGGGACTGGGGCTCATTAAAGCACTTCAAAAGTCATCCATTCTCCCTTTTGTAGGAATGAGTGATCTGCATGTGATGATGATGGGTTTTTTGCAATGTCCACAGTGGAGGGGTGGATATCTTGGAAGAAGTTCTCTCCTGGGACCCTGTGGGACCCCCACCTTCCATCGGAAGATAGGAAGTTGCCTTCTGCCAAGTCAGACCCTTTGTCCATCTAGCTCAGTATTTTCTACACCGACTGGCAGCATCTCGGATAAGGAGAAGCAGCTTACGATCAAAGGAGGAATTCGCAAGTTTACTCCCCAGGCGCTCCCTAGAAATGGAGTCAAACCCTGCCTTAAAAGCTGCATACAGCAGTAAATACTTTTCAGCCATGTTGTAGATCTTGGGCCTGATCAAGAGTCATCCGAAAGAACCTAAACCTCAACTGTTCCTCACTTAGGATGTTCTCGTGTTCCAACCAGTCAGTAAGATTAATATATAGATGTCTATAATATACTCCTCTGGGATACAGGCAGTACAATCCTAATAAGTAAAGAATCCTGCAAGTACAGGAGCCTACCATTGAACATTTGATTTTAACAGTGCAGAGGGGATCTGATCCAACCCTGGGGTCTTACCGGGTTCGGGTTGGGTCACTAAACTGGAGACATCCTTGAGGGAAACTGAGTGCCAAATCAGTAGAAATTCTATAGGGAAAGGGGCATTCCTTCATATAATGCTCGAAAGTAGGTTCCCCACACATCTGCAGGGATGTGACAGCCCACCCTCGGCCCCCTGCCAGAGGATAGGGGTGTGTACGGATCCTCCAAACTGCGGTCCGGCACTGGGGTGGGGGGTGGCTTTAAGAGTGGGGGGAGTGTTTACTTATCCCTCCAGCCGCTTTCCCACTCTGGTACCGTAATTTCAGTAGTAATTGGGGCAGCAGGATACCTCCCTGCCGCCCCTTCCCCGCTGTAGCTATGAAAAACTCCCAGCAGTCCTTTGCACACGCACACATCATGCGCGCTTCACATCTCTGTGATGTCCACACACGCAAAGGACTCCTGGGAGTTTTTCATAGCGACAGCGGGGAAGGGGCAGCAGGGAGGTATCCTGCCTCCCCAATTACTACTGAAATTATGGCACCAGAGCGGGAAAGTGGCGGGAGGGGTAAGTAAGCCCTCACCCTGCTCGTAAAGGCACCCCCCCACCCGAACCGGACCGCCCATGTCCAGACCAGGCCTTTACAATTGCCTCCGGGCCGGTCCGGGACCATCCCAACCAGAGGAATGGACAGATACAATCTTGAGTGGTTTTCATGTACAAAGCTTTTGAAGGAATGCCCCTTTCCCTGTAGAATTTCTACCAAATTGGCACTCAGTTTCCCTCAAGGTTGTCTCTAATTTAGTAACCCAACACAAGCCGGGTAAGACCCCATGGTTGGATCAGATACCCTCTGCACTATTAAAATCAAATGTTGAATGGTGGGCTTCTGTACTTGCAAGATTCTTTACGTATATGGATCGTACTGCCTGTATCCCTGAGGAGTGAGGTACAACGGTGATTGTTTCCATCTATAAGGAAGGCCAACACTCTGACCCTTCTCATTATTGACCAATCAGTCTGTTGAGCATTATTCATAAATTATATTCTAGACATCTATATGTTAACCTCACGGACTGGTTGGAAGAGAAGAACATACTAAGGGAGGAACAGCTGGAGTTTCTGTCCATTAGGATGACTCTTGATAAGGCCCAAGTTCTACAACATCTGGCTGAAAAGTATTCACCGCTGTATGCAGCTTTAAAGGCAGGGTTTGACTCCATTTCTAGGGAGCGCCTGGGGAGTAAACTTGACAATTCCTCCATTGATCGTAAGCTGCTTCTCCTTACTTGAGATGCTGCCAGTCAGTGTAGAAAATACTGCCCCCATCTCGATGATCATCCCAGAAGCCATCCTGTTCCCTAGTTCTTCCGAGAGGATAACATATAGATGTCTAGAATATAATTTATGAATAATGCTCAACAGACTGATTGGTCATTAATGAGAAGGGTCAGAGTGCTGGCCTTCCAAGCGGTCTGTGAGGTTAACATATAGATGTCTAGAATATAATTTATGAATAATGCTCAGCAGACTGATTGGTCGATAATGAGAAGGGTCAGAGTGTTGGCCTTCCTTATAGATGGGAACAATCACCATTGTACTCCACTCCTCAGGGATACATGCAGTACGATCCATATAAGTAAAGAATCTTGCAAGTACAGGAGCCCACCATTCAACATTTGATTTTAATAGTGCAGAGGGTATCTGATCCAACCATGGGGTCTTACCTGGCTTGGGTTGTGTTACGAAAATAGAGACCTCCTTGAGGGAAACTGAGTGCCAATTTGGTAGAAATTCTACAGGGAAAGGGGCATTCCTTCAGGGGCAGACATCCCATACAATGCTCGAAAGTAGGTTACCCACACATCTGCAGGGAGTGACAGCCCCACGTAGGCCCCCTGCTAGAGAAATGGACTGATACAATAGAATGCACAGCTTTTATACAGGTCCACCAGCCTCCTTTGCGGTTAGGATGGACAAAGCTAGATGGACAAAGGGTCTGACATGGCAGAAGGCAGCATGCTATGTTCCGATGGGAGGTGGGGGTCCCACAGGGTCCCAGGAGAGATCATCTTCCAAGATATCCATCCCTCCACTGTGGACATTGCAATTTGGTGCATTTTAATAATTCGGTAATGAGAGTGATTGAATCCCAGCCAGGGCATGTACCACGGGCATTGTAAAAAAACTCATCATCATCACATGCAGATCACTCATTCCTGCAAAAGGGAGAATGGGTGACTTTTGAAGTGCTTTAATGAGTCCCAGTCCCTTCCTGAAGTGTTTAAAGTGGTTCACTCGAAACTGAAGCCAGTCAAGTTGAAGTCGAAGAAAGGAGACTGTGAGATAAATAGGCACTGGGTGGTTAGCATGGCGTCAAAACAAATAGCTTAGCTATTATTCACTCTTTCTGCTTGGTAAGCTGTTTTTGGCCCAGGGGATAAATAAGTGTCAGCAATAACCCAATAAAAGGTTAGCTGGAGTGACGAAGCATCCTAACTGCAAGGGAGGCTGGTGGACCTTTATAAAAGCTGTGCATTCCCTCTGTCCTTCCAGCAGCTTCATTCGACTCTCCTGTCTTCACTGCATCTTCTCAGAGAAGCCGGTAAGTCCATTTTCTTGGTGGTGTTTTGATAGAGTATCGCTGACACAGATCTTGGTGGATCTTCCACCTTGCGTCTTCTGTTCTTCAGAATATGGAGAGGTTGACAGCTAGTCTAGGATTAGTGTGCAACTGAATGCCAGGCACTAGGGAGCAAAAGTGGGAAGGGGCTACTTCCTTCGTGCCAGGCTTTGTGGACCTCCCAATGGTTTCTTGTTGTCCAGTGAGGCTGAACTGGAAGGATTTTGCTCTGATCCAGCAATTCAGTTATGTTCATTCTCATAGAAACATAGAAAACTGCTTATACTGAGTCTGACCCTTAGCCCCGCCAAGCGTCACTAATGTCTACACTGACTGGAAACAGCTCCTCAAGGTTTCAGGCAGGAGACGCTCACCCCCCAATTAAGAGATGCCAGTTGTTTGAACAAGGAAAGGTGGACATTTCTCAGCTTGATGTGTACTCTCTCAAGACAATCACAATCCTTTCTGCTTCTATGTTGGGTCTCTTTGAGGACACGTTCCCAGCAGAGACTTTGGAGAAATTTCTCTGATGGTTTTGTCACATGCCTGAGTGAAGCTCAGTTCACCGTAATGTGATGCTCAACCATTTCTGTTTCAGACTCGCCTCCACCTCCTCAGCAATGTCTTTCTGTGGACCAGCCTGCACCGTCCCATCTTGTGCCTCTGGCCCAGTGGTGGGTTTTGGCTCCGCAGGTCTTGGCTATGGCGGTCTTGGCAGTGGCTTTGGTGTCCTTGGCTATGTATTAGGAGGCTTCGGCTATGGTGCTGGTGCTGGTGCCTTGGGCGCTGTAGGAGGCAGCACAAGCTCTGGAGAACTCGGTACCCTGGCCGGGGTAAACCCTCAACCCATCAACCAGATCGCCGAAGTAGATTTTGTGGCCCACCCTCCCCCCTTCTTGGTGATCAACCCAGGACCCATCCTGTTCCCTAGATGAGAGCCGGTCTCCGTGGGAGGCATCACTCCCTGTGCCGTTGGGGGTTCCGGGATAGTAGGAGCAGGTGCCCAGGGGAGTCTGGGATATGGAGCTCTCAGCCGGGGGAGGGGTGGATATCTTGGAAGAAGCTCTCTCCTGGGACCCTGTGGGAGCATCTGCCGATAGACCCAATAACTGCAAAGGACTGATCATAATGACCAGGAACCGACTACCCTGAGACTGAAGAATCGCTGAAATCCAGGCCTAGACTTTGAGAGCTCTGGGCGCCCTTCTTCTCCCACTAGTTTGCTCTGCTGTCCTCAAAATGAATACATCACTTTCCTTCTGTCTCCCAGCCGCCTCTAATATGATGCCATTTCCTTCACATTCTCAATAAAGCTTCTGCTGCATTCTTGCAATTCGTGGTCTCTTGGTTTTTGAACTGGAAGCTCTGATTTCTCAGAGCATGTGCTTCCCTGAGTCCTCAGAAACCCTTCTGTCTGAATGAAAACTTACGGGGGACATGGCACTCTTTTAGGAACACACAGGAAGCTGCCTTCGACAGAATCTGACCCTTGGTCCATCCAGCTCAATAGGTTCTACTCTGACTGGCAGCAACTCTCCAGGGCTTCTGGCTGGAGTTTTCCCCAGCCCAACTGGAGATGCTGCCAGGGACTGAAAGGGCAGCCTTCTGCGTGCAAAGCGGATGCTCCAACACTGATCTAAGGCCCCAACCTCAAAAGTGGCATCCTTGAGCCTCCCATCCAGGCACTGACCACACCAAATCCTGCTTAGCATCACCAAGGTGGCTGTAACAAGGGCTTTTAGACCATGCTCTGGGAGCCTCCAGAAGCTTCAGTGCAGGCTGTAGCTAATGGTTTCCTTCTTGGCACTCAATTGGTACCGCTGTGCAATGTCCCTCCCTTCCCCAGACTGACAATAATACCACATTCCTTCCGGGGCACACAGCCTCTGCCCCTTTCCTCCTTTTTCATCCGTATCACCATGCTTTGAGAGATGGAAACCCCAATGATGGGGAGTGACTGCGCTGTAGGGGTCAACAGTGTGAGTTGAGAAGGCCCAGATTCAGATCTCACTTTTGCTATAGATTCACTTGGGGGCGTGTGCATGGGACTCTTTCTCAACCTATTATTATTTAATAATAATAATTTAAGAGAGCACCTTCTTCATTACAAGCCCCATCGCCCATTGAGGTCCATCTCTGAGGAAGTCCATCTCCAACTCGTTTGGTGGCTACACAGAGACGGGCCTTCTCGGTCGCTGCCCGGAGATTGTGGAATGTGCTCCCTGCTGACATACGATCCTCCCTCTCTCTGGCAATTTTCAAAAAACACCTGAAAACCCACCTTTTCGCCCAAGCTTTCTCAGCTTCCTAATATTTTTGGGTTTTAATCTCTGGTTTATTTTTAAATTGTTAGATTGTTTTTAAGTTTTTGTAGGATGCAAAAACCCCGCTAGCATGCAGTATATTTTGCTGAGGTGACGTAGGTGAAGGATTGGAACCATTCAATGGAGGAAGGAGCAATGTGGTAACTTACTACTAACACTCCAATGCAATCAGGCCCATAGTCACTCCCAAGAAGCAGCCGTCCCTCCATCCTTACTGGTCCACACTGGGAAGACCTGTTTATTTCAAGAACCAAAGGGAGCATGTTCTGAACATACTCCGTCCTTGGACCGAGGACTCCAGCTGCTGGGGAAACCACCAGCGAAGGAAGTCTCCCTCCAAAGTGCATTTTTATTGAAAACCACTCCCAGGTATTTAGAAGTCCTTACTTGATCTATTGATTGATTAAGTGCCATCAAGTCGTGTCGACTCTTAGCAACCACATAGATAGATTCTCTCCAGGATGATTTGTCTTCAACTTGGCCTTTCAGGTTTCTCAGTGGTGCATTCATTGCTGTTGCTTCTCTTCTGATGACAGCATTCGGCGCACAACATGGAACTTGCAAAATGCATCTAATAAATTTAGTCTGGATAGCCTCCAGTAAGGCAAAATTACTTTCAGGTCCCAGTTGGGCTCCATATAAGAGCAAAGGCAGTACTTTGGCTGTATAAAGTCACACTGTGGCAGGTATAAGAGCAGCACCATGTGTAAAATGATAAGATTTGATCTTATTTACAACCATTTGAGCAGACTGTCTGATGGAGTTAAAATGGGCATTTCTAGAGCCAACAGATTGAAATGTAATTCCTAGATCTTTACAGGAATTAACCTGCTCAATCTTGTTTCCTTGTATGGACCAATTATAACACTTCGCTCGCTTGGCGAACACTAAGACTTTAGTCTTACTATAATTTATTTCAATAGACTCTTGGTTACAAAATGATGAGAAGAGTCTTAGGGCACGCTTAAGGCCTACAGGTGTCTGCGACATAATAGCCATGTCATCCACATATAATAATATGGAGACGTGCCTATCGGCTAACTTTGGTGGATGAATAGAGAGGGTGGACAAACAAGTAACCACAGAATTAACATAGATGTTGAACAGAGTAGGAGCAAGTATACAACCCTGACGTCCTCTAAAAGTTGGAATTTCCGATGTTAACTGTCCAGTTGGGCCATAACGAGCTTTCAAACAAGTATGTTTATGCAGACAAACAATAAGTTTGAGTAATCTTTTATCTGTTCCAAGGGCTTCCAGTTTAGACCACAGTCTCTCTCTAGAAACTGAATCAAATGCAGCTTTGAGATCAATGAATGCTACATAAAGTGCTGAACCTGGGAACCTAGAATACTTCTCTGCCAGAAATTGAAGGGTAAAAGCATGTTCCGTGGTGGAACGACCCTCCCGAAAGCCTGCCTGCTCGATACTTAAAATGTCATTTGCCTCAATCCAGTCTAGAAGTTTTATCAGAAGATGCCTCTCGTAAATTTTACTAATAACATTAAGCAAGCTAATGGGACGATAGTTGGCTGGGTCCTCACGCCTACCTTTTTTATAAAGAGGAATTGTTATAGCAAGGCCCCAATCACTGGGAATGTTAGCAGTTGTATCTATATAGGTAAATAGTGAGGCTAAAACGGGGACCCACCAATCAAGATTCACTCTGATAGCCTCAATAGAAATGTTATCACTACCAGGGGCTTTACCATTACTAAATTTCTGAATAAGTTTTTCAATCTCTGAACAGGAGACTGGGTTCCACCTAAGAGTATCTCCATTTAGTTGTTCAGCATTATAAACCATATTATCAGCCTTACTATAGAGCTGTAGGAAATGTTGTTCCCAAACCTGAGCTGGAATCACAGAAGCTGGAAGTGTAGGTGTTTTCGACAGAGCAGGTGAAACAAGCCTCCAGAACTTAGACTGATTGTTAGACTTAGCAGCCTCAATTAAATTAAGCTGTTTTTTGTTAACGGCTTGTGCCTTCTTCTCTCTAAGCAACCTCTTCGAGGCGGATTTCATCGAGAGCGCCCTTTGCCTGTTTTCCAAAGAGGGTGCTGTTCTATAAGTTAAGAAAGCCTTAAGTGTGTTATTTTTGGCAATGCAACAATCCCGATCAAACCAGGAACGAGAAAAGGACTTGGCATGATTTGAATTTTTATTTGGATATACTGAGGTGACAAAAACTGGGCACAACAGTGCTAAGACTGAAGAAAAATGATCTAACATTGAACACCTCTGGGAGCCAATAGATCTTGTTATAATTGCTTCCCGTAAACCACACGCCTCTGCTGACCCAAGCACATTAGCAACTCGTGTGGCAAGTTCCTCAGACCACCTCAATCTCTGGTAACTAGTGTTCCTAAAATCTCCTACCACCGGTCCAGCTGCACCTCTTGAGCCAACACCCAACCAAAACTTCAAAAGCATAGGGTGATGATCGCTTTCAAGTCTGGGGATAATCTGGAAGTTCAAAACCCTGGACAACATTCTGGAGGAAACGGCAACATAATCAATTATAGATGGTTTGGCCCCCACCCAATGCGTATATTCCGCCGGAAAATCTGAAGGAACTGAGCCATTAAGCAACGATGAATCCCATTTGAAAGCATGGATTCTCCCCTCAATTTCTAATGCCACTGGGCCAACCTCTAGGCTTATAAAACAATGTATAGCAGACTCTGAAAAGCAGAGCAAGCTGGCACGAATCTCTGCAAGAAACATTCTTGGTAGTTTCACAAATTACCATAAACCAGACCACTATATAAAGAATTTAACTACTTTGTCCCAGAGAAGTGCCTTCTCCCTGGCACGATTTAACACACTTCCATATGCTGTACTGGAGGGAAGGTACCCTAAATTTCCTATGACCAGTCGAATCTGCCCTTGTGCGCAGGGCATAAGAACATAAGAACAGCCCTGCTGGATTCGGCCCAAGGCCCATCTAGTCCAGCATCCTGTTTCTCACAGTGACCCACCAGATGCCGCTGGAAGCCACAGACAGGAGTTGAGGGCATGCCCTCTCTCCTGCTGTGACTCCCCTGCAACTGGTACTCAGAGGCATCCTGCCTTTGAGGCTGGAGGTGGCCCACAGGGCATCGAAACTGTGACACAGGGTCCAAAAGCAATAGACTTCCTTCGCTGGTGGTTTCCCCAGCAGCTGGAGTCCTCGGTCCAAGGAGTATGTTCAGAACAGGCTCCCTTGGGTTCTTGAAATAAACAGGTCTTCCCAGGGTGGGCCGGTAAGGATGGAGGGACGGCTGCTTCTTGGGAGTGACTGCCCTCTAGTGGCTATGGGCCTGATTGCAGTGGAGTGTTAGTAGTAAGTTACCACATTGCTCCTTCCTCCATTGAATGGTTCCAATCCTTCACCTACGTCACCTCAGAAAAATCTACCGCATGCTAGCGGGGTAGGTGTGCATCCTCCCCAGAGTGCAGCTGGAGTCCTGAGGTTGATTGATTGATTGATTGATTGATTTATCAAATTCGTACACCGCCCCTAACTTTCATCAATGGGAGATTACCAATAACAGAAAACCAGTTAAAAACATATACGAAAACTTAAAATCTTGTAAACTTGTAAAACTTTATTTCGGTCGTAGACCAGCAATACAACAATATTAAAATAATAATGATAATAACAATAATAAGATGATAATATAAAATCAGACTACATTTATACGCATTTGGCATATTATATAACAATATTTGGCCACGATATGAATAACATCCGGATTAGGATTAGTGAGCAAATAGTTTAAATAGAAATCCTCTCCACGACCCGGAAAATTTATCAAAAGTGGGGCAATTTGTTGGCCTCTTATGTCTCTGTAATATTCACAATGCAGTAAAACATGAGCAGTTGTTTCAACATTACCAGATCCACAAGGGCATAATCTTGATGGGTATGGTATACCATGGAATCTCCCATGGAGCACAGCTGTTGGGAGAGCATTTACACGGGCAAGTGTTAGAGCTCGTCTAAATTTTGGAATTAAAATGATACTTAGATATGTAGCAGGCTTGAGCTCGGTGCACTGGCTACCTGTGTAGATGCTACTCGGTAACTTTGCATGATCCATCTGCAACTCCACGTCATGGATACGTTGCACAATTTCTCTTCTGGCCTGATCGAAACCTAATCTAATAAAATCATCATGAGAGAATCCATATAATAGAAGTTTTTCTGTAACTGCCAATTTCCAATTGGATTTAAAGGAGTCTTCCAGAATTAAATGCACTAAGCCGACTTTCATGAAAACCAATTTTAACCAGTAGAGTATGATAGATCTCCAATAGTGTGATTCAAATCTAACCAGACCCACCTCCCTTCTAATAACAGTATTTGGGACACAACATGGCAGCTGTAATATAGTTCTTATGAACTTAGTTTGCAGTGTTTCTAACGGAGCAAAATTACTAAATGGGCCCAATTGTGCACCATACATTATCTGAGGATACACTTTGGCCAATAGTAATTTTATTGCAACAGGGATGTACAGAGCTCCCCGTGAAAAATAAAATGATTTGATCAGATTGATTGATAATTGGGCGCTCTGAATAATATGTTTTTGATGCGCAATACGGGAACCAGATGAGTGGAATACAACACCTAAGTATTTATAAGATTGAACTTGTTCAATTGTGTTCCCATTCATGTGCCAAGTATATCTCTTTGGCCGTTTAGCAAACACCAAAACTTTTGTCTTTTGGTGGTTTACCTCTATCATCTCTCTGTTACAAAATGAACTTAATTATGCTAGTGCTCGACGTAGTCCTATGGGCGTCTGGGATAAAAGGATCATATCGTCTGCATACAGCAGCACTGCAATGTGTTTCTGTGCCAGTTTTGGAGGGTGCATAGACATGTCAGATAAACAGCTCACCACTGAGTTGATATAGATGTTAAATAAAGTAGGTGCCAAAATACAACCCTGCTTTACCCCTTTACTAGTTGGAACATCTGACGTTAAATAACCATACTGGTTGCAGCGGACCCGCAATCGAGACTTCTCATATAGTTTATAAATTAATAATAGTAATCTCTTATCAATTTCCAAATCTATTTGTTTTTGCCAGAGCCTGTCTCTTGATATGGAATCAAATGCCGATTTCAGATCTATAAATGCAGTATAAAGTGCAGCACCCGACTTAGCTGTATATTTTTCAACAAGATAATGGAGGGTCAGGGCATGTTCTGTAGTAGATCGACCTGTTCGAAAGCCAGGTTGTTCAACTGCAAGAATGCCGCTTCTCGCCTCCGTGTGAGGCGGGGGGCGGGGTTGTGCACCCGGCGCGAAGAAGCAGGCACGGAAGCGCCATCTTGGCCCCCTCCATGTGACGAGGGACTTTCCAATCAGGAGGGGGCCGGGGAAACAGTGCAGCCCGGCAGCCATCACAGAAGCAGTCTCTCCTCTGCCGGGCAAGGAGGAGGAGCGAGCACCGTTCGCTCCTGGGGCCAGAGAGGAAGAAGAGCTCGGCCACATGCAAGCCGGTCGGGCTCAGGGCTCTTCCTCTCGGCCGGTAGTTGGTGGGAGCGGCAGCTGCGATCGGCCACAGCCCAGGCCGATCGCAAACGGTGGCTGTTTGTTCCTGGGGCCAGAGAGGAAGGAGAGCTCGGCCACGTGCAAGCCGGCCGGGCTCAGGGCTTTTTTCTCTCGGCCGTTAGTGGGAGCAGCAGCAGCAGGAAGGGATCAACAGCCTTCGCATATGTTGCAGCAGGAAGGGAGCAGCTTTATTTTCAGCAGCCAGAGCGCCGGGGGACCAAGCAGACAAAGGCCTTTCTCGGAGGCCTAGGGTGATATACGGGGCTTGGTCTTTTTTCTTTGCACAGTTTGGGGAATGTGGAAGGGGACTTCTTTCATGGGGGAATGCCCTTTTTGAGGTCATTTCATAGCTTGGGGAGTTCTGAGGGAGTTGATGTTCAAGCATTATTATATTGGATGGATCGATTAATTGGGGACCCAACCAACTGATGGTTAAGTTGATGTGGGAGCGTTAGTATACTGGATAGCTTACTTGGGGATACCGAGGGACGAGTGCTTTGCAGAAGGGCTGAAGCAGTTAAAGCTTGGATAACAAGCAGAGGGCTACCCAGTTTAAGGAGCCTGGCCCACAACCAAAGCTTGTCTTGCAGTTTATATATATATATATTTTTTTAAAAAAAATTGTCTTGTGGTAGCAAGCGTGGATAGTCCCCTTTGCTAAGCAGGGTCTGCCCTGGTTTGTATTGGAATGGGTGACTACATGTGAGCACTTCAAGGCAAGAGTTTTTGTTTTGTTTTTCCCAGTTAATGGTCCTTCAGTTGTGCTGTATATTTGCTCCCATTGAGTTAAAACAAAATAAATTAGAAGAAATAAATAGATAAATAAATAAATAAGTGAAGTGAGAGGGAGAGGCCTTAATACCTTATTCTCTAGGCCAGTGGAACGTTTGGGAGGACTGGTCTTGTGGTACAAGCAGGAATTGCCTCCTTTGCTGAGCAGGGTCTGCCCTGGTTTGCATTTGAAGGGGTGACTACATGTGAGCACATGGTCCTTCAGTTGCGATATATTTGCTGCCATTAAATAAATAAAAACAAATTGAAAAGAGAGAGAGGGAGAGGCCTCCCTCAATCACTTCCACCCATTGGGGGGCATCAGTTGCAGCCTCTTCAAGGGATCCTGCCAGGCCTGCTGAGCCATGCCATCAAGGAAAGGGCCCGGTAAGGAGAAGGGGAAGGGGAAGGCCCCGGCCCCTAAGCGGCCTCAAGCACGGCCCAGGGAACCCGACCCCTCCTCGGGATCAGAGGATGAAGGGCAGCTGGTAATGGCGAGGATCTTGTCTCGCTTAGAGGCGTTGGAGTCCAGGAAGAAAGCTACTCGAGGGGAGGGGTCCAAGGCGGTTGGAAAGCAGGGTGCGAGAAAAGCGGGGAACCAACCTAATAAGCAGCTGCAACTTTTACAGTCCATTGAGGCGAGGCTGGATGCACTAGAGAGTGGCGAAGGGGAGGCAACTGGAGCAATGGAGAATGCCAGCCGGAACGCCTTGGATGCAGATGTCGGGTCTTTTGGTGAGTCCGATTGGGGATGGTGCTATCCACCCTGGGCAGGGCACCTGGCTAGCGTGTGGGGGGGGATGCCAGCATGGCCAGTAGGGCTAGGTTACTCAGCACCCCCAGTCTCAGGGACAGGTGGGGCGCCTGAGAAGAAGGCAGAACCTGAGAAGAAGGCAGAACCGGAACCAGCCACACGACTGCAGCAGCTCACACCCTGGGAGCAGAAGTGGCAGAGTGGTAAGGTGGCCAGTGCAGACCCAGGGTGGTTATCTGAGGGCAAAGAAACAGTGGCTACAAATGATAAGATTGACCATTACCCACAGGGGGAGGTGTCCCTGCCCCTGGGCGATCACTTGTTGCTCGCCACAAAAGAAAAGATATGGAGGAACGAATTTGTTGATATGTTCTCATTACTGTTTCGGGAAACAGAACCCAGAGAGGGGGAGAAAGGGGACCGGAGGGACAGAGAAAGAATCAGGTACAAAACAGTTGACCGTAACTGGTCTAACTGGCTGGCCGGGTACATGGTGTACATGGGGGTGGTGCTGCAGAAACAGCCAGCACGGGGAGCATCTATGGTGAAGTATTTGGACATCATATACCACGCATTCTCGGAGTACAGTGGGCCCGCGTGGGCTCGCTACGACGAGGCCTTTAGGCGACACTCAGCCATGAACCCGGAGCTCCCGTGGGATTGTCAGCACCAACAACTCTGGATGAGGATCATGGGCCCCAACCGACCTGGGGGTGGGGAATTATCGGACAGTGGACACTTCATAGTAAAATCTGCTGCCACACCCGCCAAGGGCCAGATGCCTGGTGTGGCGGGACAGTTTCGTCAGCCTTGCTGGGAATTTGCATCAACAGGGACTTGCTCGCGCCGCCCATGTCGTTTTCGACACGCATGCACCATTTGCGGAGGCGCTCACTCATTTAACTTCTGTCCAAAGGGCCGCTGGCCCCGGCCCGGCCCCAAAGATGGGCCTGCCGCCAGAAAAGGTGGTAGCCCCGCTCTGGCAAAAGGGACCTAGCCCCATAAGGCTGGGTCCGTTGTTGCAGCTGCTGCAACAATACCCAATAGTGCAGGATAGGGACTATCTGGGGGAAGGGTTTCAAAGGGGTTTTCGGATACCTTATCAGGGTCCCAGGGTTAGTTCCTGGGCAGAAAATTTGCGTTCAGTTAAGGGGTTGGAGCAGGTTGTAAGGGAAAAAATTGACAAAGAAGTACAGGAAGGGAGGGTGCTAGGCCCCTTCCCTCGGCCGCCCTTGCCCAGCTTTAGGGTTTCCCCTCTGGGGGTGGTGCCTAAGAAGGCAAAAGGGGAGTACCGTTTGATCCATCACCTTTCCTTCCCTGCTGGAGGATCAGTTAATGATGCCATACCTCACCAGCTGTATATGTTAAGTACACAACTTTTGAGGCAGCAGTGGAGATGGTTCGAGAGCAGGGCAAGGGCGCGTTGATGGGGAAGTGTGATATCAAGTCAGCCTTCAGGCTCCTTCCAGTCCATCCAGATGACTTCGACCTCCTGGGTTTTGCTTTTGAAGGCGGCTACTATATTGATAGGGCCCTGCCCATGGGCTGTTCCATCTCCTGTTCTGCCTTTGAGCGTTTCAGTTGTTTTTTGGAATGGGCAGTCCGGGAGAGGGCGGGGCTCACCTCAGTAGTGCATTATTTAGATGACTTTCTTTTTTGTTGCCCAGGGTCTTTATCGACCTGCAAATATCTAATGGACACGTTTCAGGGGCTGGCAAAGGAACTGGGCATACCATTGGCGCCGGAAAAAACAGAGGGTCCAACCACCCGGCTGGCCTTCCTCGGGATTGAAATAGATACAGTGGCTCAGTGCTGCCGCTTGCCACCAGAGAAGGTCCTTGCTCTCGAGCAGCGCCTGGGGCAGCTGCTGGACGCCAGGAAGGTCACATTGAGGGACTTACAGGTCATAGTGGGACACTTGAACTTCGCATGCAGGGTGATTGCACCCGGCCGCGCCTTCCTTCGGAGACTCTGTGATGCTACTAAGGGGCTTCGGGCCCCACATCACCGGGTGCGTGTGACACATGAGCTTAGAGAAGACGCTAGGATGTGGGTGGAGTTCTTGAAGGACTTCAATGGCGTTTCCCTGTGGCGGTCCAAATTTCTACTAGAAGCAGAGCTTCAAGTCCAGTCAGATGCAGCAGGGGGGCATGGTTTTGGGCTTTTCTTCCGGGGACGGTGGTGCGCTTCCAGGTGGCCCCCAGACTGGGAAGAAAGGGGTGTGACACGAGATATGACATTCCTTGAGTTCTTCCCGATAGTGGTCGCAGTGCACATCTGGGCCAGGGATTTTGAAGATAGGGCTGTCCAGTTCTGGTGTGATAACATGGCCACAGTGCAGGTGATCAACTCGGGGACTTCCAGGAGTCCTCGGGTGATGCACTTGGTTCGCTGCTTCACGCTGCAATGCCTGCGCCACAACATTCTTTTCACCGCACGGCACGTGCCGGGGCTGGATAACAGCATTGCGGATGCGCTCTCTCGGATGCAGGAGGAGCGCTTTCGAACTCTCGCCCCAGCAGCCAGGGAGCTTCCCGAAGTTTTTCCACTCCACCTATGGAACCTTGGATTCTAGAGGCAGAGGAGGCCATTCGCCTATCCCTAGCACCTAGCACAAGAGTGCGCTATGCGTCGGCTATCCGTGAGTTTCATGCATTTAGGGTTGACACAGGGCTGGAGGACCTATGGCCCATCCCAGTCGAGCACATAATGCGCTATAGCACACATTTACATGGGAGGGGCTTGGCCACGGGGTCCATTGGGGGTAAGTTGGCAGCACTGGCTTTCCAGGCCAAAATGAAGGGGTTCGCGGACTCCACCGCTGACTTCCGGGTGCGCAGAATGCTCGAGGGATGGGCGCGAGTAAACCCCTCTCAACCAGATACGAGGGTCCCACTGGCGCCAACAACACTGCAACAGGTGCTCCCACTTTTTAATGATATTTGTTTTTCCAACTTTGAGGTACGGTTGCTCAGGGCTTCCTGCCTCGTGGCCTTCTTCGGTGCCCTGCGAATCAGTGAGCTGGTCGCCTCCTCCAGGTCTGATACATCAGCGTGGGCCCTGCAGTGGGGGGATGCCCGGGTAGAGAGGGACAAGGTGGAGTTGCACCTGAGGCGGGCTAAGACCGACCAGAAGGGCAAGGGAGCCACCATCACCCTGGCAGAGGGGACTGATGAGGGCCTGTGCCCGGTGAGGGCCATGAGGGATTACATGGCGGTGCGTGGGGAGGGAGAAGGCCAGTTGTTCCGTCATGCGGATGCTACGCCCTTGACGCGCTTCCAGTTCTGGGCTCTGGTCAAAGAGGCTTTGAGGAGGGCAGGCCTGGACCCGCGTGTTTATGGCACCCACTCCTTTCGGATAGGGGCAGCATCTTCAGTTGCAGCCGCGGGGCTGACGGAAAAGCGGATCCGGGCGTTGGGGAGGTGGCGTTCATCCGCATGTCGCCGCTACATACGCCCACTGCCGAAGTGATGGCCCACAAGAAGTAACACCCAATTTTGTCTTACAGACTGTCAGGCACCTCCTTTGCCTTTGCGGATACTCATCTATGGGCACAGCTATGTGTTCTGGGCTAGTCGGCGAGCTCGGCAGACCAGCTTGGGTACCCAGTTGGGTCTGGCAGGAGCGGCGCAAGTGGAGTGGATGGGCTGCCGAGGAATGCTGTGGGACCTTTTCCTTCCACTTCTAGATGAGTACATCACGGCAAAGGGGGCACCGCACATTTTGGTGGTACACCTGGGAGGCAACGACTTGGGTTTGTTGCAAGGCAGGGCCCTGAGCCTGCAGGCAATCAAGGATTTCCAGGGCCTGGCGGCCCGGTGGCCCGAGATGCAGTTAGTCTGGTCTAACCTGCTCCCAAGGACACGCTGGAGGGGCCAAGGGGGCCCCCTGTGCTTCAATAGGGCACGTAAAAAAGTCAATAAGGCAGTTGGAAGAGCTATTACCGCCTTAGGGGGGACAGTAATACAGCACCCTGACATACGAGTGCAGGATGCAACCCTGTATAGAGGGGACGGAGTCCATCTCTCTGACCAGGGGAACGAGGTGTTCCTCTGGGACTTGCAACGTGGTCTCCAAGAGGTGCTAGCTGGGTGGGGAAAGCGGGGCTAAACAGAGGTTTGCCCCACTTCTGTGGCAGGAGAGTGCGGGTGTTGGGTAGGTAGATTCAGGGATCGGTGTTTGGCTGGAGGGCCAGTTGGGTGAGGGGGGTCAAGGAACAGCCTTTCAGGGCTTTGATGGCCCGTAAGGTTGGGAATGGCCCCCACTCGGGGGGTGGGCGCGACTCACCGGCTCAGAGCTTTGACGGCTTGGGTTGGGGGTGTGGCGGACCACCCCCCCCTCGGCGGGGTAGACCCCCGCGGTGAGAGGAGGCCAGGACTTGGAGCCTGGCCAAATCAGGACCCGGCCCTTCGCCTTGGTGTGGGGTGCTCTTCATTAGGAAGGGCCACCACACGAGAGTAGTACCCGCACTCTAGTGTATTGGGACCTCGTTGCAAGTGTCGTTACCTATGTACAATAATAAAAGTGGCCCTTATTTACTCCAACTAATGGTGTCCTGTCTTCATTGGGCGTCTGGGGGTGCAATGCCGCTTCTCGCCTCCGTGTGAGGCGGGGGGCGGGGTTGTGCACCCGGCGCGAAGAAGCAGGCACGGAAGCGCCATCTTGGCCCCCTCCATGTGACGAGGGACTGTCCAATCAGGAGGGGGCCGGGGAAACAGTGCAGCCCGGCAGCCATCACAGAAGCAGTCTCTCCTCTGCCGGGCACCCACCCACCCTCCCGGTACTCAGTGAGGGATAGCCGGTCGCCTACGGGGGCCAAGTAGGAATTTTTTGGGTCGTGCCAGATTGGCCGGGGCACGGCCTTTTTTCGCCTACTTCTCACTGAGGCTTAGGAGCTGGGCCACAGGTAGCCATCGTTACCTATGGTCCCCGGGTGGCAGGTAGGCATTGAGAATTGGTTGGTCACTTTGCAGGAGAGTGCGGGTGTTGGGTAGGTAGATTCAGGGATCGGTGTTTGGCTGGAGGGCCAGTTGGGTGAGGGGGGTCAAGGAACAGCCTTTCAGGGCTTTGACGGCTCGTAAGGTTGGGAATGGCCCCCACTCGGGGGGTGGGCGCGACTCACCGGCTCAGAGCTTTGACGGCTTGGGTTGGGGGTGTGGCGGACCACCCCCCCCTCGGCGGGGTAGACCCCCGCGGTGAGAGGAGGCCAGGACTTGGAGCCTGGCCAAATCAGGACCCGGCCCTTCGCCCTGGTGTGGGGTGCTCTTCATTAGGAAGGGCCACCACACGAGAGTAGTACCCGCACTCTAGTGTATTGGGACCTCGTTGCAAGTGTCGTTACCTATGTACAATAATAAAAGTGGCCCTTATTTACTCCAACTAATGGTGTCCTGTCTTCATTGGGCGTCTGGGGGTGCAATGTTCTTTTCCTCAATCCAGTCCACCAGCTTAATTGCTAAGTGTTTAGCATAAATTTTACTAATCACACTCAGGAGGCTTATAGGCCTATAATTTGCAGGATCACTCCGTTTACCTTTTTTGTATATTGGGACTAATATCGCCACTCCCCATTGTGGTGGAATTTTTGCCGTATTATCAATAAATGTGAACAGTGAGGCTAAAACTGGAACCCATCAGTCTAGGTTAGACAGAATCACCTCTATAGTAATATAATCGGTCCCAGGGGCTCTGCCTTTTTAAAATTGTCTTACAAGACCTTCTACTTCCGAGCAGGAGACCGAGTCCCATCTTGGGGGGTCAGTTATATATGCCTCGACATTCACCGTTATGGCGTCATTTTGTCTATACATTTCGTGAAAATGATTTTCCCATTTATCAGCTGGAATGATACAGTCAGGTCAAGTGGGGGCTCTTCCTAACGAAGGTGCTACCAAGCGCCAAAAGGTGCTTTGATTTTTCAGTTTGGCCGCTTCTATTAACTCCTCCCCTCTCTGTATCATCCATTGAGATTTCTTTTGCTTTAATTGTCTCTTATATTGCCTCCTCATTATTAGTAAACCCTGTACATTGAAGTTAGTTGTATCATCTGTATATCTATCAAATGCCTTTATTAATGAACCTTCCGCCTCTTGGCAGTCTCTATCAAACCAGGGACGAGAAAGAACTTTCCGTCCAGTTTTTGGCATAGTGTTAATGAGCGTTGGGTGTATTAAGGTTAAGAGGCTATCATAGTGTTCTAGCAGGCAGATACCATCAGGGACGGATGTCCCTTGAATAATAACATTCCGTAACAACTGGGCTTTTGAGGAGTTTAGTAAATCAGTAAGACGTGCAGCCTGCCCAACCGTCCATTTTGCCCTTTGTGGGGCATTTCCCTTTGGTATGCCCAAAGCCCATTCACAGTCCGAAGAATTTCTCCTTCTTAGTGTTATGTTCAGCAATAATGGAAAATGGTCACTTTCCGGGTGAGGTATCACTTGAAAGTACCCCACCCATGGTGCTAAATTTCTTGTTACAGCAACACAATCAATTAATGAGGTATTTGGGCCCGTCCAGTGCGTATACTCAGCCGGATAATCCGGTTGCATTGCACCGTTGAGCAAGTGTAGGTCCAATTTATGGAGAGTTGATAATAAATTCAGACCTGAAAAATTAATTATAACATCCTTCGACTGCCTTATAATTAGGGGAGAAGGGGTAGGTAGCATTACCGGGTAGAAATGGTATTTTGCAAAAACTGCCTCATTATTCTTCCCCAATCGGGCATTAAAATCACCAGCAATAATCAGATGAGAATCATGATGTACTATTAATATGTCTGTAATAAAGGTTTCCAGTTTGGCCCATGTCTCTGTCACCTCTGTACTTGAACTCATTGGCGGTATATAAATATTAATCAGTATCAATTTAAAGGTCCCAATAATAAGTTGGGTAGCAAGGGCATAAGGGTCTAACTTAGTAAGCAGGGACAGTTGTGATGTCAGAGCTGTGGAGGCCAAGACTGCCAAGCCACTACTCGGTCTGCCTCTGCATGCAGTTCTTCCCGCATTTAATGAAATCGATATACAACCAGGAAGAGTAATATCTTTGGTCAACCAAGTTTCCTGCATTATCAATATCTCGTGCTTAGTGATAAAGGACATAAAATCAGGGTCTGTAATTTTAGACCTTAAGCCAGCCACATTCCATACAAGTGTTGCAACCTGGTTAAAAGGCTTTGAATGTCAATCTGCAACCAGCATGTTTCCCTGTTCAGATGGGGTAGGTCCTTGGATCTGTCCCATTATTTCAGATGTTCTCTGCAAAGATCTATTGCAGCACTCATTGTCCAGCGGAGTTATTGTCCTCGATGAGACTGTGTCTAAATCAGGGAGTCGCTTGACCTCATGCTCTAGGAAGCTGTTTACACTAAAAGTATCTTTACCCAACCTAGTCTGGGCATCTCTCTTTGGCGAGGAATTGTCCTTAGGTCTCAGTAGAGCTGTGATGTTATCAAAGTGAGGGTCAGTTAGTATCCCCCTCCAGCTATTTTCCTTCAATGGAGCATTTTCATACAGGGCTACTCTCACATGGTCAATCAAGAGTTGGTTATTGTGTATTGGGCCTTGGTTTTGCAGGTCCACCACTGAGTCGTGTTCCATAGAGAATTCAGCAAGATCAGCAAAAGCTCGTTGTTCTAACAAATTAATCCTTGACAGAGGTTCGTCAGAGGTTTTCTGGAGGCTCACCAAGTCCTCTGAGATTTCTAGTAATGTCTTTGGGGTGTTCTGTGATCCATCAAGGGCTGGACTGGTATAATCATAGGGAGTATTATGCCTTTTTTCTCCTTCATTTGAGGAAATTTGAGTCAGTATCTCATTTTTCTGTCCCAAATGGTTGTTCAGTCTCACTTGCTTTACCATCCCCTCTGGCACAATGCTATGAGCTTGACCTTGAGAGCTAGTCTGTGTTGAGATTTCCCTAGTTATCTTCTGTTCGCTTCCAGTAAACAATGGCAGTCGGTTCTCAGATGGCTTTGGACTTAACCCTCTCCTCACTAAGGTGGTCTTAACAGTATTAGTAAAATGTCTTCTGACTTGAATTCCAAACCACCCTAAATGCGCCCTCATCTGAAGGAGTATTCTTGGAATTTTCTCATCTCTGAAGATGAGCAGAATTCTCTGATGAAAATTAACATCAGGCAAATATGTATACTTTACAAGGTCTCTACCCAGAATATGGCATTGTGTCAGCAGACTTAATGACCTAAGAATGGCTGATTTATAACTCCATTTAGCGTGATTAACTGGTATGCGCTCTATGATAAGAGCAATAGAGTTTGCTTGTAGCACACGATTTGCTCTGGTGTCCTTCATCTGTCGAGATATATGCTGCTTCATCTCAGATTTCACTGATCTTCAGACATCTGGGCAGCTAGTCTGCTGTGGTCTGTTAAAAAGCTCGGGCTGGACTTGTTTCAGCATAAGAGTTATTGCTTCCACTTTCCCTTCCATACTACGTAAAGTTTGAAGGGTGAGCTGCAAAGTATCAGCCATTAACTTACAAAGCTGAGCCAACATTGCATTCTGCTCCGATGCAGTATTCTGCCTACTGTCCGTTGTTAAAGGGTCAGAATTTACTGCCTTGATAGCACTGTTTGTAATATCTGTAATGTCACTAGAGGATCCTAAAGCCTCATATCTATTGTAAGTAGAGAGCTTAGATTGAGGACTTACAGAAGGAGTTAAGTACCGGTCCATACGAGATTGCTTGGATCGTCTCCCCGTTCTGTGGATTCTGTGGATTCAATCGGTTCAGCGGCTGGACTTGCACGCGAGTGTTTTTTCCGTCCCATATTGAGGTTCTGTTTATTGTAGTAATAAATCAAGTTGGAGTTCTCTTTTTGTCTGCAGACGGTTTGACTCGAAGAAGTATTCAGAACGGCATTTTACAGGAAAAACACAAGTATTTCGGAGGAGCTCTAAAAACTCCAGCCGTTCAACTCCATGTTGGCTCCTCCCACCCCATCTGAAAATCCTGGGCATGTTTCTATGGGAAGAGACAAGAGACACGGATCCTGGAAAGTGGATCAGGGCTGCACAACTTCAGCCCTCTGCAGATGTGGGATTACAGCTCCCATCATCTCCGGTGCTTGTCCACAGTGGTTGGGGATGATGGGAGTTGTAGTCCAAGAACAGCTGGAGGGCTAAAGGTGTGCAGCCCCACAATGGATCCCTAACCATCTGAAATGAGTGTGCTGGTAATCTTTCACAATTTCACATTGGGGATTTCTACTTACTCCTCCGTTTTTTGTGCTTGGCTGCCAACTTGAGCTAGCTCTCACTTGAAACCAGGAGGAATCCCCTCTTCCATGCCTTGATTGCAGGGGTTCCTGACCTGTAGTGGTCCAGATGTTGTTGAACTACAAATCCCATCACCCTCATCTAAAATGTATTGTGGTTGGGAATGGTGGGAGTCGTAGCTGAGAAATGTCTGGACTACCACAGGTTGGAAAAGCCTGCTTTATGGTTCCATGGGTTCACTCATTCCACTCCTCCTGAATTCTACCTTGACAAGGTGAATCCCAAAAATTCAGCCCAAGAATTGGTGCATGCACAGTGGCCACCTCCTTCTCCCCCCACCCCCAGCCCACTTTATCAATGCCCACACATGCCGGTCGGAAAGCCATGGCACGAAAAACGGTCTTGAGTGGAATCACATGTGTGACTGTGACCAGTTTTTTCTCCGGTGCGTTCTTAAGTGACGTGCACGTGCCAGACTGAACAGGGAGAACACCACACTGAAGGAACCTTGACGTGACCCGTCACACCATGAGATGCATTTCTGCAGTGGATGGTCCGTATCCACAGCAGAAGACGACACAAAGGGATTGCCATCGCCCTTATCTGCGTAACTGTCACAAAAATAGCTTTGGTTTTGTATTGTTTGCTCAGTGAATTGGTAATACAGTGGGAGGGGGGTAGTACAAAAATTCAGAAGAAAACGAAAGCCGTCGCAACCTGCATGTCCAAAGTAGTCGATATGATTTGGTAATCAACAGGGAACAAATGGAGATCCCTAAACGCTGGTTCCACCCTCGGAAGAAGAAGAAGAAAGGGTTTCCCAATTTTGATTGGAAATTGGACGAGGCAAAGAGCAGGAACTGGGAGCTGTTGTATGTTCATGTTCAACGTGTGCAACTTGATTGCACAAGAGTGCAATCGCCTTCCATTTCCCAATCCCTCCAACGTTCCATGTCCACATCTTTTCTTTCAGGTCTGCCTCCCACAATGGCTTACTGGGGCCCAGCCTTCACCATCCCATTTCACGCCTCCAACCCAGTGGTCGGTTTCGCCTCTGCAGGTTCTGTAAGCCTCGGCGGCTTTGAGGCATTGGAGGCTATGGAGGCAGGACAAACTCCGGAGTGCTTGAAACCCTGGTTGATGTCAACCCTCAGCCCACCCACCAGATCCCCTCAGTAGATGTCATGATCTGGCCATCTCCCATCATCGTCACCATCCCAGGAACGCATCCTGTCTGCAAGATGAGACACACCCTGCTCCATTGGTGGTTCTGGAATCACATCCAGTGGGGAGGGGCTGTTATGGGGGATACCTTGGGAGCAGAAGCAATGTCTGCCTATGCCCTGCTAATTCGTCCCTAATTGTCTATCTGGAGCGGGGGAGGAGATGGCCTCAGGATCCATGGCAGAACATCCAGGTCTGCATGAGCACCTTCAATTCCAACTGAAGCCCGCTGCAGCTGGGCCAAGGGGTTCTCCATGTCTCCGAAAACCGGGAGCAGATCTTTCTCCCAACTCATCTGCTTCCATCTATGAAACAGTTGAGGTTACAGGCCTTAATATCAGGACGACTGAGCACCCAACATCCTCTGTGGAATCAACTGTGGCTGCGGAGACTCAGTCTTCTTGAAATATGAGTTTGCCACATGCTTAAGCCTCTGTTTCCCTTTTGCTAGCCCAATCAATAGAGAGGAAATGATAGGGCCCCACTCTGGCTTGGTAGTAGATCACATGCCAAGCTATACCTCAAGCTAAGCTGCAGCTGTCGCATAGCCCATCAGACAAAACCAAACAGGAGCGGCCACGATGCAGGAGGAGTGGCCATTATGGGATGGAATGCAGCCCTCGGCAGAATAGAAAGCTTAAAACTAAGTTTCCTGGAAAGCTGGGTGATCACCTCCAGTAAAAGCTGGAAATGCCAAGCGCATGTGATTGGCTTGTGGTTCAAGTAGGATGGGGCGGCCTTTTCATGTGGCGAATGGAGGTGGTGTCCTCAGGTGGCAGATTATTAGGGGTTGCGGCAGAGTAGCGAGATGCCCCTGCCGCTGCTATTGGAGCAGTTCTTTGAGCCCAAGCTGTCCCTTCAAGCTTCGCAAGATTGCAAAGACTGCAAGATGTACAAGGAAAGAAGAGGAGGCTGCTGGGAACCTGCCCTCCTCCCTGTCCATCATGGTCCTTCCAAAGTCTACAAGGGTTGGTTCTTAAAGGGGGCTGAAGCAAGGCAGAATTTGATGTCTCAGCTTAAGCACTGCAGTAGTTAGGCCACCCCTGCAGTCGAACACAGCACTCTCACACACCTGTGGAATCATAGCCTGTTTCACATCACTTAATCACAGCAGAAGGTTCCAAGTTCCCTCCCTGGCTTCTCCAAGAGAGGGCTGCGGGAGAATCCTGCCTGCAACCTTGGTGAAGCTGCTGCCAGTCTGTGAAGACAATACTGAGCTAGATAGACCAATGGTCTGACTCCATATATGGTAGCTTCCTATGTTGCTAATATTTGCCAGACGACTCTGCAGTCGGGAACAGTCTGACCTGAGCCTGCCACTGAAGATCTGGGAGTGAACTCAGTCCTCTGAGGAACAGGAACGGTAGCCAGTTTGGGCTTAATGCATTTCCATGGAGAAAACAGAGCATGGGAGCTTCTGCTTAATTAAAACCTACAGCTCCAGGCTGTTTGCAACTGTAAGAAGGAACAAAGTCAAGAAAAGGTGGTTTCCCGCATCGGCATTCATTTTGAAGTGGTTTTGTTCATTTTCTCTGTGGAGTTTCAAGATGCCGCCTTCTGCTCACAGAACTGCTGTCACCTAAGAGTGAGTGCGTCTGAACATGTGCAGAGTTATTTCCCCTCAAAATCAAATAAACCTTTTTTTTTTTTAAACACCTCTTATGGGTAAAGTTGTTTCAGGGCATGTAGAGAATTACGTTTCCTTCATTTACTGCAGGCAGAGAAGTTTTGATGCAGGAACTAACTCTCTCTCTCTCTCTCTCTCTCTCTCTCTCTCTCTCTCTCTCTCTCTCTCTCTCTCACCTGTATGCTCTAGATTTCTGCCCTCTAAAGGTGTCTACAGTGGCATGCTGGGGGGCTGGGTCAAGCTAGCTGCTTCCACCATCAAGCCCCACCTTTTGCCCCATTTTACCCCCAAAGCACTTAGCCCCAATGAGTCCCCATTTCTGCAAATGGGATGATAAATGGAAACAGAGGTGACCACCTGTGAATGGGATGGTGGAGAAGTCCTCTCCTCAACTTGTGTGCCCTTCCTCTCCACACTTGCCTCTGAGCCCTCCCACCTGTGGTTCTGCGTTCTCAGTCCAAAGCCCTCCCCGAGATCTGGAGACAGCACCCACCACACGGTCATAAATTGGGCGGGGGGGTTTCAAGCAGACCAAGAGACTCGTATTAGAGCGCAGCATGGATTTTATTGAAAAGGAGTGGAGTGAACAACTGTAGGAGATGAAGGTTGTAAAAATGATACAGGCAAGCACAAGAAGAGAGGGGAGCTCCTTCTTGGAAAGGAGACATTCAGGAAACAAAGCAGAAAGGGGGGGCAAGAGAGGGGTAGCGGACGTTAATACAGGAGCTTGAGGCTGGGAGAATGGTCCTGGAACCTCGTGGCTCTTCTCACTCCGGGTCTAGATGCTCCGTCACAGAACTCGATGGTGGCTGTCCGTTCCTGGTCATTTCTGCTTTCATGGGGATCTTCTTTTCAGCATTAAGAGGTTTATATACAGATGTTCCCACAGACGCTCCCACGGCGCCCCAGGAAAGACCTCTTTCCGAAATATCCACCCCTCCTTCCAAGGGCTCCGTAACCCAAGCCAGAACCCAGGCCGCCATAGAGACCGGATCCTACAATCCCGGAACCCCCAATGGCACAGGGAGTGTTGCCTCCCATGGAGACGGGCTCGCAGCTAGCGGACAGGATGTTTCCTGGGATGGCCACCACGGAGGAGGGTGGCTGGATCACGACCTCTCCCCGGATCTGGTTGATGCAGGAAGGGATGACTCTGGCCAGGGTGCCCAGGTTGCCAGAAGTTTCAGCCAAGGTGCCAGCACCGTAGCCATAGCTGAGACCTCAGTAGCCATAGCCGAGACCGCCATAGCCAAGGCCACAGCTGCCTGCCGATCCAAAGCCAATGACAGGGGTGGAAGCACAGGAGGGCGGCAAGATGGATTTGGCTGGACTGGAAGCTGGCTCCACCTCCACCACCTCCACATCTGCCACGGGAGGATCCTTCTTCCCTGGCAGGGGAGGCCCTCCCTCCAACTGCTGCCTGGCCGCAGGCCCTGGCATAGGGCCAGGCAGACAAGAGAAGTCCAGCCTGTCCACCAATGCAGGGGTGGGGGGTGACTGGGGGAGGTCTAAGCAGGTCTTGGTGTGGTCAGCCCCTGGATGGGAGGCTCATGGATGCCACTTTTGAGGTTGGGGCCATAGATCAGTGATGGAGCATCCGCCTTACATGCAGAAGGCTGCCATTTCAGTCCCTGGCAGCATCTCCAGGTAGGGCTGGGGAAAACTCCGGCTGGAAGCCCTCGAGAGCTCCTGCCAATCACAGTCACAGTCAGAAGGGTTTCTGGGCTACCAAGACTCAGGGAATAGCAATAGCAATAGCAATAGCACTTACATTTATATACCACTCTACAGCTGGAAGCTCTCTAAGCGGTTTACAATGATTTAGCATATTGCCCCCCAACATTCTGGGTACTCATTTTACCGACCTCGGAAGGATGGAAGGCTGAGTCAACCTTGAGCTCCTGGTCACTTGTAACTTTCTGGTTACAGGGCGGCAGTTTTACCAGTGCGCCACCAGGGGCTCTTTACCAGGGAAGCAGCTGTTCCCAGAAATAAGAGATGCCAGTTCAAAAACCAAGAGAACACAAATTGCAAGAATGCAGCAGAAACTTTATTGAGAATGTGAAGGAAATGGCATGATATGAGAGGCAGCTGGGAGACAGAAGGAAACCAAAGAATTCATATTGAGGATAGCAGAGTAACGAAGTGGGAGAAGAAGGGTGCCCAGTCCATTCAAAGTCCAGGCCTGGATTTCAGTGATGCCTCAGACTTAGGGTTGCTGGTTCCTGGTCATTATGATCCTGGTCATTATGATGACTTCCACATAGACCGGCTTGGAGTTACCGCATGTGTTGGGTCCTGGGACAGTAAAGATGAATCCAGGTGGCACGAACGTGACTTCCGGTGCGGGGACCCGGTTGATGGATTTAGGGTTGACCACAGCCAGGGTGTCGAGCTCTTATATTGCCAACACCAACACCATTATATTGCAAACACCAGAGCCAAGTCATCCATAATAGCCAAGGCCTTGAAAAACGGGGCCTAAACTGTAAAAACCACGACTCGTGAAGATATTAGACATTGCTGGGGAGATGGAGGTGAGTCTAAAACAGAAATGAGGGACAACACATTACGGTGAATTGACATTCACTCAGGGATGGCACGGAACCCTCTGAGACATTTCTCCCAAGTTTCTCCTTAGTACGAATCCACAAAGACTCCCAACACAGAAGCAGAAAGATTTGTGACTGTCTTGATGGAGTATACTTCAAGCTGAGAAATTTGCCCCCTTTCTTTGTTTAAGCCACCCAAGGTTCAGGGTGGCAACCAGCGTTCCCTCTAACAGGGATTCCCAGATGTTGTTGACTAAAACTCCCGAATCCCCAGAAGCAATGCCTCTTACTTGGGGATAATTGGAGTTGTAGTCAACAACATCAGGGGATTCCTGTTAGAGAAAACCCTGGTGGGAACCTTCTTGTAAAGAGATGAGGACAGAGGGGTGCATACGTGGCTTTTCAATGTTTCTATGAGAATAAACATAAGAGACCTGCTGGTTCAGACCAAAATCCTGCAAGTTCAGCCTCCTGTTTCCAACAGTGGACAACAAGATACTACTAAGACGTCCGCAAGCTCGGCTAAATGGAAATAGCCCCTTCCCACTTTTGCTCCCCGGTGCCTGGCATTCAGTGGCACACAAATCCTAGCCTAGCTGTCAACCGCTCCATATTCTGAAGAACTGAAGACTCAAGGTGGAAGATCCACCAAGCTCTGTGTCAATGAGACTCTATCAAAACACCACCAAGAAAATGGACTTACCGGCTTCTCTGAGAAGATGCAGTGAAGATAGGAGAGTCGAATGAAGCTGATGGAAGGACAGAGGGAATGCACAGCTTTTAAAAGGGTCCACCAGCCTCTCTTGCGGTTAGGATGCTCCATCACTCCACCTAAGCTTTTATTGGGATGCTCCTGACACTTCTTTATTCCTTGGGCGAGAATGAGCTTACCAAGCAGAAAGAGTGAAAAAAGAGTGCCGGGAGGGGGGTCTGGGTTATGGAGCTCTGGACCAGTGGAGGGGTGGATATCTTGGAAGAAGCTCTCTCCTGGTTCCCTGTGGGAGCATCTGCTATTAGACCCCATAACGTCCAACGACTGATCATAATGACCAGGAACCAGCAACCCTGAGACTGAGGCATCGCTGAAATCCAGGCCTGGACTTTGAGAGGTCTGGGCGCCCTTCTTCTCCCACTATTTTGCTCTGCGGTCCTCAAAATGAATTCATCAGTTTCCTTCTCTCTCCCAGCCACCTCTAATATGATGCCATTTCCTTCAAATTCTCAATAAAGCTTCTGCTGCATTCTGGCAGTCCGTGGTCTCTTGTTTTTTGAACTGGGAGCTCTTATTTTTTGTAAAAGCTGCTTCCGTGAGTCTCAGTAGCCCAGAAACCCTTCTTTCTGAATGAAAACTTATGGGGGACATTGCAGTCTTTTAGTAACACACAGGAAGCTGCCTTTGACAGAGTCTGACCTGTGGTCCATCTAGCTCAGTAGTGTCTACTCTGACTGGCAGCAGATCTCCAGGGCTTCCAGCTGGAGTTTTCCCCAGCCCTACCTGGAGATGCTGCCAGGGACTGAAATGGCAACCTTATGCATGCAAGGCGGATGCTCCATCACTGATCGATGGCCCCAACCTCAAAAGTGGCATCCATGAACCTCCCTTCCAGGCACTGACCACACCAAGACCTGCTTAGCTTCACCAAGGCGGCTGTCACATGTGCCTTTAGACCATGCTCTGGGACCTTCCAGAAGCTTCAGTGCAAGCTTTAGCTGAAGGATTCCTTCTTGGCCCTCACTTGGTAACACCGTGAGATGTCGCTCCCCTCTCCAAGTTGACATTAATACCACATTCCTTCCGGGGCACACAGCCTCTTCCCCTTTCCTCCTTTTTCATCCGTATCACCATGTTGACCATCCGTATCACCATGTATCACTTGGGAGCTTGTAAAAGGTCTCTTTTTGAACCTCGGGACCCAGGATGCGCTATGGGGCGGATGTATACCTACCTCGCTAGCATGCAGTAAAGGCTGCTGACGCAACGTAGGTGAGGGATTGAAACCATCCAATGAAAGAAGAAGAAGCAATGATGTGGTAACTTAGAACTAACACTCCACTGCAATCAGGCCCATAGTCACTAGAGGGGACTCACTCCTCCCCAAGATGCAGCTGTCCCTCCATCCTTACCGGCCCACCCTGGGAAGACCTGTTTATTTTAAGAACCAAAGGGAGCATGCTCAGAACATACTCCGTGGACTGAGCACGTCAGTTGCTGGGGAAACCAACAGTGAAGGAAGTCTATTGCTTTTCGACTCTACTGGTTGGCTGCCTAGAAGTATTTGGTTGTCTGATCTGGGAAACAGGGTGCTGTACTAAACGTACCATTGAGATAATCCACCAGAGTCCTCCTGATGTTGCTGCTGTAGTAACTACTTAGCACTTCCCTGTTTCCCCAGCCCTCATTCTCATCTTTCAAGATACCCACATAGTATCTATCCACATTGGAAGTTCCCTTCTACTGAGTCAAAGTTGTGGAAAGAACTTCTTCCGTTGAAAGAAGAAGAGTCAGCAACCCAGCTGAATGTTAGCTGGAGTGACGTTAACTGGAGCATGGAGTGACGTCATGGAGTGAGGTTAGCTGGAGAATATTATCTGGAGCATCCTAACCACAAGGGAGGCTGGGGGACCTGTAGGAAAAAGCTATGTGTTCCCTCTGTCCTTCCATCAGCTTCATTCAACTCTCTTGTCTTCTCTGCATCTTCTCAGAACAGCCAGTAAGTCCGTTTTCTTGGTGGTGTTTTGATTGGGTCTCGTTGAGATAGAGCTTAGTGGATCTCCCACCATGAATCTGTTGTTCTTCAGCATAGTGTGAGGCTGACATGACGTGCAGGTTTTGTGTGTCACTGGATGCCAGCCACAGCGGGGAAACAGGGGCTATTATTTTATGTTCCTTCTCAGAAACATATTAAGCTGCCTTATACCAGGTCGGACCTTTGGTCTATCTAGCTCAGTATTGTCTGCACGGACTGGCAGTGGCTTCGCCAAGGTTTCGAGCAAATCTCTCTCAGCCCTACCTGGAGACACTGCCAAGAATTGAACCTGGGTTTCGCATGCAAGGCAGATGATCTACCTTCGAGTTAGGGCCTCATATCTCAGTCACAGGGGAGATCTGGGGCTTTTGCTTTCATGCTTCACTTCTGGTCTTCCTGGAGGCATCTGGTTGGCCTTTGTGGGTTCCCGATGGAAACCCTACCTACACTGAAAACCCAATGAATGAAGAAATGCTTGCTTAATACTTTTGTCATTTATGACAAAATCATTTGTCATAAAATATAAAATAGTGCAGATAAATGGCCTCAGAACAGTAGTACTTCTGCTGGTCGCCTCCCAACTTGACTATTGCAATGAACTCTATGTGGGGCTGCCTTTGTACATAGTCCGGAAACTGCAGTTCGTCCAGAACGCGGTGGCCAGGTAGGTCTCTGGATCATCTCGGAGAGACCATATCACTCCTATCTTAAAAGATCTACACTGGCTGCCAGTAGGTTTCTGGGAAGAGTACAAGGTCTGCTGGCTACTTGGGGGCGGGCTTTCTCCGGAGCTGCTGAAATAAGAGCCTCCCCATCTCTTACAACTTTGAAAAGGGCAGTCGAAATGCATTTGTTCACCCAGGCTTTTAATAAGATACTGTTTTAATTGTTTTAATTGTTTTAATTGTGTTTTAAGAGTTTTAACTTTTTAATGTGTTGAAATGTTTTAATCTTTTATTGGCTGTTTTTATTGTTTTGTAAACCGCCCCGAGGACTTGGGTTTTAGGCAGTATAGAAATATATTAAATAAAATAAAACTAAAAATAGTCTAAAATTGCATGTAGCAAGACTTAGGAATGTTTTCCCGGTAGGATCCACTCCTCCGTCTCCATCACAGCTTTGAGAAAGCCAGTAAAACCTTGGCTCTTTAGATGAGTGGTATTTCTGGTTGCGGCAGCTCTGTTCCAAATAGAAATACTCGGATGCAAATATTTGAAATGAAATCTTAAAGAGTGTAGACAGTAGTGAGCTAGATGGACCACTGGTCTGGCCTTGGGAGGTAGTGATGGCCGCCATCCTGGATGGCTTAGGGAAATTCATGTGGGACAGGTCTAGCAATGGCTATCAGCTTATGGCAATAGGCCACTTCCAGCCCCGAAGTGCAAGTCAAGAAAAGCTGTTGGAGAATTAATTAAAAGCAACATTATGTTTTATATTGTTATGTTTTCACCTTATTATTTGTTGTTTTTATTGTATTGTTGTAAACCGCCTCTGAGCGGTTTACGACAATACAATAAAAACAACAAATAAAAAGGTGAAAACATAACAATATGAAACATAATGTTGCTTTGAATTAAACTTTACATATCAAGCAAAATATCCAGCAGAGTTGTAATTACCATGAAAGCAATCAAAGGGAATTATTGAATTGAAAGGAACGAGTCCTACTAAGCAAATAATAACAGTTCTTTTGCTAGAATCATTTGTGCTAATCCAAGCAATCGAGGGAGAAGCTCAACAAGTCGATAATTAAAGCTCTGGTCAAAAAGGGACTTTCCCCAAGGCTAGGAAAATGGTATATAAGCACGGCCAGTTCCTTAGATTCTCCAACAGCTTTTCTTGACTTGCACCTTCTCACGTCTTCTCCCATTCGGATAATGTAAGTCAAACAACACAGGGCAACTTCTTACATAGAAAAGAAACGCCGTGTTGAAAGATCTTGAGCTGGTGTACAACTTCAGATGTACTTGGACAGCTATCCTGGCTGGGGTTGCCTCTGAAGCTGGAAGTGGCCTATTGCCATAAGCTGGTAGCCATTGATAGCCCTGTCCCCCATGAATTTCCCTAAGCCATCCACGATGGCAGCCATCACTACCTCCCAAGGCCAGACCAGTGGTCCATCTAGCTCACTACTGTCTACACTCTTTAAGATTTCATTTCAAATTTTTGCATCAGCGTATTTCGGTTTGGAACAGAGCTGCCACAACCAGAAATACCACTCATCTAAAGAGCCAAGATTTTGCTGGCTTTCTCAAAGCTGTGATGGAAACGGAGGAGTGGATACTACTGGGAGAACATTCCCAGATTTTGCTACATACTACTTTAGAATATTTTTAGTTTTATTTTATTTAATATATTTCTATACTGCCTAAAACGCAAGTCCTCGGGGCGGTTTACAAAACAATAAAAACAGCCAATAAAAGATGAAAACATTTCAACAAATTAAAAAGTTAAAACTCTTAAAACACAATTAAAACAATTAAAACAGTATCTAATTCAAAGCCTGGGTGAACAAATGCGTCTTGACTGCCCTTTTAAAAGTTGTAAGAAATGGGGAGGCTCTTATTTCAGCAGGAAGTGTGTTCCAAAGCCTCAGGGCAGCTACGGAGAAGGCCCTCCCCCGAGTAGCCACCAGACGAGCCAGTGGCAACTGCAGACAAACCTCTCCAGATGATCTCAATAGCAAATAAGACATTCTCTTAAATACCCAGGGCCCAAGTTGTTTAGGCCTTTATAGGTTGTAACCAAAACTTTGTACTCCGCCCGGAAACTTACTGGCAGCCTGTATAGATCTTTTAAGAACCTGTAGTGGTGCAGTGGTAAAACTGCCGCCCTGTAACCAGAAGGTTACAAGTTCGATCCTGACCAGGGGCTCAAGGTTGACTCAGCCTTCTATCCTTCCGAGGTCGGTAAAATGAGTACCCACATTGTTGGGGGCAATATGCTAAATCATTGTAAACCGCTTAGAGAGCTCCAGCTATAGAGCGGTATATAAATGTAAGTGCTATTAAGATAGGAGTGGTATGGTCTCTCCAAGATGACCCAGAGACCAACCTGGCTGCCGAGTTCTGGACAAACTGCAGTTTCCGGACTACATACAAAGGCAGCCCCACATAGAGTGCATTGCAGTAGTCAAGTCTGGAGGGGACAAGCAGAAGTACTACTGTTTATCTGCACTATTTTATATTTTATGACAAATGATTTTGTCATAAATGACAAAAGTATTAAACGAGCATTACTTCATTCATTGGGTTTTCCGTGTAAGGAGGGTTTCCATCGGGAACCAACAAAGGCCAACCAGATGCCTCCAGGAAGACCAGAAGTGAAGCATGAAAGCAAAAGCCCCGGATCTCCCCTGTGACTGGGATATGAGGCCCTAACTCGAAGGTAGATCATCTGCCTTGCATGCGGAACCCAGGTTCAATTCTTGGCAGTGTCTCCAGGTAGGGCTGAGAGAGATTTGCTCGAAACCTTGGCGAAGCCACTGCCAGTCCATGCAGACTATACTGAGCTAGATAGACCAAAGGTCCAACCTGGTATAAGGCAGCTTAATATGTTTCTGAGAAGGAACATAAAATAATAGCCCCTCTTTCCCCCCTGTGGCTGGCATCCAGTGACACACAAAACCTGCACGTCATGTCAACCTCACACTATGCTGAAGAAGAACAGATTCAAGGTGGGAGATCCACTAAGCTCTATCTCAACGAGACCCAATCAAAACACCACCAAGAAAACGGACTTACTGGCTGTTCTGAGAAGATGCAGTGAAGACAAGAGAGTTGAATGAAGCTGATGGAAGGACAGAGGGAACACATAGCTTTTTCTACAGGTCCCCCAGCCTCCCTTGTGGTTAGGATGCTCCAGCTAACATTCTCCAGCTAACCTCACTCCATGACGTCACTCCATGCTCCAGTTAACGTCACTCCAGCTAACATAAGGCTGGGTTGCTGACACTTCTTCTTTCCACGGAAGAAGTTCTTTCCACAACTTTGACTCAGTAGAAGGGAACTTCCAATGTGGATAGATACTATGTGGGTATCTTGAAAGATGAGAATGAGGGCTGGGGAAACAGGGAAATGCTAAGGAGTTACTACAGCAGCAACATCAGGAGGACTCTGCTGGATTATCTCAATGGTACGTTTAGTACGTTTAGTACAGCACCCAGTTTCCCAGTTCAGACAACCAGATACTTCTAGGAAGCCAACCAGTAGAGTCAAAAAGCAATAGACTTCCTTCACTGTTGGTTTCCCCAGCAACTGACGTCCTCAGTCCACGGAGTATGTTCTGAGCATGCTCCCTCTGGTTCTTAAAATAAACAGGTCTTTCCAGGGTGGGCTGGTAAGGATGGAGGTATGGCTGCATCTTGGGGAGGAGTGACTGCCCTCTAGTGGCTATGGGCCTGATTGCAGTGGAGTGTTAGTTCTAAGTTACCACATCATTGCTTCTTCTTCTTTCATTGGATGGTTTCAATCCCTCACCTACGTTGCCTCAGCAATCTTGACCGCATGCTAGCGAGGGAGGTGTATATTCACCCCAGAGCGCATCTGGGGTCCTGAGTTTCAAAAAGAGACCCTTGCACAAGCCCCCAAATGATACATTGTGATACGAATGGTCAACATGGTGATACAGATGAAAAAGGAGGAAATGGGAAGAGGCTGTGTGCCCAGGAAGGAATGTGGTATTAATGTCAACTTGGAGAGGGGAGGGACATTTCATGATGTTACCAAGTGAGGGCCAAGAAGGAATCCTTCAGCTACAGACTGCACTGAAGCTTCTGGGGGGTCCCAGAGCATGGTCTAAAGGCACATGTGACAGCCGCCTTGGTGAAGCTAAGCAGGTATTGGTGTGGTCAGTGCCTGGAAGGGAGGTTCACGGATGCCACTTTTGAGGTTTGGGCCATAGATCAGTGATGGAGCATCCGCCTTGCACGCAGAAGGCTGCCGTTGAAGAGTCTCTTTGAAGAGTCTCGTTGAAGCAGAACTTGGTGGATCTTCCACCTTGAGTCCTCTGTTCTTCATACTATGGAGGGGTTGACAGCTAGGCTAGGATTAGCGTGCTACTAAATGCCAGGCCCTGGGGAGCAAAAGCGGGAAGGGGCTACTTCCATTTAGCCAGGCTTACAGACCTCTGAGTAGTATCTTGTTGTCCACTGTTGGAAACAGGAGGCTGAACTGGAAGGATTTTGGTCTGATCCAGCAGTTCGCTTATGTTTATTTTCATAGAAACATAGAAAAGCCACATCTGCACCCTTCTATCCTCATCCCCTTACAAAAGGGTTCCCTCCAGGGTTTTCTCTAAAAGCAATCCCCTGATGTTGTTGACTACAACTCCAATTATCCCCAAGTAAGAGGCATTGCAGCTGGGGATTCGGGAGTTTTAGTCAACAACATATGGGAATCCCTGTTAGAGGGAACGCTGGTTGCCACCCTGAACCTTGACTGGCTTGAACAAAGAAAGGGGGAAAAGTTCTCAGCTTGAAGTATACTCCATCAAGACTGTCACAAACCTTTCTACTTCTGTGTTGGGGGTCTTTGTGGATTCGTACCAAGGAGAAACTTGGGAGAAATGTCTCTGAGGGTTCCGTCCCATCCCTGAGTGAATGTCAATTCACCGTATTGTGTTGTTCATTCATTTCTGTTTCAGATTCACCTCCATGTCCCCAGTAATGTCTGTCATCCAACTCAGCAACCGGATCCCCCCAGAAGAAATGACCTTCCGGTTACTTGGCGAAATCATTATCATCGTACTACCCATCATTTCCAGTAGCTCCTAGCCGGTCTATGTGGGAGGCAGCACTCCCTGAGGCTAAGGCATGGCTGAAATACAGGCCTGGACTTTGAGAGGTCTGGGCACCCTTCTTCTCCCACTACTTTGCTCTTCTTTCCTCAAAATTAATTCATCAGTTTCCTTCTGTCTCCCAGCCGCCTCTAATATGATGCCATTTCCTTCACATATTCAATAAAGCTTCTGCTGCATTCTTGGAATTGGTGTTCCCTTGGTTTTTGAACTGGCAGCTCTGATTTCTGGGAACAACTGCTTCCCTGAGTCCTCAGAAACCCTTCTGTCTGAATGAAAACTTACGGGGGACGTGGCACTCTTTTAGGAACACACAGGAAGCTGCCTTTGACAGAGTCTGACCCTTGCTCCATCCAGCTCAACAGTGTCTACTCTGACTGGCAGCAACTCTCCAGGGCTTCTGGCTGGAGTTTTCCCCAGCCCTACCTGGAGATGCTGCCAGGGACTGAAACGGCAGCCTTCTGCGTGCAAGGCGGATGCTCCAACACTGATCTAAGGCCCCAACTTCAAAAGTGGCATCCGTGAGGCTCCCATCCAGGCACTGACCACACCAAATCCTGCTTAGCATCACCAAGGTGGCTGTAACAAGGGCTTTTAGACCATGCTCTGGGAGCCTCCAGAAGCTTCAGTGCAGGCTGTAGCTGATGGTTTCCTTCTTGGCACTCAGTTGGTAACGCTGTGCAATGTCCCTCCCTTCCCCAGACTGACAATAATACCACATTCCTTCCCGGGCACCCAACCTCTGCCCCTTTCCTCCTTTTTCATCCGTATCACCATGCTTTGAGAGATGGAAACCCCCATGATGGGGAGTGACTGCGCTGTAGGGTTCAACAGTGTGAGTTGAGAAGGCCCAGATTCAGATCTCACTTTTGCTATAGATTCACTTGGGGGCTTGAGCAAGGGACTCTTTCTCAACCTATTATTATTTAATAATAATAATTTAAGAGAGCACCTTCTTCATTACAAGCCCCATCGCCCACTGAGGTCCTCTGAGGAGGTCCGTCTGCAGTTACCGCCAACTCGTTTGGTGGCTACACAGAGACGGGCCTTCTCGGTCGCTGCCCCGTGATTGTGGAATGCGCTCCCTGCTGAGATACGATCCTCCCTCTCTCCGGCAATTTTCAAAAAACACCTGAAGACCCATCTTTTCACCAAGGCTTTCTCAGCTTCCCAATATTTTTGGGTTTTAATCTCTGGTTTATTTTTAAATTGTTTTTAAGTTTTTGTATAGGTTTTTAACTGGTTTTAAGTTATTGGTAACCGCCCATAGATGAAATTTGGGGGCGGTGTACGAATTTGATAACTCAATCAATCAATCAATCAACCTCAGGACCCCAGCTGCACTCTGGGGAGGATGCACACCTACCCCGCTAGCATGCGGTAGATTATGCTGAGGTGACGTAGATGAAGGATTGGAACCATTCAATGGAGGAATGGTCATTATGCTCACTTCCACATAGACCGGCTTGCCACTGGCGCAAATGATGGGTCCTGGGATGGTCACAAGGGGGCCAGGTGGCTGGATCGTGACTTCTGCTGGGGGGATCTGGTTGATGGGTTGAGGGTTGACCCCAGCCAGGGTGCCAAGCTCTCCGGAGCTTGTGCTGCCTCCGACAGCACCTATGGCTTTTATTGGGTTGTTGATTATTTTTCTTTATTCCCTGGGCCAAAATGAGCTTGCCAAGGAGAAAGAGTGAATAATAGCTAAGCTATTTGTTTTGACGCCATGTTAACCATCCAATGCCTATTTATCTCACAGTCTCCTTTCTTCGACTTCAACTTGACTGGCTTCAGTTTCGAGCGAACCACTTAAAACACCTCCGCGAGGGACTGGGACTCATTAAAGCACTTCAAAAGTCACCCATTCTCCCTTTTGCAGGAATGAGTGATCTGCATGTGATGATGATGAGTTTTTTGCAATGCCCGCGGTACGTGCCCTAGCTAGGTTTCAATCACTATCATTACCGAATTATTAAAAGGCGCCAACTTGTCTCATTATTCATTTTGGACACTGCTTTGGAAGCTCCGTCTTTCAAAAACAGGTGTCCACGTTGTGGTGTTCTGTACTCCTGAGTAATCATAACCCCTATACTTCAAGCAATAGCTAGTGTTTTCTCAAGAGGAACTGGGTCGGGGGGCAGCTAGGAAGTGCTCTGAGGCACTTGAATGGGAGAATCCTCCCCATTTGAGCAATAGGGCTCACCTCACCTTGCATCAGAACATAGGAAGCTTCCTTCTACCAGGTCAGACCCTTAGTAGGGTTGCACATGAACCTGTTCAGAGGCCCTTTAATGGGCCTCCAAACAGCTTCGAACATCAGGCGGTTGAAAGTTTAAAGGTGTGGGGTCACACATTAAGGGCGGGGGAGGGTGCCCTTACCCTTCCCTCCACTTTCCCCCCCGCTTCCCCGTTTCCCTGCTGCCCCGTTTCCTCTTCGGCTGGAAGTGGCCCGGAGCAGCTGGCACATGTGTGCCCGTTTGTACGTCCAGCTAATTCTGGCCACTTACAGCTGAAGAGCAAACAGGGCAGTGCCCCATACTTGGGAAATATCTGGTGCCAGCGAGGGAAAAGCAGAGGGAGGGTTAAGTGCACCCTCCCCTGCGCTTAAGGTGTGACACCCACCTGCGATCGAGTCCCCTGCACAGAGTTAGGCATGTGCAAAACAGTCCGGGGGTTCAGGAGTTCGGATTGGGGGTTCAGGGGCTCGGAGTCAAATTGAACACCTCCGGTTCCTTCCAGACCATTACTGTCCCCCCCCGCTGGTTTGCGATTTTAAAAAAATATTAAAATAAATTTAATTACTTCCTGTCCCTTCAAGCGGTGTGTGTGTGTGTGTGTGTGTGTGTGTGTGAGTGTCCATGAACATTCCCCTGCCCGCTACAAACTACTAAAATCACTGCTGCGGCCCACTGGACTGGCCGGCGGGGGGCAGGGGAAAGTTTGCCTATGGGAAGCCCCCCGAAAGGGGCAGAAAGCACTTATTTTTTAAAAAAATTAAGAACCCCGCCCGGACCGAATGGGAATTGGGTTTCTGAAGGGTGCCGGACCAAAACTGGCCCACTCAGGTTCGTGTCTGGTGCGGATTCGAACCAAAATAGGCCAGCCCATTCCGGGCACACCCCTACATCTGTTTAAGTGCACATCCCTCACCCTTAATCCATCTAGCTCAGGTTGTCTACACTGACTGGCAGCAGCTGGCTAAGGTTTCAGGCAGGGGTCTTTCCCAGCCATGCCGGGAGATGGTACCAGGGACAGAACCTGTGTCCTTCTGCATGCCAAACAGATGCTCTGCCACTGAGCTGCTATTGCCTCCACACAGTTAGCGAAACTCAAAAGCTTTGTACATGAAAACCACTCAAGATTGTATCTGTCCATTCCTCTGGTTGGGATGGGCCCGGACCGGCCCGGAGGCCGTTGTAAAGGCCGGGTCTGGACATGGGCTGTCCGGTTCGGGTGGAGGAGTGCCTTTACAAGCGGGTTGAGGACTTACTTACCCCTCCCGCCACTTTCCCGCTCTGGTGCCGTAATTTCAGTAGTAATTGGGGAGGCAGGATACCTCCCTGCTGCCCCTTCCCCGCTGTCACTATGAAAAACTCCCAGGAGTCCTTTGCGTGTGCGGACATCACAGAGATGTGAAGCGTGCATGATGTGTGCGCGTGCAAAGGACTGCTGGGAGTTTTTCATAGCGACAGCGGAGAAGGGGCGGCAGGGAGATATCCTGCTGCCCCAATTACTACTGAAATTACGGTGCCAGAGCGGGAAAGCAGCTGGAGGGATAAGTAAACACTCCCCGCGCTCTTAAAGTCACCTCCCACCCCAGTGCCGGACCGCAGTTTGGAGGTTCCGTGCACAACCCTATCCTCTGGCCGGGGGCCTAATCTGGGCTGTCACATCCCTGCAGATGTGTGGGGAACCTACTTTGGAGCATTGTATAGGATGACTGCTCCAGAAGGAATGCCCCTTTCCCTATAGAATTTCTACCAATTTGGCACTCAGTTTCCCTCAAGGAGGTCTCTAGTTTAGTGACCCAACCCAAGCCGGATAAGACCCTGGGGTTGGATCAGATCCCCTCTGCACTGTTAAAATCAAATGTTGAATGGTGGGCTCCTGTTGAATGGTGGGCTCCTGCACACAGCCTCTGCCCCTTTCCTCCTTTTTCATCTGTATCACCATGCTTTGAGAGATGGAAACCCCCATGATGGGGAGTGACTGCGCTGTAGGGGTCAACAGTGTGAGTTGAGAAGGCCCCAATTCAGATCTCACCTTTTCTACAGATTCACTTGGGGGCTTGAGCAAGGGACTCTTTCAAAACCTACTATTATTTACTAATAATAATTTAAGAGATCACCTTCTTCATTACAAGCCCCATCACCCATTGAGGTCATGAAGGGGCTAAACATTTGGAATGGAAACATTTAGCCCTGCTTGTGGACATCTCAGTAGTATCTTTTTGTCCAGTGTTGGAAACAGGAGGCTGAACTGGAAGGATTTTGGTCAGATCCAGCAGTTTCCTAATGTTTATTCTCATAGAAACATAGAAAAGCCACATCTGCACCTCTCTGTCCTCATCTCCATACAAGAGGGTTCCCATCAGGGTTTTCTCTAACAAGAATTCCCTGATGTTGTTGACTACAACTCCAATTATCCCCAAGTAAGAGGCATTGCAGCTGCGGATTTGGGAGTTTTAGTCAACAACATCTGGGAATCCCTGTTGGAGGGAACGCTGGTTGACACCCTGAACCTTGACTGGCTTGAACATAGAAAGGGGAGAAATTTCTCAGCTTGAAGTATACTCCATCAAGACAGTCACAAACCTTTCTGCTTCTGTGTTGGGGGTCTTTGTGGATTGGTACCAAGGAGAAACATGGGAGAAATATCTCTGAGGGTTCGGTCCCATCCCTGAGTGAATGTCAATTCACCGTAATGTGTTGTTCATTCATTTCTGTTTCAGACTCACCTCCATCTCCCCAGCAATGTCTGTCATCTCCACGGGTCGTGGTTTTGGGGATTTTGGCCCCGTTTTTCAGGGCCTTGCCTATTATGGATGCCTTGGCTCTGGTGTTGGTGCTGGAGCCCTGGGCTCTCTAGGAGGCAGCACAAGCTCCAGAGAGCTCGGCATCCTGGCTGGGGTCAACCCTCAACCCATCAACCGGATCCCCCCAGAAGAAGTCACGTTCGTGCCACCTGACCTTGTCTTTACGGTCCCATGACCCATCACGTGTGCTAGCTGCAAGCCGGTCTATGTGGGAGGCATCACTCCCTTTGCCATTGGAGGTTCCGCGATTGTAGGATCAGTTGCCTGGGGAGGTCTGGGTTACGGAGCTCTGGGCCAGTGGAGGGGTGGATATCTTGGAAGAAGCTCTCTCCTGGGACCCTGTGGGAGCATCTGCCAATAGACCCCATAACGTCCAACGACTGATCATAATGACCAGGAACCGGCAAACCTAAGCCTGAGGCATCGCTGAAATCCAGGCCTGGACTTTGAGGGGACTGGGCGCCCTTCTTCTCCCACTACTTTGCTCTGCTGTCCTCAATATGAATTCATCGGTTTCCTTCTGTTTCCCAGCTGCCTCTCCCCTGAGTGCTCAGAAACCCTTCTGTCTGAATGAAAACTTACTCAGCTTCCTAATATTTTTGGGTTTTAATCTCTGGTTTATTTTGCAAATTATGTTCTGTTGTGTGTCATAATGTTTCTGGCAATGACCGAAATAAAGTATGTTCTGTTCTGTTTTAAATTATTAAATTGTTTTCAAGTGTTTGTATATGTTTTTAACTGGTTTTATGCTATTGGTAACCGCCCATAGATGAAAGTTGGGGGCGGTGTACGAATTTGATAAATCAATCACTCAATCAATCAATCAATAAACCTCAGGACCACAGCTGCACTCTGGGGAGGATGCACAACTACCTCGCTAGCATGCGGTAAAGGTTGCTGAGGTGACGTAGGTGAAGGATTGGAACCATTCAAAGGAGGAAGAAGCAATGATGTGGTAAATTTCTACTAACACTCCACTGCAATCAGGCCCATAGCCACTAGAGGGCAGTCACTTCTCCCCAAAATGCAGCCGTCCCTCCTTCCTTACCAGCCCACCCTGGGAAGACCTGTTTATTTTAAGAACCAAAGGGAGCCTGTTCAGAACATACTCCGTGGACTGAGGACGCCAGCTGCTGGGGAAACCACCAGCGAAGAAAGTCTCCCTCCAAAGAGCATTTTTACTGAAAACCACTCCCAGGTATTTATAAGTCCTTACTGGATCTATTGATCGATTAAGTGCCATCAAGTTGTCAACCACATAGATAGATTCTCTCCAGGATGATTTGTCTTCAACTTGGCCTTTCAGGTTTCTCAGGGGTGCATTCATTGCTGTTGTGATCGAGTCCATCCACCTTGCTGCTGGTCGTCCTCTTCTTCTCTTTCCTTGAACTTTCCCTAGCATTATGGACTTCTCAAGGGAGCTGGGTCTTTGCATAGTGTGTCCAAGTATGATAGTCTGAGCCTGGTCATTTGTGCCTCGAGTGAAAGTTCTGGATTGATTACCTCCCCATTAATCCACCAGACATCTTTCTTTCTTTCTTTGTTTTTTAAGCAAAACTCATGATACATTTATAGATAAATAGTCTTCTTCTCATGTCAACAGATGTGATGTTCTAGAATGAATAACTGCATCATCAGCATGAAGCAGAACTGTGATAGATTTACTGGCTAATTTAGGAGGGTGGAAATCTGGGTTATCCAAGAGCGCAAATAAAGATTGAAAAGAAGTGGGGTAAAAATGCATCCCAGTTTAACTCCCTTCTGTGTGGGTACAGACAGGGTCAGATGTCATTGGACATTGCATCGCACCCGAAGTGAGGTGTTCTCATGCAACATTCAGATAAGGAGAAACAACTGATGATCAATGGAGGAATTGGCAAGTTTACGTCCCCAGCGCTCCCTACAAAAGGAGTCAAACCCTGCCTTAAAAGCTGCATACAGAGGTGAATACTTTTCAGCCAGATGTTGTAGAATTTGGGCCTGATCAAGAGTCATCCGAATAGACATAAACTCCGCCTATTCCTCCCTTAGTATGTTCTCCTGTTCCAACCAGTCCGTGAGGTTAACATATAGATGTCTAGAATATAATTTATGAATAATGCCCAGCAGACTGATTCGTCGATAATTAGAAGGGTCAGAGTGTTGGCCTTCCTTATATATGGGAACAATCACCGTTGTGCCCCAATCCTCTGGGATACAGGCAGTACGATCCATATAAGTAAAGAATCTTGCAAGTACAGGAGCCCACCATTCAACATTTGATTTTAACAGTACAGAGGGTAGCTGATCCAACCCCGGGGTCTTACCCGGTTTGGGTTCGGTCACTAAACTAGAAACTTCCTTGAGGGAAACTGAGTGAGGAAATCGGTAGAAATTCTATAGGAAAAGGGGCACTCCTTCAGGGGCAGACATCCCATAAAATGCTTGAAAGTAGGTTACCCACGCATCTGCAGGGATGTGACAGCCCAGCCTAGGTCCCCTGCCAGAGGAATGGACGGATTCAATCTTGAGTGTTCTTCATGTTCAAAGGTTTTGAGTTTCCCTAACTGCGCGGATGTGACAGAAGCTCAGTGGTAGAGCATCTGTTTGGCATGCAGAAGGTCCCAGGTTCAGTCCCTGGCAGCATCTCCAGGCATGGCTGGGAAAGATCCCCGCCTGAAACCTTGGAGAGCTGCTGCCAGTCAGTGTAGACAATCCTGAGCTAGATGGACTAAGGGTTAGAGATCTGCATGGAACCAGGTTTGGGTGGCTCAATGGCGGCTGGGTGTCGCACCTTAATTGTGGGGGAGGGTTCCCTTACCCCTCCCTCCACTTGTCTCCTGCTGGCACCAGGTATTTCCCAAGTCCTACAAAGCAGCAGCGTACTTCCCTTCTGCCCCATTTGCTCTTTGACTGGAAGCGGCTGGAAGTAGCAGGCACGCCGGTGTCCATGTTCAGGTCCAGCTTCTTCTGGCCATTTCCTGCCGAAGAACAAACGGGGCAGCAGGGAAGTATGCTGCCACCATGTAGCACTTGAGAAATAGTGGGCGTTAGTGGGGGGAAAGCAGAGGAAGGGGTAAATGCACCCTCCCCTGCCCCCTAAAGTGCGACCCCCACCTTTGAAGGTCGAACTGCCTGGGTGCCCCAGAGCGAGTGGTGATGCAATGCACATAGGGTGCCAACCACCCCCATACCCTCAAGCCCATGGGGTACTGGGATCTGCGGTTTTTTAGGTGTTCTGAGGGTAGATTCTCTGGTAGCAAGTGAGAGTGGATTCAAAAATTACTTGGGGCCCCCACCCCCCACAGGGAGGGCAGCAAGATGGATTTGGCTGGACTGGAAGCTGGCTGCACCTCCACCACCTCCACATCTGCCACGGGAGGATCCTTCTTCCCTGGCAGGGGAGGCCCTCCCTCCAACTGCTGCCTGGCCGCAGGCCCTGGCATAAGGCCAGGCAGACAAGAGAAGTCCAGCCTGTCCACCAATGCAGAGGTGGGGGTGACTGGGGGAGGTCTAAGCAGGTCTTGGAGTGGTTAGTGCCTGGATGGGAGGCTCATGGATCCCACTTTTGAGGTTGGGGCCAAAGATCAGTGATGGAGCATCCGCCTTTCAAGCAGAAGGCTGCCGTTTCAGTCCCTGCCAGCATCTCCAGGTAGGGCTGGGGAAAACTCCAGCCGGAAGCCCTGGAGAAGTCCTGCCAGTCACAGTCACAGTCAGAAGGGTTTCTGGGCTAACAAGACTCACGGAAGCAGCTGTTCCCAGAAATCAGAGCTGCCAGTTCAAAAACCAAGAGAACACGGACTGCAAGTATGCAGCAGAAGCTTTATTGAGAATGTGAAGGAAATGGCATCATATTAGAGGCCGCTGGGAGACAGAAGGAAACCTATGAATTCATACTGAGGATAGCAGAGCAAAGTAGTGGGAGAAGAAGGGTGCCCAGTCCCCTCAAAGTCCAGGCCTGGATTTCAGCCATGCGTATACTTCAAGCTGAGAAATTTCCCCCCCTTTCTTTGTTCAAGCCACCCAAGGTTCAGGCTGGCAACCAGCGTACCCTCTAACAGGGATTCCCAGATGTCGTTGACTAAAACTCCCAAATCCCCAGCTGCAATGCCTCTTACTTGGGGATAATTGGAGTTGTAGTCAACAACATCAGGGGATTGCTGTTAGAGAAAACACTGATGGGAACCCTGTTGTAAGTGGATGAGGACAGAGGGGTGCAGATGTGGCTTTTCTATGTTTCTATGAGAATAAACATAAGGGAACTGCTGGATCAGAGCAAAATCCTTCCAGTTCAGCCTCCTGTTTCCAACACTGGACATCAAGATACTACTGAGACGTCCACAAGCAGGGCTATATGTTTCCATTCCAAATGTTTCCATTCCAAATAGCCCCTTCCCGCGTTTGCTCCCCAGTGCCTGGCATTCAGTGGCACACTAATCCTATCATAGCTGTCAACCGCTCTATATTCTTCTGCTTCTGCTTTGATGCTTCACTTCTGGTCTTCCTGGAGGCATCTGGTTGGCCTTTGTTGGTTCCCGATGAAAACCTTACCTAGCCTGAAAACCCAATGAATGAAGAAATGCTCGCTTAATACTTTTGTCATTTATGACAAAATCATTTGTCATAAAATATAAAATAGTGTGCATAAATGGCCTCAGAACAGTAGTACAACTGCTGGTCCCCTCCAGACTTGACTACTGCAATGCACTCTATGTGGAGCTGCCTTTGTACGTAGTCCGGAAACTGCAGTTCGTCCAGAACGCGGCGGCCAGGTTGGTCTCTGGGTCATCTCGGAGAGACCATATCACTCCTATCTTAAAAGATCTACACTGGCTGCCAGTAAGTTTCCAGGCAGAGTACAAGGTTTTGGTTACAACCTATAAAGCCCTAAACAGTTTGGACCCTGGGTATTTAAGAGAATGTCTTCTTTGCTATTAACCACATCGCCCACTGAGATCATCTCGAGAGGTTCATCTTCAGTTGCCACCAGCTCCTCTGATGGCTACTCAGGGACGGGCCTTCTACATTGCTGGCCCAAGGCTTTGGAACACACTTCCCACTGAAATAAGAGCCTTCGCATCTCCTACAACTTTTTAAAGGGCTGTCGAGACTTATTTGTTCACCCAGGCTTTTAATTAGATACTGTTTTAATTGTTCTAATTGTGTATTAATAGTTTTAACTTTTTAATCTGTTGAAATGTTTTCATCTGTTATTGGCTGTTTTTATTTTTTTGAAAACTGCCCCGAGGACTTGTGTTTTAGGCAGTATAGAAATATATTAAACAAAATAAAACTAAAAATATTCTAAAATTGCATGTAGCTAGACTTGGGAATGTTCTCCCAGTAGGATAAACTCCTCCGTCTCCATCACAGCTTTGAGAAAGCCAGTAAAATCTTGGCTCTTTAGATGAGTGGTAGAGTATTTCTGGTTGCGGCAGCTCTGTTCCAAATAGAAATACTCGAATGCAAAAATTTGAAATGAAATCTTAAAGAGTGTAGACAGTTTATTACTATTATTACTGGACTATTAAAATCAAATGTTGAATGGTGGGCTCCTGTACTTGCAAGATTCTTTACGTATATGGACCGTACTGCCTGTATCCCTGAGGAGTGAGGTACAACGGTGATTGTTTCCATCTATAAGGAAGGACAACACTCTGACCCTTCTCATTATTGACCAATCAGTCTGTTGAGCATTATTCATAAATTATATTCTAGACATCTATATGTTAACCTCACGGACTGGTTGGAACAGAAGAACATACTAAGGGAGGAACAGGCGGGGTTTATGTCCATTCGGATGACTCTTGATCAGGCCCAAGCTCTACAACATCTGGCTGAAAAGTATTCACCGCTGTATGCAGCTTTAAAGGCAGGGTTTGACTCCATTTCTAGGTAGCGCCTGGGGAGTAAACTTGCCAATTCCTCCATTGATCGTAAGCTGCTTCTCCTTACCTGAGATGCTGCCAGTCAGTGTAGAAAATACTAAGCTAGATGGACAAAGGGTCTGACATGGCAGAAGGCAGCTTGCTATGTTGCGATGGGAGGTGGTGGTCCCACAGGGTCCCAGGAGAGATCATCTTCCAAGATATCCACCCCTCCACTGTGGACATTGCAATTTGGTGCATTTTAATAATTCAGTAATGAGAGTGATTGAAACCCAGCCAAGGCACGTACCGCAGGCATTGCAAAAAACTCATCATCATCACATGCAGATCACTCATTCCTGCAAAAGGGAGAATGGGTGACTTTTGAAGTGCTTTAATGAGCCCCAGTCCCTTCCTGAGGTGTTTAAAGTGGTTCATTCAAAACTGAAGCCAGTCAAGTTGAAGTCGAAGAAAGGAGACTTTGAGAAAAATAGGCACTGGGTGGTTAACATGGCGTCAAAACAAATAGCTTAGCTATTTTTCACTCTTTATGTTTGGTAAGCTGTTTTTGGCCCAGGGGATAAAGAAGTGCCAGCAACAACCCAATAAAAGCTTTAGGCGCTGTAGGAGGCAGCACAAGCTCCAGAGAGCTTGACACACTGGCTTGGGTCAACCCTCAAACCATCAACCAGATCCCCACAGCAGAAGTCACGATCGTGCCACCTGGCTCCCTCCTGACCATCCCAGGACCCATCACGTGCGCTAGCTGTATGCCGGTCTATGTGGGAGGCATCACTGCCATTGGAGGTTTCAAGATTGTAGGATCAGGAGCCTGGGGATGTCTGGGTTACAGAGCTCTGGGCCAGTGGAGAGGTGGAAATCTTGGAAGAAGCTCTCTCCTGGGACCCTGTGGGAGCATCTGCCGATAGACCCAATAACTGCAAAGGACTGATCATAATGACCAGGAACCAACAACCCTGAGACTGAAGAATCGCTGAAATCCAGGCCCGGACTTTGAGAGCTCTGGGCGCCCTTCTTCTCCCACTACTTTGCTCTGCTGTCCTCAAAATGAATACATCACTTTCCTTCTGTCTCCCAGCCGCCTCTAATATGATGCCATTTCCTTCACATTCTCAATAAAGCTTCTGCTGCATTCTTGCAATTCGTGGTCTCTTGGTTTTTGAACTGGAAGCTCTGATTTCTGGGAAGAGCTGCTTCCCTGAGTCCTCAGAAACCCTTCTGTCTGAATGAAAACTTACGGGGAACGTGGCACTCTTTTAGGAACACACAGGAAGCTGCCTTCAACAGAGTCTGACCCTTGGTCCATCCAGCTCAATAGTGTCTACTCTGACTGGCAGCAACTCTCCAGGGCTTCTGGCTGGAGTTTCCCCCAGCCCAACTGGAGATGCTGCCAGGGACTGAAAGGGCAGCCTTCTGCGTGCAAAGCGGATGCTCCAACACTGATCTAAGGCCCCAACCTCAAAAGTGGCATCCTTGAGCCTCCCATCCAGGCACTGACCACACCAAATCCTGCTTAGCATCACCAAGGTGGCTGTAACAAGGGCTTTTAGACCATGCTCTTGGAGCCTCCAGAAGCTTCAGTGCAGGCTGTAGCTGATCGTTTCCTTCTTGGCACTCAGTTGGTAACACTGTGCAATGTCCCTCCCTTCCCCAGACTGACAATAATACCACATTCCTTCCGGGGCACCCAGCCTCTGCCCCTTTGCTCCTTTTTCATCCGTATCACCATGCTTTGAGAGATGGAAACCCCAATGATGGGGAGTGACTGCGCTGTAGGGGTCAACAGTGTGAGTTGAGAAGGCCCAGATTCAGATCTCACTTTTGCTATAGATTCACTTGGGGGCGTGTGCAAGGGACTCTTTCTCAAACTATTATTATTTAATAATAATAATTTAAGAGAGCACCTTCTTCATTACAAGCCCCATCGCCCTTTGAGGTCCATCTCTGAGGAGGTCCATCTCCAACTCGTTTGGTGGCTACACAGAGACGGGCCTTCTCGGTCGCTGCCCGGAGATTGTGGAATGCGCTCCCTGCTGAGATACGATCCTCCCTCTCTCTGGCAATTTACAAAAAACACCTGAAGACCCACCTTTTCGCCCAAGCTTTCTCAGCTTCCTAATATTTTTGGGTTTTAATCTCTGGTTTATTTTTAAATTGTTGGATTGTTTTAAAGTTTTTCTAGGATGCAAAAACCCCGCTAGCATGCAGTAGATTTTGCTGAGGTGACATGGGTGAAGGATTGGAACCATTCAATGGAGGAAGGAGCAATGTGGTAACTTACTACTAACACTCCAATGCAATCAGGCCCATAGCCACTAGAGGGCAGTCACTCCCAAGAAGCAGCCGTCCCTCCATCCTTACTGGTCCACACTGGGAAGACCTGTTTATTTCAAGAACCAAAGGGAGCATGTTCTGAACATACTCCGTGGACCGAGGACTCCAGCTGCTGGGGAAACCACCAGCGAAGGAAGTCTATTGCTTTTTGACAATGTGTCACAGTTTCGATGCCCTGCGCACAAGGGCAGATTCGACTGGTCATAGGAATTTTAGGGTACCTTCCCTCCAGTACAGCATATGGAAGTGTGTTAAATCATGCAACGTAGAAGGCACTTCTCTGGGACAAGGTAGTTACATTCTTTGTATAGTGGTCTGGTTTATGGTAATTTGTGAAACTACCAAGAAAGTTTCTTGCATAAATTAGTGCCAGGTTGCTCTGCTTTTCAGTGTCTCCTATACATTGTTTTATAAACCTAGCAGCATCAAGAGGTTTGCCCAGAGGCATTAGAAATTGAGGGGAGCATTCAGGTTTGCACAACATATCATAGATCTGTTATGCCAATTAGAATCGGAGCTGTCTTACAAAACAACGGGGATTCGTCTTTTAGAGTTGAAGATGATTTTAATCTAACGGTTGAATACATGGATCCAAACCTTGGTCTCCACTCTTGTTAGGCTGGCCTCCACCCATAGAATGTCATTGGGCACACATCTGGGGGCCATGGATAGAACACACAAGAATTTTGATTGGACCTTCTCCATTTGTTTAAAGGTATGCAGAGCACAAATAGCAGCACCATACACCAACTGTGAGAGCACTTTAGCCTCATAAGCCTTAATTGCAGTAGGTGTTCAGTGGCCATCTCTCTGGAAGAAGAACTTTAAGATAGCAGAGGCCCTCTTCTGAGTGTCAGTTGCAACATGCTCACAGTGGTAGAAAATACTGAGCTAGATGGACAAAGGGTCTGACTCGGCAGAAGGCAGCTTCCTATCTTCCGATGGAAGATGGGGGTCCCAAAGGGTCCCAGGAGAGAACTTCTTCCAAGATATCCACTGCTCCACTTTGGACATTGCAAAAAACTCATCGGTAATGAGAGTGATTGAAACCCAGCCAGGGCACGTACCGCGGGCACTTGAAAAAACTCATCATCATCACATGCAGATCACTCATTCCTGCAAAAAGGAGAATGGGTGACTTTTGAAGTGCTTTAATGAGCCCCAGTCCCTTCCTGAGGTGTTTAAAGTGGTTCACTCGAAACTGAAGCCAGTCAAGTTGAAGTCGAATAAAGAAGACTTTGAGATAAATAGGCACTGAGTGGTTAGCATGGCGTCAAAACAAATAGCTTAGCTATTATTCACTCTTTCTGCGTGGTAAGCTCATTTTGGCCCAGGGGATAAATAAGTGTCAGCAACACCCCAATAAAAGGTTAACTTGAGTGACGAAGCATCCTAACTGCAAGGGAGGCTGGTGGACCTGTATAAAAGCTGTGCATTCCCTCTGTCCTTCCAGCAGCTTCATTTGACTCTCCTGTCTTCACTGCATCTTCTCAGAGAAGACGGTAAGTCCATTTTCTTGGTGGTGTTTTGATAGAGTCTCGTTGACACAGATCTTGGTGGAACTTCCACCTTGAGTCTTCTGTTCTTCAGAATATAGAGCGGTTCACAGCTAGGCTAGGATTAATGTGCCACTGAATGCCAGGCACTGGGGAGAAAAACCGGGAAGGGTCTACTTCCTTCGTGCCAGGCTTTGTGGACCTCCCAATGGTTTCTTGTTGTCCAGTGAGGCTGAACTGGAAGGATTTTGGTCTGATCCAGCAATTCAGTTATGTTCATTCTCATAGAAACATAGAAAACTGCTTATACTGAGTCTGACCCTTAGCCCCGCCAAGCATCTGTAATGTCTACACTGACTGGAAACAGCTCCTCAAGGTTTCAGGCAGGAGACGCTCACCCCCCGATTAAGAGATGCCAGTTGTTTGAACAAGGAAAGGTGGACATTTCTCAGCTTGATGTGTACTCTCTCAAGACAATCACAATCCTTTCTGCTTCTATGTTGGGTCTCTTTGAGGATACGTTCCCAGGAGAGACTTTGGAGAAATTTCTCTGATGGTTTTGTCACATCCCTGAGTGAAAGTCAGTTCACCGTAATGTGATGCTCAACCATTTCTGTTTCAGACTCACCTCCACCTCCTCAGCAATGTCTTTCTGTGGACCAGCCTGCACTGTCCCATCTTCTGCCTCTAGCCCAGTGGTGGGTTTTGGCTCTGCAGGTCTTGGCTACGGCGGTCTTGGCAGTGGCTTTGGTGGCCTTGGCTATGGATTAGGAGGCTTCGGCTATGGTGCTGGTGCCTTGGGCGCTGTAGGAGGCAGCACAAGCTCTGGAGAGCTCGGTACACTGCCCGGGGTAAACCCTCAACCCATCAACCAGATCCGCCCATTAGAGATTGTGATCCAGCCTGCGCCCTTCTTGGTGAACATCCCAGGACCCATCCTGTTCCCTAGCTGAGAGCCGGTCTCCGTGGGAGGCATCACTCCCTGTGCCGTTGGGGGTTCCGGGATAGTAGGAGCAGGTGCCCAGGGGAGTCTGGGTTACGGAACTCTCAGCCGGGGGAGGAGTGGTTATCTTGGAAGAAGCTCTCTCCTGGGACCCTGTGGGAGCACCTGCCGATAGACCCAATAACTGCAAAGGACTGATCATAATGACCAGGAACCGACAACCCTGAGACTGAAGAATCGCTGAAATCCAGGCCTGGACTTTGAGAGCTCTGGGCGCCCTTCTTCTCCCACTACTTTGCTCTGCTGTCCTCAAAATGAATACATCACTTTCCTTCTGTCTCCCAGCCGCCTCTAATATGATGCCATTTCCTTCACATTCTCAATAAAGCTTCTGCTCCATTCTTGCAATTCGTGGTCTCTTGGTTTTTGAACTGGAAGCTCTGATTTCTGGGAAGAGCTGCTTCCCTGAGTCCTCAGAAACCCTTCTGTCTGAATGAAAACTTAAGGGGGACGTGGCACTCTTTTAGGAACATACAGGAAGCTGCCTTCGACAGAGTCTGACCCTTGGTCCATCCAGCTCAATAGGGTCTACTCTGACTGGCAGCAACTCTCCAGGGCTTCTGGCTGGAGTTTTCCCCAGCCCAACTGGAGATGCTGCCAGGGACCGAAAGGGCAGCCTTCTGCGTGCAAAGCGGATGCTCCAACACTGATCTAAGGCCCCAACCTCAAAAGTGGCATCCTTGAGCCTCCCATCCAGGCACTGAGCACACCAATTCCTGCTTAGCATCACCAAGGTGGCTGTAACAAGGGTTTTTAGACCATGCTCTGGGAGCCTCCAGAAGCTTCAGTGCAGGCTGTAACTGATGGTTTCCTTCTTGGCACTCAGTTGGTAACGCTGTGCAATGTCCCTCCCTTCCCCAGACTGACAATAATACCACATTCCTTCCGGGGCACACAGCCTCTGCCCCTTTCCTCCTTTTTCATCCGTATCACCATGCTTTGAGAGATGGAAACCCCAATGATGGGGAGTGACTGCACTGTAGGGGTCAACAGTGTGAGTTGAGAAGGCCCAGATTCAGATCTCACTTTTGCTATAGATTCACTTGGGGGCGTGTGCAAGGGACTCTTTCTCAACCTATTATTATTTAATAATAATAATTTAAGAGAGCACCTTCTTCATTACAAGCCCCATCGCCCTTTGAGGTCCATCTCTGAGGAGGTCCATCTCCAACTCGTTTGGTGGCTACACAGAGACGGGCCTTCTCGGTCGCTGCCCGGAGATTGTGGAATGTGCTCCCTGCTGAGATACGATCCTCCCTCTCTCCGGCAATTTTCAAAAAACACCTGAAGACCCACCTTTTCGCCCAAGCTTTCTCAGCTTCCTAAAATTTTTGGGGTTTAATCTCTGGTTTATTTTTAAATTGTTAGATTGTTTTTAAGTTTTTGTAGGATGCAAAAACCCCGCTAGCATGCAGTAGATTTTGCTGAGGTAACATAGGTGAAGGATTGGAACCATTCAATGGAGGAAGGAGCAATGTGGTAACTTACTACTAACACTCCAATGCAATCAGGCCCATAGCCACTAGAGGGCAGTCACTCCCAAGAAGCAGCCGTCCCTCCATCCTTACTGGTCCACACTGGGAAGACCTGTTTATTTCAAGAACCAAAGGGAGCATGTTCTGAACATACTCCGTGGACCGAGGACTCCAGCTGCTGGGGAAACCACCAGCGAAGGAAGTCTATTGCTTTTTGACAATGTGTCACAGTTCCGATGCCCTGCGCACAAGGGCAGATTCGACTGGTCATAGGAATTTTAGGGTACCTTCCCTCCACTACAGCATATGGAAGTGTGTTAAATCATGCCAGGGAGAAGGCACTTCTCTGGGAAAAGGTAGTTAAATTCTTTATATAGTGGTCTGGTTTATGGTAATTTGTGAAACTACCAAGAAAGTTTCTTGCAGAAATTAGTGCCAGCTTGCTCTGCTTTTCAGTGTCTCCTATACATTGTTTTATAAACCTAGCAGCATCAAGAGGTTTGCCCAGAGGCATTAGAAATTGAGGGGAGCATTCAGGTTTGCACAGCATATCATAGATCTGTTACGCCAATTAGAATGGGAGCTGTCTTACAAAACAACGGGGATTCGTCTTTTAGAGTTGAAGATGATTTTAATCTAACGGTTGAATACATGGATCCAAACCTTGGTCTCCACTCTTGTTAGGCTGGCCTCCACCCATAGAATGACATTGGGCACACATCTGGGGGCCGAGAATAGGACACACAAGAATTTTGATTGGACCTTCTCCATTTTTTTAAAGGTATGCAGAGCACAAATAGCAGCACCATACACCAACTGTGAGAGCACTTTAGCCTCATAAGCCTTAACTGCAGCAGCTGTTCAGTGGCCATCTCTCTGGAAGAAGAACTTTAAGATAGCAGAGGCCCTCTTATGAGTGTCAGTTGCAACATGCTCACAGTGGTAGAAAATACTGAGCTAGATGGACAAAGGGTCTGACTTGGCAGAAGGCAGCTTCCTATCTTCCGATGGAAGGTCGGGGTCCCACAGGGTCCCAGGAGAGAACTTCTTCCAAGATATCCACTGCTCCACTGTGGACATTGCAAAAAACTCATCGGTAATGAGTAGTGATTGAAACCCATCGGTAATGAGAGTGATTGAAACCCAGCCAGGGCACGTACCGCGGGCATTGCAAAAAACTCATCAACATCACATGCAGATCACTCATTCCTGCAAAAGGGAGAATGGGTGACTTTTGAAGTGCTTTAATGAGCCCCAGTCCCTTCCTGAGGTGTTTAAAGTGGTTCACTCGAAACTGAAGCCAGTCAAGTTGAATTCGAAGAAAGGAGACTGTGAGATAAATAGGCACTGGGTGGTTAACATGGCGTCAAAAGAAATAGCTTAGCTATTTTTCACTCTTTTTGCTTGGTAAGCTGTTTTTGGCCTAGGGGATAAAGAAGTGCCAGCAACAACCCAATAAAAGCTATAGGCACTGTAGGAGGCAGCACAAGCTCCAGAGAGCTTGACACACTGGCTTGGGTCAACCCTCAAACCATCAACCAGATCCCCACAGCAGAAGTCACGATCGTGCCACCTGGCTTCTTCCTGACATTCCAGGACCCATCACGTGCCCTATCTGTAAGCCGGTCTACGTGGGAGGCATCACTGCCATTGGAGGTTCCAAGATTGTAGGATCAGGAGCCTGGGGATGTCTGGGTTACAGAGCTCTAGGCCAGTGGAGAGGTGAATATCTTGGAAGAAGCTCTCTCCTGGGACCCTGTGGGAGCATCTGCCAATAGACTCTATAACGCCCAACGACTGATCATAATGACAAGGAACCGGCAACCCTAAGTCTGAGGCATCGCTGAAATCCAGGCCAGGACTTTGAGGGGACTGGGTGCCCTTCTTCTCCCACTACATTGCTCTGCTATCCTCAATATGAATTCATCGGTTTCCTTCTGTCTCCCAGCTGTCTCTTCCCTGAGTCCTCAGAAACCCTTCTGTAAGAATGAAAACTTATTCAGCTTCCATATATTTTTGTTTTAATCTCTGGTTTATTTTTAAATTGTTAAATTGTTTTTAAGTTTTTGTATATGTTTTTAACTGGTTTTATGGCATTAGTAACCGCCCATAGATGAAAGTTGGGGGCAGTGTACGAATTTGATAAAGCACTCAATCAATCAATCAATCATACGCAGGACCACAGCTGCACTCTGGGGAGGATGCACACCTACCTCGCTAGCATGCGGTAAAGTTTGCTGAGGTGAAGTAGGTGAAGGATTGGAACCATTCAAAGGAGGAAGAAGCAATGATGTGGTAGCTTACTACTAACACTCCAATGCAATCAGGCCCATAGCCACTAGAGGGCAGTCACTTCCAAGAAGCAGCCATCCCTCCATCCCTACCGGCCCACCCTGGGAAGACCTGTTTATTTTCAGAACCAAAGGGAGCCTGTTCTGAACATACTCCTTGGACCGAGGACGCCAGCTGCTGGGGAAACCACCAGCGAAGGAAGTCTCCCTCCAAAGAGCATTTTTATTGAAAACCACTCCCAGTTATTTATAAGTCCTTACTTGATCAATTGATTGATTAAGTGCCATCAAGTCGTGTCAACTCTTAGCAACCACATAGATAGATTCTCTCCAGGATGATTTGTCTTCAACTTGGCCTTTCAGGTTTCTCAGTGGTGCATTCATTGCTGTTGCTTCTCTTCTGATGACAGCATTCGGAGCACAACATGGAACTTGCAAAATGCATCTAATAAACTTAGTCTGGATAGCCTCCAGTAAGGCAAAATTTCTTTCAGGTCCCAGTTGGGCTCCATATAAGAGCAAAGGCAGTACTTTGGCTGTATAAAGTCACACTGTCGCAGGTATAAAAGCAGCACCATTTGTAAAATGATAAGATTTGATCTTATTTACAACCATTTGAGCAGACTGTCTGATGGAGTTAAAATGGGCATTTCTGGAGCCAACAGAGTGAAACGTAATTCCTAGATCTTTAAAGGAATTAACCTGCTCAATCTTGTTTCCTTGTATGGACCAATTATAACACTTAGCTCGCTTGGCGAACACTAAGACTTTAGTCTTACTATAATTTATTTCAATAGACTCTTGGTTACAAAATGATGAGAAGAGTCTTAGGGCACGCTTAAGGCCTACAGGTGTCTGCCACATAATAGCCATGTCATCCACATTTAATAATATGGAGACGTGCCTATTGGCTAACTTTGGTGGATGAGTAGAGAGGGTGGACAAACAAGTAACCACATAATTAACATAGATGTTGAACAGAGTAGGAGCAAGTATACAGCCCTGACGTCCTCTAAAAGTTGGAATTTCCGATGTTAACAGTCCAGTTGGGCCATAACGAACTTTCAAACAAGTATGCTTATGCAGACTAACAATAAGTTTGAGTAATCTTTTATCTATTCCAAGGGCTTCCAGTTTAGACCACAGTCTCTCTCTAGAAACTGAATCAAATGCAGCTTTGAGATCAATGAATGCTACATAAAGTGCTGAACCTGGGAACCTAGAATACTTCTCTGCCAGAAATTGAAGGGTAAAAGCATGTTCCGTGGTGGAACGACCCTCCCGAAAGCCTGCCTGCTCGATAGCTAAAATGTCATTTGCCTCAATCCAGTCTAGAAGTTTTATCAGAAGATGCCTCGCGTAAATTTTACTAATAACATTAAGCAAGTTAATGGGACGATAGTTGGCTGGGTCCTCACGCCTACCTTTTTTAAAAAGAGGAATTGTTATAGCAAGGCCCCAATCACTGGGAACGTTAGCAGTTGTATCTATATAGGTAAATAGCGAGGCTAAAACGGGGACCCACCAATCAAGATTCACTCTGATAGCCTCAATAGAAATGTTATCACTACCAGGGGCTTTCCCATTACTAAATTTCTGAATAAGTTTTTCAATCTCTGAACAGGAGACTGGGTTCCACCTAAGAGTATCTCCATTTAGTTGTTCAGCATTATAAACCATATTATCAGCCTTACTATAGAGCTGTAGGAAATGTTGTTCCCAAACCTGAGCTGGAATCACAGAACCTGGAAGTGTAGGTGTTTTCGACAGAGCAGGTGAAACAAGCCTCCAGAACTTAGACTGATTGTTAGACTTAGCAGCCTCAATTAGATTAAGCTGTTTTTTGTTAACGGCTTGTGCCTTCTTCTCTCTAAGCAACCTCTTCTAGGCGGATTTCACCGAGAGCGCCCTTTGCCTGTTTTCTAAAGAGGGTGCTGTTCTATAAGTTAAGAAAGCCTTAAGTGTGTTATTTTTGGCAATGCAACAATCCCAATCAAACCAGGAACGAGAAAAGGACTTGGCGTGATTTGAATTTTTATTTGGATATACTGAGGTGACAAAAACTGGGCACAACAGTGCTAAGACTGAAGAAAAATGATCTAACATTGAACACCTCTGGGAGCCAATAGATCCTGTTATAATTGCTTCCCGTAAACCACACACCTCTGCTGATCCAAGCACATTAGCAACTCGTGTGGCAAGTTCCTCAGACCACCTCAATCTCTGGTAACTAGTGTTCCTAAAATCTCCTACCACCGGTCCAGCTGCACCTCTTGAGCCAACACCCAACCAAAACTTCAAAAGCATAGGGTGATGATCGCTTTCAAGTCTGGGGATAATCTGGAAGTTCAAAACCCTGGACAACATTCTGGAGGAAACGGCAACATAATCAATTATAGATGGTTTGGCCCCCACCCAATGCGTATATTCCGCCGGAAAATCTGAAGGAACTGAGCCATTAAGCAACCATGAATCCCATGTGAAAGCATGGATTCTCCCCTCAATTTCTAATGCCACTGGGCCAACCTCTAGGCTTATAAAACAATGTATAGCAGACTCTGAAAAGCAGAGCAACCTGGCACGAATCTCTGCAAGAAACATTCTTGGTAGTTTCACAAATTACCATAAACCAGACCACTATATAAAGAATTTAACTACTTTGTCCCATAGAAGTGCCTTCTCCCTTGCACGATTTAACAAACTTCCATATGCTGTACTGGAGGGAAGGTAACCTAAAATTCCTATGACCAGTCGAATCTGCCCTTGTGCGCAGGGCATAAGAACATAAGAACAGCCCTGCTGGATTAGGCCCAAGGCCCATCTAGTCCAGCATCCTGTTTCTCACAGTGGCCCACCAGATGCCGCTGGAAGCCACAGACAGGAGTTGAGGGCATGCCCCCTCACCTGCCATTATTCCACTGCAACTGGTAATCAGAGGCATCCTGCCTTTGAGGCTGGAGGTGGCCCACAGGGCATCGAAACTGTGACACAGTGTAAAAAAGCAATAGACTTTCTTCGCTGGTGGTTTCCCCAGCAGCTGGAGTCCTCGGTCCACGGAGTATGTTCAGAACATGCTCCCTTTGGTTCTTGAAATAAACAGGTCTTCCCAGTGTGGAGCAGTAGGGATGGAGGGACGGCTGCTTCTTGGGAGTGACTGCCCTCCAGTGGCTATGGGCCTGATTGCAGTGGAGTGTTAGCAGTAAATTTACTACATTGAATTCCCCCTCCTCCATTGAATGGTTCCAATTCTTCACCTACGTCACCTCAGCAAAATCTACCGCATTCTAGCGGGGTAGGTGTACATCCTCCCCAGAGTGCAGCTGGAGTCCTGAGGTTGATTGATTGATTGATTGATTGATCAAATTCGTACACCGCCCCTAACTTTCATCTATGGGTGATTACCAATAACAGAAAACCAGTTAAAAACAGATACAAAAACTTAAAATCAATTTAACAATTTAAAAATAAACCAGAGAAAAAAACCAAAAAATATTGGGAAGCTGAGAAAGCTTGGGCGAAAAGGTGGGTCTTCAGGTGTTTTTTGAAAATTGCCGGAGAGAGGGAGGATCGTATCTCAGCAGGGAGAACATTCCACAATCTCCGGGCAGCGACCGAGAAGGCCCGTCTCTGTGTAGCCACCAAACGAGTTGGAGATGGACCTCCTCAGAGATGGACCTCAATGGGCGATGGGGCTTGTAATGAAGAAGGTGCTCTCTTAAATTATTATTATTAAATAATAATAGGTTGAGAAAGAGTCCCTTGCTCAAGCCCCCAAGTGAATCTATAGCAAAAGTGAGATTTGAATCTGGGCCTTCTCAACTCACACTGTTGACCCCTACAGCACAGTCACTCCCCATCATGGGGGTTTCCATCTCTCAAAGCATGGTGATACGGATGAAAAAGGAGGAAAGGGGCAGAGGCTGTGTGCCCCGGAAGGAATGTGGTATTACTGTCAGTCTGGGGAAGGGAGGGACATTGCACAGTGTTACCAATCGAGTGCCATGAAGGAAACCATCAGCTACAGCCTGCACTGAAGCTTCTGGAGGCTCCCTTTTGGGAGCTTCTGGAGGCTCCCTTTCGTAGTCTTCTCTCTTCGACCTCAACTTGAATGGCTTCAGTTTCCAAGCTGTCGAGCGAACCACTTAAAACACCTCCGGGAGGGACTGGGACTCATCAAAGCACTTCAAAAGTCACGTATGCTCCCTTTTGCAGGAATGAGTGATCTGAATTTGATGATGATGAATTTTTTGCAACATCCACGGTACGCGCCCTGGCTAGGTTTTAATCACTCTCATTACCGAATTATGAAAAATGCCAAATTGTTCCATTATTCATTTTGGAAACTGCTTTGGAAGCTCTGTCTTTCAAAAACAGATGTGAAGAAATGGGCGCATCTGGCGTATCAGACAAAGCTTATAGGAGGCACTTCTGGCCACCACCTCATCCTGGGGGACCAGGGAGAGGCTTGGATCTGGAAGCACCCCCAGACTGCATACCTGTTCCTTCTGGGGAAGTGTGACGCCACCCAGAACAGGCAGGTCAAAATCATCTCCCGAGTTTTCAACCCCGCACAATGAATATCTCCATCTTATCTGGATTCAGTCTCAGTTTGTTATCCTTCGTCCAGCCCATTACCGCCTCCAGGCAGGCATTTAGGGAGGTTATGCCTTCTCCTGATGATGTTGACATGAAGAAGTGGATTTGGGTATCATCAGCATACTGATAGCAACCTGCACCAAATCTCTTGATGATCTCTCCCAGTGGTTTCATGTAGATGTCAAACAACATCAGAGACAATACAGAACCCTGAGGGATGCCATACAAAGTTTCAGAATGCCACACCCTTCTCCAGACACCTACAGAGGTTGGCAATGGCTTCTATAAGGTTGCAGGCAGGAATCTCTCTCAGCCCTATTTTGGAGATGACAGGGAAGGAACCTGGGACCTTCGGCATGCAAGCATTGCAGATGCTCCTCCACGGAGCTATGGCTCCATCCCCAATGGGGAATATCTTACATTGCTCACAGAGGTAGTCTCCCATTCAAACGGAAACCAGGGTTGGCCCTGCTTAGCAGAGGGGACAATTCATGCTTGCTACCACAAGATCAGCTCTCCACTTATGCTCCAGGTGAAACTCGGAAAATTAGAATATCGTGCAAAAGTCCATTAATTTCAGTAATGCAAATTAAAAGGTGAAACTGATATATGAGACAGACGCATTACATGCAAAGCGAGATAAGTCAAGCCTTAATTTGTTATAATTGTGATGATCATGGCGTACAGCTCATGAAAACCCCATATCCACAATCTCAGAAAATTAGAATATTACATGGAACCAAGAAGACAAGGATTGAAGAATAGAACAATATCGGACCTCTGAAAGTATAAGCATGCATATGTATTCAGTACTTGGTTTGGGCCCCTTTTGCAGCAATTACTGCCTCAGTGCGGCGTGGCATGGATGCTATCAGCCTGTGGCACTGATGAGGTGTTATGGAAGACCAGGAAGCTTCATTAGCGGCCTTCAGCTCTTCTGCATTGTTTGGTCTCCTGTCTCTCATCCTTCTCTTGGCAATGCCCCATAGATCCTCTATGGGGTCAGGTCAGGCGAGTTTGCTGGCCAATCAAGCACAGTACACTGTATACTTTTCATATGGTTCTGCAAATGCCCATGCAGCGTTCAACATGAATGAAATTTACATGCTCTAAATTAAGACTGAGAATTAAATTTACATGCTCTAAATTAAGACTGAGCTATGTTGGGTGGTCAATATTTTCATTTGGAAAAAGAGAGCTTGCGGTGATAAAAATATTAATATTGAGGTCATCAAAACATTATCCAAAGGACCCACCTCGTCCAATTTTTTTATTTTTTATTCTCTTTCATTCATGCTCCTTTCATGAGGCAAGGGGAGGCAATTGCCTCAGGCGGCAGATGATTGGGGCATGAACAGGGTGGTAAAATGCCCCTCATATCTGCCTCTTTGGGTGCAATCTGGCCGTGCCAAGCTTTGCGAGGAGTGATTCTCCTCCCTTTCAAGAGAAGGCTTCTGGAAGCCTTTCCTTCTCTCCAACCCCACACATTTTGAAAGCTTGCAGGAATTGGTCTTGGAAGGGGGCTTGGCCTACCACCAGGGACATGGGACAAGACAATATATTGCCCCCCACCATCTCAGTCACCATAATAACTTGGGGCACTCCTCTTCACCGCCCCCTTCTCAGGAGCTGCTTAACTGCTCTTTTAAGATTAGAGTTCTTCTTTTCGCTGCTGAGCTGGGACAACCAATCAGGAATTCTGATGTCAGCTTGGTTATTACCACATGGCCAATCAAATTTGGCTGTGTGGTGATTTCCCAAAGCCAAATCAGAGTGAGGGCATTGATTCTTGCCCTCACTCTGAATGTTTTTGTCCCATTTCACAGTCTATCCAAACTACCACCAAGTGGGGTGTAGGAGTCACTTTTCACAAGGGATGACTGGGCCCAAAAAATGCAGAACCCTACTGTGAAATGTCCCCTGTCTTTCTAGAAATTAATTTAGGCTTCCCTTGAAGGTTCACAGATGTTCCCGTTACTGTTCCCGCCACCGCCCTTTGGGAGGAACTATGATATTCATTCTGAATTTCTCTTTGGTTGATATTTCAGTAGAACAACAGCTGGGGCTATACAGGAAAAGTCCCTGAGGAATTCCATTCTGAACCTCTTCTTCCTGGTTCAACATGACACAGCTTTTTGATGCGCTTGAAACTTTGGTCATTAGATTGTGATTTATATGCTAGCTGACCAGTCATCAGGATTCTCTGCTGACTGAATTCCTTTGAAACAAACATGGTTTTCAAGATTACATCTCCAAAAGCAGGGGCGTAACAATTATAGGGCAAGGGGAGATAGTTGTCTTGGAGCCCACTGCCTTGGGGGGCCCCAGAAGCAAGTAACATGACTGATTCCCCCAGCCACGCACCCACCCAGGCTTCCTTCAATTGTATTCATTCTCTGAAATTGATGTGAGTGTTAAGACTTGTAGCTCCCAGAACAGCATGTCTTTCTCTAGTACCATTAAATGACTTACATCATCCACAATTTACAAAACCTTATAAAAAATAATTTAGGATGATGTTCTATTGTGACACATAGGTGTGTTATATCTATATCTATAAATTTTATTATGCTTTTTGTTACCACTATTCGGCTTCATTTAAGATTTCTTTACTTCACAGCTGAGCTTCAGTGGGGGGGGGGCGCATTTTAAAATCTGGTCTCTGGGCCCACTCCAACCTTGCTACACCCCTGTCCAAAAATCAAGAAACCTTATTATATACTCCATTAAAATCCTATTCAAAACAATGTGGGACACCCCAAAGAGTAGATTTCCAATTTTTGTTGATTCCTGGAGTGGCCATCAGTGGTTGATTTAAAGGTAGATAAGCTGAGTCAGGATGAAATGAATGAAACAATTTGTTGGGGTCTGTGATTCTTTAGCACTAAGCACTAAGGAAGCTACCACTCCACTTACAGAGTTCAGAGTTTAGTGGTTGCAGCTATTTTAGTAACATACATGGAGATACGTCCCGGTCACTTCCCAGTCACATCCTGGTCACGTCCCAGTCACGTCCCAGTCACGTCCCGATTCGCTACCAGACGAGCTGGCGGCAACCCTAAACGAACCTCTCGAGATGATCTTAATGGGCAGCAGGGTTCATGACAAAGCATGGGGTTGGCATGAACTGCTGAGGCAATTTACTTAATCAAATAAAATGTCATGGTGAACTCAAAAGAGGACAGCGTGGTGTCCCTTTTTCAGATCAGGATGTTCTCCCCTGTTCACCTTACCCTGCATAAGCAAGCAAAAACAAGATGGAAATGAACCCATCGCTTGTAACTTATTGTTATTATAACAAATATGTATCTTAATTAAATTGTTGACCACTAACCACTAGGGATGCTGTCGAAAACTGTATAAAAGGAATCGCTCTTCCAAGACCTGCCAACAGCTTCACTCAACTCTCGCAGCATCTCTTGACTTCTGCTCTTTGGAGAAGTTAGTATGTTTCTCTTCCCGTAGTCTTCTCTAGACCAGCTTGTATCCTTATTGGTTCTTGGGGTTGGCACTGAAGGCGAGCCTGGATCCAAAGGTGTGTTTTTCCACTCATACAAAGGATTTTTCTGTGTATGGAAGAATCCTTCCACTTACGGAAAGGTGTCTTAGATGAACAGGAAGGTACCTTTGGAGCCAACCTCCCCCTGTGGATCATGGAGAGTTTTGGGCTCATGGAAGAAGGAGTCCTGTTGATAGCACACTCCTTCCACTTTCAGAAGAACACATTCTGTGAATGGAAGGCTAACTTTGGGAGCCAACCTTTCAAGACTTTAACATAATAAGCTGCAGTCTACTGAGTCAGACAATTGGTCCGTCTAGCTCAGTATTGCCTACACTGACTGGCAGGGTCTCTCTGTGGTTTCAGGTGAGACCAAGTCTCCATGGTCTTTCCCAGCCCTTCCTGGTGGAGATGCTGGAGATTGAATGGAGGACCTTTGGCATGCAAGGCAGACCTGACAATGGCTCCATCTCCCGCTGTGCTTGAGGGGTTTCTTCCCCATGGATTAACACACCAACGGTGAATTTTCAAGAATAAATAGATGCCATCTCAACCACCTCTAGCATCTTCCCCAGTTTTTATATTCAGCCCCAGCTTCCCCAAGATAGACTTTCTGTCCATCTGAAAATCCTGGGCATGTTTTTATGGGAAGAGACATGAGACACGGATCCTGGAAAGTGGATCAGGGCTGCACAACTTCAGCCCCCTGCAGATGTGGGATGACAGCTCCCATCATCTCCGGTGCTTTTCCACAGTGGTTGGGGATGATGGGAGTTGTAGTCCAAGAACAGCTGGAGGGCTAAAGGTGTGCAGCCCCACAATGGATCCCTAACCATCTGAAATTAGTCTGCTGGTAATCTTTCACAATTTCACATTGGGGATTTCTGCCTACTCCTCCATTTTTTGTGCTTGCTTGCCAACTTGAGCTAGCTCTCACTTGAAACCAGGAGGAATCCCCTCTTCCTTGCCTTAATTGCAGGGGTTCCTGACCTGTAGTGTTCCAGATGTTGTTGAACTACAAATCCCATCACCCTCAGCTAAAATGTATTGTGGTTAGGAATGGTGGGAGTCGTAGCTGAGAAATGTCTGGACTACCACAGGTTGGAAAAGCCTGCTTTATGGTTCCATGGGTTTACTCATTCCATTCCTCCTGAATTCTACCTTGACAAGGTGAATCCCAAAAATTCAGCCCAAGAATTGGTGCATGCACAGTGGCCACCTCCATCTCCCCCCACCCCCAGCCCACTTTATCAATGCCCACACATGCCCGTTGGAAAGCCATGGCACAAAAAAACGGTCTTGAGTGGGATCACATGTGTGACTGTGACCAGTTTTTTCTCCGGTGCGTTCTTCACTGACGTGCCCGTGCCCGACTGAACAGGGAGAACACCACACTGAAGGAAACTTGACGTGACCCGTCACACCATGAGATGCGTTTCTGCAGTGGATGGTCCGTATCCACAGCAGAAGATGACACAAAGGGATTGCCATCCCCATTATCTGCGTAACTGTCACAAAAATAGCTTTGGTTTTGTATTGTTTGCTCAGTGAATTGGTAATACAGTGGGAGGGGGGTAGTACAAAAATGCAGAAGAAAAAGAAAGACGTAGCAACCTGCATGTCCAAAGTAGTCGATATGATTTGGTAATCAACAGGGAAGAAATGGAGATCCCTAAACACTGGTTCCACCCTCCGAAGAAGAAGAAGAAAGGGTTTCCCAATTTTGATTGGAATTTGGACGAGGCAAAGAGCAGGAACTGGGAGCTGTTGTATGTTCATGATCAAGTTGACCCTCTCCAAAGATTGCAATCGCCTTCCATTTCCCAATCCCTCCAACGTTCCATGTCCACATCTTTTCTTTCAGGTCTGCCTCCCACAATGGCTTACTGGGGCCCAGCCTTCACCATCCCATTTCGCGCCTCCAACCCAGTGGTCGGTTTCGGCTCTGCAGGTTCTGTAAGCCTCGGCGGCTTTGAGGCATTGGAGGCTATGGAGGCAGGACAAACTCCGGAGTGCTTGAAACCCTGGTTGATGTCAACCCTCAGCCCACCAACCAGATCCCCTCAGTAGATGTCATGATCTGGCCATCTCCCATCATCGTCACCATCCCAGGACGCATCCTGTCTGCCAGATGAGACACACCCTGCTCCATTGGTGGTTCTGGAATCACATCCAGTGGGGAGGGGCTGTTATAGGGGATACCTTGGGAGCAGAAGCACTGTCTGCCTATGCCCTGCTAATTCGTCCATAATTGTCTACCTGGAGCGGGGAGGAGATGGCCTCAAGATCCATGGCAGAACATCCAGGTCTGCATGAGCACCTTCAATTCCAACTGAAGCCCGCTGCAGCTGGGCCAAGGGGTTCTCCATGTCTCCGAAAACTGGGAGCAGATCTCTCTCCCAACTCATCTGCTTACATCTATGAAACAGTTGAGGTTACAGGCCTTAATTTCAGGACGACTGAGCACCCAACATCCTCTGTGGAATCAACTGTGGCTGCGGAGACTCAGTCTTCTTGAAATATGAGTTTGCCACATGCTTAAGCCTCTGTTTCCCTTTTGCTAGCCCTATCAATAGAGAGGAAATGATAGGGCCCCACTCTGGCTTGGTAGTAGATCACATGCCAAGCTATACCACAAGCTAAGCTGCAGCTGTCACATAGCCCAACAGACAAAACCAAACAGGAGCGGCCACGATGCAGGAGGAGTGCCCATTATGGGATGGAATGCAGCCCTCGGCAGAATAGAAAGCTTAAAACTAAGTTTACTGGAAAGCTGGGTGATCACCTCCAGTAAAAGCTGGAAATGCCGAGCGCATGTGATTGCCTTGTGGTTCAAGTAGGATGGGGCGGCCTTTTCATGTGGCAAAGTGAGGCGGTGTCCTCAGGTGGCAGATTGTTAGGGGTGGCGGCAGAGTAGCGAGAAGCCCCTGCCGCTGCTATCGAAGCAGTTCTTTGAGCCCAACCTGTCCCTTCAAGCTTTGCAAGAAGTGCTTCTCCTCACACCCCTTGCAAAGATTGCAAGATGCACAAGGAGAGAAGAGGAGGCTGCTGGGAACCTGCCCTCCTCCCTGCCCGTCATGGTCCTTCCAAAGTCTACAAGGGTTGGTTCTTAAAGGGGGCTGAAGCAAGGCAGAATTTGATGTCTCAGCTTAAGCACTGCAGTAGTTAGGCCACCCCTGCAGTCGAACGCAGCACTCTCGCACACCTGTGGAATCATAGCCTGTTTCACATCACTTAATCACAGCAGAAGGTTCCAAGTTCCCTCCCTGGCTTCTCCAAGATAGGGCTGAGGGAGATTCCTGCCTGCAACCTTGGTGAAGCCGCTGCCAGTCTGTGAAGACAATACTGAGCTAGATCGACCAATGGTCTGACTCCGTATATGGCAGCTTCCTATGTTGCTAATATTTGCCAGATGACTCTGCAGTCGGGAACAGTCTGACCTGAGTCTGCCACTGAAGATCTGGGAGTCAACTCAGTCCTCTGAGGAACAGGAACGGTAGCCAGTTTGGGCTTAATGCATTTCCATGGAGAAAACAGAGCATGGGAGCTTCTGCTTAATTAAAACCTACAGCTCCAGGCTGTTTGCTGCCGTAAGAAGGAACAAAGTCAAGAAAAGGTGGTTTCCCGCATCTGCATTCATTTTGAAGTGGTTTTGTTCATTTTCTCTGTGGAGTTACGAGATGCCGCCTTCTGCTCACAGAACTGCTGTCACCTAAGAGTGAGTGCGTCTGAACATGTGCAGAGTTATTTCCCCTCAAAATCAAATAAACATTTTTTTTAAAAAACACCTCTTATAGGTAAAGTTGTTTCAGGGCACGTGGAGAATTACGTTTCCTTCATTTACTGCAGGCAGAGAAGTTTTGATGCAGGAACACTCTCTCTCTCTCTCTCTCTCTCTCTCTCTCTCTCTCTCTCTCTCTCTCTCTCTCTCTCTCTCTCTCACCTGTATGCTCTAGAATTCTGCCCTCTAAAGGTGTCTACAGTGGCATGCTGGGGGGCTGGGTCAAGCTAGCTGCTACCACCATCAAGCCCCACCTTTTGCCCCATTTTACCCCCAAAGCACTTAGCCCCAATGAGTCCCCATTTCTGCAAATGGGATGATGAATGGAAACAGAGGTGACCACCTGTGAATGGGATGGTGGAGAAGTCCTCTCCTCAACTTGTGTGCCCTTCCTCTCCACACTCGCCTCTGAGCCCTCCCACCTGTGGTTCTGCGTTCTCAGTCCAAAGCCCTCCCCGAGCTCTGGAGACAGCCCCCACCACACGGTCAAAAATTGGGCCGGGGGGTTTCAAGCAGACCAAGAGACTCGTGTTAGAGCGCAGCATGGATTTTATTGAAAAGGAGTGGAGTGAACAACTGTAGGAGATGAAGGTTGTGAAAATGATACAGGCAAGCACAAGAAGAGAGGGGAGCTCCTTCTTGGAAAGGAGACATTCAGGAAACAAAGCGGAAAAGGGGGGCAAGAGAGGGGTAGCGGACGTTAATACAGGAGCTTGAGGCTGGGAGAATGGTCCCGGAACCTCGTGGCTCTTCTCACTCCGGGTCTAGATGCTCCGTCACAGAACTCGATGGTGGCTGTCCGTTCCTGGTCATTTCTGCTTTCATGGGGATCTTCTTTTCAGCATTAAGAGGTTTATATACAGATGTTCCCACAGACGCTCCCACGGAGCCCCAGGAAAGACCTCTTTCGGAAATATCCACCCCTCCTTCCAAGGGCTCCGTAACCCAAGCCAGAACCCAGGCCGCCATAGAGACCGGATCCTACAATCCCGGAACCCCCAATGGCACAGGGAGTGTTGCCTCCCACGGAGACGGGCTCGCAGCTAGCGGACAGGATGTTTCCTGGGATGGCCACCACGGAGGAGGGTGGCTGGATCACGACCTCTGCTGCGGGGATCTGGTTGATGCAGGAAGGGATGACTCTGGCCAGGGTGCCCAGGTTGCCAGAAGTTTCAACCAAGGTGCCAGCACCGTAGCCATAGCTGAGACCTCAGTAGCCATAGTCGAGACCGCCATAGCCAAGGCCACAGCTGCCTGCCGATCCAAAGCCAATGACAGGGGTGGAAGCACAGGAAGGGACGATACAGGCTGGTCCACAGTCAACCATTGTTTGCTGGAGGAGAAGCTGAAAGAAAACATCCCAGGATATCCTCCTGGGATCCATCCCGGTTTTACTCCCTTCTGTGTGGGTACAGACAGAGTCAGATGTCATTAGACATTGCAACTCACCCAAAGTGAGATGTTCTCATGCAACATTCAGATGAGAAACAGCTGATGATCAATAGAGGAATTGTAAAGTTTACTCCCCAAGCGCTCCCTCGAAATGGAGTCAAACCCTGCCTTAAAAGCTGCATACAGCGGTGAATACTTTTCAGCCAGATGTTGTAGAACTTGGGCCTGATCAAGAATCATCCGAATGGACATAAACCCCGCCTGTTCCTCCCTTACTATGTTCTCCTGTTCCAACCAGTCCGTGAGGTTAACATATAGATGTCTAGAATATAATTTATGAATAATGCTCAGCAAACTGATTGGTCAATAATTAGAAGGGTCAGAGTGTTGGCCTTCCTTATAGATGGGAACAATCACCGTTGTACCCCTCTCCTCTGGGATACAGGTAGTACGATCAATATACGTAAAGAATCTTGCAAGTACAGGAGCCCACCATTCAAAATTTGATTTTAACAGTACAGAGGGATCTGATCCAACCCCGGGGTCTTACCCGGCTTGGGTTGGGTCACTAAACTAGAGACCTCCTTGAGGGAAACTGAGTGCCAAATTAGTAGAAATTCTACAGGGAAAGGGGCATTCCTTCAGGGGCAGACACTCCATACAATGCTTGAAAGTAGGTTACCCACACATCTGCAGGGATGTGACAGCTCAGCCTAGGCCCCCTGCTAGAGAAATTGACAGATACAATCTTGAGTGGTCTTCATGTACAAAGGTTTTGATTCTCCCTAACTGTGCGGATGCAACAGAAGATCAGTGGTAGAGCATCAGTTTGGCATGCAGAAGGTCCCAGGTTCAGTCCCTGGTAGCATCTCCAGGCATGGCTGGGAAAGATCCCTGCCTGAAACCTTGGAGAGCTGCTGCCAGTCAGTGTAGACAATTCGGAGCTAGACGGACTAAGAGTTAGAGATCTGCATGGAACCAGTGTGGGTGGCTCGATGGCTACTGGGTGTCGCACCTTACTGGCGGGGGAGGGTGCCCATACCCCTCCCTCCATTTGCCCCCCTGCTGGCACCAGGTATTTCCCAAGTCCTACAGGGCAGCAGCGTACTTCCCTGCTGCCCCATTTGCTCCTTGGCTGGAAGTGGCTGGAAGTAGCTGCCACGCCCGTGTCCATGTTGAGGTCCAGCTTCTTCTGGCCATTTCCTGCCGAAGAACAAACGGGGCAGCAGGGAAGTATGCTGCCACTGGGTAGCACTTGAGAAATAGTGGGCGTCAGTGGGGGAAAAGCGGAGGAAGGGGTAAGTGCACCCTCCCCTGCCCCTAAGTGCGACCCCCACCTTGGAACGTCGAACTGCCCGGGTGCCCCAGAGCAAGTGGTGATGAAGTGCACATAGGGTGCCCACCACCCCCATACCCTCAAGCCCATGGGGTACTGGGATTTGTGGTTTTTTAGGTGTTCTGAGAGTAGATTCTCTGGTAGCAAGTGAGAGTGGATTCAAAAATTACTTGGGGCCCCCACCCCCCACCGGGAGGGCAGCAAGATGGATTTGGCTGGCCTGGAAGCTGGCTCCACCTGCACCACCTCCACATCTGCCACAGGAAGAACCTTCTTCCCTGGCAGGGGAGGCCCTCCCTCCAACTGCTACCTGGACGCAGGCTCTGGCATAGGGCCAGGCAGACAAGAGAAGTCCTGCCTGTCCAACAAAGCAGGGGTGGGGGTGACTCGGGTTGGTCCAAGCAGCTCTTGGTGTGGTCAGTGCCTGGATGGGAGGCTCAACGATGCCATTTTTGAGGTTGGTGCCATAGATCAGTGATGGAGCATCCACCTTGCATGCAGAAGGCTGCTGTTTCAGTTCCTGGCAGCATCTCCAGGTAGGGCTGGGGAAAACTCCAGCTGGAAGCCCTGGAGAGCTCCTGCCAGTCACAGTCACAGTCAGAAGGGTTTCTGGGCTACGAAGACTCAGGGAATAGCAATAGCAACAGCAATAGCACTTACATTTATATACCACTCTACAGCTGGAAGCTCTCTAAGCGGTTTACAATGATTTAGCATATTGCCCCCAACATTCTAGGTACTCATTTTACCAACCTCGGAAGGATGGAAGGCTGAGTCAACCTTGTTTTACCAGTGCGCCACCAGGGGCTCTTTACCAGGGAAACAGCTGTTCCTAGAAATAAGAGCTGCCAGTTCAAAAACCAAGAGAACACATGTTGCAACATTTCTCCCAAGTTTCTCCTTAGTACGAATCCACAAAGACTCCCAACACAGAAGCAGAAAGATTTGTGACTGTCTTGATGGAGTATACTTCAAGCTGAGAGATTTTCCCCTTTCTTTGTTTAAGCCACCGAAGGTTCAGGGTGGCAACCAGCGTTCCCTCTAACAGGGATTCCCAGATGTTGTTGACTAAAACTCCCGAATCCCCAGAAGCAATGCCTCTTACTTGGGGATAATTGGAGTTGTAGTCAACAACATCAGGGGATTCCTGTTAGAGAAAACCCTGGTGGGAACCTTCTTGTAAAGAGATGAGGACAGAGGGGTGCATACATAGCTTTTCAATGTTTCTATGAGAATAAACATAAGAGAACTGCTGGTTCAGACCAATATCCTTCCAGTTCAGCCTCCTGTTTCCAACAGTGGACAACAAGATACTACTAAGACGTCCGCAAGCTCGGCTAAATGGAAATAGCCCCTTCCCACTTTTGCTCCCCAGTGCCTGGCATTCAGTGGCACACTAATCCTAGACTAGCTGTCAACCGCTCCATATTCTGAAGAACTGAAGACTCAAGGTGGAAGATCCACCAAGCTCTGTGTCAATGAGACTCTATCAAAACACCACCAAGAAAATGGACTTACCGGCTTCTCTGAGAAGATGCAGTGAAGATAGGAGAGTCGAATGAAGCTGATGGAAGGATAGAGGGAATGCTCAGCTTTTATAAAGGTCCACCAGCCTCTCTTGAGGTTAGGATGCTCCATCACTCCACCTAACCTTTTTTTGGGATGCTCCTGACACTTCTTTATTCCCTGGGCCAAAATGAGCTTACCAAGCAGAAAGAGTGAAAAAAGAGTGCCGGGAGGGGGGTCTGGGTTACGGAGCTCTGGACCAGTGGAGGGGTGGATATCTTGGAAGAAGCTCTCTCCTGGTTCCCTGTGGGAGCATCTGCTATTAGACCCCATAACGTCCAACGACTGATCATAATGACCAGGAATCAGCAACCCTGAGACTGAGGCATCGCTGAAATCCAGGCCAGGACTTTGTAGGGACTGGGCGCCCTTCTTCTCCCACTATTTTGCTCTGCTGTCCTCAAAATGAATTCATCAGTTTCCTTCTCTCTCCCAGCCACCTCTAATATGATGCCATTTCCTTCACATTCTCAATAAAGCTTCTGCTGCATTCTGGCAATCCCTGGTCTCTTGTTTTTTGAACTGGGAGCTCTTATTTTTTGTAAAAGCTGCTTCCGTGAGTCTCGGTAGCCCAGAAAACCTTCTGTCTGAATGAAAACTTATGGGGGACATTGCAGTCTTTTAGTAACACACAGGAAGCTGCCTTTGACAGAGTCTGACCCGTGGTCCATCTAGCTCAGTAGTGTCTACTCTGACTGGCAGCAGCTCTCCAGGGCTTCCAGCTGGAGTTTTCCCCAGCCCTACCTGGAGATGCTGCCAGGGGCTGAAACGGCAGCCTTCTGCATGCAAGGCGGATGCTCCATCACTGATCGATGTCCCCAACCTCAAAAGTGGCATCCGTGAACCTCCCTTCCAGGCACTGACCACACCAAGACCTGCTTAGCTTCACCAAGGCGGCTGTCACATGTGCCTTTAGACCATGCTCTGGGACCTTCCAGAAGCTTCAGTGCAAGCTTTAGCTGAAGGATTCCTTCTTGGCCCTCACTTGGTAATACCGTGAGATGTCGCTCCCCTTTCCAAGTTGACATTAATACCACATTCCTTCCGGGGCACACAGCCTCTTCCCCGGTGGCCAGGTTGGTGTACGAATTTGATAACTCAATCAATCAATCAATCAACCTCAGGACCCCAGCTGCACTCTGGGGAGGATGCACACCTACCCCACTAGCATGCGGTAGATTATGCTGAGGTGACGTAGATGAAGGATTGGAACCATTCAAAGGAGGAATGGTCATTATGCTCACTTCCACATAGACCGGCTTGCCACTGGAGCACATGATGTGTCCTGGGATGGTCACAAGGGGGCCAGGTGGCTGGATCGTGACTTCTGCTGGGGGGATCTGGTTGATGGGTTGAGGGTTGACCCCAGCCAGGGTGCCGAGCTCTCCGGAGTTTGTGCTGCCTCCTACAGCACCTACGGCTTTTATTGGGTTGTTGATTATTTTTCTTTATTCCCTGGGCCAAAATGAGCTTACCAAGCAGAAAGAGTGAAAAATAGCTAAGCTATTTGTTTTGACGCCATGTTAGCCATCCAATGCCTCTTTATCTCACAGTCTCCTTTCTTCTACTTCTACTTGACTGGCTTCAGTTTCGAGCGAACCACTTAAAACACCTCCGCGAGGGACTGGGGCTCATTAAAGCACTTCAAAAGTCACCCATTCTCCCTTTTGCAGGAATGAGTAATCTGCATGTGATGATGATGAGTTTTTTGCAATGCCAGCGGTACGTGCCCTGGCTGGGTTTCAATCACTCTCATTACCGAATTATTAAAACGTGCCATCTTGTCTCATTATTCATTTTGTACACTGCTTTGGAAGCTCCGTCTTTCAAAAACAGGTGTCCACGTTGTGGTGTTCTGTACTCCTGAGTAATCATAACCCCTATACTTCAAGCAATAGCTAGTGTTTTCTCAAGAGGAACTGGGTCGGGGGGCAGCTAGGAAGTGCTCTGAGGCACTTGAATGGGAGAATCCTCCCCATTTGAGCAATAAGGCTCACCTCACCTTGCATCAGAACATAGGAAGCTTCCTTCTACCAGGTCAGACCCTTAGTAGGGATGCACATGAACCTCTTCAGAGGCCCTTTGATGGGGCTCCAAACAGCTTCGAACATCAGGCGGTTGAAAGTTCAAAGGTGTGGGGCCACACATTAAGGGCGGGGGAGGGTGCCCTTACCCTTCCCTCCACTTTCCCCCCTGCTTCCCCATTTCCCTGCTGCCCCGTTTCCTCTTCGGCTGGAAGTGTCCTGAAGCAGCTGACACATGTGTGCCCATGTGTATGTCCAGCTAATTCTGGCCACTTACAGGTGAAGAGCAAACAGGGCAGTGACCCATACTTGGGAAATACCTGGTGCCGGCGAGGGAAAAGCAGAGGGAGGGGTAAGTGCACCCTCCCCTGCCCCTAAGGTGTGACACCCACTGGCCATTGAGTCACCTGCACAGAGTTAGGCATGTGCAAAACAGTCCGCGGGTTCAGGAGTTTGGATTGGGGGTTCAGGGGCTCGAAGTCCAATTGAACACCTCCGGTTGCTTCCGGACCATTACTGCCCCCCCCCCGGCTGGTTTGCGATTTTAAAAAAATATTAAAATAAATTTAATTACTTCCTGCCCCTTCAAGCGGGGTGTGTGTGTGTGTGTCCATGAACATTCCCCTGCCCGCTACCAGCTTCTAAAATCACTTCTGCGGCAAATTGGACTGGCCGGCGGGGGGCAGGGGAAAGTTTGCCTATCGGAAGCCCCCTGAAAGGGGCAGAAAGTAATTAATTTTTTTAAAAAAAATTAAGAACCCCGCCCGGACCGGATGGGAAGGGGGTTTCCGAAGGGTGCCGGACCAAAACTGGCCCACTCAGGTTCGTGTCTGTTGCGGACTCGAACCAAAACAGGCCAGCCCATTCCGGGCACACCCCTACATGTGTTTCCGTGCACATCCCTCACCCTTAGTCCATCTAGCTCAGATTGTCTACACTGACTGGCAGCAGCTCGCTAAGGTTTCAGGCAGGGGTCTTTCCCAGCCATGCCGGGAGATGGTACCAGGGACTGAACCTGTGTCCTTCCGAATGCCAAACAGATGCTCTGCCACTGAGCTGCTCTTGCCTCCACACAGTTAGCGAAACTCAAAAGCTTTGTACATGAAAACCACTCAAGATTGTATCTGTCCATTCCTCTGGTTGGGATGGGCACGGACCGGCCCGGAGGCCATTGTAAAGGCCTGGTCTGGACATGGGCGGTCCGGTTCGGGTGGGGGAGTGCCTTTACGAGTGGGGTGAGGGCTTACTTACCCCTCCCGCCACTTTGCCGCTCTGGTGCCGTAATTTCAGGAGTAATTGGGGAGGCAGGATACCTCCCTGCTGCCCCTTCCCCGCTGTCGCTATGAAAAACTCCCAGGAGTCCTTTGCGTGTGCCAACATCACAGAGCTGTGACGCGTGCATGATGTGCGCGCGTGCAAAGGACTGCTGGGAGTTTTTCATAGTGACAGCGGGGAAGGGGCGGCAGGGAGGTATCCTGCTGTCCCAATTACTTCTGAAATTACGGTGCCAGAGCGGGAAAGCGACTGGAGGGATAAGTAAACACTCCCCCCACTAGGGATGTGCATAAAACCGGTTCTCCCGGTTCGGTTCGGGTCCGAACCGGGTCCGGACCGGACCGGGGTGGTTCGGTTTTGGTTTTTCCAGACCACCCCCCAGGTCCGGTTTGGTTTCTAACCAGTTCGGATCAGAACCGAACCGGTTCGGATCACAAAAAGTGGCTGGTTTTGAAGGGGACATTGTGTTCTACCTGCCACCCAAATTTCAAGTCGATTGGACCTTCCTCTGATTTTTTACAATTTTTTTTTAATTAATTCTTGCCCATAACTCACAATGTGGAGCCCTTAGGGGCAAAAAAGCTGGGGTGGGTGGTAGCCACCCATGGGTGTCCTCCACCCCAAAAATCCCAAGGCAATTGGTTGCTCCTAGTATTATTGGTGAATTTTTGAAGAAATTTTTTTTTCCATTGGCTAGAATGGGGGTTTGGGGCTGCCCCAGACCCGCCTCTGTGGGGTGGCAGCACCCCCAAAGTGGGTCCGGGGCCATGGCAAAAATGCCCTCAGTCCCTCCCTGCAATCCCCGTAGAGATAGGAGTGATGGTTCTGTTGTTTTTCTGAGGTGTTCTGAGTGTAGATTCTATGATAGCTAATGAGATTTCCAATGAGACACCATGAATCCACTCTCATTTGCTATCACAGAATCCACACTCACTCAGAACACCTCAGAAAAACAACAGAACCATCACTCCTATCTCTACGGGGATTGCTGGGAGGGACTGAGGGCATTTTTGCCATGGCCCCGGACCCACTTTGGCGGTGCTGCCACCCCACAGAGGCGGGTCTGGGGCAGCCCCGAACCCCCATTCTAGCCAATGGAAAAAAATTTTTCTTCAAAAATTCACCAATAATACTAGGAGCAACCCAACAATTGCCACCCCATCTTTTTGGCCCCTCTCTCTGGGCGCCCTAACACGTAACACCTAGTCAGTCCATCTTAATGCCTACCTACTACCACCACTCCTATCCAAGCAAGTAAGAGGAGGACACTCAGAGAGACAACACCCACTCTCTGATCTAACAAAAAGGCCACTGCTGTGCTGCCTGCCAGCACAGCAGCAGCAGCGGAGCAGCACACTAAGCACAAGAGCAGCACACACAGAGAAGAAGCAGGAGGCGGAGCAGCAGACCTGCCACTCTGCATGATGGGTGATGTGATGCCCAAAGAAACCACCGCCTCACTCAGTGCCTGCCACTGACTAGGCCCGACAGACAGAAGCCAGCCAACCTGCTCTGCTCTGCTCTGCTGCTCCCCATGGATGATGCACACACACCCTACATCTGCATCCAAATTACCAGACCAGACCAAGTGCGCAGAGTCAGCACAGGCCAGCAGCCACCAGCCCAGCAACAGCAACAGCTACTACTGCTACCACCACAACCAGTGTTGCCGCTACAATAACATTCCCAGTCCAGTCACGCGTGCCACAGCCTGAGCCTAGCACACAGCCAACAGCTGCTGCCAGCCAGTGCCTGGCAAGCCCAGCCAACATGAGGAGGAGAGAGCTAACAAGTAGACGGCGCACGCACATCACCAACCCATCACGACGGCGCAACTGCAAGGGGAGAGGGCACAATTACAGGCAGGAGGAGGAGGAGGAGGAGGAGGCGAGGCAATCCTAGCACAGATTTGAAAGTTTAAAATCCACCAGGACATCTTCTAGAATCTAGACTTCTGTTTTTTCTACCACCAGCTGTAGTGTCTAGTTAGTCAGTGTGCTGTGCAGCTGAGCTGAGCTGAGCTGAGCTGCGTGTGAGGAAGGGTGATTGTAGCTAGTTCTTTAGTTTCAGCAGACTGAGCATTGAGCATGGGCATTGGGCAGTGGCCTTGGGAAGCAACACAATTACACGACACTCACCTGCTGCTGCTGGTTCTAGAAGTTGCCTCTTCTCGTCTTTTCACCTCTTCGTGTGTGTGTGTGTGTGTGCGTGTGTGTGTGTGTGTGTGTGTGTGTGTGCAGTGAGTGCATGCCTTTTGCCTTGCTGGAAAGAAATGCTTCTCTGGTCCACCACCACATATCTGCTCAAGGACACAGAGGCCCAAGGCAGAGGTGGTGGCACCAGTGTGAGTGCATGTGTGCTGGTGGTGTTTGCCACCACAGGTATTTTGTGTGTGTATGTGTGCGCTGCTAGCTAGGAGTGGGGAGGGAGGCAGGGAGGGAGGCAGGGAGGCAGGGGGGAGGAAAGGGGAGGGGGAGAGGGATGTAGAGGGGATTGAAGGGGGGAGGGTCTGGCTCAGAGTTGGTCAGCCACATATTTGTGCACACACGTGCTCATGTGTGTGCTTCGGTGGGAGAGACCAGACTCTCATCATCTGCCAGACCGGGGTTGGGGGCAGATGAGGCGGTGGTGGGCTGGAAGGGAGGGAGGATGGAGGGTGGTGAAGAGGAAGGAGGGAGGATGAGAGGGGAGGGATGGAAGGAGGCATGGGGGGGAGGGAGTTGGAGGGGGGAGGAAAAAACATGTAGACAGACACACACCACACTACACACAGAAAGCATCCACACACAGAGACAGTGCTAGGCATCCATTCACACAGACAGACAGACAGACAGACACACAACAGGAAGAGACAGACTGAGCCTGCACCACACACACACACACACACACACACAGACCCAATTCCCCCCCTGCACAGTTATCAATCAATATGTTGTGTTGGCAGCCAGTTCATTGCTATTCCTATGGTTTTGGGTTTTTTGCCATCAGCCAACATCAACAGTGACCACAATCAAGATGAACATAAGATGATAATAATTCATTCGTTTCATTTGAAAAAATCACCCAATCATTTTCTCCATGTAAACCAAGCCCCCCACACATGATTTCTGGTAACATTTTCAATAAAATCAATTCATTTGGCATTCATCATTTTGTTCTCCCTCTGTCACCTTTTTTTCTTTCTTTTGCATAATTTTGAGGCTTGATTTTGACATGGGGTTTTTAAAGAAAAAATTATTTACATGTTTATTTACATACAGTATTTACATATCTACACTGCATTTTAGAACGTGTACCCGCCACTGCCGCTAAGTCTAGTACTCCGTGGGCTGTGCTACTTTGGGGGTGTGTGCCGTGCCCACGCCAGGTCCCCAAATGCTGACAGGTGGATAGATAAAGGGCCTGTGCTGGTCAGCATTGGGTTTCTTTTTAGGTGGGCGTGGGCATTGTAAACATCTGGCCAGTCGCAGCACTACAACTAATACTACAACTGCATCTCTGTGTGGGCACACTACACGCTGCGACTGGCTGGCACGGCTCAGCATCTGTCACGTCAGCTCAGCTAGAGGTGGAAGGGGGGAGGGGAGGGATAAGCACAGAGGTCGAGCCAGGCAGGTGACCAACCATGGGGCAACCCACGGTAATCACTCGCCCGGCTCAAACTCCAGCTTGGGGTAGCCCAACAGGGGGAGGTTCACCTTAAGGAAGACCAGCTGCTCCACCAGACCAGGGTCCAAGCGGGAGCGAGAGGGTGTCACCACGTCCCCGGCACGTGAAAACACCCGCTCGCTCTGGACACTGGTTGGGGGGCAGGAGAGGAGGCGCACAGCCACCACCGCCAGGTCCGGCCAGACTTGGCGGTGGCTCGCCCAGAACTGTGTGCAGTCCACGCCGTCTCCCTCCACAGGCTCCTCCAAGTACTGCGCAACGCATTGCTCAGCACTGGAGGGGGGCCTGGCAGGTCGAGCCTCCCGCATACCAGGCATGGCGCCATAGCAGAACCGCTGAAACCACTGGGCAGATCTCGAGTCGGTAGCAAATGGCTGCTGCGATGGCGCCGCCTGGGATGCCACGCTGCTGGACTGGGAAGAGGGAGGGGAAGGGGAAGCTGACGCCGGCTGGCCGCCCATGCTGCTGCTGGGTGCGGGTTGGGCCGCGAGGGCTGCCCCCGCACCACTACCAACACCCTGGTCTCTGCGGGCCCTAGCGGCCTCCTCCTCCCTAACCTTCTCGACCAGGATGCCCTTCCACCTGGGCAAGTCGTCAGCACTCACGGCATTGCCCTTGAGGGCTGGGTGACAGAGACAAGCGAGGACATACTCCTCCCTGTCTCCCAGCACATCAATGAGCCGCTTGTCAACCCCAGACCTCAGCCTCCCAGCCAGAGCACGACCCTCTGGCGTGGTCAGAGAGATATGGAGTCCACCCATCAGCTTCTCGAGACCAACAGCTGTGGGCAGCGCCTGGCTCAAGGGAGTGGTGTCGCCACACAAGCCCTTCGTGGCAAGCTGGAAGGGCTCAAGTGCCGACACCGCCTCGGACATCTGCTTCCACTCTGCGTTCGAGAAGTCGCAGACATCCAAGGACTTGTCCCTCGCCAGGGCGACAAGGGCTCTCTCCTGCTCCAACAGGCGCTGGAACAGGAGGAAGGTGGAGTTCCACCGCGTCTCCACATCCGTAGGGATGAGATGGCGAGGAAGGCCAAGGTCATCCTGCTTCTGGCGAAGCAGTCTCCTGGACTTCTCGCTGCGGTGGAAGTGGGCGGCCAGCTTGCGGGACTTATCCACAAGCGTGGCCGTGGCAGCAACAGCAGCTGGGATGGGGCGGGCCCCCTTCTCCTGGGACGCCTTCAGCTCCTTAAGGCCAAGGGCGTCCCTGACGGTCAGATGGAGCGTGTGTGCCATACACCGTATGTTCACACAGTCCATGACTGTCTCGACAGCGGCGGTAACGTTGGCTCCATTGTCGGTGACAATGAAGCCGCGGGAGAGGTGTGGACACCCGCCAATCCACTCCTCTATCTGGCGGTCGAGTACGGCCGCCACCTCCTCCGCGGTGTGCCTCGTGTCCATCGTCTCCACGTGCAGGACGGCCCACCTGTGCCGTAGTGCAGCGGGAGCCGCGCCGGACCCGGAAGCATCACCCGCGGAGGTCCCCTCACTCTCCGGTCCCCACCAATGGGCAGTGAGGGCCAGGAAAGAAGCGTGCATCCCACTGACACTGGTCCAGAGGTCAGTCGTGAAATGCACGCTTGTCCCGGCCGGAGCTGCACGCAGCTCGGCCGACACGAGCTCCCTGCACCGGCGGTACAGGGAGGGGACCACGTTCCGGCTGAACGTGGTCCTTGAGGGGATGACATATTCGGGAGCCAGGTATTGGAGAATCCTGCGGAAGCCGTTGTTCTCGACCACCTGAAACGGCTGGTCATCGGTGGAAATCATCTCCCCTATGAGGCGGGTGAGGTGATGATGGTCCACGCGAACAATACGCTGGCTGCCCGAGGACTGCGTCCACCGCTGGACGGGCAGTGTAGCCTGCCTGCTGGCTGGCACACTGCCGCTGCCCGCCCTAGTGGCAGATGCACAAGGCACACTAGCGCTGCCAGCCTGTCCCCTGAGACCTGGGTGGTGACGCTCTAGGTGTCTCCACATAGGCGTCGTACCCAGGTGCGCAGGGTCCCTTCCACGGCTGACAAGCATCCTGCAGTGGACACAGCGGGCGTGGAATGGGTCATCTTGAGGGACCTCAAAATGCACCCATGCACCACTGCCCTTGGCCTCCTGCGCCCTGGGCGCCGTCCTAGGCTGTTTCTCGCAGGGTGGCTGCAGTCCTAGGGGGGGGCGGCCGATGCTGCCTGCCCACTGCTGCCACCCAACCCGCCCCTTCCGCCCTCCACAGCGGAGGAAGGGCCCGGCTGAACTGGCATCGGAGAGGCAGGCCTCTCCTCCACCACCTCGCCAGACTGCTCCCCACCAGAGTGTCGGGCTTCACGAGGGGGGGCCCCACTGAGCGGCGAAAGGATAGGGGGAAGAGGCCCCAGAGGGAGGGAGAACCTGGCTGCATCGCTGCCAGCCGCACGGTCCTCACCGTCCTCTACCTGCTCTTCCAACTCCACAGTCTCCTCCACCTCAACAACTGGCGGTAGCTCAGCAGCACCTGGTGCCGCCGGCGAGGAGGTACCCGCCACAGCCCTAACGGTGCCTCTGCCTCTGCCGCGATTGGCGGCAGCAGGCGTGGGGAACTGAATCCTGCGCACCAAAGATGGGGCCGGAGCAAAGAATTCTCCAATGGGGAGAACTGGCGTGTCCTCAGGCTCCCCACGTCCTCTCCCTCCCCGTGCCGCAGGCGCACCCCGCACCTGGCCTCTCCCACCTCTGCCTGCCAGCCTTGAGCGAGCCCTGCCCGCCACACGGTGCTCAGACATGCTGCTAGGTCAGAAGGAGGGAGACTTTAGGAGGAAGGCCAGACAGGGTCAAAAAATAATTTGGAGGGGCTTAGGGGCCAAAAAAAAGGCAGCTGATTTGGAGGCGGCGGGGGGGGAGTTTGTTTTCAAAAAAGGAAGCCAATTGGGGGGAAAGGAAGACTTTTTGATATGGGGGGGGAAGCCAATCGAAGTGAGGGGGAGGGTGTCCTTTTTGAATTTGGGAGTCAACCACCAAGCCAATTGGGGAGATGGGTCTGGGAGGGTTTTTTTTAGAAAAATAGGGGGTTAAAGGGTGGAACCCCGGTGTGGGAGGGTGGCACGGGCAGTTGGGTGGAGTAGTTGTGGTGTGGGTGGCAAGTTTTTAACTTTTTTGGGGGGGGAGAGTGGATGGGGGGAGGGCACAGCACCTACCGGGGGTGGGGGAGGGATGCAGTCAACGCTTGGGAACCTGCAGATCAAAGGAGGAAACCCTTATTTAGTGAACTTGAACACAAAGTGTGGGTTCTGGGGGGTGGTTCTCAAGTAATGCTCCTGTGGGGGGAGCATCAAACTCAATGCAGCCTATTTAGTGACTCTAAATTGCACACAACCAAAACCAGAACCCAGTCACACCAACACAGAGGTTGAACCCACCCACTCTGTGACTCTGCCTGCCCAATGCCATGGCAAGCAAGCAGCAGCAAACACTTGATGGCAGCCTCATGGATTGAACATCATGATCATCATCATACGTGTGTATTGGCCCAGCATGTAGTGGCAGCATCAGAGCCCAGCCAGGACCCAACTCAGACTGCCCCAGAGGCAAGGAAGCACTCTGGCATGGCATGGGCCCAGCATGTAGTGGCAGCATCAGAGCCCAGCCAGGACCCCACTCAGACTGCCCCAGAGGCAAGGAAGCACTCTGGCATGGCATGGGCCCAGCATGTAGTGGCAGCATCAGAGCCCAGCCAGGACCCCACTCAGACTGCCCCAGAGGCAAGGAAGCACTCTGGCATGGCATGGGCCCAGCATGTAGTGGCAGCATCAGAGCCCAGCCAGGACCCCACTCAGACTGCCCCAGAGGCAAGGAAGCACTCTGGCATGGCATGGGCCCAGCATGTAGTGGCAGCATCAGAGCCCAGCCAGGACCCCACTCAGACTGCCCCAGAGGCAAGGAAGCACTCTGGCATGGCATGGGCCCAGCATGTAGTGGCAGCATCAGAGCCCAGCCAGGACCCCACTCAGACTGCCCCAGAGGCAAGGAAGCACTCTGGCATGGCATGGGCCCAGCATGTAGTGGCAGCATCGCATCAGAACCCTGGACCCCACTCAGACTGCCCCAGAGGCAAGGAAGCACTCTGGCATGGCATGGGCCCAGCATGTAGTGGCAGCATCGCATCAGAACCCTGGACCCCACTCAGACTGCCCCAGAGGCAAGGAAGCACTCTGGAAGGCACCTGTTCAAAAACCACCTGCAAGACGCATGCAATGCAACGCAACACACAGCAGCAATTTCTTTACTGGGCATGGGCATGAAGACACAAGTTTTACAACAGTACATCTCCTCTCCAAGGTTCCCTCCCTCCTCCCCACACCCAAATGCATTTCAGAATAGGGGTGTCCCTATTTAAAACCGCCAGCTAGGGAGAGAAAGGGGCAACAAAAGGTGCACAATCGCACACGCACTAACCCCTCTTCTTCCGGTCCTTCTCCTGCCGCTCACTGCTGGTCACGGATTCGCCGCCGCCAGCCAGCCACCCTGGGCTGAGACACAGCAGGGCGGCCGCACGAGGCACACAGGCAACCGGGGTAGTTCAACAACGATGGAGGGGCAGAAGTGAGGAGACAACACTATTTGTGTCGCTCAACTCACCCCCAAGCAGAGACAAAATCAACCAAAAACTATAAAAAGAAAAAAAAAACCGATGGCAGCCGCCAGGTGGGTAGGCTACTGTGTGTGGCTGCAGCTGTGGGAGAGGAGGTGGAAAGTGAAGGGGAGCAGAGAGAGAAAAGACTAAGAGAGAGAGAAAAGAGAGGGGGGGCAGGGACAAAGAGAAAGAGAGGAGAGAGAGAGAAAAGAAAGAGAGAGAGAGGAGAAAGAGAGATGATAGAGAGAAAGAGGAGAGAGGAGAAGCGCAGCGCAGCAGGGAGGGGGGATTCAGGTGTGGGGGGAGGACACAGCAGTAGCAGCGGTCCAAAGAGGTGGGGGGAGCAGAGAGGGTGTGTGTGGTTGGGGGCTAGTGTGTGGCAGGGGGCCTGGGGTAAGTGGAGAGAGTCGGGGGCAAGGAGAAAAAGAGGTGGGGTGGGGGGAGCAGAGAGGGTGTGTGTGGTTGGGGCTAGTGTGTGGCAGGGGGCCTGGGGTAAGTGGAGAGAGTCAGGGGCAAGGAGAAAAAGAGGTGGGGTGGGGGGAGCAGAGAGGGTGTGTGTGGTTGGGGGCTAGTGTGTGGCAGGGGGCCTGGGGTAAGTGGAGAGAGTCGGGGGCAAGGAGAAAAAGAGGTGGGGTGGGGGGAGCAGAGAGGGTGTGTGTGGTTGGGGCTAGTGTGTGGCAGGGGGCCTGGGGTAAGTGGAGAGAGTCAGGGGCAAGGAGGAAAAGAGGTGGGGTGGGGGGAGCAGAGAGGGTGTGTGTGGTTGGGGGCTAGTGTGTGGCAGGGGGCCTGGGGTAAGTGGAGAGAGTCGGGGGCAAGGAGAAAAAGAGGTGGGGTGGGGGGAGCAGAGAGGGTGTGTGTGGTTGGGGCTAGTGTGTGGCAGGGGGCCTGGGGTAAGTGGAGAGAGTCAGGGGCAAGGAGGAAAAGAGGTGGGGTGGGGGGAGCAGAGAGGGTGTGTGTGGTTGGGGGCTAGTGTGTGGCAGGGGGCCTGGGGTAAGTGGAGAGAGTCGGGGGCAAGGAGGAAAAGAGGTGGGGTGGGGGGAGCAGAGAGGGTGTGTGTGGTTGGGGGCTAGTGTGTGGCAGGGGGCCTGGGGTAAGTGGAGAGAGTCGGGGGCAAGGAGGAAAAGAGGTGGGGTGGGGGAGCAGAGAGGGTGTGTGTGGTTGGGGGCTAGTGTGTGGCAGGGGGCCTGGGGTGAGTGGAGAGAGTCGGGGGCAAGGAGGAAAAGAGGTGGGGTGGGGGGAGCAGAGAGGGTGTGTGTGGTTGGGGGCTAGTGTGTGGCAGGGGGCCTGGGGTGAGTGGAGAGAGTCGGGGGCAAGGAGGAAAAGAGGTGGGGTGGGGGGAGCAGAGAGGGTGTGTGTGGTTGGGGGCTAGTGTGTGGCAGGGGGCCTGGGGTGAGTGGAGAGAGTCGGGGGCAAGGAGGAAAAGAGGTGGGGTGGGGGGAGCAGAGAGGGTGTGTGTGGTTGGGGGCTAGTGTGTGGCAGGGGGCCTGGGGTGAGTGGAGAGAGTCGGGGGCAAGGAGAAAAAGAGGTGGGGTGGGGGGAGCAGAGAGGGTGTGTGTGGTTGGGGGCTAGTGTGTGGCAGAGGGGTGTTGGGGGGAAGGGGAGGGGGCAACAACAAACAGCAAAGGAGAAACTGGAACAACTCGGGCAGCAGCAGCGATTAGGCTGGATGGGGTGGTTGGGGGAGGAGCTGGGCCTGGGCTAGGGTAGGGTCTGGGAGGAGGGAGGGTGGGGGGGGCAGGCAGGGGGAGGAGGAGGAGGAGGGTAGCAAAATATATAAAGCAATATATATCAAGAGAACACAAGCCAGAAGTTTAAAAAAAAAATTAAAAGAAAGACTATAACCAGCAGAAAAAACTTGGGTGTGGGGGTGTGGGGAGGGGGAACCAAACACAGACTCTGAGGGGGGCCACTAAGTGAACAGAGACAATGAAACCACAATTGCTGCAAATTAATAATAGCAAATGAATAAGTGGAACCAAGCAAAGAAAACTGGACTCGGTTTGGCAGCAGCAAACTTGGGAGAAGGCTGGATGGGGTGGGGTTGGGGTGGGGTGTGGTTGGACTTGGAGGGGCAAGTTTGGAGCAGGGAACCAAAACTGATTATATGGGACAACAAGAAACAACAACAGAATCCTCTGGGGGTGGGGGGGAGGGATTCAGGGAACCAACTCGCAGGGCAGCAGCAGTCAGCAGAAACAAACAAAATGGTACAATTTAAGCAAAACCAGCAAGCAATATATAACTGAAACCAATGGAATGCAATGTGAAAATCAAAAAGTTGGACAACAACAAGGCAGGACAAAGAGCAATAATTAATGGAAGAAGATTTAAAGCAATGAGGATGCAGTGGGTGGGAGTGGGGGAGGGGGAGGGTAGGCCCAAAGGATGAGAAGGGAAAGGGGGGGGAGGGGGGGAGAAAAGCAGACAGACAAGGAACAGGGAAAATTGGGGGAAATTAAGAAGAAAGTAAAGTGAAGTAACACACAGTATACAGACAAGAGACAGACAGAGAGAGGAGACACACAGAGAGTCACAAAGGGCAGGTGGACAAAGGATTAGACAGAGCACACACAGAGAGACACAGGACACAGTCAGGACTCACAGAGACACCAGAGCAGCCAGCAAAGGGCAAGCAGGTCTCAGAGATGATCCCACAACTGCAGCCAAGAGAAGTTTCCAGAGAAGAGGCTTGGGTTTATATAGGTTTGAAATTCCCTCCTTTGGGAGCCCCCACCTTTGCACTCCCCCCACGGCCAACAGGGTGCCAGCTCTCAACAGTGCAACAGCCAAGCAGCCTACCAGACCAAAGGATTCTGGCCAATCAAGGATCAATAGCGCAGCCAATACAATGCCTGGAAATAGCATCACAAAATGGATGCAAGGAGGAGCAAAAGTTTCGGGAAGGAGACACAAAATGGAGGACACACTTGGAACTTTAAAGAGACACTCCAGAGACTCAATTTCATTCCCGAACCGGCTCGAATTCGGTCCGGCTCGGTCCCGGAAGGGCCCGATTCGGTCCGGGATCGAGCCGCCGGATCCGGACCGGTTCGGACGAACCGGTCCGGATCCGAACCGAACCGCACATCCCTAGTGTTTTTTCCGTCCCATATTGAGGTTCTGTTTATTGTAGTAATAAATCAAGTTGGAGTTCTCTTTTTATCTGCAGACGGTTTGACTCGAAGAAGTATTCAGAACGGCATTTTACAGGAAAAACACAAGTATTTCGGAGGAGCTCTAAAAACTCCAGCCGTTCAACTCCATGTTGGCTCCTCCCACCCCATCTGAAAATCCTGGGCATGTTTCTATGGGAAGAGACAAGAGACACGGATCCTGGAAAGTGGATCAGGGCTGCACAACTTCAGCCCTCTGCAGATGTGGGATTACAGCTCCCATCATCTCTGGTGCTTGTCCACAGTGGTTGGGGATGATGGGAGTTGTAGTCCAAGAACAGCTGGAGGGCTAAAGGTGTGCAGCCCCACAATGGATCCCTAACCATCTGAAATGAGTGTGCTGGTAATCTTTCACAATTTCACATTGGGGATTTCTACTTACTCCTCCGTTTTTTGTGCTTGGCTGCCAACTTGAGCTAGCTCTCACTTGAAACCAGGAGGAATCCCCTCTTCCATGCCTTGATTGCAGGGGTTCCTGACCTGTAGTAGTCCAGATGTTGTTGAACTACAAATCCCATCACCCTCATCTAAAATGTATTGTGGTTAGGAATGGTGGGATTCGTAGCTGAGAAATGTCTGGACTACCACAGGTTTGAAAAGCCTGCTTTATGGTTCCATGGGTTCACTCATTCCACTCCTCCTGAATTCTACCTTGACAAGGTGAATCCCAAAAATTCAGCCCAAGAATTGGTGCATGCACAGTGGCCACCTCCTTCTCCCCCCACCCCCAGCCCACTTTATCAATGCCCACACATGCCGGTCGGAAAGCCATGGCACAAAAAAACGGTCTTGAGTGGAATCACATGTGTGACTGTGACCAGTTTTTTCTCCGGTGCGTTCTTAACTGACGTGCACGTGCCCGACTGAACAGGGAGAACACCACACTGAAGGAACCTTGACGTGACCCGTCACACCATGAGATGCATTTCTGCAGTGGATGGTCCGTATCCACAGCAGAAGACGACACAAAGGGATTGCCATCGCCCTTATCGGCGTAACTGTCACAAAAATAGCTTTGGTTTTGTATTGTTTGCTCAGTGAATTGGTAATACAGTGGGAGGGGGGTAGTACAAAAATTCAGAAGAAAACGAAAGCCGTCGCAACCTGCATGTCCAAAGTAGTCGATATGATTTGGTAATCAACAGGGAACAAATGGAGATCCCTAAACGCTGGTTCCACCCTCGGAAGAAGAAGAAGAAAGGGTTTCCCAATTTTGATTGGAAATTGGACGAGGCAAAGAGCAGGAACTGGGAGCTGTTGTATGTTCATGATCAACGTGTGCAACTTGATTGCACAAGAGTGCAATCCCCTTCCATTTCCCAATCCCTCCAACGTTCCATGTCCACATCTTTTCTTTCAGGTCTGCCTCCCACAATGGCTTACTGGGGCCCAGCCTTCACCATCCCATTTCGCGCCTCCAACCCAGTGGTCGGTTTCGCCTCTGCAGGTTCTGTAAGCCTCGGCGGCTTTGAGGCATTGGAGGCTATGGAGGCAGGACAAACTCCGGAGTGCTTGAAACCCTGGTTGATGTCAACCCTCAGCCCACCAACCAGATCCCCTCAGTAGATGTCATGATCTGGCCATCTCCCATCATCGTCACCATCCCAGGAACGCATCCTGTCTGCAAGATGAGACACACCCTGCTCCATTGGTGGTTCTGGAATCACATCCAGTGGGGAGGGGCTGTTATGGGGGATACCTTGGGAGCAGAAGCAATGTCTGCCTATGCCCTGCTAATTCGTCCCTAATTGTCTATCTGGAGCGGGTAGGAGATGGCCTCAAGATCCATGGCAGAACATCCAGGTCTGCATGAGCACCTTCAATTCCAACTGAAGCCCGCTGCAGCTGGGCCAAGGGGTTCTCCATGTCTCCGAAAACTGGGAGCAGATCTTTCTCCCAACTCATCTGCTTCCATCTATGAAACAGTTGAGGTTACAGGCCTTAATATCAGGACGACTGAGCACCCAACATCCTCTGTGGAATCAACTGTGGCTGCGGAGACTCAGTCTTCTTGAAATATGAGTTTGCCACATGCTTAAGCCTCTGTTTCCCTTTTGCTAGCCCAATCAATAGAGAGGAAATGATAGGGCCCCACTCTGGCTTGGTAGTAGATCACATGCCAAGCTATACCTCAAGCTAAGCTGCAGCTGTCGCATAGCCCATCTGACAAAACCAAACAGGAGCGGCCACGATGCAGAAGGAGTGCCCATTATGGGATGGAATGCAGCCCTCGGCAGAATAGAAAGCTTAAAACTAAGTTTCCTGGAAAGCTGGGTGATCACCTCCAGTAAAAGCTGGAAATGCCAAGCGCATGTGATTGGCTTGTGGTTCAAGTAGGATGGGGCGGCCTTTTCATGTGGCGAATGGAGGTGGTGTCCTCAGGTGGCAGATTATTAGGGGTTGCGGCAGAGTAGCGAGATGCCCCTGCCGCTGCTATTGGAGCAGTTCTTTGAGCCCAAGCTGTCCCTTCAAGCTTCGCAAGATTGCAAAGATTGCAAGATGTACAAGGAAAGAAGAGGAGGCTGCTGGGAACCTGCCCTCCTCCCTGCCCATCATGGTCCTTCCAAAGTCTACAAGGGTTGGTTCTTAAAGGGGGCTGAAGCAAGGCAGAATTTGAAGTCTCAGCTTAAGCACTGCAGTAGTTAGGCCACCCCTGCAGTCGAACACAGCACTCTCACACACCTGTGGAATCATAGCCTGTTTCACATCACTTAATCACAGCAGAAGGTTCCAAGTTCCCTCCCTGGCTTCTCCAAGAGAGGGCTGCGGGAGATTCCTGCCTGCAACCTTGGTGAAGCTGCTGCCAGTCTGTGAAGACAATACTGAGCTAGATAGACCAATGGTCTGACTCCGTATATGGTAGCTTCCTATGTTGCTAATATTTGCCAGACGACTCTGCAGTCGGGAACAGTCTGACCTGAGCCTGCCACTGAAGATCTGGGAGTGAACTCAGTCCTCTGAGGAACAGGAACGGTAGCCAGTTTGGGCTTAATGCATTTCCATGGAGAAAACAGAGCATGGGAGCTTCTGCTTAATTAAAACCTACAGCTCCAGGCTGTTTGCAACTGTAAGAAGGAACAAAGTCAAGAAAAGGTGGTTTCCCGCATCGGCATTCATTTTGAAGTGGTTTTGTTCATTTTCTCTGTGGAGTTTCGAGATGCCGCCTTCTGCTCACAGAACTGCTGTCACCTAAGAGTGAGTGCGTCTGAACATGTGCAGAGTTATTTCCCCTCAAAATCAAATAAACCTTTTTTTTTTTTTTAAACACCTCTTATGGGTAAAGTTGTTTCAGGGCATGTAGAGAATTACGTTTCCTTCATTTACTGCAGGCAGAGAAGTTTTGATGCAGGAACTAAATCAATCTCTCTCTCTCTCTCTCTCTCTCTCTCTCTCTCTCTCTCTCTCTCTCTCTCTCTCTCACCTGTATGCTCTAGATTTCTGCCCTCTAAAGGTGTCTACAGTGGCATGCTGGGGGGCTGGGTCAAGCTAGCTGCTTCCACCATCAAGCCCCACCTTTTGCCCCATTTTACCCCCAAAGCACTTAGCCCCAATGAGTCCCCATTTCTGCAAATGGGATGATGAATGGAAACAGAGGTGACCACCTGTGAATGGGATGGTGGAGAACTCCTCTCCTCAACTTGTGTGCCCTTCCTCTCCACACTTGCCTCTGAGCCCTCCCACCTGTGGTTCTGCGTTCTCAGTCCAAAGCCCTCCCCGAGATCTGGAGACAGCCCCCACCACACGGTCATAAATTGGGCGGGGGGGTTTCAAGCAGACCAAGAGACTCATGTTAGAGCGCAGCATGGATTTTATTGAAAAGGAGTGGAGTGAACAACTGTAGGAGATGAAGGTTGTGAAAATGATACAGGCAAGCACAAGAAGAGAGGGGAGCTCCTTCTTGGAAAGGAGACATTCAGGAAACAAAGCGGAAAAGGGGGGCAAGAGAGGGGTAGCGGACGTTAATACAGGAGCTTGAGGCTGGGAGAATGGTCCCGGAACCTCGTGGCTCTTCTCACTCCGGGTCTAGATGCTCCGTCACAGAACTCGATGGTGGCTGTCCGTTCCTGGTCATTTCTGCTTTCATGGGGATCTTCTTTTCAGCATTAAGAGGTTTATATACAGATGTTCCCACAGACGCTCCCACGGCGCCCCAGGAAAGACCTCTTTCCGAAATATCCACCCCTCCTTCCAAGGGCTCCGTAACCCAAGCCAGAACCCAGGCCGCCATAGAGACCGGATCCTACAATCCCGGAACCCCCAATGGCACAGGGAGTGTTGCCTCCCACGGAGACGGGCTCGCAGCTAGCGGACAGGATGTTTCCTGGGATGGCCACCACGGAGGAGGGTGGCTGGATCACGACCTCTGCTGCGGGGATCTGGTTGATGCAGGAAGGGATGACTCTGGCCAGGGTGCCCAGGTTGCCAGAAGTTTCAGCCAAGGTGCCAGCACCGTAGCCATAGCTGAGACCTCAGTAGCCATAGCCGAGACCGCCATAGCCAAGGCCACAACTGCCTGCCGATCCAAAGCCAATGACAGGGGTGGAAGCACAGGAAGGGACGGTACAGGCTGGTCCACAGTCAACCATTGTTTGCTGGAGGAGAAGCTGAAAGAAAACATCCCAGGATATCCTCCTGGGATCCATCCCGGTTTTACTCCCTTCTGTGTGGGTACAGACAGAGTCAGATGTCATTAGACATTGCAACTCACCCAAAGTGAGATGTTCTCATGCAACATTCAGATGAGAAACAGCTGATGATCAATAGAGGAACTGTCAAGTTTACTTCCCAAGCGCTCCCTCGAAATGGAGTCAAACCCTGCCTTAAAAGCTGCATACAGCGGTGAATACTTTTCAGCCAGATGTTGTAGAACTTGGGCCTGATCAAGAATCATCCGAATGGACATAAACCCCGCCTGTTCCTCCCTTACTATGTTCTCCTGTTCCAACCAGTCCGTGAGGTTAACATATAGATGTCTAGAATATAATTTATGAATAATGCTCAGCAAACTGATTGGTCAATAATTAGAAGGGTCAGAGTGTTGGCCTTCCTTATAGATGGGAACAATCACCGTTGTACCCCTCTCCTCTGGGATACAGGTAGTACGATCATTATACGTAAAGAATCTTGCAAGTACAGGAGCCCACCATTCAAAATTTGATTTTAACAGTACAGAGGGATCTGATCCAACCCCAGGGTCTTTCCCGGCTTGGGTTGGGTCACTAAACTAGAGACCTCCTTGAGGGAAACTGAGTGCCAAATTAGTAGAAATTCTACAGGGAAAGGGGCATTCCTTCAGGGGCAGACACTCCATACAATGCTTGAAAGTAGGTTACCCACACATCTGCAGGGATGTGACAGCTCAGCCTAGGCCCCCTGCTAGAGAAATTGACAGATACAATCTTGAGTGGTCTTCATGTACAAAGGTTTTGATTCTCCCTAACTGTGCGGATGCAACAGAAGATCAGTGGTAGAGCATCAGTTTGGCATGCAGAAGGTCCCAGGTTCAGTCCCTGGTAGCATCTCCAGGCATGGCTGGGAAAGATCCCTGCCTGAAACCTTGGAGAGCTGCTGCCAGTCAGTGTAGACAATTCGGAGCTAGACGGACTAAGAGTTAGAGATCTGCATGGAACCAGTGTGGGTGGCTCGATGGCTACTGGGTGTCGCACCTTACTGGCGGGGGAGGGTGCCCATACCCCTCCCTCCATTTGCCCCCCTGCTGGCACCAGGTATTTCCCAAGTCCTACGGGGCAGCAGCGTACTTCCCTGCTGCCCCATTTGCTCCTTGGCTGGAAGTGGCTGGAAGTAGCTGCCACGCCCGTGTCCATGTTGAGGTCCAGCTTCTTCTGGCCATTTCCTGCCGAAGAACAAACGGGGCAGCAGGGAAGTATGCTGCCACTGGGTAGCACTTGAGAAATAGTGGGCGTCAGTGGGGGGAAAGCGGAGGAAGGGGTAAGTGCACCCTCCCCTGCCCCTAAGTGCGACCCCCACCTTGGAACGTCGAACTGCCCGGGTGTCCCAGAGCAAGTGGTGATGAAGTGCACATAGGGTGCCCACCACCCCCATACCCTCAAGCCCATGGGGTACTGGGATTTGTGGTTTTTTAGGTGTTCTGAGAGTAGATTCTCTGGTAGCAAGTGAGAGTGGATTCAAAAATTACTTGGGGCCCCCACCCCCCACCGGGAGGGCAGCAAGATGGATTTGGCTGGACTGGAAGCTGGCTCCACCTGCACCACCTCCACATCTGCCACAGGAAGAACCTTCTTCCCTGGCAGGGGAGGCCCTCCCTCCAACTGCTACCTGGACGCAGGCTCTGGCATAGGGCCAGGCAGACAAGAGAAGTCCAGCCTGTCCACCAAAGCAGGGGTGGGTGTGACTCGGGTTGGTCTAAGCAGCTCTTGGTGTGGTCAGTGCCTGGATGGGAGGCTCAACTATGCCATTTTTGAGGTTGGTGCCATAGATCAGTGATGGAGCATCCACCTTGCATGCAGAAGGCTGCTGTTTCAGTTCCTGGCAGCATCTCCAGGTAGGGCTGGGGAAAACTCCAGCTGGAAGCCCTGGAGAGCTCCTGCCAGTCACAGTCACAGTCAGAAGGGTTTCTGGGCTACGAAGACTCAGGGAATAGCAATAGCAACAGCAATAGCACTTACATTTATATACCACTCTACAGCTGGAAGCTCTCTAAGCGGTTTACAATGATTTAGCATATTGCCCCCAACATTCTAGGTACTCATTTTACCAACCTCGGAAGGATGGAAGGCTGAGTCAACCTTGTTTTACCAGTGCGCCACCAGGGGCTCTTTACCAGGGAAGCAGCTGTTCCCAGAAATAAGAGCTGCCAGTTCAAAAACCAAGAGAACACATGTTGCAACATTTCTCCCAAGTTTCTCCTTAGTACGAATCCACAAAGACTCCCAACACAGAAGCAGAAAGATTTGTGACTGTCTTGATGGAGTATACTTCAAGCTGAGAGATTTTCCCCTTTCTTTGTTTAAGCCACCGAAGGTTCAGGGTGGCAACCAGCGTTCCCTCTAACAGGGATTCCCAGATGTTGTTGACTAAAACTCCCGAATCCCCAGAAGCAATGCCTCTTACTTGGGGATAATTGGAGTTGTAGTCAACAACATCAGGGGATTCCTGTTAGAGAAAACCCTGGTGGGAACCTTCTTGTAAAGAGATGATCACAGAGGGGTGCATACATAGCTTTTCAATGTTTCTATGAGAATAAACATAAGAGAACTGCTGGTTCAGACCAATATCCTTCCAGTTCAGCCTCCTGTTTCCAACAGTGGACAACAAGATACTACTAAGACGTCCGCAAGCTCGGCTAAATGGAAATAGCCCCTTCCCACTTTTGCTCCCCAGTGCCTGGCATTCAGTGGCACACTAATCCTAGCCTAGCTGTCAACCGCTCCATATTCTGAAGAACTGAAGACTCAAGGTGGAAGATCCACCAAGCTCTGTGTCAATGAGACTCTATCAAAACACCACCAAGAAAATGGACTTACCGGCTTCTCTGAGAAGATGCAGTGAAGATAGGAGAGTCGAATGAAGCTGATGGAAGGATAGAGGGAATGCTCAGCTTTTATAAAGGTCCACCAGCCTCTCTTGAGGTTAGGATGCTCCATCACTCCACCTAACCTTTTATTGGGATGCTCCTGACACTTCTTTATTCCCTGGGCCAAAATGAGCTTACCAAGCAGAAAGAGTGAAAAAAGAGTGCCGGGAGGGGGGTCTGGGTTACGGAGCTCTGGACCAGTGGAGGGGTGGATATCTTGGAAGAAGCTCTCTCCTGGTTCCCTGTGGGAGCATCTGCTATTAGACCCCATAACGTCCAACGACTGATCATAATGACCAGGAACCAGCAACCCTGAGACTGAGGCATCGCTGAAATCCAGGCGAGGACTTTGAGGGGACTGGGCGCCCTTCTTCTCCCACTACTTTGCTCTGCTGTCCTCAAAATGAATTCATCAGTTTCCTTCTCTCTCCCAGCCACCTCTAATATGATGCCATTTCCTTCACATTCTCAATAAAGCTTCTGCTGCATTCTGGCAATCCATGGTCTCTTGTTTTTTGAACTGGGAGCTCTTATTTTTTGTAAAAGCTGCTTCCGTGAGTCTCGGTAGCCCAGAAAACCTTCTGTCTGAATGAAAACTTATGGGGGACATTGCAGTCTTTTAGTAACACACAGGAAGCTGCCTTTGACAGAGTCTGACCCGTGGTCCATCTAGCTCAGTAGTGTCTACTCTGACTGGTAGCAGCTCTCCAGGGCTTCCAGCTGGAGTTTTCCCCAGCCCTACCTGGAGATGCTGCCAGGGACTGAAACGGCAACCTTCTGCATGCAAGGCGGATGCTCCATCACTGATCGATGTCCCCAACCTCAAAAGTGGCATCCGTGAACCTCCCTTCCAGGCACTGACCACACCAAGACCTGCTTAGCTTCACCAAGGCGGCTGTCACATGTGCCTTTAGACCATGCTCTGGGACCTTCCAGAAGCTTCAGTGCAAGCTTTAGCTGAAGGATTCCTTCTTGGCCCTCACTTGGTAACACCGTGAGATGTCGCTCCCCTCTCCAAGTTGACATTAATACCACATTCCTTCCGGGGCACACAGCCTCTTCCCCTTTCCTCCTTTTTCATCCGTATCACCATGTTGACCATCCGTATCACCATGTATCACTTGGGGGCTTGTAAAAGGTCTCTTTTTGAACCTCGGGACCCAGGATGCGCTATGGGGCGGATGTATACCTACCTCGCTAGCATGCAGTAAAGGCTGCTGAGGCAACGTAGGTGAGGGATTGAAACCATCCAATGAAAGAAGAAGAAGCAATGATGTGGTAACTTAGAACTAACACTCCACTGCTATCAGGCCCATAGCCACTAGAGGGCACTCACTCCTCCCCAAGATGCAGCTGTCCCTCCATCATTACCGGCCCACCCTGGGAAGACATGTTTATTTTAAGAACCAGAGGGAGCATGCTCAGAACATACTCCGTGGACTGAGCACGTCAGTTGCTGGGGAAACCAACAGTGAAGGAAGTCTATTGCTTTTTGACTCTACTGGTTGGCTGCCTAGAAGTATCTGGTTGTCTGATCTGGGAAACAGGGTGCTGTACTAAACCCACCATTGAGATAATCCACCAGAGCCCTCCTGATGTTGCTGCTGTAGTAACTCCTTAGGACTTCCCTGTTTCCCCAGCCCTCATTCTCACCTTTCAAGATACCCACATAGTATCTATCCACATTGGAAGTTCCCTTCTACTGAGTCAAAGTTGTGGAAAGAACTTCATCCGTGGAAAGAAGAAGTGTCAGCAACCCAGCCGAATGTTAGCTGGAGTGACGTTAACTGGAGCATGGAGTGACGTCATGGAGTGAGGTTAGCTGGAGAATGTTAGCTGGAGCATCCTAACCACAAGGGAGGCTGGGGGACCTGTAGAAAAAGCTATGTGTTCCCTCTGTCCTTCCATCAGCTTCATTCAACTCTCTTGTCTTCACTGCATCTTCTCAGAACAGCCAGTAAGTCCATTTTCTTGGTGGTGTTTTGACAGGGTCTCGTTGAGATAGAGCTTGGTGGATCCCCCACCTTGAATCTGTTGTTCTTCAGCATAGTGTGAGGCTGACATGATGTGCAGGTTTTGTGTGTCACTGGATGCCAGCCACAGCGGGGAAACAGGGGCTATTATTTTATGTTCCTTCTCAGAAACATATGAAGCTTCCTTATACCAGGTCGGACCTTTGGTCTATCTACCTCAGTATTGTCTGCACGGAGTGGCAGTGGCTTCGCCAAGGTTTCGAGCAAATCTCTCTCAGCCCTACCTGGAGACACTGCCAAGAATTGAACCTGGGTTCCGCATGCAAGGCAGATGATCTACCTTCGAGTTAGGGCCTCATATCCCAGTCACAGGGGAGATCCGGGGCTTTTGCTTTCATGCTTCACTTCTGGTCTTCCTGGAGGCATCTGGTTGGCCTTTGTGGGTTCCCAATGGAAACCCTACCTACACTGAAAACCCAATGAATGAAGAAATGCTTGCTTAATACTTTTGTCATTTATGACAAAATCATTTGTCATAAAATATAAAATAGTGCAGATAAATGGCCTCAGAACAGTAGTACTTCTGCTGGTCGCCTCCAAACTTGACTACTGCAATGCACTCTATGTGGGGCTGCCTTTGTACATAGTCCGGAAACTGCAGTTGGTCCAGAACGCGGTGGCCAGGTTGTTGTACGAATTTGATAACTCAATCAATCAATCAATCAACCTCAGGACCCCAGCTGCACTCTGGGGAGGATGCACACCTACCCCGCTAGCATGCGGTAGATTATGCTGAGGTGACGTAGATGAAGGATTGGAACCATTCAATGGAGGAATGGTCATTATGCTCACTTCCACATAGACCGGCTTGCCACTGGCGCACATGATGGGTCCTGGGATGGTCACAAGGGGGCCAGGTGGCTGGATCGTGACTTCTGCTGGGGGGATCTGGTTGATGGGTTGAGGGTTGACCCCAGCCAGGGTGCCGAGCTCTCCGGAGCTTGTGCTGCCTCCTACAGCACCTACGGCTTTTATTGGGTTGTTGATTATTTTTCTTTATTCCCTGGGCCAAAATGAGCTTACCAAGCAGAAAGAGTGAAAAATAGCTACGCTATTTGTTTTGATGCCATGTTAACCACCCAATGCCTATTAATCTCACAGTCTCCTTTCTTCGACTTCAACTAGACTTGCTTCAGTATCTAGTGAACCACTTAAAACACCTCCGCGAGGGACTGGGGCTCATTAAAGCACTTCAAAAGTCACCCATTCTCCCTTTTGCAGGAATGAGTGATCTGCATGTGATGATGATGAGTTTTTTGCAATGCCAGCGGTACGTGCCCTGGCTGGGTTTCAATCACTCTCATTACCGAATTATTAAAACGCGCCATCTTGTCTCATTATTCGTTTTGGACACTGCTTTGGAAGCTCCGTCTTTCAAAAACAGGTGTCCACGTTGTGGTGTTCTGTACTCGTGAGTAATCATAACCCCTATACTTCAAGAAATAGCTAGCATTTTCTCAACAGGAACTGGGTCAGGGGGATAGCTAGGAAGTGATCTGAGGCACTTGAATGGGAGAATCCTCCCCATTTGAGCAATAGGGCTCACCTCACCTTGCATCAGAACATAGGAAGCTTCCTTCTACCAGCTCAGACCCTTAGTAGGGATGCACATGAACCTGTTCAGAGGCCCTTTTATGGGCCTCCAAACAGCTTCGAACATCAGGCGGTTGAAAGTTCAAAGGTGTGGGGTCACACATTAAGGGCAGGGGAGGGTGCCCTTCCCCTTCCCTCCACTTTCCCCCCTGCTGCCCCGTTTCCCTGCTGCCCCGTTTCCTCTTCGGCTGGAAGTGGCCTGAAGCAGCTGACACATGTGTGCCCATGTGTACGTCCAGCTAATTCTGGCCACTTACAGCTGAAGAGCAAACAGGGCAGTGACCCATACTTGGGAAATACCTGGTGCCGGCGAGGGAAAAGCAGAGGGAGGGGTAAGTGCACCCTCCCCTGCCCTTAAGGTGTGACACCCACTGGCCATCGAGTCCCCTGCACAGAGTTAGGTATGTGCAAAAGAGTCCGGGGGTTCAGGAGTTCGGATTGGGGGTTCAGGGGCTAGAAGTCCAATCGAACACCTCCGGTTCCTTCCGGACCATTACTGCCCCCCCCCCCCCGGCTGGTTTGCGATTTTAAAAAAATATTAAAATAAATTTAATTACTTCCTGCCCCTTCAAGCGGTGTGTGTGTGTGTGTGTGTCCATGAACATTCCCCTGCCCGCTACCAGCTTCTAAAATCACTTCTGCGGCAAACTGGACTGGCCGGCGGGGGAAAGGGGAAAGTTTGCCTATCGGAAGCCCCCTGAAAGGGGCAGAAAGTAATTAATTTTTTTAAAAAAATTAGGAACCCCGCCCGGACCGGATGGGAAGGGGGTTTCCGAAGGGTGCCGGACAAAAACTGGCCCACTCAGGTTCATGTCTGGTGCGGACTCAAAACAAAACAGGCCAGCCCATTCCGGGCACACCCCTACATGTGTTTCCGTGCACATCCCTCACCCTTAGTCCATCTAGCTCAGATTGTCTACACTGACTGGCAGCAGCTCGCTAAGGTTTCAGGCAGGGGTCTTTCCCAGCCATGCCGGGAGATGGTACCAGGGACTGAACTTGTGTCCTTCCGCATGCCAAACAGATGCTCTGCCACTGAGCTGCTATTGCCTCCACACAGTTAGCGAAACTCAAAAGCTTTGTACATGAAAACCACTCAAGATTGTATCTGTCCATTCCTCTGGTTGGGATGGGCCCGGACCGGCCAGGAGGACAATGTAAAGGCATGGTCTGAACATGGGCTGTCCGGTTCGGGTGGGGGAGTGTGCCTTTATGAGCGGGGTGAGGGCTTACTTACCCCTCCCGCCACTTTCCCGCTCTGGTGCCGTAGTTTCAGTAGTAATTGGGGAGGCAGGATACCTCCCTCCTGCCCCTTCCCCGCTGTCACTATGAAAAACTCCCAGGAGTCCTTTGCGTGTGCGGACATCACAGAGATGTGAAGCGCGCATGATGTGTGCGCGTGCAAAGGACTGCTGGGAGTTTTTCATAGTGACAGCGGGGAAGGGGCAGCAGGGAGCTATCCTGCTGCCCCAATTACTACTGAAATTACGGTGCCAGAGCGGGAAAGCGGCTGGAGGGATAAGTAAACACTCCCCCCACTCTTAAAGCCACCTCCCACCCCAGTGCCGGACCGCAGTTTGGCGGTTCCGTGCACAACCCTATCCTCTGGCCGGGGGCCTAATCTGGGCTGTCACATCCCTGCAGATGTGTGGGGAACCTACTTTGGAGCATTGTATAGGATGCCTGCCTCTGAAGGAATGCCCCTTTGCCTATAGAATTTCTACCAATTTGGCACTCAGTTTCCCTCAATGTGGTCTCTAGTTTAGTGACCCAACCCAAGCTGGGTAAGACATGGGGGTTGGATCAGATCCCCTCTGCACTGTTAAAATCATATGTTGAATGGTGGGCTCCTGTACGTGCAGGATTCTTTACTTATATGGATCGTACTGCCTGTATCCCTGAGGAGTGGGGGTACAACGGTGATTGTTCCCATCTACAAGGAAGGCCAACATTCTGACCCTTCAGTCTGCTGAGCGTTATTAATAAATTATATTCTAGACATCTATATGTTAACCTCACGGAATGGTTGGAACACGAGAACATCCTAAGTGAGGAACAGGTGAGGTTTAGGTCCATAAAGATGACTCTTGATCAGGCCCAAGTTCTACAACATCTGGCTGAAAAGTATTCACCGCTGTATGCAGCTTTAAAGGCAGGGTTTGGCTCCATTTCTAGGGAGCGCCTGGGGAGTAAACTTGCCAATTCCTCCATTGATCGTAAGCTGCTTCTCCTTACCTGAGATGCTGACAGTCAGTGTAGAAAATGCTAAGCTAGATGGACAAAGGGTCTGACTTGGCAGAAGGCAGCTTGCTATGTTCCGATGGGAGGTGGGGGTCCCACAGGGTCCCAGGAGAGATCATCTTCCAAGATTTCCACCCCTCCACCGCGGACATTGCAATTTGGTGCGTTTTAATAATTCGGTAATGAGAGTGATTGAAACCCAGCCAGGGCACGTACCGCAGGCATTGCAAAAAACTCATCATCATCACATGCAGATCACTCATTCCTGCAAAAGGGAGAATGGGTGACTTTTGAAGTGCTTTAATGAGCCCCAGTCCCTTCCTGAGGTGTTTAAAGTGGTTCACTCGAAACTGAAGCCAGTCAAGTTGAAGTCGAAGAAAGGAGACTGTGAGATAAATAGGCACTGGGTGGTTAACATGGCATCAAAACAAATAGCTTAGCTATTTTTCACTCTTTTTGCTTGGTAAGCTGTTTTTGGCCCAGGGGATAAAGAAGTGCCAGCAACAACCCAATAAAAGCTATAGGCGCTGTAGGAGACAGCAGAAGCTCCAGAGAGCTTGACACACTGGCTTGAGTCAACCCTCAAACCATCAACCAGATCCCCAAAGCAGAAGTCACGATCGTGCCACCTGGCTCCCTCCTGACCATCCCAGGACCCATCACGTGCGCTACCTGTATGCTGGTCTACGTGGGAGGCATCACTGCCATTGGAGGTTCCAAGATTGTAGGATCAGGAGCCTGGGGATGTCTGGGTTACAGAGCTCTAGGCCAGTGGAGAGGTGGATATCTTCGAAGAAGCTCTCTCCTGGGACCCTGTGGGAGCATCTGCCAATAGACCCCATAACGTCCAACGACTGATCATAATGACCAGGAACCGGCAACCCTAAGTCTGAGGCATCGCTGAAATCCAGGCCAGGACTTTGAGGGGACTGGGTGCCCTTCTTCTCCCACTACTTTGCTCTGCTATCCTCAATATGAATTCATCGGTTTCCTTCTGTCTCCCAGCTGTCTCTTCCCTGAGTCCTCAGAAACCCTTCTGTAAGAATGAAAACTTACTCAGCTTCCATATATTTTTGTTTTAATCTCTGGTTTATTTTTAAATTGTTAAATTGTTTTTAAGTTTTTGTATATGTTTTTAACTAGTTTTATGCCATTGGTAACCGCCCATAGATGAAAGTTGGGGGAGGTGTACGAATTTGCTAAATCACTCAATCAATCAATCAATCATACGCAGGACCACAGCTGCACTCTGGGGAGGATGCACACCTACCTCGCTAGCATGCGGTAAAGTTTGCTGAGGTGACGTAGGTGAAGGATTGGAACCATTCAAAGGAGGAAGAAGCAATGATGTGGTAGCTTACTACTAACACTCCAATGCAATCAGGCCCATAGCCACTAGAGGGCAGTCACTTCCAAGAAGCAGCCATCCCTCCATCCCTACCGGCCCACCCTGGGAAGACCTGTTTATTTTCAGAACCAAAGGGAGCATGTTCTGAACATACTCCGTCCTTGGACAGAGGACTCCAGCTGCTGGGGAAACCACCAGCGAAGGAAGTCTCCCTCCAAAGAGCATTTTTATTGAAAACCACTCCCAGGTATTTAGAAGTCCTTACTTGATCTATTGATTAAGTGCCATCAAGTCGTGTCGACTCTTAGCAACCACATAGATAGATTCTCTCCAGGATGATTTGTCTTCAACTTGGCCTTTCAGGTTTCTCAGTGGTGCATTCATTGCTGTTGCTTCTCTTCTGATGACAGCATTCGGAGCACAACATGGAACTTGCAAAATGCATCTAATAAACTTAGTCTGGATAGCCTCCAGTAAGGCAAAATTTCTTTCAGGTCCCAGTTGGGCTCCATATAAGAGCAAAGGCAGTACTTTGGCTGTATAAAGTCACACTGTGGCAGGTATAAAAGCAGCACCATGTGTAAAATGATAAGATTTGATCTTATTTACAACCATTTGAGCAGACTGTCTGATGGAGTTAAAATGGGCATTTCTAGAGCCAACAGAGTGAAACGTAATTCCTAGATCTTTAAAGGAATTAACCTGCTCAATCTTGTTTCCTTGTATGGACCAATTATAACACTTAGCTCGCTTGGCGAACACTAAGACTTTAGTCTTACTATAATTTATTTCAATAGACTCTTGGTTACAAAATGATGAGAAGAGTCTTAGGGCACGCTTAAGGCCTACAGGTGTCTGCGACATAATAGCCATGTCATCCACATTTAATAATATGGAGACGTGCCTATCGGCTAACTTTGGTGGATGAATAGAGAGGGTGGACAAACAAGTAACCACAGAATTAACATAGATGTTGAACAGAGTAGGAGCAAGTATACAGCCCTGACGTCCTCTAAAAGTTGGAATTTCCGATGTTAACTGTCCAGTTGGGCCATAACGAACTTTCAAACAAGTATGCTTATGCAGACTAACAATAAGTTTGAGTAATCTTTTATCTATTCCAAGGGCTTCCAGTTTAGACCACAGTCTCTCTCTAGAAACTGAATCAAATGCAGCTTTGAGATCAATGAATGCTACATAAAGTGCTGAACCTGGGAACCTAGAATACTTCTCTGCCAGAAATTGAAGGGTAAAAGCATGTTCCGTGGTGGAACGACCCTCCCGAAAGCCTGCCTGCTCGATACTTAAAATGTCATTTGCCTCAATCCAGTCTAGAAGTTTTATCAGAAGATGCCTCGCGTAAATTTTACTAATAACATTAAGCAAGCTAATGGGACGATAGTTGGCTGGGTCCTCACGCCTACCTTTTTGATAAAGAGGAATTGTTATAGCAAGGCCCCAATCACTGGGAATGTTAGCAGTTGTATCTATATAGGTAAATAGCGAGGCTAAAACGGGGACCCACCAATCAAGATTCACTCTGATAGCCTCAATAGAAATGTTATCACTACCAGGGGCTTTCCCATTACTAAATTTCTGAATAAGTTTTTCAATCTCTGAACAGGAGACTGGGTTCCACCTAAGAGTATCTCCATTTAGTTGTTCAGCATTATAAACCATATTATCAGCCTTACTATAGAGCTGTAGGAAATGTTGTTCCCAAACCTGAGCTGGAATCACAGAACCTGGAAGTGTAGGTGTTTTCGACAGAGCAGGTGAAACAAGCCTCCAGAACTTAGACTGATTGTTAGACTTAGCAGCCTCAATTAAATCAAGCTGTTTTTTGTTAACGGCTTGTGCCTTCTTCTCTCTAAGCAACCTCTTCTAGGAGGATTTCATCGAGAGCGCCCTTTGCCTGTTTTCCAAAGAGGGTGCTGTTCTATAAGTTAAGAAAGCCTTAAGTGTGTTATTTTTGGCAATGCAACAATCCCGATCAAACCAGGACCGAGAAAAGGACTTGGCGTGATTTGAATTTTTATTTGGATATACTGAGGTGACAAAAACTGGGCACAGCAGTGCTAAGACTGAAGAAAAATGATCTAACATTGAACACCTCTGGGAGCCTTAGATCCTGTTATAATTGCTTCCCATAAACCACACGCCTCTGCTGACCCAAGCACATTAGCAACTCGTGTGGCAAGTTCCTCAGACCACCTCAATCTCTGGTAACTAGTGTTCCTAAAATCTCCTACCACCGGTCCAGCTGCACCTCTTGAGCCAACACCCAACCAAAACTTCAAAAGCATAGGGGGATGATCGCTTTCATGTCTGGGGATAATCTGGAAGTTCAAAACCCTGGACAACATTCTGGAGGAAACGGCAACATAATCAATTATAGATGGTTTGGCCCCCACCCAATGCGTATATTCCGCCGGAAAATCTGAAGGAACTGAGCCATTAAGCAACCATGAATCCCATGTGAAAGCATGGATTCTCCCCTCAATTTCTAATGCCACTGGGCCAACCTCTAGGCTTATAAAACAATGTATAGCAGACTCTGAAAAGCAGAGCAAGCTGGCACGAATCTCTGCAATAAACATTCTTGGTAGTTTCACAAATTACCATAAACCAGACCACTATATAAAGAATTTAACTACTTTGTCCCAGAGAAGTGCCTTCTCCCTTGCACGATTTAACACATTTCCATATGCTGTACTGGAGGGAAGGTACCCTAAAATTCCTATGACCAGTCGAATCTGCCCTTGTGCGCAGGGCATAAGAACGTAAGAACAGCCCTGCTGGATTAGGCCCAAGGCCCATCTAGTCCAGCATCCTGTTTCTCACAGTGGCCCACCAGATGCCGCTGGAAGCCACAGACAGGAGTTGAGGGTATGCCCTCTCTCCTGCTGTTACTCCCCCGCAACTGGTACTCAGAGGCATCCTGCCTTTGAGGCTGGAGGTGGCCCACAGGGCATCGAAACTGTGACACAGTGTCAAAAAGCGATAGACTTCCTTCGCTGGTGGTTTCCCCAGCAGCTGGAGTCCTCGGTCCACGGAGTATGTTCAGAACATGCTCCCTTGGGTTCTTGAAATAAACAGGTCTTCCCAGGGTGGGCCGGTAAGGATGGAGGGACGGCTGCTTCTTGGGAGTGACTGCCCTCTAGTGGCTATGGGCCTGATTGCAGTGGAGTGTTAGCAGTAAGTTACTACATTCCCCCTCCTCCATTGAATGGTTCCAATCCTTCACCTACGTCACCTCAGAAAAATATACCGCATGCTAGGGGGGTAGGTGTGCATCCTCCCCAGAGTGCAGCTGGAGTCCTGAGGTTGATTGATTGATTGATTGATTGATCAAATTCGTACACCGCCCCTAACTTTCATCTATGGGCGATTACCAATAACAGAAAACCAGTTAAAAACATATACAAAAACTTAAAATCAATTTAACAATTTAAAAATAAACCAGAGAAAAAAACAGAAAAATATTGGGAAGCTGAGAAAGCTTGGGCGAAAAGATGGGTCTTCAGGTGTTTTTTGAAAATTGCCGGAGAGAGGGAGGATCGTATCTCAGCAGGGAGCACATTCCACAATCTCCGGGCAGCGACCGAGAAGGCCCGTCTCTGTGTAGCCACCAAACGAGTTGGAGATGGACCTCCTCAGAGATGGACCTCAATGGGCGATGGGGCTTGTAATGAAGAAGGTGCTCTCTTAAATTATTATTATTAAATAATAATAGGTTGAGAAAGAGTCCCTTGCTCAAGCCCCCAAGTGAATCTATAGCAAAAGTGAGATCTGAATTGGGGCCTTCTCAACTCACACTGTTGACCCCTACAGCGCAGTCACTCCCCATCATGGGGGTTCCCATCTCTCAAAGCATGGTGATACGGATGAAAAAGGAGGAAAGGGGCAGAGGCTGTGTGCCCCGGAAGGAATGTGGTATTACTGTCAGTCTGGGGAAGGGAGAGACATTGCACAGTGTTACCAATCGAGTGCCATGAAGGAAACCATCAGCTACAGCCTGCACTGAAGCTTCTGGAGGCTCCCTTTTGGGAGCTTCTGGAGGCTCCCTTTCGCAGTCTTCTCTCTTCGACCTCAACTTGAATGGCTTCAGTTTCCAAGCTGTCGAGCAAACCACTTAAAACACCTCAGGGAGGGACTGGGACTCATCAAAGCACTTCAAAAGTCACGTATGCTCCCTTTTGCAGGAATGAGTGATCTGAATCTGATGATGATGAGTTTTTTGCAACATCCACGGTACGCGCCCTGGCTAGGTTTTAATCACTCTCATTACCGAATTATGAAAAATGCCAAATTGTTCCATTATTCATTTTGGAAACTGCTTTGGAAGCTCTGTCTTTCAAAAATAGATGTGAAGAAATGGGCGCAGCTGGCGTATCAGACAAAGCTTATAGGAGGCACTTCTGGCCACCACCTCATCCTGGGGGACCAGGGAGAGGCTTGGATCTGGAAGCACCCCCAGACTGCATACCTGTTCCTCCTGGGGAAGTTTGACGCCACCCAGAACAGGCAGGTCAAAATCATCTCCCGAGTTTTCAACCCCGCACAATGAATATCTCCATCTTATCTGGATTCAGTCTCAGTTTGTTATCCTTCGTCCAGCCCATTACCACCTCCAGGCAGGCATTTAGGGAGGTTATGCCTTCTCCTGATGATGTTGACATGAAGAAGTGGATTTGGGTATCATCAGCATACTGATAGCAACCTGCACCAAATCTCTTGATGATCTCTCCCAGTGGTTTCATGTAGATGTCAAACAACATCAGAGACAATACAGAACCCTGAGGGATGCCATACAAAGTTTCAGAATGCCACACCCTTCTCCAGACACCTACAGAGGTTGGCAATGGCTTCTATAAGGTTGCAGGCAGGAATCTCTCTCAGCCCTATTTTGGAGATGACAGGGAAGGAACCTGGGACCTTCGGCATGCAAGCATTGCAGATGCTCCTCCACGGAGCTATGGCTCCATCCCCAATGGGGAATATCTTACATTGCTCACAGAGGTAGTCTCCCATTCAAACGGAAACCAGGGTTGGCCCTGCTTAGCAGAGGGGACAATTCATGCTTGCTACCACAAGATCAGCTCTCCACTTCTGCTCCAGGTGAAACTCGGAAAATTAGAATATCATGCAAAAGTCCATTAATTTCAGTAATGCAAATTAAAAGGTGAAACTGATATATGAGACAGACGCATTACATGCAAAGCGAGATAAGTCAAGCCTTAATTTGTTATAATTGTGATGATCATGGCGTACAGCTCATGAAAACCCCAAATCAACAATCTCAGAAAATTAGAATATTACATGGAACCAAGAAGACAAGGATTGAAGAATAGAACAATATCGGACCTCTGAAAAGTATAAGCATGCATATGTATTCAGTACTTGGTTTGGGCCCCTTTTGCAGCAATTACTGCCTCAGTGCGGCGTGGCATGGATGCTATCAGCCTGTGGCACTGATGAGGTGTTATGGAAGACCAGGATGCTTCAATAGCGACCTTCAGCTCTTCTGCATTGTTTGGTCTCATGTCTCTCATCCTTCTCTTGGCAATGCCCCATAGATTCTCTATGGGGACAGGTCAGGCGAGTTTGCTGGCCAATCAAGCACAGTACACTGTATACTTTTCAGAGGTCCGATGTAGTGCATTCACTGCTGTCGTAACCGCGTCAAGGTGTTCCGATGCAAGGTGGTATGAGCCCTATTTCCCAAACGTAGAGGATTCTACCATTCAAAACCCTTTGTGCACTATCTAGCAACCCCCGAACCCAGTTCCTCTTGAGGAAATACTAGCTATTGCTGGAAGTAAGGGGTTATTATTACTCACGAATACAGAACAGCATAGCACCATAGATTGTGAGCCCTTTGGGGAGAGGGGTCCATCTTATTTATTTGTTATTTCTCTGTGTAAACCACCCTGAGCCATTTTTGGAAGGGCAGTATAGAAATTGAATAAATAACAAATAAATAACATGGACAGCTGTTTTCGGGAGACAAATAGAGCTTCCTTGCAAAGAAGTTTCCAAAATGAATGGTGAGACAATTTAGCTTATTTTCATCATTTGGTAATGAGGGCGATCAAAACCTAGCCAGGGTGTGTGCCGCGGACGTTGCAAAAAACTCATCATCATCAGATTCAGATCATTCATTCCTGCAAAAGGGAGCATACGTGACTTTTGAAGTGCTTTGATGAGCTCCAGTCCCTCCCTGAGGTGTTTTAAGTGGTTCGCTCGACAGCTTGGAGACTGAAGCCAGTCAGGCTGAGGTCGAAAAGTTGACTGCAAAATAAATAGGCATTGGGTGGTTAACATGGCATCAAAACAAAAAGCTTAGCTATTTTTCACTCTTTCTGCTTGGTAAGCTCATTTTGGCCCAGGGGATAAATAAGTGTCAGCAACAACCCAATAAAAGGATAGCTGGAGTGACGAAGCATCCTAACCGCAAGGGAGGCTGGTGGACCTGTATAAAAGCTGTGCATTCCCTCTGTCCTTCCAGCAGCTTCATTCGACTCTCCTGTCTTCACTGCATCGTCTCAGAGAAGACGGTAAGTCCATTTTCTTGGTGGTGTTTTGATAGAGTCTCGTTGACACAGATCTTGGTGGATCTTCCACCTTGAGTCTTCTGTTCTTCAGAATATGGAGCGGTTGACAGCTAGTCTAGGATTAGTGTGCCACTGAATGCCAGGCAATAGGGAGCAAAAGTGGGAAGGGGCTATTTTCTTTGTGCCAGGCTTTGTGGACCTCCCAATGGTATCGCGTCTGCTGTTGGAAACAGGAGGCTGAACTGGAAGGATTTTGGTCTGATCCAGCAATTCAGTTATGTTCATTCTCATAGAAACATAGAAAACTGCTTATACTGAGTCTGACCCTTAGCCCCGCCAAGCGTCAGTAATGTCTACACTGACTGGAAACAGCTCCTCAAGGTTTCAGGCAGGAGACGCTCACCCCCCAATTAAGAGATGCCAGTTGTTTGAACAAGGAAAGGTGGACATTTCTCAGCTTGATGTGTACTCTCTCAAGACAATCACAATCCTTTCTGCTTCTATGTTGGGTCTCTTTGAGGATACGTTCCCAGGAGAGACTTTGGAGAAATTTCTCTGATGGTTTTGTCACATCCCTGAGTGAAGCTCAGTTCACCGTAATGTGATGCTCAACCATTTCTGTTTCAGACTCACCTCCACCTCCTCAGCAATGTCTTTCTGTGGACCAGCCTGCACCGTCCCATTTTGTGCCTCTAGCCCAGTGGTGGGTTTTGGCTCCGCAGGTCTTGGCTACGGCGGTCTTGGCAGTGGCTTTGGTGGCCTTGGCTATGGATTAGGAGGCTTCGGCTATGGTGCTGGTGCTGGTGCCTTGGGTGCTGTAGGAGGCAGCACAAGCTCTGGAGAGCTCGGTACCCTGCCCGGGGTAAACCCTCAACCCATCAACCAGATCCCCCCAGCAGAGATTGTCGTCCAGCCTTCCCCCTTCGTGGTGATCTTCCCAGGACCCATCCTGTCCACTAGCTGCGAGCCGGTCTCCGTGGGAGGCATCACTCCCTGTGCCGTTGGGGGTTCCGGGATAGTAGGAGCAGGTGCCCAGGGGAGTCTGGGTTACGGAGCTCTCAGCCGGGGGAGGGGTGGATATCTTGGAAGAAGCTCTCTCCTGGGACCCTGTGGGAGCATCTGCCGATAGACCCAATAACTGCAAAGGACTGATCGTAATGACCAGGAACCGACAACCCTGAGACTGAAGAATCGCTGAAATCCAGGCCTGGACTTTGAGAGCTCTGGGCGCCCTTCTTCTCCCACTACTTTGCTCTGATGTCCTCAAAATGAATACATCAGTTTCCTTCTTTCTCCCAGCCGCTTCTAATATGATGCCATTTCCTTCACATTCTCAATAAAGCTTCTGCTCCATTCTTGCAATTCGTGGTCTCTTGGTTTTTGAACTGGCAGCTCTGATTTCTGGGAAGAGCTGCTTCTCTGAGTCCTCAGAAACCCTTCTGTCTGAATGAAAACTTACGGGGGACATGGCACTCTTTTAGGAACACACAGGAAGCTGCCTTTGACAGAGTCTGACCCTTGGTCCATCCAGCTCAATAGTGTCTACTCTGACTGGCAGCAACTCTCCAGGGCTTCTGGCTGGAGTTTTCCCCAGCCCAACTGGAGATGCTGCCAGGGACTGAAAGGGCAGCCTTCTGCGTGCAAAGCGGATGCTCCGACACTGATCTAAGGCCCCAACCTCAAAAGTGGCATCCTTGAGCCTCCCATCCAGGCACTGACCACACCAAATCCTGCTTAGCATCACCAAGGTGGCTGTAACAAGGGCTTTTAGACCATGCTCTGGGAGCCTCCAGAAGCTTCAGTGCAGGCTGTAGCTGATGGTTTCCTTCTTGGCACTCAGTTGGTAACACTGTGAAATGTCCCTCCCTTCCCCAGACTGACAATAATACCACATTCCTTCCGGGGCACACAGCCTCTGCCCCTTTCCTCCTTTTTCATCCGTATCACCATGCTTTGAGAGATGGAAACCCCAATGATGGGGAGTGACTGCGCTGTAGGGGTCAACAGTGTGAGTTGAGAAGGCCCAGATTCAGATCTCACTTTTGCTATAGATTCACTTGGGGGCGTGTGCAAGGGACTCTCTCTCAACCTATTATTATTTAATAATAATAATTTAAGAGAGCACCTTCTTCATTACAAGCCCCATCGCCCATTGAGGTCCATCTCTGAGAAGGTCCATCTCCAACTCGTTTGGTGGCTACACAGAGACGGGCCTTCTCGGTCGCTGCCCAGAGATTGTGGAATGTGCTCCCTGCTGAGATACGATCCTCCCTCTCTCTGGCAATTTTCAAAAAACACCTGAAAACCCACCTTTTCGCCCAAGCTTTCTCAGCTTCCTAATATTTTTGGGTTTTAATCTCTGGTTTATTTTTAAATTGTTAGATTGTTTTTAAGTTTTTGTAGGATGCAAAAACCCCGCTAGCATGCGGTAGATTTTGCTGAGGTGACGTAGGTGAAGGATTGGAACCATTCAATGGAGGAAGGAGCAATGTGATAACTTACTACTAACACTCCAATGCAATCAGGCCCATAGCCACTAGAGGGCAGTCACTCCCAAGAAGCAGCCGTCCCTCCATCCTTACTGGTCCACACTGGGAAGACCTGTTTATTTCAAGAACCAAAGGGAGCCTGTTCTGAACATACTCCGTGGACCGAGGACTCCAGCTGCTGGGGAAACCACCAGCGAAGGAAGTCTTTTGCTTTTTGACAATGTGTCACAGTTTTGATGCCCTGCGCACAAGGGCAGATTCGACTGGTCATAGGAATTTTAGGATACCTTCCCTCCAGTACAGCATATGGAAGTGTGTTAAATTATGCCAGGGAGAAGGCACTTCTCTGGGACAAGGTAGTTAAATTCTTTATATAGTGGTCTGGTTTATGGTAATTTGTGAAACTATCAAGAAAGTTTCTTGCAGAAATTAGTGCCAGGTTGCTCTGCTTTTCAGTGTCTTCTATACATTGTTTTATAAACCTAGCAGCATCAAGAGGTTTGCCCAGAGGCATTAAAAATTGAGTGGAGCATTCAGGTTCGCACAGCATATCATAGATTTGTTACGCCAATTAGAATGGGAGCTGTCTTACAAAACAACAGGGATTCGTCTTTTAGAGTTGAAGATGATTTTAATCTAACGGTTGAATACATAGATCCAAACCTTGGTCTCCACTCTTGTTAGGCTGGCCTCCACACATAGAATGACATTGGGCACACATCTGGGGGCCGAGAATAGAACACACAAGAATTTTGATTGGACCTTCTCCATTTGTTTAAAGGTATGCAGAGCACAAATAGCAGCACCATACACCAACTGTGAGAGCACTTTAGCCTCATAAGCCTTAACTGCAGCAGCTGTTCAGTGGCCATCTCTCTGGAAGAAGAACTTTAAGATAGCAGAGGCCCTCTTCCGAGTGTCAGTTGCAACATGCTCACAGTGGTAGAAAATACTGAGCTGGATGGACAAAGGGTCTGACTTGGCAGAAGGCAGCTTGCTATCTTCCGATGGAAGGTCGGGGTCCCACAGGGTCCCAGGAGAGAACTTCTTCCAAGATATCCACTGCTCCACTGTGGACATTGCAAAAAACTCATCGGTAATGAGTAGTGATTGAAACCCATCGGTAATGAGAGTGATTGAAACCCAGCCAGGGCACGTACCGCGGGCACTGCAAAAAACTCATCATCATCACATGCAGATCACTCATTCCTGCAAAAGGGAGAATGGGTGACTTTTGAAGTGCTTTAATGAGCCCCAAGCTCTCCCTGAGGTGTTTTAAGTGGTTCACTAGAAACGGAAACCAGTCAAGTAGAAGTCGAAGAAAGGAGACTGTGAGATAAATAGGCACTGGGTGGTTAACATGGCGTCAAAACAAATAGCTTAGGTATTTTTCACTCTTTTTGCTTGGTAAGCTGTTTTTGGCCCAGGTGATAAAGAAGTGTCAGCAACAACCCAATAAAAGCTATAGGTGCTGTAGGAGGCAGCACAAGCTCCAGAGAGCTTGACACACTGGCTTGGGTCAACCCTCAAACCATCAACCAGATCCCCACAGCAGAAATCACGATCGTGCCACCTGGCTCCCTCCTGACCATCCCAGGACCCATCACGTGCGCTAGCTGTATGCCGGTCTACGTGGGAGGCATCACTGCCATTGGAGGTTCCAAGATTTAGGATCAGGAGCCTGGGGATGTCTGGGTTACAGAGCTCTGGGCCAGTGGAGAGGTGGATATCTTGGAAGAAGCTCTCTCCTGGGACCCTGTGGGAGAATCTGCCAATAGACCCCATAAAGTCCAACGACTGATCATAATGACCCGGAACTGGCAACCCTAAGTCTGAGGCATCGCTGAAATCCAGGCCAGGACTTTGAGGGGACTGGGTGCCCTTCTTCTCCCACTGCTTTGCTCTGCTATCCTCAATATGAATTCATCGGTTTCCTTCTGTCTCCCAGCTGTCTCTTCCCTGAGTCCTCAGAAACCCTTCTGTAAGAATGAAAACTTATTCAGCTTCCATATATTTTTGTTTTAATCTCTGGTTTATTTTTAAATTGTTAAATTGTTTTTAAGTTTTTGTATATGTTTTTAACTGGTTTTATGCCATTAGTAACCACCCACAGATGAAAGTTGGGGGCGGTGTACGAATTTGCTAAATCCCTCAATCCATCAATCAATCATATGCAGGACCACAGCTGCACTCTGGGGAGGATGCACACCTACCTCGCAAGCATGAGGTAAAGTTTGCTGAGGTGACGTAGGTGAAGGATTGGAACCATTCAAAGGAGGAAGAAGCAATGATGTGGTAGCTTACTACTAACACTCCACTGCAATCAGGCCCATAGCCACTAGAGGGCAGTCACTTCCAAGAAGCAGCCATCCCTCCATCCCTACCGGCCCACCCTGGGAAGACCTGTTTATTTTCAGAACCAAAGGGAGCCTGTTCTGAACATATTCCTTGGACCGAGGACTCCAGCTGCTGGGGAAACCACCAGCGAAGGAAGTCTCCCTCCAAAGAGCATTTTTATTGAAAACCACTCCCAGATATTTATACGTCCTTACTTGATCTATTGATTGATTAAGTGCCATCAAGTCGTGTCGACTCTTAGCAACCACATAGATAGATTCTCTCCAGGATGATTTGTCTTCAACTTGGCCTTTCAGGTTTCTCAGTGGTGCATTCATTGCTGTTGCTTCTCTTCTGATGACAGCATTCGGAGCACAACATGGAACTTGCAAAATGCATCTAATAAATTTAGTCTGGATAGCCTCCAGTAAGGCAAAATTACTTTCAGGTCCCAGTTGGGCTCCATATAAGAGCAAAGGCAGTACTTTGGCTGTATAAAGTCACACTGTGGCAGGTATAAGAGCAGCACCATGTGTAAAATGATAAGATTTGATCTTATTTACAACCATTTGAGCAGACTGTCTGATGGAGTTAAAATGGGCATTTCTAGAGCCAACAGAGTGAAATGTAATTCCTAGATATTTACAGGAATTAACCTGCTCAATCTTGTTTCCTTGTATGGACCAATTATAACACTTCGCTCGCTTGGCGAACACTAAGACTTTAGTCTTACTATAATTTATTTCAATAGACTCTTGGTTACAAAATGATGAGAAGAGTCTTAGGGCACGCTTAAGGCCTACAGGTGTCTGCGACATAATAGCCATGTCATCCACATATAATAATATGGAGACGTGCCTATCGGCTAACTTTGGTGGATGAATAGAGAGGGTGGACAAACAAGTAACCACAGAATTAACATAGATGTTGAACAGAGTAGGAGCAAGTATACAGCCCTGACGTCCTCTAAAAGTTGGAATTTCCGATGTTAACTGTCCAGTTGGGCCATAACGAACTTTCAAACAAGTATGTTTATGCAGACAAACAATAAGTTTGAGTAAACTTTTATCTGTTCCAAGGGCTTCCAGTTTAGACCACAGTCTCTCTCTAGAAACTGAATCAAATGCAGCTTTGAGATCAATGAATGCTACATAAAGTGCTGAACCTGGGAACCTAGAATACTTCTCTGCCAGAAATTGAAGGGTAAAAGCATGTTCCGTGGTGGAACGACCCTCCCGAAAGCCTGCCTGCTCGATAGCTAAAATGTCATTTGCCTCAATCCAGTCTAGAAGTTTTATCAGAAGATGCCTCGCGTAAATTTTACTAATAACATTAAGCAAGCTAATGGGACGATAGTTGGCTGTGTCCTCACGCCTACCTTTTTTATAAAGAGGAATTGTTATAGCAAGGCCCCAATCACTGGGAATGTTAGCAGTTGTATCTATATAGGTAAATAGTGAGGCTAAAACGGGGACCCACCAATCAAGATTCACTCTGATAGCCTCAATAGAAATGTTATCACTACCAGGGGCTTTCCCATTACTAAATTTCTGAATAAGTTTTTCAATCTCTGAACAGGAGACTGGGTTCCACCTAAGAGTATCTCCATTTAGTTGTTCAGCATTATAAACCATATTATCAGCCTTACTATAGAGCTGTAGGAAATGTTGTTCCCAAACCTGAGCTGGAATCACAGAACCTGGAAGTGTAGGTGTTTTCGACAGAGCAGGTGAAACAAGCCTCCAGAACTTAGACTGATTGTTAGACTTAGCAGCCTCAATTAAATTAAGCTGTTTTTTGTTAACGGCTTGTGCCTTCTTCTCTCTAAGCAACCTCTTCGAGGCGGATTTCATCGAGAGCGCCCTTTGCCTGTTTTCCAAAGAGGGTGCTGTTCTATAAGTTAAGAAAGCCTTAAGTGTGTTATTTTTGGCAATGCAACAATCCCGATCAAACCAGGACCGAGAAAAGGACTTGGCATGATTTGAATTTTTATTTGGATATACTGAGGTGACAAAAACTGGGCACAACAGTGCTAAGACTGAAGAAAAATGATCTAACATTGAACACCTCTGGGAGCCAATAGATCTTGTTATAATTGCTTCCCGTAAACCACACGCCTCTGCTGATCCAAGCACATTAGCAACTCGTGTGGCAAGTTCCTCAGACCACCTCAATCTCTGGTAACTAGTGTTCCTAAAATCTCCTACCACCGGTCCAGCTGCACCTCTTGAGCCAACACCCAACCAAAACTTCAAAAGCATAGGGTGATGATCGCTTTCAAGTCTGGGGATAATCTGGAAGTTCAAAACCCTGGACAACATTCTGGAGGAAACGGCAACAGAATCAATTATGGATGGTTTGGCCCCCACCCAATGCGTATATTCCGCCGGAAAATCTGAAGGAACTGAGCCATTAAGCAACCATGAATCCCATGTGAAAGCATGGATTCTCCCCTCAATTTCTAATGCCACTGGGCCAACCTCTAGGCTTATAAAACAATGTATAGCAGACTCTGAAAAGCAGAGCAAGCTTGCACGAATCTCTGCAAGAAACATTCTTGGTAGTTTCACAAATTACCATAAACCAGACCACTATATAAAGAATTTAACTACTTTGTCCCAGAGAAGTGCCTTCTCCCTGGCACGATTTAACACACTTACATATGCTGTACTGGAGGGAAGGTACCCTAAAATTCCTATGACCAGTCGAATCTGCCCTTGTGCGCAGGGCATAAGAACATAAGAACAGCCCTGCTGGATTAGGCCCAAGGCCCATCTAGTCCAGCATCCTGTTTCTCACAGTGGCCCACCAGATGCCGCTGGAAGCCACAGACAGGAGTTGAGGGCATGCCCTCTCTCCTGCTGTGACTCCCCTGCAACTGGTACTCAGAGGCATCCTGCCTTTCAGGCTGGAGGTGGCCCACAGGGCATCGAAACTGTGACACAGGGTCAAAAAGCAATAGACTTCCTTCGCTGGTGGTTTCCCCAGCAGCTGGAGTCCTCGGTCCAAGGAGTATGTTCAGAACAGGCTCCCTTGGGTTCTTGAAATAAACAGGTCTTCCCAGGGTGGGCCGGTAAGGATGGAGGGACGGCTGCTTCTTGGGAGTGACTGCCCTCTAGTGGCTATGGGCCTGATTGCAGTGGAGTGTTAGTAGTAAGTTACCACATTGCTCCTTCCTCCATTGAATGGTTCCAATCCTTCACCTACGTCACCTCAGAAAAATCTACCGCATGCTAGCGGGGTAGGTGTGCATCCTCCCCAGAGTGCAGCTGGAGTCCTGAGGTTGATTGATTGATTGATTGATTGATTTATCAAATTCGTACACCGCCCCTAACTTTCATCAATGGGAGATTACCAATAACAGAAAACCAGTTAAAAACATATACAAAAACTTAAAATCTTGTAAACTTGTAAAACTTTATTTCGGTCGTAGACCAGCAATACAACAATATTAAAATAATAATGATAATAACAATAATAAGATGATAATATAAAATCAGACTACATTTATACGCATTTGGCATATTATATAACAATATTTGGCCACGATATGAATAACATCCGGATTAGGATTAGTGAGCAAATAGTTTAAAAAGAAATCCTCTCCACGACCCGGAAAATTAATCAAAAGTGGGGCAATTTGTTGGCGTCTTATGTCTCTGTAATATTCACAATGCAGTAAAACATGAGCAGTTGTTTCAACATTACCAGATCCACAAGGGCATAATCTTGATGGGTATGGTATACCCTGGAATCTCCCATGGAGCACAGCTGTTGGGAGAGCATTTACATGGGCAAGTGTTAGAGCTCGTCTAAATTTTGGAATTAAAATGATACTTAGATATGTAGCAGGCTTGAGCTCGGTGCACTGGCTACCTATGTAGATGCTACTCGGTAACTTTGCATGATCCATCTGCAACTCCACGTCATGGATACGTTGCACAATTTCTCTTCTGGCCTGATCGAAACCTAATCTAATAAAATCATCATGAGAGAATCCATATAATATAAGTTTTTCTGTAATTGCCAATTTCCAATTGGATTTAAAGGAGTCTTCCAGAATTAAATGCACTAAGCCGACTTTCATGAAAACCAATTTTAACCAGTAGAGTATGATAGATCTCCAATAGTGTGATTCAAATCTAACCAGACCCACCTCCCTTCTAATAACAGTATTTGGGACACAACATGGCAGCTGTAATATAGTTCTTATGAACTTAGTTTGCAGTGTTTCTAACGGAGCAAAATTACTAAATGGGCCCAATTGTGCACCATACATTATCTGAGGATACACTTTGGCCAATAGTAATTTTATTGCAACAGGGATGTACAGAGCTCCCCGTGAAAAATAAAATGATTTGATCAGATTGATTGATAATTGGGCGCTCTGAATAATATGTTTTTGATGCGCAATACAGGAACCAGATGAGTGGAATACAACACCTAAGTATTTATAAGATTGAACTTGTTCAATTGTGTTCCCATTCATGTGCCAAGTATATCTCTTTGGCCGTTTAGCAAACACCAAAACTTTTGTCTTTTGGTGGTTTACCTCTATCATCTCTCTGTTACAAAATGAACTTAATTATGCTAGTGCTCGACGTAGTCCTATGGGCGTCTGGGATAAAAGGATCATATCGTCTGCATACAGCAGCACTGCAATGTGTTTCTGTGCCAGTTTTGGAGGGTGCATAGACATGTCAGATAAACAGCTCACCACTGAGTTGATATAGATGTTAAATAAAGTAGGTGCCAAAATACAACCCTGCTTTACCCCTTTACTAGTTGGAACATCTGACGTTAAATAACCATACTGGTTGCAGCGGACCCGCAATCGAGACTTCTCATATAGTTTATAAATTAATAATAGTAATCTCTTATCAATTTCCAAATCTATTCGTTTTTGCCAGAGCCTGTCTCTTGATATGGAATCAAATGCCGATTTCAGATCTATAAATGCAGTATAAAGTGCAGCACCCGACTTAGCTGTATATTTTTCAAGAAGATAATGGAGGGTCAGGGCATGTTCTGTAGTAGATCGACCTGTCCGAAAGCCAGCCTGTTCAACTGCAAGAATGTTCTTTTCCTCAATCCAGTCCACCAGCTTAATTGCTAAGTGTTTAGCATAAATTTTACTAATCACACTCAGGAGGCTTATAGGCCTATAATTTGCAGGATCACTCCGTTTACCTTTTTTGTATATTGGGACTAATATCGCCACTCCCCATTGTGGTGGAATTTTTGCCGTATTATCAATAAACGTGAACAGTGAGGCTAAAACTGGAACCCACCAGTCTAGGTTAGACAGAATCACCTCTATAGTAATATAATCGGTCCCAGGGGCTCTGCCTTTTTAAAATTGTCTTACAAGACCTTCTATTTCCGAGCAGGAGACCGAGTCCCATCTTGGGGGGTCAGTTATATATGCCTCGACATTCGCCGTTATGGCGTCATTTTGTCTATACATTTCGTGAAAATGATTTTCCCATTTATCAGCTGGAATGATACAGTCAGGTAAAGTGGGGGCTCTTCCTAACGAAGGTGCTACCAAGCGCCAAAAGGTGCTTTGATTTTTCAGTTTGGCCGCTTCTATTAACTCCTCCCCTCTCTGTATCATCCATTGAGATTTCTTTTGCTTTAATTGTCTCTTATATTGCCTCCTCATTATTAGTAAACCCTGTACATTGAAGTTAGTTGTATCATCTGTATATCTATCAAATGCCTTTATTGATGAACCTCCTGCCTCTTGGCAGTCTCTATGAAACCAGGGACGAGAAAGAACTTTCCGTCCAGTTTTTGGCATAGTGTTAATGAGCGTTGGGTGTATTAAGGTTAAGAGGCTATCATAGTGTTCTAGCAGGCAGATACCATCAGGGACGGATGTCCCTTGAATAATAACATTCCGTAACAACTGGGCTTTTGAGGAGTTTAGTAAATCAGTAAGACGTGCAGCCTGCCCAACCGTCCATTTTGCCCTTTGTGGGGCATTTCCCTTTGGTATGCCCAAAGCCCATTCACAGTCCGAAGAATTTCTCCCTCTTAGTGTTATGTTCAGCAATAATGGGAAATGGTCACTTTCCGGGTGAGGTATCACCTGAAAGTACCCCACCCATGGTGCTAAATTTCTTGTTACAGCAACATAATCAATTAATGAGGGATTTGGGCCCGTCCAGTGCGTATACTCAGCCGGATAATCCGGTTGCATTGCACCATTGAGCAAGTGTAGGTCCAATTTATGGAGAGTTGATAATAAATTCAGACCTGAAAAATTAATTATAACATCCTTCGACTGCCTTATAATTAGGGGAGAAGGGGTAGGTAGCATTACCGGGTAGAAATGGTATTTTGCAAAAACTGCCTCATTATTCTTCCCCAATCGGGCATTAAAATCACCAGCAATAATCAGATGAGAATCATGAGGTACTATTAATATGTCTGTAATAAAGATTTCCAGTTTGGCCCATGTCTCTGTCACCTCTGTACTTGAACTCATTGGCGGTATATAAATATTAATCAGTATCGATTTAAAGGTCCCAATAATAAGTTGTGTAGCAAGGGCATAAGGGTCTAACTTAATAAGCAGGGACAGTTGTGATGTCAGAGCTGTGGAGGCCAAGACTGCCAAGCCAACACTCGGTCTGCCTCTGCGTGCAGTTCTTCCCGCATTTAATGAAATCGATATACAACCAGGAAGAGTAATATCTTCTGTCCACCAAGTTTCCTGCATTATCAATATCTCGTGCTTGGTGATAAAGGACATAAAATCAGGGTCTGTAATTTTAGACCTTAAGCCAGCCACATTCCATAAAAGTGCTGCAACCTGGTTAAAAGGCTTTGAATGTCAATCTGCAACCAGCATGTTTCCCTGTTCAGATGGGGTAGGTCCTTGGATCTGTCCCATTATTTCAGATGTTCTCTGCAAAGATCTATTGCAACACTCATTGTCCAGCGGGATTATTGTCCTCGATGAGACTGTGTCTAAATCAGGGAGTCGCTTGACCTCATGCTCTAGGAAGCTGTTTACACTAAAAGTAACTTTACCCAACCTAGTCTGGGCATCTCTCTTTGGGGAGGAATTGTCCTTACTGTAGGTGTCAGTAGAGCTGTGATGTTATCAAAGTGAGGGTCAGTTAGTATCCCCCTCCAGCTATTTTCCGTCAATGGAGCATTTTTGCTGTGCAATGTCCCTCCCTTCCCCAGACTGACAATAATACCACATTCCTTCCGGGGCACACAGCCTCTGCCCCTTTCCTCCTTTTTCATCCGTATCACCATGCTTTGAGAGATGGAAACCCCCATGGTGGGGAGTGACTGCGCTGTAGGGGTCAACAGTGTGAGTTGAGAAGGCCCAGATTCAGATCTCACTTTTGCTATAGATTCACTTGGGGGCTTGAGCAAGGGACTCTTTCGCAACCTATTATTATTTAATAATAATAATTTAAGAGAGCACCTTCTTCATTACAAGCCCCATCGCCCACTGAGGTCCTCTGAGGAGGTCCGTCTCCAGTTACCACCAACTCATTTGGTGGCTACACAGAGACGGGCCTTCTCGGTCGCTGCCCCGTGATTGTGGAATGCGCTCCCTGCTGAGATACGATCCTCCCTCTCTCCGGCAATTTTCAAAAAACACCTGAAGACCCATCTTTTCACCCAAGCTTTCTCAGCTTCCCAATATTTTTGGGTTTTAATCTCTGGTTTATTTTTAAATTGTTAAATTGTTTTTAAGTTTTTGTATAGGTTTTTAACTGGTTTTAAGTTATTGGTAACCGCCCAAAGATGAAATTTGGGGGCGGTGTACGAATTTGATAACTCAATCAATCAATCAACCTCAGGACCCCAGCTGCACTCTGGGGAGGATGCACACCTACCCCGCTAGCATGCGGTAGATTTTGCTGAGGTGACGTAGATGAAGAATTGGAACCATTCAATGAAGGAATGGTCATTATGCTCACTTCCAAATAGACCAGCTTGCCACTGGCGCACATGATGGGTCCTGGGATGGTCACAAGGGAGCCAGGTGGCTGGATCGTGACTTCTGCTGGGGGGATCTGGTTGATGGGTTGAGGGTTGACCCCAGCCAGGGTGCCGAGCTCTCCGGAGCTTGTGCTGCCTCCGACAGCACCTACGGCTTTTATTGGGTTGTTGATTATTTTTCTTTATTCCCTGGGCCAAAATGAGCTTGCCAAGGAGAAAGAGTGAATAATAGCTAAGCTATTTGTTTTGACGCCATGTTAACCATCCAATGTCTGTTTATCTCACAGTCTCCTTTCTTTGACTTCAACTTGACTGGCTTCAGTTTCGAGTGAACCACTTAAAACACCTCCGCGAGGGACTGGGGCTCATTAAAGCACTTCAAAAGTCACCCATTCTCCCTTTTGCAGGAATGAGGGATCTGCATGTGATGATGATGAGTTTTTTGCAATGCCCGCGGTACGTGCCCTAGCAAGGTTTCAATCACTATCATTACCAAATTATTAAAAGGCGCCAAATTGTCTCATTGTTCATTTTGGACACTGCTTTGGAAGCTCCGTCTTTCAAAAACAGGTGTCCACGTTGTGGTGTTCTGTACTCCTGAGTAATCATAACCCCTATACATCAAGCAATAGCTAGTGTTTTCTCAAGAGGAACTGGGTCGGGGGGCAGCTAGGAAGTGCTCTGAGGCACTTGAATGGGAGAATCCTCCCCATTTAAGCAATAAGGCTCACCTCATCTTGCATCAGAACATAGGAAGCTTCCTTCTACCAGGTCAGACCCTTAGTAGGGATGCACATGAACCTGTTCAGAGGCCCTTTTATGGGCCTCCAAAGAGGTCCGAACATCAGGCGGTTGAAAGTTCAAAGGTGTGGGGCCACACATTAAGGGCGGGGGAGGGTGCCCTTACCCTTCCCTCCACTTTCCCCCTACTTCCCCGTTTCCCTGCTGCCCCGTTTCCTCTTCGGCTGGAAGTGGCCTGAAGCAGCTGGCACATGTGTGCCCATGCTTACGTCCAGCTAATTCTGGCCACTTACAGCTGAAGAGCAAACAGGGCAGTGCCCCATACTTAGGAAATACCTGGTGCCGGTGGGGGAAAAGCAGAGGGAGGGGTAAGTGACACCCACCTGCCATCGAGTCCCCTGCACAGAGTTAGGTATGTGCAAAACAGTCCGGGGGTTCAGGAGTTCGGATTGGGGGTTCAGGGCCTCGGACTCCAATCGAACACCTCCGGTTCCTTCCGGACCATTACTCCCCCCCCCCCGGCTGGTTGGCGATTTTAAAAAAATATTAAAATAAATTTAATTACTTCCTGCCCCTTCAAGCGGTGTGTGTGTGTGTGTGTGTCCATGAACATTCCCCTGCCCGCTACCAGCTTCTAAAATCACTTCTGCGGCCAACTGGACTGGCCGGCGGGGGGCAGGGGAAAGTTTGCCTATCGGAAGCCCCCTGAAAGGGGCAGAAAGTAATTAATTTTTTAAAAAAAATTACAAACCCCGCCCGGACCGGATGGGAAGGGGGTTTCCGAAGGGTGCCGGACCAAAACTGGCCCACTCAGGTTCGTGTCTGGTGTGGACTCGAACCAAAAGAGGCCAGCCCATTCCAGGCACACCCCTACATGTGTTTCCGTGCACATCCCTCACCCTTAGTCCATCTAGCTCAGATTGTCTACACTGACTGGCAGCAGTTCGCTAAGGTTTCAGGCAGGGGTCTTTCCCACCCATGCTGGGAGATGGTACCAGGGACTGAACCTGTGTCCTTCCGAATGCCAAACAGATGCTCTGCCACTGAGCTGCTGTTGACTCCACACAGTTAGCGAAACTCAAAAGCTTTGTACATGAAAACCACTCAAGATTGTATCTGTCCATTCCTCTGGTTGGGATGGGCACGGACCGGCACGGAGGCCATTGTAAAGGCCTGGTCTGGACATGGGCGGTCCGGTTCGGGTGGGGGAGTGCCTTTACGAGCGGGGTGAGGGCTTACTTACCCCTCCCGCCACTTTCCCGCTCTGGTGCCGTAATTTCAGTAGTAATTGGGGAGGCAGGATACCTCCCTGCTGCCCCTTCCCCGCTGTCACTATGAAAAACTCCCAGGAGTCCTTTGCGTGTGCGGACATCACAGAGATGTGAAGCGCGCATGATGTGTGTGCGTGCAAAGGACTGGTGGGAGTTTTTCATAGCGACAGCGGGGAAGGGGCGGCAGGGAGGTGTCCTGCTGCCCCAATTACTACTGAAATTACGGTGCCAGAGCGGGAAAGCGGCTGGAGGGATAAGTAAACACTCCCCGCGCTCTTAAAGTCACCTCCCACCCCAGTGCCGGACCGCAGTTTGGCGGTTCCGTGCACAACCCTATCCTCTGGCCGGGGACCTAATCTGGGCTGTCACATCCCTGCAGATGTGTAGGGAACCTACTTTGGAGCATTGTATAGGATGTCTGCCCCAGAAGGAATGCCCCTTTCCCTATAGAATTTCTACCAATTTGGCACTCAGTTTCCCTCAAGGAGGTCTCTAGTTTAGTGACCCAACCCAAGCCGGGTAAGACCCCGGGGTTGGATCAGATCCCCTCTGCACTGTTAAAATCAAATGTTGAATGGTGGGCTCCTGTACTTGCGGGATTCTTTACTTATATGGATCGTACTGCCTGTATCCGTGAGGAGTGGGGGTACAACGGTGATTGTTCCCATCTACAAGGAAGGCCAACATTCTGACCCTTCAGTCTGCTGAGCATTATTAATAAATTATATTCTAGACATCTATATGTTAACCTCACGGACTGGTTGGAACAGGAGAACATCCTAAGTGAGGAACAGGTGAGGTTTAGGTCCATAAAGATGACTCTTGATCCGGCCTAAGATCTACAACATCTGGCTGAAAAGTATTCACCGCTGTATGCAGCTTTAAAGGCAGGGTTTGACTCCATTTCTAGGGAGCGCTTGGAGAGTAAACTTGCCAGTTCCTCCATTGATCGTAAGCCGCTTCTCCTTATCCGAGATACTGCCAGTCAGTGTAGAAAATTCTGAGCTTGATGGACAAAGGGTCTGACTTGGCAGAAGGCAGCTTCCTATGTTCCGATGGAAGGTGGAGGTCCCACAGGGTCCCAGGAGACAGCTTCTTCCAAGATATCCACCCCTCCACTGCGGACATTGCAAAAAACTCATCATCATCACATCTGCACCCCTCTGTCCTCTTCCCCTTACAAGAGGGTTCGCATCAGGGTTTTCTCTAACAGCAATCCCCTGATGTTGTTGACAACATCTCCAATTATCCCCAAGTAAGAGGCATTGCAGCTGGGGATTCGGGAGTTTTAATCAACAACATATGGGAATCCCTGTTAGAGGGAACGCTAGTTGCCACCCTGAACCTTGACTGGCTTGAAAAAAGAAAGGGGGAAAATTTCTCAGCTTGAAGTATACTCCATCAAGACTGTCACAAACCTTTCTACTTCTGTGTTGGGGGTCTTTTTGGATTCGTACCAAGGAGAAACTTGGGAGAAATGTCTCTGAGGGTTCCGTCCCATCCCTGAGTGAATGTCAATTCACCGTAATGTGTTGTTCATTCATTTCTGTTTCAGATTCACCTCCATGTCCCCAGTAATGTCTTTCATCCAACTCAGCAACCGGATCCCCCAGAAGAAATGACGTTCCGGTTACTTGGCGAAATCATTATCATCGTATTACCCATCATTTCCAGTAGCTCCTAGCCGGTCTATGTGGGAGGCAGCACTCCCTGAGGCTAAGGCATGGCTGAAATACAGGCCTGGACTTTGAGAGTTCTGGGCACGCTTCTTCTCCCACTACTTTGCTCTTCTTTCCTCAAAATTAATTCATCACTTTCCTTCTGTCTCCCAGCCACCTCTAATATGATGCCATTTCCTTCACATATTCAATAAAGCTTCTGCTGCATTCTTGGAATTGGTGTTCCCTTGGTTTTTGAACTGGCAGCTCTGATTTCTGGGAACAACTGCTTCCCTGAGTCCTCAGAAACCCTTCTGTCTGAATGAAAACTTACGGGGGACGTGGCACTCTTTTAGGAACACACAGGAAGCTGCCTTCGACAGAGTCTGACCCTTGGTCCATCCAGCTCAATAGTGTCTACTCTGACTGGCAGCAACTCTCCAGGGCTTCCGGCTGTAGTTTTCCCCAGCCCTACCTGGAGATGCTGCCAGGGACTGAAACGGCAGCCTTCTGCGTGCAAGACGGATGCTCCAACACTGATCTAAGGCCCCAACTTCAAAAGTGGCATCCATGAGGCTCCCATCCAGGCACTGACCACACCAAATCCTGCTTAGCATCACCAAGGTGGCTGTAACAAGTGCTTTTAGACCATGCTCTGGGAGCCTCCAGAAGCTTCAGTGCAGGCTGTAGCTGATGGTTTCCTTCTTGGCACTCAATTGGTAACGCTGTGCAATGTCCCTCCCTTCCCCAGACTGACAATAATACCACATTCCTTCCGGGGCACACAGCCTCTGCCCCTTTCCTCCTTTTTCATCCGTATCACCATGCTTTGAGAGATGGAAACCCCCATGATGGGGACTGACTGCGCTGTAGGGGTCAACAGTGTGAGTTGAGAAGGCCCAGATTCAGATCTCACTTTTGCTATAGATTCACTTGGGGGAGTGTGCAAGGGACTCTTTTTCAACCTATTATTATTTAATAATAATAATTTAAGAGAGCACCTTCTTCATTACAAGCCCTATCGCCCACTGAGGTCCTCTGAGGAGGTCCGTCTCCAGTTACCGCCAACTCGTTTGGTGGCTACACAGAGACGGGCCTTCTCGGTCGCTGCCCCGTGATTGTGGAATGCGCTCCCTGCTGAGATACGATCCTCCCTCTCTCCGTCAATTTTCAAAAAACACCTGAAGACCCATCTTTTCACCAAGGCTTTCTCAGCTTCCCAATATTTTTGGGTTTTAATCTCTGGTTTATTTTTAAATTGTTTTTAAGTTTTTGTATAGGTTTTTAACTGGTTTTAAGTTATTGGTAACCGCCCATAGATGAAATTTGGGGGCGGTGTACGAATTTGATAACTCAATCAATCAATCAATCAACCTCAGGACCCCAGCTGCACTCTGGGGAGGATGCACACCTACCCCGCTAGCATGCGGTAGATTATGCTGAGGTGACGTAGATGAAGGATTGGAACCATTCAATGGAGGAATGGTCATTATGCTCACTTCCACATAGACCGGCTTGCCACTGGCGCAAATGATGGGTCCTGGGATGGTCACAAGGGGGCCAGGTGGCTGGATCGTGACTTCTGCTGGGGGGATCTGGTTGATGGGTTGAGGGTTGACCCCAGCCAGGGTGCCAAGCTCTCCGGAGCTTGTGCTGCCTCCGACAGCACCTACGGCTTTTATTGGGTTGTTGATTATTTTTCTTTATTCCCTGGGCCAAAATGAGCTTGCCAAGGAGAAAGAGTGAATAATAGCTAAGCTATTTGTTTTGACGCCATGTTAACCATCCAATGCCTATTTATCTCACAGTCTCCTTTCTTCGACTTCAACTTGACTGGCTTCAGTTTCGAGCGAACCACTGAAAACACCTCCGCGAGGGACTGGGACTCATTAAAGCACTTCAAAAGTCACCCATTCTCCCTTTTGCAGGAATGAGTGATCTGCATGTGATGATGATGAGTTTTTTGCAATGCCCGCAGTACGTGCCCTAGCTAGGTTTCAATCACTATCATTACCGAATTATTAAAAGGCGCCAACTTGTCTCATTATTCATTTTGGACACTGCTTTGGAAGCTCCGTCTTTCAAAAACAGGTGTCCACGTTGTGGTGTTCTGTACTCCTGAGTAATCATAACCCCTATACTTCAAGCAATAGCTAGTGTTTTCTCAAGAGGAACTGGGTTGGGGGGCAGCTAGGAAGTGCTCTGAGGCACTTGAATGGGAGAATCCTCCCCATTTGAGCAATAGGGCTCACCTCACCTTGCATCAGAACATAGGAAGCTTCCTTCTACCAGGTCAGACCCTTAGTAGGGATGCACATGAACCTGTTCAGAGGCCCTTTTATGGGCCTCCAAACAGCTTCGAACATCAGGCGGTTGAAAGTTTAAAGGTGTGGGGTCACACATTAAGGGCGGGGGAGGGTGCCCTTACCCTTCCCTCCACTTTCCCCCCTGCTTCCCCGTTTCCCTGCTGCCCAGTTTCCTCTTCGGCTGGAAGTGGCCTGAAGCAGCTGGTACATGTGTGCCCATGCTTAGGTCCAGCAAATTCTGGCCACTTACAGCTGAAGAGCAAACAGGGCAGTGCCCCATACTTGGGAAATACCTGGTGCCGGAGAGGGAAAAGCAGAGGGAGGGGTAAGTGACACCCACCTGCCATCGAGTCCCCTGCACAGAGTTAGGCGTGTGCAAAACAGTCCGGGGGTTCAGGAGTTCGGATTGGGGGTTCAGGGGCTCGGAGTCGAATTGAACACCTCCGATTCCTTCCAGACCATTACTGAGCCCCTCCCGCTGGTTTGCGATTTTAAAAAAATATTAAAATAAATTTAATTACTTCCTGCCCCTTCAAGCGGTGTGTGTGTGTGTGTGTGTGTGTGTGTGTCCATGAACATTCCCCTGCCCGCTACCAGCTTCTAAAATCACTGCTGTGGCCCACTGGACCGGCCGGCGGGGGGCAGGGGAAAGTTTGCCTATCGGAAGCCCCCTGAAAGGGGCAGAAAGTAATTAATTTTTTTTAAAAAATTACAAACCCCGCCCAGACCGGATGGGAAGGGGGTTTCCGAAGGGTGCCGGACCAAAACTGGCCCACTCAGGTTCGTGTCTGGTGCGGACTCGAACCAAAACAGGCCAGCCCATTCCGGGCACACCCCTACATGTGTTTCCGTGCACATCCCTCACCCTTAGTCCATCTAGCTCAGATTGCCTACACTGACTGGCAGCAGCTCGCTAAGGTTTCAGGCAGGGGTCTTTCCCACCCATGCCGGGAGATGGTACCAGGGACTGAACCTGTGTCCTTCCGAATGCCAAACAGATGCTCTGCCACTGAGCTGCTGTTGACTCCACACAGTTAGCGAAACTCAAAAGCTTTGTACATGAAAACCACTCAAGATTGTATCTGTCCATTCCTCTGGTTGGGATGGGCACGGACCGGCCCGGAGGCCATTGTAAAGGCCTGGTCTGGACATGGGCGGTCCGGTTTGGGTGGGGGAGTGCCTTTACGAGCGGGGTGAGGGCTTACTTACCCCTCCCGCCACTTTCCCGCTCTGGTGCCGTAATTTCAGTAGTAATTGGGGAGGCAGGATACCTCCCTGCTGCCCCTTCCCCGCTGTCCCTATGAAAAACTCCCAGGAGTCCTTTGCGTGTGCGGACATCACAGAGATGTGAAGCGCGCATGATGTGTGCGCGTGCAAAGGACTGGTGGGAGTTTTTCATAGCGACAGCGGGGAAGGGGCGGCAGGGAGGTATCCTGCTGCCCCAATTACTACTGAAATTATGGTGCCAGAGCGGGAAAGCGGCTGGAGGGATAAGTAAACACTCCCCGCGCTCTTAAAGTCACCTCCCACCCCAGTGCCGGACCGCAGTTTGGCGGTTCCGTGCACAACCCTATCCTCTGGCCGGGGGCCTAATCTGGGCTGTCACATCCCTGCAGATGTGTGGGGAACCTACTTTGGAGCATTGTATAGGATGTCTGCCCCAGAAGGAATGCCCCTTTCCCTATAGAATTTCTACCAATTTGGCACTCAGTTTCCCTCAAGGAGGTCTCTAGTTTAGTGACCCAACCCAAGCTGGGTAAGACCCCGGGGTTGGATCAGATCCCCTCTGCACTGTTAAAATCAAATGTTGAATGGTGGGCTCCTGTACTTGCGGGATTCTTTACTTATATGGATCGTACTGCCTGGATCGCAGAGGAGTGGGGGTACAACGGTGATTGTTCCCATCTACAAGGAAGGCCAACATTCTGACCCTTCAGTCTGCTGAGCATTATTAATAAATTATATTCTAGACATCTATATGTTAACCTCACGGACTGGTTGGAACAGGAGAACATCCTAAGTGAGGAACAGGTGAGGTTTAGGTCTATAAAGATGACTCTTGATCCGGCCTAAGATCTACAACATCTGGCTGAAAAGTATTCACCGCTGTATGCAGCTTTAAAGGCAGGGTTTGACTCCATTTCTAGGGAGCGCTTGGAGAGTAAACTTGCCAGTTCCTCCACTGATCGTAAGCTGCTTCTCCTTATCCGAGATACTTCCAGTCAGCGTAGAAAATTCTGAGCTTGATGGACAAAGGGTCTGACTTGGCAGAAGGCAGCTTCCTATGTTCCGATGGAAGGTGGAGGTCCCACAGGGTCCCAGGAGAGAGCTTCTTCCAAGATATCCACCCCTCCACTGCGGACACTGCAAAAAACTCATCATCATCACATCTGCACCCCTCTGTCCTCTTCCCCTTTCAAGAGGGTTCGCATCAGGGTTTTCTCTAACAGGAATCCCCTGATGTTGTTGACAACATCTCCAATTATCCCCAAGTAAGAGGCATTGCATCTGGGGATTCGGGAGTTTTAGTCAACAACATATGGGAATCCCTGTTAGAGGGAACTCTAGTTGCCACCCTGAACCTTGACTGGCTTGAACAAAGAAAGGGGGAAAAGTTCTCAGCTTGAAGTATACTCCATCAAGACAGTCACAAACCTTTCTACTTCTGTGTTGGGGGTCTTTGTGGATTCGTACCAAGGAGACACTTGGGAGAAATGTCTCTGAGGGTTCCGTCCCATCCCTGAGTGAATGTCAATTCACCGTATTGTGTTGTTCATTCATTTCTGTTTCAGATTCACCTCCATGTCCCCAGTAATGTCTTTCATCCAACTCAGCAACCGGATCCCCCAGAAGAAATGACGTTCCGGTTACTTGGCGAAATCATTATCATCGTATTACCCATCATTTCCAGTAGCTCCTAGCCGGTCTATGTGGGAGGCAGCACTCCCTGAGGCTAAGGCATGGCTGAAATACAGGCCTGGACTTTGAGAGGTCTGGGCAGCCTACTTCTCCCACTACTTTGCTCTTCTTTCCTCAAAATTAATTCATCACTTTCCTTCTGTCTCCCAGCCCCCTCTGATATGATGCCATTTCCTTCAAATATTCAATAAAGCTTCTGCTGCATTCTTGGAATTGGTGTTCCCTTGGTTTTTGAACTGGCAGCTCTGATTTCTGGGAAGAGCTGCTTCCCTGAGTCCTCAGAAACCCTTCTGTCTGAATGAAAACTTACGGGGGACGTGGCACTCTTTTAGGAACACATAGGAAGCTGCCTTCGACAGAGTCTGACCCTTGGTCCATCCAGCTCAACAGTGTCTACTCTGACTGGCAGCAACTCTCCAGGGCTTCTGGCTGGGGTTTTCCCCAGCCCAACTGGAGATGCTGCCAGGGACTGAAAGGGCAGCCTTCTGCGTGCAAAGCGGATGCTCCAACACTGATCTAAGGCCCCAACCTCAAAAGTGGCATCCCTGAGCCTCCCATCCAGGCACTGAACACACCAATTCCTGCTTAGCATTACCAAGGTGGCTGTAACAAGGGCTTTTGGACCATGCTCTGGGAGCCTCCAGAAGCTTCAGTGCAGGCTGTAGCTGATGGTTTCCTTCTTGGCACTCAATTGGTAACGCTGTGCAATGTCCCTCCCTTCCCCAGACTGACAATAATACCACATTCCTTCCGGGGCACACAGCCTCTGCCCCTTTCCTCCTTTTTCATCCGTATCACCATGCTTTGAGAGATGGAAACCCCAATGATGGGGAGTGACTGCGCTGTAGGGGTCAACAGTGTGAGTTGAGAAGGCCCAGATTCAGATCTCACTTTTGCTATAGATTCACTTGGGGGCTTGAGCAAGGGACTCTTTCGCAACCTATTATTATTTAATAATAATAATTTAAGAGATCACCTTCTTCATTACAAGCCACATCGCCCATTGAGATCATGAAGGTGCTAAACATTTGGAATGGAAACATTTAGCCCTGCTTGTGGACGTCTCAGTATTATCTTGTCCAGTGTTGGAAACAGGAGGCTGAACTGGAAGGATTTTGGTCAGATCCAGCAGTTCCCTTATGTTTATTCTCATAGAAACATAGAAAAGCCACATCTGCACCCCTCTGTCCTCATCTCCATACAAGAGGGTTCCCATCAGGGTTTTCTCTAACAAGAATCCCCTGATGTTGTTGACTACAACTCCATTTATCCCCAAGTAAGAGGCATTGCAGCTGCGGATTCGGGAGTTTTAGTCAGCAACATCTGGGAATCCCTATTAGAGGGGACGCTGGTTGCCACCCTGAACCTTGACTGGCTTGAACATGGAAAGGGGGGAAATTACTCAGCTTGAAGTATACTCCATCAAGGCAGTCACAAACCTTTCTGCTTCTGTGTTTGGGGTCTTTGTGGATTGGTACCAAGGAGAAACTTGGGAGAAATATCTCTGAGGGTTCGGTCCGATCCCTGAGTGAATGTCAATTCACCGTAATGTGTTGTTCATTCATTTCTGTTTCAGACTCACCTCCATCTCCCCAGCAATGTCTGTCATCTCCACGGGTCGTGGTTTTGGGGATTTTGGCCCCGTTTTTTGGGGCCTTGACTATTATGGATGCCTTGGCTCTGATGTTGGTGCTGGAGCCCTGGGCTCTCTAGGAGGCAGCACAAGCTCCGGAGAGCTCGGCACCCTGGCTGGGGTCAACCATCAACCCATCAATCGGATCCCCCCAGAAGAAGTCACGTTCGTGCCACCTGACCTCGTCTTTACCGTCCCATGACCCATCACATGCGCTAGCTGCAAGCTGGTCTATGTGGGAGGCATCACTCCCTTTGCCATTGGAGGTTCCGGGATTGTAGGATCAGTTGCCTGGGGAGGTCTGGGTTACGGAGCTCTGGGCCAGTGGAGGTGTGGATATCTTGGAAGAAGCTCTCTCCTGGGACCCTGTGGGAGCATCTGCCAATAGACCCCATAACGTCCAACGACTGATCATAATGACCAGGAACCGGCAAACCTAAGTCTGAGGCATCGCTGAAATCCAGGCCTGGACTTTGAGGGGACTGGGCGCCCTTCTTCTCCCACTACTTTGCTCTGCTATCCTCAATATGAATTCATCGGTTTCCTTCTGTTTCCCAGCTGCCTCTCCCCTGAGTCCTCAGAAACCCTCTGTCTGAATGAAAACTTACTCAGCTTCCTAATATTTTTGGATTTTAATCTCTGGTTTATTTTGCAAATTATGTTCTGTTGTGTGTCATAATGTTTCTGGCAATGACCGAAATAAAGTATGTACTGTTCTGTTTTAAATTATTAAATTGTTTTCAAGTGTTTGTATATATTTTTAACTGGTTTTATGCTATTGGTAACCGCCCATAGATGAATGTTGGGGGCGGTGTACGAATTTCATAAATCACTCACTCAATCAATCAATCAATAAACCTCAGGACCACAGCTGCACTCTGGGGAGGATGCACAACTACCTCGCTAGCATGCGGTAAAGGTTGCTGAGGTGACGTAGGTGAAGGATTGGAACCATTCAAAGGAGGAAGAAGCAATGATGTGGTAAATTACTACTAACACTCCACTGCAATCAGGCCCATAGCCACTAGAGGGCAGTCACTTCTCCCCAAAATGCAGCCGTCCCTCCTTCCTTACCGGCCCACCCTGGGAAGACCTGTTTATTTTAAGAACCAAAGGGAGCATGTTCTGAACATACTCCGTGGACTGAGGACGCCAGCTGCTGGGGAAACCACCAGCGAAGGAAGTCTCCCTCCAAAGAGCATTTTTACTGTAAACCATTCCCAGGTATCCCACTTATAGTCCTTAGTTGATCTATTGATTGATTAAGTGCCATCAAGTCGTGTCGACTCTTAGCAACCACATAGATAGATTCTCTCCAGGATGATTTGTCTTCAACTTGGCCTTTCAGGTTTCTCAGTGCTGCATTCATTGCTGTTGTGATCGAGTCCATCCACCTTGCTGCTGGTCGTCCTCTTCTTCTCTTTCCTTCAACTTTCCCCAGCATTATGGACTTCTCAAGGGAGCTGGGTCTTTGCATAGTGTGTCCAAGTATGATAGTCTGAGCCTGGTCATTTGTGCCTCGAGTGAAAGTTCTGGATTGATTAAACTCCCCATTAATCCACCAGACATCTTTCTTAGTTTGTTTGTTTTTTAAGAAAAACTCATGATCTAAGACTTTTGGACATTTATAGATAAATAGTCTTCTTCTCGTGTCAACAGGTGTGATGATTTAGATAGAATAACTGCATCATCAGCATGAAGCAGAACTGTGATAGATTTACTGGCTAATTTAGGAGGGTGGAAATCTGGGTTATCCAAAAGTGCAAATAAAGATTGAAAAGAAGTGGGGCAAAAATGCATCCCAGTTTGACTCCCTTCTGTGTGGGTACAGACAGGGTCAGATGTCATTAGACATTGCAACTCACCCAAAGTGAGATGTTCTCATGCAACATTCAGATGAGAAACAGCTGATGATCAATAGAGGAATTGTCAAGTTTACTTCCCAAGCACTCCCTAGAAATGGAGTCAAACCCTGCCTTAAAAGCTGCATACAGCGGTGAATACTTTTCAGCCAGATGTTGTAGAACTTGGGCCTGATCAAGAATCATCCGAATAGACATAAACCCCTCCTGTTCCTCCCTTACTATGTTCTCCTGTTCCAACCAGTCCGTGAGGTTAACATATAGATGTCTAGAATATAATTTATGAATAATGCTCAGCAGACTGATTGGTCAATATTTAGAAGGGTCAGAGTGTTGGCCTTCCTTATATATGGGAACAATCACCGTTGTACCCCTCTCCTCTGGGATACAGGCAGTACGATCCATATAAGTAAAGAATCTTGCAAGTACAGGAGCCCACCATTCAAAATTTGATTTTAACAGTACAGAGGGTAGCTGATCCAACCCCGGGGTCTTAACCGGTTTGGGTTGGGTCCCTAACTAGAAACCTCCTTGAGGGAAACTGAGTGAGGAAATCGGTAGAAATTCTATAGGAAAAGGGGCACTCCTTCAGGGGTAGACATCCCATACTATGCTTGAAAGTAGGTTACCCATGCATCTGCAGGGATGTGACAGCCCAGCCTAGGTCCCCTGCCAGAGGAATGGACGGATTCAATCTTGAGTGTTCTTCATGTTCAAAGGTTTTGAGTTTCCCTAACTGCGCGGATGTGACAGAAGCTCAGTGGTAGAGCATCTGTTTGGCATGCAGAAGGTCCCAGGTTCAGTCCCTGGCAGCATCTCCTGGTAGGGCTGGGAAAGATCCCTGCTTAAAATCTTGGAGAGCTGCTGCCCGTCAGTGTAGACAATCCTGAGCTAGATGGAATAAGAGTTAGAGATCTGCATGGAACCAGGTTTGGGTGGCTCAATGGCGGCTGGGTGTCGCAACTTAATTGTGGGGGAGGGTTCCCTTACCCCTCCCTCCACTTCTCTCCTGCTGGCACCAGGTATTTCCCAAGTCCTACGGGCAACAGCGTACTTCCCTGCCACCCTTTCTGATCTTTGGCTGGAAGTAGCTGGCACGCGTGTGTGTCCATGTTCAGGTCCAGCTCCTTCTGGCCATTTCCTGCCGAAGAATAAACGGGGCAGCAGGGACGTATGCTGCTCCCGGGTAGCACTTGAGAAATAGTGGGCGTCAGTGGGGGGAAAGCGGAGGAAGGGGTAAGTGCACCCTCCCCTGAACCCTAAAGTGAGACCCCCACCTTTGAATGTCGAACTGCCCGGGTGCCCCAGAGCGAGTGGTGATGCAATGCACATAGGGTGCCAACCACCACCATATCCTCAAGCCCATGGGGTACTGGGATTTGTGGTTTTTAGGTGATTCTCTGGTAGCAAGTGAGAGTGGATTCAAAATTACTTGGGGCCCCACCCCTCACCGGGTGGGCAGCAAGGTGGATTTGTCTGGACTGGAAGCTGGCTCCACCTCCACCACCTTCACATCTGCCACGGGAGGAACCTTCTTCCCTGGCAGGGGAGGCCCTCCCTCCAACTGCTGCCTGGCCGCAGGCCCTGGCATAGGGCCAGGCAGACAAGAGAAGTCCAGCCTGTCCACCAAAGCAGGGGTGGGGGTGACTGGGGGAGGTCTAAGCTACTCTTGGTGTGGTCAGTGCCTGGATGGGAGGCTCATGGGCGCCACTTTTGAGGTTGGGGCCATCGATCAGTGATGGAGCATCCGCCTTGCATGCAGAAGGCTGCCGTTTCAGTCCCTGGCAGCATCTCCAGGTAGGGCTGGGGAAAACTCCAGCTGGAAGCCCTGGAGAGCTCCTGCCAGTCACAGTCACAGTCAGAAGGGTTTCTGGGCTAACAAGACTCACGGAAGCTGCTGTTCCCGGAAATCAGAGCTGCCAGTTCAAAAACCAAGAGAACACGGATTGCAAGTATGCAGCAGAAGCTTTATTGAGAATGTGAAGGAAATGGCATCATATTAGAGGCTGCTGGGAGACAGAAGGAAACCAATGAATTCATATTGAGGATAGCAGAGCAAAATAGTGGGAGAAGAAGGGCGCCCAGTCCCCTCAAAGTCCAGGCCTCGATTTCAGCCATGCGTATACTTCAAGCTGAGAAATTTCCCCCCCTTTCTTTGTTGAAGCCACCCAAGGTTTTGGCTGGCAACCAGCGTTCCCTCTAACAGGGATTCCCAGATGTTGTTGACTAAAACTCCCGAATCCACAGCTGCAATGCCTCTTACTTGGGGATAATTGGAGTTGTAGTCAACAACATCAGGGGATTCCTATTAGAGAAAACCCTGATGGGAACCCTCTTGTATGGAGATGAGGACAGAGGGGTGCAGATGTGGCTTTTCTATGTTTCTATGAGAATAAACATAAGGGAACTGCTGGATCTGACCAAAATCCTTCCAGTTCAGCCTCCTGTTTCCAACACTGGACAAGATACTACTGAGATGCCCACAAGCAGGGCTAAATGTTTCCATTCCAAATGTTTCCATTCCAAATAGCCCCTTCCCGCGTTTGCTCCCCAGTGCCTGGCATTCAGTGGCACACTAATCCTAGCATAGCTGTCAACCGCTCTATATTCTTCTGCTTCTGCTTTCATGCTTCACTTTTGGTCTTCCTGGAGGCATCTGGTTGGCCTTTGTTGGTTCCTGATGAAAACCTTACCTAGACTGAAATCCCAATGAATGAAGAAATGCTCGCTTGATACTTTTGTCATTTATGACAAAATCATTTGTCATAAAATATAAGATAGTGCAGATAAATGGCCTCAGAACAGTAGTACAACTGCTGGTCCCCTCCAGACTTGACTACTGCAATGCACTCTATGTGGAGCTGCCTTTGTACGTAGTCCGGAAACTGCAGTTCGTCCAGAACGCGGCGGCCAGGTTGGTCTTTGGGTCATCTCGGAGAGACAATATCACTCCTATCTTAAAAGATCTACACTGGCTGCCAGTAAGTTTCCAGGCAGAGTACAAGGATTTGGTTACAACCTATAAAGCCCTAAACAGTTTGGACCCTGGGTATTTAAGAGAATGTCTTCTTTGCTATTAACCACATCGCCCACTGAGATAATCTCGAGAGGTTCATCTTCAGTTGCCACCAGCTTGTCTTATGGCTACTCAGGGACGGGGCTTCTACATTGCTGGCCCAAGGCTTTGGAACACACTTCCCACTGAAATAAGAGCCTTCGCATCTCTTACAACTTTTAAAAGGGCTGTCGAGACACATTTGTTCACCCAGGCTTTTAATTAGATACTGTTTTAGTTGTTCTAATTGTGTTTTAAGAGTTTTAACTTTTTAATCTGTTGAAATGTTTTCATCTGTTATTGGCTGTTTTTATTTTTTTGAAAACTGCCCCGAGGACTTGCGTTTGAGGCAGTATAGAAATATATTAAACAAAATGAAGCTAAAAATAGTCTGAAATAGCATGTAGCAAGACTTGGGAATGTTCTCCCAGTAGGATCCACTCCTCCGTCTCTATCACAGCTTTGAGAAAGCCAGTAAAATCTTGGCTCTTTAGATGAGTGGTAGAGTATTTCTGGTTGCGGCAGCTCTGTTCCAAATAGAAATACTCAGATGCAAAAATTTGAAATGAAATCTTAAAGAGTGTAGACAGTACTGAGCTAGATGGACCACTGGTCTGGCCTTGGGAGGTAGTGATGGCCACCATCTTGGATGGCTTAGGGAAATTCATGGGGGACAGGTCTATCAATGGCTATCAGCTTATGGCAATAGGCCACTTCCAGCCTCAGAGGCAACCCCAGCCAGGATAGGAGTCCATGTACATCTGATGTTGTACATCAGCTCAAGATCTTTCAACACGGCGTTTCTTTTCCATATAAGAAGATGCCCTGTGCTGTTTGACTTACCTTATCCGAGGGGGAGAAGACGTGAGAAGGTGCAAGTCAAGAAAAGCTGTTGGAGAATCTAAGGAACTGGCCGTGCTTATATACCATTTTCCTAGCCTTGGGGAAAGTCCCTTTTTGAACAGAGCTTTAATTATCGACTTGTTGAGCTTCTCCCTCGATTGCTTGGATTAGCACAAATGATTCTAGCAAAAGAACTGTTATTATTTGCTGAGTAGGACTCGTTCCTTTCAAATCAATAATTTCCTTTGATTGCTTTCATGGTAATTACAACTCTGCTGGATATTTTGCTTGATATGTAAAGTTTAATTAAAAGCAACATTATGTTTTATATTGTTATGTTTTCACCTTATTATTTGTTGTTTTTATTGTATTGTCGTAAACCGCTCAGAGGCTTGCATTTTGCATGGCATATAAATACGTTAAAGAAATAAACAAACAAATGTTAAAATATTCCCATTGCCCAGTTACCTACTGAGTCTGAACTTCGGTCCATTAGACTCAATATTGTCTACGACGACTGGCAGCAGCTCTTGCGAGTACATACAAGAGACTTTCTCAGACTTACCTGGAGATAGCTTACCTGGAATCGATTTTGGACTGCAGCCTAAAACCACAGTGAAGAAAAATGTCTGGGCGACCCACTGAAACACCGTTAATGAGGCGGGGTCACCACAGAGAAGGCTCCAATGACCAACACAGCGAGCCGGTTCTCACGACCATGTGTGGGGTGGGCTGGAGGGGAGACAGGCCCATGCCTCATGCCCGTCGTATGACCTGTACCCCTGGCTGGGTTCACTTACCGAACCCCCTAGACGATTGGGGTGCCATGCTCCCCAGGAGGGAAGAAAATCTGAGCTGGGTCCTCCAGTATCCCATAATGCAACATGGAGCACAGGAGAGTCAGACCTCAGTACTGCAGAACTCTATGAGAAACATGGCTGCTGGCAGCCCAGGCCACATTTATTTCAAATTGTACTCACAGATTTCCAAAGAAAGGGTAGGACAGTCTTGGTTGCCTTCCTACCTTCCTTTTAACCTGGGTAGCGAATCTGGTCTACCCAGGTTTGGCACAGCTAGGTCAGGTGAGTTCATGGTTCCCCAACTGACACATGCATGCATGGTTCCCCAATTAAACCAATCCCTGGTTTAACCCTCTCCTGCCCAGGGATCTCTGGTTATGCCAACAGCCTCAGTATGGGGGCATCACATGGTGGGAAGAATTGGTCCTTCAGATCTCTTGCTCCTAAATCATTGTAGGCAGTCTGGATGAATACCAGTGCTGAACTGGGCTTCAGAACCAGAAGCAAGTGTATATGGAACAGCACTGAGGTAATATGTTTAAAGGGGATAATCCAGATATTTCTTTGCCTGTGGGATGTCGGGTCCAAGAAATGATTGAATAAGGCCTTACGGCGGATATGGACAATGTGTTATAGACAATGTGTTATACTGTAGATTTCGCCTGCTAACTGGACAAAGAGACACCTTTTTAACGTGGTGTTTCTCTTTATTTAGCAGGGAGAGAATAACTGGCCCTATCCACCCCCAGCACAAGACCTGCAGTGGCTGTTGCTGGCGTCTATTTTATGTTTCTTTTTTTATTATTATTGTGAGCCCTTTGGGGACAGGGAGCCATCTTCTTTATTTATTTTTTCTCTGTGTAAACCGCTTTGGAAATTTTTGTCGAAAAGCGGTATATAAATTGTTGTTGTTGTTGTTGTAGACAACCCCTGCTGCTTTAAGCAAAAGACTGAGAATAAGATGATTATTTTCTGTTCCACTGTAGTTCTTTGAAATCAACCCAGTTCATGTCTCTGGGCAGCTGGCATTTCTGGTTCTCTCCAGAAGATAATTTGGGAACAACCGGAGTTGTTTTTCTGACTGGGACAAGCTGGCAAGAACAGAAAGGATGGACAGGAATCCTGAAGACGGGCATGGCCTTCCTTCAGTATGAACCTCATCTCTGGTTTTATAGCATGACATTTCAAATGTAATAATACATTAGGTTCTGCCGATGCCCATGCAGCGTTCAACATGAATTAAATTTACATGCTCTAAATTAAGACTGAGAATTAAATTTACATGCTCTAAATTAAGACTGAGCTATGTTGGGTGGTCAATATTTTCATTTGGAAAAAGAGAGTTTGCGGTGATCAAAATATTAATATTGAGGTCATCAAAACATTATCCAAAGGACCCACCTTGTCCAATTTTTTTATTTTTTATTCTCTTTCATTCATGCTCCTTTCATGAGGCAAGGGGAGGCAATTGCCTCAGGCGGCAGATGATTGGGGCATGAACAGGGTGGTAAAATGCCCCTCATATCTGCCTCTTTGGGTGCAATCTGGCCCTGCCAAGCTTTGCGAGGAGTGATTCTCCTCCCTTTCAAGAGAAGGCTTCTGGAAGCCTTTCCTTCTCCCCAACCCCACACATTTTCAAAGCTTGCAGGAATTGGTCTTGGAAGGGGGCTTGGCCTACCACCAGGGACATGGGACAAGACAATATATTGCCCCCCACCATCTCAGTCACCATAATAACTTGGGGCACTCCTCTTCACCGCCCCCTTCTCAGGAGCTGCTTAACTGCTCTTTTAAGATTAGAGTTCTTCTTTTCGCTGCTGAGCTGGGACAACCAATCAGGAATTCTGATGTCAGCTTGGTTATTACCACATGGCCAATCAAATTTGGCTGTGTGGTGATTTCCCAAAGCCAAAACAGAGTGAGGGCATTGATTCTTGCCCTCACTCTGAATGTTTTTGTCCCATTTCACAGTCTATCCAAACTACCACCAAGTGGGGTGTGGGAGTCACTTTTCACAAGGGATGACTGGGCCCAAAAAATGCAGAACCCTACTGTGAAATGTCCCCTGTCTTTCTAGAAATTAATTTAGGCTTCCCTTGAAGGTTCACAGATGTTCCCGTTACTGTTCCCGCCACCGCCCTTTGGGAGGAACTATGATATTCATTCTGAATTTCTCTTTGGTTGATATTTCAGTAGAACAACAGCTGGGGCTATACAGGAAAAGTCCCTGAGGAATTCCATTCTGAACCTCTTCTTCCTGGTTCAACATGACACAGCTTTTTGATGCGCTTGAAACTTTGGTCATTAGATTGTGATTTATATGCTAGCTGACCAGTCATCAGGATTCTCTGCTGACTGAATTCCTTTGAAACAAACATGGTTTTCAAGATTACATCTCCAAAAGCAGGGGCGTAACAATTATAGGGCAAGGGGAGATAGTTGTCTGGGAGCCCACTGCCTTGGGGCCCCCCCAGAAGCAAGTAACATGACTGATTCCCCCAGCCACGCACCCACCCAGGCTTCCTTCAATTGTATTCATTCTCTGAAATTGATGTGAGTGTTAAGACTTGTAGCTCCCAGAACAGCATGTCTTTCTCTAGTACCATTAAATGACTTACATCATCCACAATTTACAAAACCTTATAAAAAATAATTTAGGATGATGTTCTATTGTGACACATAGGTGTGTTATATCTATATCTATAAATTTTATTATGCTTTTTGTTACCACTATTCGGCTTCATTTAAAATTTCTTTACTTCACAGCTGAGCTTCAGTGGGGGGGGGCGCATTTTAAAATCTGGTCTCTGGGCCCACTCCAACCTTGCTACACCCCTGTCCAAAAATCAAGAAACCTTATTATATACTCCATTAAAATCCTATTCAAAACAATGTGGGACACCCCAAAGAGTAGATTTCCAATTTTTGTTGATTCCTGGAGTGGCCATCAGTGGTTGATTTAAAGGTAGATAAGCTGAGTCAGGATGAGATGAATGAAACAATTTGTTGGGGTCTGTGATTCTTTAGCACTAAGCACTAAGGAAGCTACCACTCCACTTACAGAGTTCAGAGTTTAGTGGTTGCAGCTATTTTAGTAACATACATGGAGATACGTCCCAGTCACATCCTGGTCACGTCCCAGTCACGTCCCAGTCACGTCCCGATTCGCTACCAGACGAGCTGGCGGCAACCCTAAACGAACCTCTCGAGATGATCTTAATGGGCAGCAGGGTTCATGACAAAGCATGGGGTTGGCATGAACTGCTGAGGCAATTTACTTAATCAAATAAAATGTCGTGGTGAACTCAAAAGAGGACAGCGTGGTGTCCCTTTTTCAGATCAGGATGTTCTCCCCTGTTCACCTTACCCTGCATAAGCAAGCAAAAACAAGATGGAAATGAACCCATCGCTTGTAACTTATTGTTATTATAACAAATATGTATCTTAATTAAATTGTTGACCACTAACCACTAGGGATGCTGTCAAAAACTGTATAAAAGGACTCGCTCTTCCAAGACCTGCCAACAGCTTCACTCAACTCTCGCAGCATCTCTTGACTTCTGCTCTTTGGAGAAGTTAGTATGTTTCTCTTCCCGTAGTCTTCTCTAGACCAGCTTGTATCCTTATTGGTTCTTGGGGTTGGCACTGAAGGCGAGGCTGGATCCAAAGGTGTGTTTTTCCACTCATAGAAAGGATTTTTCTGTGTATGGAAGAATCCTTCCACTTACGGAAAGGTGTCTTAGATGAACAGGAAGGTACCTTTGGAGCCAACCTCCCCCTGTGGATCATGGAGAGTTTTGGGCTCATGGAAGAAGGAGTCCTGTTGATAGCACACTCCTTCCACTTTCAGAAGAACACATTCTGTGAATGGAAGGCTAACTTTTGGAGCGAGCCTTTCAAGACTTTAACATAATAAGCTGCAGTCTACTGAGTCAGACAATTGGTCCGTCTAGCTCAGTATTGCCTACACTGACTGGCAGGGTCTCTCTGTGGTTTCAGGTGAGACCAAGTCTCCATGGTCTTTCCCAGCCCTTCCTGGTGGAGATGCTGGAGATTGAATGGAGGACCTTTGGCATGCAAGGCAGACCTGACAATGGCTCCATCTCCCGCTGTGCTTGAGGGGTTTCTTCCCCATGGATTAACACATCAACAGTGAATTTTCAAGAATAAATAGGTGCCATCTCAACCACCTCTAGCATCTTCCCCAGTTTTTATATTCAGCCCCAGCTTCCCCAAGATAGACTTTCTGTCCATCTGAAAATCCTGGGCATGTTTTTATGGGAAGAGACATGAGACACGGATCCTGGAAACTGGATCAGGGCTGCACAACTTCAGCCCCCTGCAGATGTGGAATTACAGCTCCCATCATCTCCGGTGCTTTTCCACAGTGGTTGGGGATGATGGGAGTTGTAGTCCAAGAACAGCTGGAGGGCTAAAGGTGTGCAGCCCCACAATGGATCCCTAACCATCTGAAATTAGTCTGCTGGTAATCTTTCACAATTTCACATTGGGGATTTCTGCCTACTCCTCAATTTTTTGTGCTTGGCTGCCAACTTGAGCTAGCTCTCACTTGAAACCAGGAGGAATCCCCTCTTCCTTGCCTTGATTGCAGGGGTTCCTGACCTGTAGTGTTCCAGATGTTGTTGAACTACAAATCCCATCACCCTCAGCTAAAATGTATTGTGGTTAGGAATGGTGGGAGTCGTAGCTGAGAAATGTCTGGACTACCACAGGTTGGAAAAGCCTGCTTTATGGTTCCATGGGTTTACTCATTCCATTCCTCCTGAATTCTACCTTGACAAGGTGAATCCCAAAAATTCAGCCCAAGAATTGGTGCATGCACAGTGGCCACCTCCATCTCCCCCCACCCCCAGCCCACTTTATCAATGCCCACACATGCCCGTTGGAAAGCCATGGCACAAAAAAACGGTCTTGAGTGGGATCACATGTCTGACTGTGACCAGTTTTTTCTCCGGTGCGTTCTTCACTGACGTGCCCGTGCCCGACTGAACAGGGAGAACACCACACTGAAGGAACCTTGACGTGACCCGTCACACCATGAGATGCGTTTCTGCAGTGGATGGTCCGTATCCACAGCAGAAGATGACACAAAGGGATTGCCATCGCCCTTATCTGCGTAACTGTCACAAAAATAGCTTTGGTTTTGTATTGTTTGCTCAGTGAATTGGTAATACAGTGGGAGGGGGTTAGTACAAAAATGCAGAAGAAAAAGAAAGACGTAGCAACCTGCATGTCCAAAGTAGTCGATATGATTTGGTAATCAACAGGTAAGAAATGGAGATCCCTAAACACTGGTTCCACCCTGGGAAGAAGAAGAAGAAGAAAGGGTTTCCCAATTTTGATTGGAATTTGGACGAGGCAAAGAGCAGGAACTGGGAGCTGTTGTATGTTCATGATCAAGTTGACCCTCTCCAAAGATTGCGATCGCCTTCCATTTCCCAATCCCTCCAACGTTCCATGTCCACATCTTTTCTTTCAGGTCTGCCTCCCACAATGGCTTACTGGGGCCCAGCCTTCACCATCCCATTTCGCGCCTCCAACCCAGTGGTCGGTTTCGGCTCTGCAGGTTCTGTAAGCCTCGGCGGCTTTGAGGCATTGGAGGCTATGGAGGCAGGACAAACTCCGGAATGCTTGAAACCCTGGTTGATGTCAACCCTCAGCCCACCAACCAGATCCCCTCAGTAGATGTCATGATCTGGCCATCTCCCATCATCGTCACCATCCCAGGACGCATCCTGTCTGCCAGATGAGACACACCCTGCTCCATTGGTGGTTCTGGAATCACATCCAGTGGGGAGGGGCTGTTATAGGGGATACCTTGGGAGCAGAAGCACTGTCTGCCTATGCCCTGCTAATTCGTCCATAATTGTCTACCTGGAGCGGGGAGGAGATGGCCTCAAGATCCATGGCAGAACATCCAGGTCTGCATGAGCACCTTCAATTCCAACTGAAGCCCGCTGCAGCTGGGCCAAGGGGTTCTCCATGTCTCCGAAAACTGGGAGCAGATCTCTCTCCTAACTCATCTGCTTACATCTATGAAACAGTTGAGGTTACAGGCCTTAATTTCAGGACGACTGAGCACCCAACATCCTCTGTGGAATCAACTGTGGCTGCGGAGACTCAGTCTTCTTGAAATATGAGTTTGCCACATGCTTAAGCCTCTGTTTCCCTTTTGCTAGCCCAATCAATAGAGAGGAAATGATAATGCCCCACTCTGGCTTGGTAGTAGATCACATGCCAAGCTATACCTCAAGCTAAGCTGCAGCTGTCGCATAGCCCAACAGACAAAACCAAACAGGAGCGGCCACGATGCAGGAGGAGTGCCCATTATGGGATGGAATGCAGCCCTCGGCAGAATAGAAAGCTTAAAACTAAGTTTCCTGGAAAGCTGGGTGATCACCTCCAGTAAAAGCTGGAAATGCCGAGCGCATGTGATTGCCTTGTGGTTCAAGTAGGATGGGGCGGCCTTTTCATGTGGCAAAGTGAGGCGGTGTCCTCAGGTGGCAGATTGTTAGGGGTGGCGGCAGAGTAGCGAGATGCCCCTGCCGCTGCTATCGAAGCAGTTCTTTGAGCCCAACCTGTCCCTTCAAGCTTTGCAAGAAGTGCTTCTCCTCACACCCCTTGCAAAGATTGCAAGATGCACAAGGAGAGAAGAGGAGGCTGCTGGGAACCTGCCCTCCTCCCTGCCCGTCATGGTCCTTCCAAAGTCTACAAGGGTTGGTTCTTAAAGGGGGCTGAAGCAAGGCAGAATTTGATGTCTCAGCTTAAGCACTGCAGTAGTTAGGCCACCCCTGCAGTCGAACGCAGCACTCTCACACACCTGTGGAATCATAGCCTGTTTCACATCACTTAATCACAGCAGAAGGTTCCAAGTTCCCTCCCTGGCTTCTCCAAGATAGGGCTGAGGGAGATTCCTGCCTGCAACCTTGGTGAAGCCGCTGCCAGTCTGTGAAGACAATACTGAGCTAGATCGACCAATGGTCTGACTCCGTATATGGCAGCTTCCTATGTTGCTAATATTTGCCAGATGACTCTGCAGTCGGGAACAGTCTGACCTGAGCCTCCCACTGAAGATCTGGCAGTCAACTCAGTCCTCTGAGGAACAGGAACGGTAGCCAGTTTGGGCTTAATGCATTTCCATGGAGAAAACAGAGCATGGGAGCTTCTGCTTAATTAAAACCTACAGCTCCAGGCTGTTTGCTGCCGTAAGAAGGAACAAAGTCAAGAAAAGGTGGTTTCCCGCATCTGCATTCATTTTGAAGTGGTTTTGTTCATTTTCTCTGTGGAGTTACGAGATGCCGGCTTCTGCTCACAGAACTGCTGTCACCTAAGAGTGAGTGCGTCTGAACATGTGCAGAGTTATTTCCCCTCAAAATCAAATAAACATTTTTTTAAAAAAAACACCTCTTATAGGTAAAGTTGTTTCAGGGCACGTGGAGAATTACGTTTCCTTCATTTACTGCAGGCAGAGAAGTTTTGATGCAGGAACACTCTCTCTCTCTCTCTCTCTCTCTCTCTCTCTCTCTCACCTGTATGCTCTAGAATTCTGCCCTCTAAAGGTGTCTACAGTGGCATGCTGGGGGGCTGGGTCAAGCTAGCTGCTACCACCATCAAGCCCCACCTTTTGCCCCATTTTACCCCCAAAGCACTTAGCCCCAATGAGTCCCCATTTCTGCAAATGGGATGATGAATGGAAACAGAGGTGACCACCTGTGAATGGGATGGTGGAGAAGTCCTCTCCTCAACTTGTGTGCCCTTCCTCTCCACACTCGCCTCTGAGCCCTCCCACCTGTGGTTCTGCGTTCTCAGTCCAAAGCCCTCCCCGAGATCTGGAGACAGCCCCCACCACACGGTCAAAAATTGGGCCGGGGGGTTTCAAGCAGACCAAGAGACTCGTGTTAGAGCGCAGCATGGATTTTATTGAAAAGGAGTGGAGTGAACAACTGTAGGAGATGAAGGTTGTGAAAATGATACAGGCAAGCACAAGAAGAGAGGGGAGCTCCTTCTTGGAAAGGAGACATTCAGGAAACAAAGCGGAAAAGGGGGGCAAGAGAGGGGTAGCGGACGTTAATACAGGAGCTTGAGGCTGGGAGAATGGTCCCGGAACCTCGTGGCTCTTCTCACTCCGGGTCTAGATGCTCCGTCACAGAACTCGATGGTGGCTGTCCGTTCCTGGTCATTTCTGCTTTCATGGGGATCTTCTTTTCAGCATTAAGAGGTTTATATACAGATGTTCCCACAGACGCTCCCACGGTGCCCCAGGAAAGACCTCTTTCCGAAATATCCACCCCTCCTTCCAAGGGCTCCGTAACCCAAGCCAGAACCCAGGCCGCCATAGAGACCGGATCCTACAATCCCGGAACCCCCAATGGCACAGGGAGTGTTGCCTCCCACGGAGACGGGCTCGCAGCTAGCGGACAGGATGTTTCCTGGGATGGCCACCACGGAGGAGGGTGGCTGGATCACGACCTCTGCTGCGGGGATCTGGTTGATGCAGGAAGGGATGACTCTGGCCAGGGTGCCCAGGTTGCCAGAAGTTTCAGCCAAGGTGCCAGCACCGTAGCCATAGCTGAGACCTCAGTAGCCATAGTCGAGACCGCCATAGCCAAGGCCACAGCTGCCTGCCGATCCAAAGCCAATGACAGGGGTGGAAGCACAGGAAGGGACGGTACAGGCTGGTCCACAGTCAACCATTGTTTGCTGGAGGAGAAGCTGAAAGAAAACATCCCAGGATATCCTCCTGGGATCCATCCCGGTTTTACTCCCTTCTGTGTGGGTACAGACAGAGTCAGATGTCATTAGACATTGCAACTCACCCAAAGTGAGATGTTCTCATGCAACATTCAGATGAGAAACAGCTGATGATCAATAGAGGAATTGTAAAGTTTACTTCCCAAGCGCTCCCTCGAAATGGAGTCAAACCCTGCCTTAAAAGCTGCATACAGCGGTGAATACTTTTCAGCCAGATGTTGTAGAACTTGGGCCTGATCAAGAATCATCCAAATGGACATAAACCCCGCCTGTTCCTCCCTTACTATGTTCTCCTGTTCCAACCAGTCCGTGAGGTTAACATATAGATGTCTAGAATATAATTTATGAATAATGCTCAGCAAACTGATTGGTCAATAATTAGAAGGGTCAGAGTGTTGGCCTTCCTTATAGATGGGAACAATCACCGTTGTACCCCTCTCCTCTGGGATACAGGTAGTACGATCAATATACGTAAAGAATCTTGCAAGTACAGGAGCCCACCATTCAAAATTTGATTTTAACAGTACAGAGGGATCTGATCCAACCCCGGGGTCTTACCCGGCTTGGGTTGGGTCACTAAACTAGAGACCTCCTTGAGGGAAACTGAGTGCCAAATTAGTAGAAATTCTACAGGGAAAGGGGCATTCCTTCAGGGGCAGACATTCCATACAATGCTTGAAAGTAGGTTACCCACACATCTGCAGGGATGTGACAGCTCAGCCTAGGCCCCCTGCTAGAGAAATTGACAGATACAATCTTGAGTGGTCTTCATGTACAAAGGTTTTGATTCTCCCTAACTGTGCGGATGCAACAGAAGATCAGTGGTAGAGCATCAGTTTGGCATGCAGAAGGTCCCAGGTTCAGTCCCTGGTAGCATCTCCAGGCATGGCTGGGAAAGATCCCTGCCTGAAACCTTGGAGAGCTGCTGCCAGTCAGTGTAGACAATCCGGAACTAGACGGACTAAGAGTTAGAGATCTGCATGGAACCAGTGTGGGTGGCTCGATGGCTGCTGGGTGTTGCACCTTACTGGCGGGGGAGGGTGCCCATACCCCTCCCTCCATTTGCCCCCCTGCTGGCACCAGGTATTTCCCAAGTCCTACGGGGCAGCAGCGTACTTCCCTGCCACCCCATTTGCTCCTTGGCTGGAAGTGGCTGGAAGTAGCTGCCACGCCCGTGTCCATGTTGAGGTCCAGCTTCTTCTGGCCATTTCCTGCCGAAGAACAAACGGGGCAGCAGGGAAGTATGCTGCCACTGGGTAGCACTTGAGAAATAGTGGGCGTCAGTGGGGGGAAAGCGGAGGAAGGGGTAAGTGCACCCTCCCCTGCCCCTAAGTGCGACCCCCACCTTGGAACGTCGAACTGCCCGGGTGCCCCAGAGCAAGTGGTGATGAAGTGCACATAGGGTGCCCACCACCCCCATACCCTCAAGCCCATGGGGTACTGGGATTTGTGGTTTTTTAGGTGTTCTGAGAGTAGATTCTCTGGTAGCAAGTGAGAGTGGATTCAAAAATTACTTGGGGCCCCCACCCCCCACCGGGAGGGCAGCAAGATGGATTTGGCTGGCCTGGAAGCTGGCTCCACCTGCACCACCTCCACATCTGCCACAGGAAGAACCTTCTTCCCTGGCAGGGGAGGCCCTCCCTCCAACTGCTACCTGGACGCAGGCTCTGGCATAGGGCCAGGCAGACAAGAGAAGTCCTGCCTGTCCAACAAAGCAGGGGTGGGGGTGACTCGGGTTGGTCTAAGCAGCTCTTGGTGTGGTCAGTGCCTGGATGGGAGGCTCAACGATGCCATTTTTGAGGTTGGTGCCATAGATCAGTGATGGAGCATCCACCTTGCATGCAGAAGGCTGCTGTTTCAGTTCCTGGCAGCATCTCCAGGTAGGGCTGGGGAAAACTCCAGCTGGAAGCCCTGGAGAGCTCCTGCCAGTCACAGTCACAGTCAGAAGGGTTTCTGGGCTACGAAGACTCAGGGAATAGCAACAGCAATAGCACTTACATTTATATACCACTCTACAGCTGGAAGCTCTCTAAGCGGTTTACAATGATTTAGCATATTGCCCCCAACATTCTAGGTACTCATTTTACCAACCTCGGAAGGATGGAAGGCTGAGTCAACCTTGTTTTACCAGTGCGCCACCAGGGGCTCTTTACCAGGGAAACAGCTGTTCCCAGAAATAAGAGCTGCCAGTTCAAAAACCAAGAGAACACATGTTGCAACATTTCTCCCAAGTTTCTCCTTAGTACGAATCCACAAAGACTCCCAACACAGAAGCAGAAAGATTTGTGACTGTCTTGATGGAGTATACTTCAAGCTGAGAGATTTTCCCCTTTCTTTGTTTAAGCCACCGAAGGTTCAGGGTGGCAACCAGCGTTCCCTCTAACAGGGATTCCCAGATGTTGTTGACTAAAACTCCCGAATCCCCAGAAGCAATGCCTCTTACTTGGGGATAATTGGAGTTGTAGTCAACAACATCAGGGGATTCCTGTTAGAGAAAACCCTGGTGGGAACCTTCTTGTAAAGAGATGAGGACAGAGGGGTGCATACGTGGCTTTTCAATGTTTCTATGAGAATAAACATAAGAGAACTGCTGGTTCAGACCAATATCCTTCCAGTTCAGCCTCCTGTTTCCAACAGTGGACAACAAGATACTACTAAGACGTCCGCAAGCTCGGCTAAATGGAAATAGCCCCTTCCCACTTTTGCTCCCCAGTGCCTGGCATTCAGTGGCACACTAATCCTAGCCTAGCTGTCAACCGCTCCATATTCTGAAGAACTGAAGACTCAAGGTGGAAGATCCACCAAGCTCTGTGTCAATGAGACTCTATCAAAACACCACCAAGAAAATGGACTTACCGGCTTCTCTGAGAAGATGCAGTGAAGATAGGAGAGTCGAATGAAGCTGATGGAAGGATAGAGGGAATGCTCAGCTTTTATAAAGGTCCACCAGCCTCTCTTGAGGTTAGGATGCTCCATCACTCCACCTAACCTTTTATTGGGATGCTCCTGACACTTCTTTATTCCCTGGGCCAAAATGAGCTTACCAAGCAGAAAGAGTGAAAAAAGAGTGCCGGGAGGGGGGTCTGGGTTACGGAGCTCTGGACCAGTGGAGGGGTGGATATCTTGGAAGAAGCTCTCTCCTGGTTCCCTGTGGGAGCATCTGCTATTAGACCCCATAACGTCCAACGACTGATCATAATGACCAGGAACCAGCAACCCTGAGACTGAGGCATCGCTGAAATCCAGGCCAGGACTTTGTAGGGACTGGGCGCCCTTCTTCTCCCACTATTTTGCTCTGCTGTACTCAAAATGAATTCATCAGTTTCCTTCTCTCTCCCAGCCACCTCTAATATGATGCCATTTCCTTCACATTCTCAATAAAGCTTCTGCTGCATTCTGGCAATCCCTGGTCTCTTGTTTTTTGAACTGGGAGCTCTTATTTTTTGTAAAAGCTGCTTCCGTGAGTCTCGGTAGCCCAGAAAACCTTCTGTCTGAATGAAAACTTATGGGGGACATTGCAGTCTTTTAGTAACACACAGGAAGCTGCCTTTGACAGAGTCTGACCCGTGGTCCATCTAGCTCAGTAGTGTCTACTCTGACTGGCAGCAGCTCTCCAGGGCTTCCAGCTGGAGTTTTCCCCAGCCCTACCTGGAGATGCTGCCAGGGACTGAAACGGTAGCCTTCTGCATGCAAGGCGGATGCTCCATCACTGATCGATGTCCCCAACCTCAAAAGTGGCATCCGTGAACCTCCCTTCCAGGCACTGACCACACCAAGACCTGCTTAGCTTCACCAAGGCGGCTGTCACATGTGCCTTTAGACCATGCTCTGGGACCTTCCAGAAGCTTCAGTGCAAGCTTTAGCTGAAGGATTCCTTCTTGGCCCTCACTTGGTAACACCGTGAGATGTCGCTCCCCTCTCCAAGTTGACATTAATACCACATTCCTTCCGGGGCACACAGCCTCTTCCCCGGTGGCCAGGTTGGTGTACGAATTTGATAACTCAGTCAATCAATCAATCAACCTCAGGACCCCAGCTGCACTCTGGGGAGGATGCACACCTACCCCACTAGCATGCGGTAGATTATGCTGAGGTGACGTAGATGAAGGATTGGAACCATTCAAAGGAGGAATGGTCATTATGCTCACTTCCACATAGACCGGCTTGCCACTGGAGCACATGATGTGTCCTGGGATGGTCACAAGGGGGCCAGGTGGCTGGATCGTGACTTCTGCTGGGGGGATCTGGTTGATGGGTTGAGGGTTGACCCCAGCCAGGGTGCCGAGCTCTCCGGAGCTTGTGCTGCCTCCTACAGCACCTACGGCTTTTATTGGGTTGTTGATTATTTTTCTTTATTCCCTGGGCCAAAATGAGCTTACCAAGCAGAAAGAGTGAAAAATAGCTACGCTATTTGTTTTGACGCCATGTTAGCCATCCAATGCCTCTTTATCTCACAGTCTCCTTTCTTCTACTTCTACTTGACTGGCTTCAGTTTCGAGCGAACCACTTAAAACACCTCCGCGAGGGACTGGGGCTCATTAAAGCACTTCAAAAGTCACCCATTCTCCCTTTTGCAGGAATGAGTAATCTGCATGTGATGATGATGAGTTTTTTGCAATGACAGCGGTACGTGCCCTGGCTGGGTTTCAATCACTCTCATTACCGAATTATTAAAACGTGCCATCTTGTCTCATTATTCATTTTGTACACTGCTTTGGAAGCTCCGTCTTTCAAAAACAGGTGTCCACGTTGTGGTGTTCTGTACTCCTGAGTAATCATAACCCCTATACTTCAAGCAATAGCTAGTGTTTTCTCAAGAGGAACTGGGTCGGGGGGCAGCTAGGAAGTGCTCTGAGGCACTTGAATGGGAGAATCCTCCCCATTTGAGCAATAAGGCTCACCTCACCTTGCATCAGAACATAGGAAGCTTCCTTCTACCAGCTCAGACCCTTAGTAGGGATGCACATGAACCTGTTCAGAGGCCCTTTTATGGGGCTCCAAACAGCTTCGAACATCAGGCGGTTGAAAGTTCAAAGGTGTGGGGCCACACATTAAGGGCGGGGGAGGGTGCCCTTACCCTTCCCTCCACTTTCCCCCCTGCTTCCCCATTTCCCTGCTGCCCCGTTTCCTCTTCGGCTGGAAGTGTCCTGAAGCAGCTGACACATGTGTGCCCATGTGTATGTCCAGCTAATTCTGGCCACTTACAGGTGAAGAGCAAACAGGGCAGTGACCCATACTTGGGAAATACCTGGTGCCGGCGAGGGAAAAGCAGAGGGAGGGGTAAGTGCACCCTCCCCTGCCCCTAAGGTGTGACACCCACTGGCCATTGAGTCACCTGCACAGAGTTAGGCATGTGCAAAACAGTCCGCGGGTTCAGGAGTTTGGATTGGGGGTTCAGGGGCTCGAAGTCCAATTGAACACCTCCGGTTGCTTCCGGACCATTACTGCCCCCCCCCCGGCTGGTTTGCGATTTTAAAAAAATATTAAAATAAATTTAATTACTTCCTGCCCCTTCAAGCGGTGTGTGTGTGTGTGTGTGTCCATGAACATTCCCCTGCCCGCTACCAGCTTCTAAAATCACTTCTGCGGCAAATTGGACTGGCCGGCGGGGGGCAGGGGAAAGTTTGCCTATCGGAAGCCCCCTGAAAGGGGCAGAAAGTAATTAATTTTTTTTAAAAAAATTAAGAACCCCGCCCGGACCGGATGGGAAGGGGGTTTCCGAAGGGTGCCGGACCAAAACTGGCCCACTCAGGTTCGTGTCTGTTGCGGACTCGAACCAAAACAGGCCAGCCCATTCCGGGCACACCCCTACATGTGTTTCCGTGCACATCCCTCACCCTTAGTCCATCTAGCTCAGATTGTCTACACTGACTGGCAGCAGCTCGCTAAGGTTTCAGGCAGGGGTCTTTCCCAGCCATGCCGGGAGATGGTACCAGGGACTGAACCTGTGTCCTTCCGAATGCCAAACAGATGCTCTGCCACTGAGCTGCTGTTGCCTCCACACAGTTAGCGAAACTCAAAAGCTTTGTACATGAAAACCACTCAAGATTGTATCTGTCCATTCCTCTGGTTGGGATGGGCCCGGACCGGCCCGGAGGCCATTGTAAAGGCCTGGTCTGGACATGGGCGGTCCGGTTCGGGTGGGGGGGTGCCTTTACGAGTGGGGTGAGGGCTTACTTACCCCTCCCGCCACATTGCCGCTCTGGTGCCGTAATTTCAGTAGTAATTGGGGAGGCAGGATACCTCCCTGCTGCCCCTTCCCTGATGTCGCTATGAAAAACTCCCAGGAGTCCTTTGCGTGTGCCGACATCACAGAGCTGTGAAGCGTGCATGATGTGCGTGCGTGCAAAGGACTGCTGGGAGTTTTTCATAGTGACAGCGGGGAAGGGGCGGCAGGGAGGTATCCTGCTGTCCCAATTACTTTTGAAATTACGGTGCCAGAGCGGGAAAGCGGCTGGAGGGATAAGTAAACACTCCCCCCACTAGGGATGTGCATAAAACCGGTTCTCCCGGTTCGGTTCGGGTCCGAACCGGGTCCGGACCGGACCGGGGTGGTTCGGTTTTGGTTTTTCCAGACCACCCCCCAGGTCCGGTTTGGTTTCGAACCAGTTCGGATCAGAACCGAACCGGTTCGGATCACAAAAAGTGGCTGGTTTTGAAGGGGACATTGTGTTCTACCTGCCACCCAAATTTCAAGTCGATTGGACCTTCCTCTGATTTTTTACAATTTTTTTTTAAAATTAATTCTTGCCCATAACTCACAATGTGGAGCCCTTAGGGGCAAAAAAGCTGGGGTGGGTGGTAGCCACCCATGGGTGTCCTCCACCCCAAAAATCCCAAGGCAATTGGTTGCTCCTAGTATTATTGGTGAATTTTTGAAGAAATTTTTTTTCCATTGGCTAGAATGGGGGTTTGGGGCTGCCCCAGACCCGCCTCTGTGGGGTGGCAGCACCCCCAAAGTGGGTCCGGGGCCATGGCAAAAATGCCCTCAGTCCCTCCCTGCAATCCCCGTAGAGATAGGAGTGATGGTTCTGTTGTTTTTCTGAGGTGTTCTGAGTGTAGATTCTATGATAGCTAATGAGATTTCCAATGAGACACCATGAATCCACTCTCATTTGCTATCACAGAATCCACACTCACTCAGAACACCTCAGAAAAACAACAGAACCATCACTCCTATCTCTACGGGGATTGCTGGGAGGGACTGAGGGCATTTTTGCCATGGCCCCGGACCCACTTTGGCGGTGCTGCCACCCCACAGAGGCGGGTCTGGGGCAGCCCCAAACCCCCATTCTAGCCAATGGAAAAAAATTTTTCTTCAAAAATTCACCAATAATACTAGGAGCAACCCAACAATTGCCACCCCATCTTTTTGGCCCCTCTCTCTGGGCGCCCTAACACGTAACACCTAGTCAGTCCATCTTAATGCCTACCTACTACCACCACTCCTATCCAAGCAAGTAAGAGGAGGACACTCAGAGAGACAACACCCACTCTCTGATCTAACAAAAAGGCCACTGCTGTGCTGCCTGCCAGCACAGCAGCAGCAGCGGAGCAGCACACTAAGCACAAGAGCAGCACACACAGAGAAGAAGCAGGAGGCGGAGCAGCAGACCTGCCACTCTGCATGATGGGTGATGTGATGCCCAAAGAAACCACCGCCTCACTCAGTGCCTGCCACTGACTAGGCCCGACAGACAGAAGCCAGCCAACCTGCTCTGCTCTGCTGCTCCCCATGGATGATGCACACACACCCTACATCTGCATCCAAATTACCAGACCAGACCAAGTGCGCAGAGTCAGCACAGGCCAGCAGCCACCAGCCCAGCAACAGCAACAGCTACTACTGCTACCACCACAACCAGTGTTGCCGCTACAATAACATTCCCAGTCCAGTCACGCGTGCCACAGCCTGAGCCTAGCACACAGCCAACAGCTGCTGCCAGCCAGTGCCTGGCAAGCCCAGCCAACATGAGGAGGAGAGAGCTAACAAGTAGACGGCGCACGCACATCACCAACCCATCACGACGGCGCAACTGCAAGGGGAGAGGGCACAATTACAGGCAGGAGGAGGAGGAGGAGGAGGAGGCGAGGCAATCCTAGCACAGATTTGAAAGTTTAAAATCCACCAGGACATCTTCTAGAATCTAGACTTCTGTTTTTTCTACCACCAGCTGTAGTGTCTAGTTAGTCAGTGTGCTGTGCAGCTGAGCTGAGCTGAGCTGAGCTGCGTGTGAGGAAGGGTGATTGTAGCTAGTTCTTTAGTTTCAGCAGACTGAGCATTGAGCATGGGCATTGGGCAGTGGCCTTGGGAAGCAACACAATTACACGACACTCACCTGCTGCTGCTGGTTCTAGAAGTTGCCTCTTCTCGTCTTTTCACCTCTTCGTGTGTGTGTGTGTGTGTGTGTGTGTGTGTGTGTGCAGTGAGTGCATGCCTTTTGCCTTGCTGGAAAGAAATGCTTCTCTGGTCCACCACCACATATCTGCTCAAGGACACAGAGGCCCAAGGCAGAGGTGGTGGCACCAGTGTGAGTGCATGTGTGCTGGTGGTGTTTGCCACCACAGGTGTTTTGTGTGTGTATGTGTGCGCTGCTAGCTAGGAGTGGGGAGGGAGGCAGGGAGGGAGGCAGGGAGGCAGGGGGGAGGAAAGGGGAGGGGGAGAGGGATGTAGAGGGGATTGAAGGGGGGAGGGTCTGGCTCAGAGTTGGTCAGCCACATATTTGTGCACACACGTGCTCATGTGTGTGCTTCGGTGGGAGAGACCAGACTCTCATCATCTGCCAGACCGGGGTTGGGGGCAGATGAGGCGGTGGTGGGCTGGAAGGGAGGGAGGATGGAGGGTGGTGAAGAGGAAGGAGGGAGGATGAGAGGGGAGGGATGGAAGGAGGCATGGGGGGGAGGGAGTTGGAGGGGGGAGGAAAAAACATGTAGACAGACACACACCACACTACACACAGAAAGCATCCACACACAGAGACAGTGCTAGGCATCCATTCACACAGACAGACAGACAGACAGACACACAACAGGAAGAGACAGACTGAGCCTGCACCACACACACACACACAGACCCAATTCCCCCCCTGCACAGTTATCAATCAATATGTTGTGTTGGCAGCCAGTTCATTGCTATTCCTATGGTTTTGGGTTTTTTGCCATCAGCCAACATCAACAGTGACCACAATCAAGATGAACATAAGATGATAATAATTCATTCGTTTCATTTGAAAAAATCACCCAATCATTTTCTCCATGTAAACCAAGCCCCCCACACATGATTTCTGGTAACATTTTCAATAAAATCAATTCATTTGGCATTCATCATTTTGTTCTCCCTCTGTCACCTTTTTTTCTTTCTTTTGCATAATTTTTTGGCTTGATTTTGACATGGGGTTTTTAAAGAAAAAATTATTTACATGTTTATTTACATACAGTATTTACATATCTACACTGCATTTTAGAACGTGTACCCGCCACTGCCGCTAAGTCTAGTACTCCGTGGGCTGTGCTACTTTGGGGGTGTGTGCCGTGCCCACGCCAGGTCCCCAAATGCTGACAGGTGGATAGATAAAGGGCCTGTGCTGGTCAGCATTGGGTTTCTTTTTAGGTGGGCGTGGGCATTGTAAACATCTGGCCAGTCGCAGCACTACAACTAATACTACAACTGCATCTCTGTGTGGGCACACTACACGCTGCGACTGGCTGGCACGGCTCAGCATCTGTCACGTCAGCTCAGCTAGAGGTGGAAGGGGGGAGGGGAGGGATAAGCACAGAGGTCGAGCCAGGCAGGTGACCAACCATGGGGCAACCCACGGTAATCACTCGCCCGGCTCAAACTCCAGCTTGGGGTAGCCCAACAGGGGGAGGTTCACCTTAAGGAAGACCAGCTGCTCCACCAGACCAGGGTCCAAGCGGGAGCGAGAGGGTGTCACCACGTCCCCGGCACCTGAAAACACCCGCTTGCTCTGGACACTGGTTGGGGGGCAGGAGAGGAGGCGCACAGCCACCACCGCCAGGTCCGGCCAGACTTGGCGGCGGCTCGCCCAGAACTGTGTGCAGTCCACGCCGTCTCCCTCCACAGGCTCCTCCAAGTACTGCGCAACGCATTGCTCAGCACTGGAGGGGGGCCTGGCAGGTCGAGCCTCCCGCATACCATGCATGGCGCCATAGCAGAACTGCTGAAACCACTGGGCAGATCTCGAGTCGGTAGCAAATGGCTGCTGCGATGGCGCCGCCTGGGATGCCACGCTGCTGGACTGGGAAGAGGGAGGGGAAGGGGAAGCTGACGCCGGCTGGCCGCCCATGCTGCTGCTGGGTGCGGGTTGGGCCGCGAGGGCTGCCCCCGCACCACTACCAACACCCTGGTCTCTGCGGGCCCTAGCGGCCTCCTCCTCCCTAACCTTCTCGACCAGGATGCCCTTCCACCTGGGCAAGTCGTCAGCACTCACGGCATTGCCCTTGAGGGCTGGGTGACAGAGACAAGCGAGGACATACTCCTCCCTGTCTCCCAGCACATCAATGAGCCGCTTGTCAACCCCAGACCTCAGCCTCCCAGCCAGAGCACGACCCTCTGGCATGGTCAGAGAGATATGGAGTCCACCCATCAGCTTCTCGAGACCAACAGCTGTGGGCAGCGCCTGGCTCAAGGGAGTGGTGTCGCCACACAAGCCCTTCGTGGCAAGCTGGAAGGGCTCGAGTGCCGACACCGCCTCGGACATCTGCTTCCACTCTGCGTTCAAGAAGTCGCAGACATCCAAGGACTTGTCCCTCGCCAGGGCGACAAGGGCTCTCTCCTGCTCCAACAGGCGCTGGAACAGGAGGAAGGTGGAGTTCCACCGCGTCTCCACATCCGTAGGGATGAGATGGCGAGGAAGGCCAAGGTCATCCTGCTTCTGGCGAAGCAGTCTCCTGGACTTCTCGCTGCGGTGGAAGTGGGCGGCCAGCTTGCGGGACTTATCCACAAGCGTGGCCGTGGCAGCAACAGCAGCTGGGATGGGGCGGGCCCCCTTCTCCTGGGACGCCTTCAGCTCCTTAAGGCCAAGGGCGTCCCTGACGGTCAGATGGAGCGTGTGTGCCATACACCGTATGTTCACACAGTCCATGACTGTCTCGACAGCGGCGGTAACGTTGGCTCCATTGTCGGTGACAATGAAGCCGCGGGAGAGGTGTGGACACCCGCCAATCCACTCCTCTATCTGGCGGTCGAGTACGGCCGCCACCTCCTCCGCGGTGTGCCTCGTGTCCATCGTCTCCACGTGCAGGACGGCCCACCTGTGCCGTAGTGCAGCGGGAGCCGCGCCGGACCCGGAAGCATCACCCGCGGAGGTCCCCTCACTCTCCGGTCCCCACCAATGGGCAGTGAGGGCCAGGAAAGAAGCGTGCATCCCACTGACACTGGTCCAGAGGTCAGTCGTGAAATGCACGCTTGTCCCGGCCGGAGCTGCACGCAGCTCGGCCGACACGAGCTCCCTGCACCGGCGGTACAGGGAGGGGACCACGTTCCGGCTGAACGTGGTCCTTGAGGGGATGACATATTCGGGAGCCAGGTATTGGAGAATCCTGCGGAAGCCGTTGTTCTCGACCACCTGAAACGGCTGGTCATTGGTGGAAATCATCTCCCCTATGAGGTGGGTGAGGTGATGATGGTCCACGCGAACAATACGCTGGCTGCCCGAGGACTGCGTCCACCGCTGGACGGGCAGTGTAGCCTGCCTGCTGGCTGGCACACTGCCGCTGCCCGCCCTAGTGGCAGATGCACAAGGCACACTAGCGCTGCCAGCCTGTCCCCTGAGACCTGGGTGGTGACGCTCTAGGTGTCTCCACATAGGCGTCGTACCCAGGTGCGCAGGGTCCCTTCCACGGCTGACAAGCATCCTGCAGTGGACACAGCGGGCGTGGAATGGGTCATCTTGAGGGACCTCAAAATGCACCCATGCACCACTGCCCTTGGCCTCCTGCGCCCTGGGCGCCGTCCTAGGCTGTTTCTCGCAGGGTGGCTGCAGTCCTAGGGGGGGGCGGCCGATGCTGCCTGCCCACTGCTGCCACCCAACCCGCCCCTTCCGCCCTCCACAGCGGAGGAAGGGCCCGGCTGAACTGGCATCGGAGAGGCAGGCCTCTCCTCCACCACCTCGCCAGACTGCTCCCCACCAGAGTGTCGGGCTTCACGAGGGGGGGCCCCACTGAGCGGCGAAAGGATAGGGGGAAGAGGCCCCAGAGGGAGGGAGAACCTGGCTGCATCGCTGCCAGCCGCACGGTCCTCACCGTCCTCTACCTGCTCTTCCAACTCCACAGTCTCCTCCACCTCAACAACTGGCGGTAGCTCAGCAGCACCTGGTGCCGCCGGCGAGGAGGTACCCGCCACAGCCCTAACGGTGCCTCTGCCTCTGCCGCGATTGGCGGCAGCAGGCGTGGGGAACTGAATCCTGCGCACCAAAGATGGGGCCGGAGCAAAGAATTCTCCAGTGGGGAGAACTGGGGTGTCCTCAGGCTCCCCGCGTCCTCTCCCTCCCCGTGCCGCAGGCGCACCCCGCACCTGGCCTCTCCCACCTCTGCCTGCCAGCCTTGAGCGAGCCCTGCCCGCCACACGGTGCTCAGACATGCTGCTAGGTCAGAAGGAGGGAGACTTTAGGAGGAAGGCCAGACAGGGTCAAAAAATAATTTGGAGGGGCTTAGGGGCCAAAAAAAAGGCAGCTGATTTGGAGGCGGCGGGGGGGGAGTTTGTTTTCAAAAAAGGAAGCCAATTGGGGGGAAAGGAAGACTTTTTGATATGGGGGGGGAAGCCAATCGAAGTGAGGGGGAGGGTGTCCTTTTTGAATTTGGGAGTCAACCACCAAGCCAATTGGGGAGATGGGTCTGGGAGGGTTTTTTTTAGAAAAATAGGGGGTTAAAGGGTGGAACCCCGGTGTGGGAGGGTGGCACGGGCAGTTGGGTGGAGTAGTTGTGGTGTGGGTGGCAAGTTTTTAACTTTTTTTGGGGGGGAGAGTGGATGGGGGGAGGGCACAGCACCTACCGGGGGTGGGGGAGGGATGCAGTCAACGCTTGGGAACCTGCAGATCAAAGGAGGAAACCCTTATTTAGTGAACTTGAACACAAAGTGTGGGTTCTGGGGGGTGGTTCTCAAGTAATGCTCCTGTGGGGGGAGCATCAAACTCAATGCAGCCTATTTAGTGACTCTAAATTGCACACAACCAAAACCAGAACCCAGTCACACCAACACAGAGGTTGAACCCACCCACTCTGTGACTCTGCCTGCCCAATGCCATGGCAAGCAAGCAGCAGCAAACACTTGATGGCAGCCTCATGGATTGAACATCATGATCATCATCATACGTGTGTATTGGCCCAGCATGTAGTGGCAGCATCAGAGCCCAGCCAGGACCCAACTCAGACTGCCCCAGAGGCAAGGAAGCACTCTGGCATGGCATGGGCCCAGCATGTAGTGGCAGCATCAGAGCCCAGCCAGGACCCCACTCAGACTGCCCCAGAGGCAAGGAAGCACTCTGGCATGGCATGGGCCCAGCATGTAGTGGCAGCATCAGAGCCCAGCCAGGACCCCACTCAGACTGCCCCAGAGGCAAGGAAGCACTCTGGCATGGCATGGGCCCAGCATGTAGTGGCAGCATCAGAGCCCAGCCAGGACCCCACTCAGACTGCCCCAGAGGCAAGGAAGCACTCTGGCATGGCATGGGCCCAGCATGTAGTGGCAGCATCAGAGCCCAGCCAGGACCCCACTCAGACTGCCCCAGAGGCAAGGAAGCACTCTGGCATGGCATGGGCCCAGCATGTAGTGGCAGCATCAGAGCCCAGCCAGGACCCCACTCAGACTGCCCCAGAGGCAAGGAAGCACTCTGGCATGGCATGGGCCCAGCATGTAGTGGCAGCATCGCATCAGAACCCTGGACCCCACTCAGACTGCCCCAGAGGCAAGGAAGCACTCTGGCATGGCATGGGCCCAGCATGTAGTGGCAGCATCGCATCAGAACCCTGGACCCCACTCAGACTGCCCCAGAGGCAAGGAAGCACTCTGGAAGGCACCTGTTCAAAAACCACCTGCAAGACGCATGCAATGCAACGCAACACACAGCAGCAATTTCTTTACTGGGCATGGGCATGAAGACACAAGTTTTACAACAGTACATCTCCTCTCCAAGGTTCCCTCCCTCCTCCCCACACCCAAATGCATTTCAGAATAGGGGTGTCCCTATTTAAAACCGCCAGCTAGGGAGAGAAAGGGGCAACAAAAGGTGCACAATCGCACACGCACTAACCCCTCTTCTTCCGGTCCTTCTCCTGCCGCTCACTGCTGGTCACGGATTCGCCGCCGCCAGCCAGCCACCCTGGGCTGAGACACAGCAGGGCGGCCGCACGAGGCACACAGGCAACCGGGGTAGTTCAACAACGATGGAGGGGCAGAAGTGAGGAGACAACACTATTTGTGTCGCTCAACTCACCCCCAAGCAGAGACAAAATCAACCAAAAACTATAAAAAGAAAAAAAAAACCGATGGCAGCCGCCAGGTGGGTAGGCTACTGTGTGTGGCTGCAGCTGTGGGAGAGGAGGTGGAAAGTGAAGGGGAGCAGAGAGAGAAAAGACTAAGAGAGAGAGAAAAGAGAGGGGGGGCAGGGACAAAGAGAAAGAGAGGAGAGAGAGAGAAAAGAAAGAGAGAGAGAGGAGAAAGAGAGATGATAGAGAGAAAGAGGAGAGAGGAGAAGCGCAGCGCAGCAGGGAGGGGGGATTCAGGTGTGGGGGGGAGGACACAGCAGTAGCAGCGGTCCAAAGAGGTGGGGGGAGCAGAGAGGGTGTGTGTGGTTGGGGGCTAGTGTGTGGCAGGGGGCCTGGGGTAAGTGGAGAGAGTCGGGGGCAAGGAGAAAAAGAGGTGGGGTGGGGGGAGCAGAGAGGGTGTGTGTGGTTGGGGCTAGTGTGTGGCAGGGGGCCTGGGGTAAGTGGAGAGAGTCGGGGGCAAGGAGAAAAAGAGGTGGGGTGGGGGGAGCAGAGAGGGTGTGTGTGGTTGGGGGCTAGTGTGTGGCAGGGGGCCTGGGGTAAGTGGAGAGAGTCGGGGGCAAGGAGAAAAAGAGGTGGGGTGGGGGGAGCAGAGAGGGTGTGTGTGGTTGGGGCTAGTGTGTGGCAGGGGGCCTGGGGTAAGTGGAGAGAGTCAGGGGCAAGGAGGAAAAGAGGTGGGGTGGGGGGAGCAGAGAGGGTGTGTGTGGTTGGGGGCTAGTGTGTGGCAGGGGGCCTGGGGTAAGTGGAGAGAGTCGGGGGCAAGGAGAAAAAGAGGTGGGGTGGGGGGAGCAGAGAGGGTGTGTGTGGTTGGGGCTAGTGTGTGGCAGGGGGCCTGGGGTAAGTGGAGAGAGTCGGGGGCAAGGAGGAAAAGAGGTGGGGTGGGGGGAGCAGAGAGGGTGTGTGTGGTTGGGGGCTAGTGTGTGGCAGGGGGCCTGGGGTGAGTGGAGAGAGTCGGGGGCAAGGAGGAAAAGAGGTGGGGTGGGGGGAGCAGAGAGGGTGTGTGTGGTTGGGGGCTAGTGTGTGGCAGGGGGCCTGGGGTAAGTGGAGAGAGTCGGGGGCAAGGAGGAAAAGAGGTGGGGTGGGGGGAGCAGAGAGGGTGTGTGTGGTTGGGGGCTAGTGTGTGGCAGAGGGGTGTTGGGGGGAAGGGGAGGGGGCAACAACAAACAGCAAAGGAGAAACTGGAACAACTCGGGCAGCAGCAGCGATTAGGCTGGATGGGGTGGTTGGGGGAGGAGCTGGGCCTGGGCTAGGGTAGGGTCTGGGAGGAGGGAGGGTGGGGGGGGGGCAGGCAGGGGGAGGAGGAGGAGGAGGGTAGCAAAATATATAAAGCAATATATATCAAGAGAACACAAGCCAGAAGTTTAAAAAAAAAATTAAAAGAAAGACTATAACCAGCAGAAAAAACTTGGGGGTGGGGGTGTGGGGAGGGGGAACCAAACACAGACTCTGAGGGGGGCCACTAAGTGAACAGAGACAATGAAACCACAATTGCTGCAAATTAATAATAGCAAATGAATAAGTGGAACCAAGCAAAGAAAACTGGACTCGGTTTGGCAGCAGCAAACTTGGGAGAAGGCTGGATGGGGTGGGGTTGGGGTGGGGTGTGGTTGGACTTGGAGGGGCAAGTTTGGAGCAGGGAACCAAAACTGATTATATGGGACAACAAGAAACAACAACAGAATCCTCTGGGGGTGGGGGGGAGGGATTCAGGGAACCAACTCGCAGGGCAGCAGCAGTCAGCAGAAACAAACAAAATGGTACAATTTAAGCAAAACCAGCAAGCAATATATAACTGAAACCAATGGAATGCAATGTGAAAATCAAAAAGTTGGACAACAACAAGGCAGGACAAAGAGCAATAATTAATGGAAGAAGATTTAAAGCAATGAGGATGCAGTGGGTGGGAGTGGGGGAGGGGGAGGGTAGGCCCAAAGGATGAGAAGGGAAAGGGGGGGAGGGGGGGGAGAAAAGCAGACAGACAAGGAACAGGGAAAATTGGGGGAAATTAAGAAGAAAGTAAAGTGAAGTAACACACAGTATACAGACAAGAGACAGACAGAGAGAGGAGACACACAGAGAGTCACAAAGGGCAGGTGGACAAAGGATTAGACAGAGCACACACAGAGAGACACAGGACACAGTCAGGACTCACAGAGACACCAGAGCAGCCAGCAAAGGGCAAGCAGGTCTCAGAGATGATCCCACAACTGCAGCCAAGAGAAGTTTCCAGAGAAGAGGCTTGGGTTTATATAGGTTTGAAATTCCCTCCTTTGGGAGCCCCCACCTTTGCACTCCCCCCACGGCCAACAGGGTGCCAGCTCTCAACAGTGCAACAGCCAAGCAGCCTACCAGACCAAAGGACTCATTCTGGCCAATCAAGGATCAATAGCGCAGCCAATACAATGCCTGGAAATAGCATCACAAAATGGATGCAAGGAGGAGCAAAAGTTTCGGGAAGGAGACACAAAATGGAGGACACACTTGGAACTTTAAAGAGACACTCCAGAGACTCAATTTCATTCCCGAACCGGCTCGAATTCGGTCCGGCTCGGTCCCGGAAGGGCCCGATTCGGTCCGGGATCGAGCCGCCGGATCCGGACCGGTTCGGACGAACCGGTCCGGATCCGAACCGAACCGCACATCCCTAGTGTTTTTTCCGTCCCATATTGAGGTTCTGTTTATTGTAGTAATAAATCAAGTTGGAGTTCTCTTTTTATCTGCAGACGGTTTGACTCGAAGAAGTATTCAGAACGGCATTTTACAGGAAAAACACAAGTATTTCGGAGGAGCTCTAAAAACTCCAGCCGTTCAACTCCATGTTGGCTCCTCCCACCCCATCTGAAAATCCTGGGCATGTTTCTATGGGAAGAGACAAGAGACACGGATCCTGGAAAGTGGATCAGGGCTGCACAACTTCAGCCCTCTGCAGATGTGGGATTACAGCTCCCATCATCTCCGGTGCTTGTCCACAGTGGTTGGGGATGATGGGAGTTGTAGTCCAAGAACAGCTGGAGGGCTAAAGGTGTGCAGCCCCACAATGGATCCCTAACCATCTGAAATTAGTCTGCTGGTAATCTTTCACAATTTCACATTGGGGATTTCTACTTACTCCTCCGTTTTTTGTGCTTGGCTGCCAACTTGAGCTAGCTCTCACTTGAAACCAGGAGGAATCCCCTCTTCCATGCCTTGATTGCAGGGGTTCCTGACCTGTAGTAGTCCAGATGTTGTTGAACTACAAATCCCATCACCCTCATCTAAAATGTATTGTGGTTGGGAATGGTGGGAGTCGTAGCTGAGAAATGTCTGGACTACCACAGGTTTGAAAAGCCTGCTTTATGGTTCCATGGGTTCACTCATTCCACTCCTCCTGAATTCTACCTTGACAAGGTGAATCCCAAAAATTCAGCCCAAGAATTGGTGCATGCACAGTGGCCACCTCCTTCTCCCCCCACCCCCAGCCCACTTTATCAATGCCCACACATGCCGGTCGGAAAGCCATGGCACAAAAAAACGGTCTTGAGTGGAATCACATGTGTGACTGTGACCAGTTTTTTCTCCGGTGCGTTCTTAACTGACGTGCACGTGCCCGACTGAACAGGGAGAACACCACACTGAAGGAACCTTGACGTGACCCGTCACACCATGAGATGCATTTCTGCAGTGGATGGTCCGTATCCACAGCAGAAGACGACACAAAGGGATTGCCATCGCCCTTATCTGCGTAACTGTCACAAAAATAGCTTTGGTTTTGTATTGTTTGCTCAGTGAATTGGTAATACAGTGGGAGGGGGGTAGTACAAAAATTCAGAAGAAAACGAAAGCCGTCGCAACCTGCATGTCCAAAGTAGTCGATATGATTTGGTAATCAACAGGGAACAAATGGAGATCCCTAAACGCTGGTTCCACCCTCGGAAGAAGAAGAAGAAAGGGTTTCCCAATTTTGATTGGAAATTGGACGAGGCAAAGAGCAGGAACTGGGAGCTGTTGTATGTTCATGATCAACGTGTGCAACTTGATTGCACAAGAGTGCAATCGCCTTCCATTTCCCAATCCCTCCAACGTTCCATGTCCACATCTTTTCTTTCAGGTCTGCCTCCCACAATGGCTTACTGGGGCCCAGCCTTCACCATCCCATTTCGCGCCTCCAACCCAGTGGTCGGTTTCGGCTCTGCAGGTTCTGTAAGCCTCGGCGGCTTTGAGGCATTGGAGGCTATGGAGGCAGGACAAACTCCGGAGTGCTTGAAACCCTGGTTGATGTCAACCCTCAGCCCACCAACCAGATCCCCTCAGTAGATGTCATGATCTGGCCATCTCCCATCATCGTCACCATCCCAGGAACGCATCCTGTCTGCAAGATGAGACACACCCTGCTCCATTGGTGGTTCTGGAATCACATCCAGTGGGGAGGGGCTGTTATGGGGGATACCTTGGGAGCAGAAGCAATGTCTGCCTATGCCCTGCTAATTCGTCCCTAATTGTCTATCTGGAGCGGGTAGGAGATGGCCTCAAGATCCATGGCAGAACATCCAGGTCTGCATGAGCACCTTCAATTCCAACTGAAGCCCGCTGCAGCTGGGCCAAGGGGTTCTCCATGTCTCCGAAAACCGGGAGCAGATCTTTCTCCCAACTCATCTGCTTCCATCTATGAAACAGTTGAGGTTACAGGCCTTAATATCAGGACGACTGAGCACCCAACATCCTCTGTGGAATCAACTGTGGCTGCGGAGACTCAGTCTTCTTGAAATATGAGTTTGCCACATGCTTAAGCCTCTGTTTCCCTTTTGCTAGCCCAATCAATAGAGAGGAAATGATAGGGCCCCACTCTGGCTTGGTAGTAGATCACATGCCAAGCTATACCTCAAGCTAAGCTGCAGCTGTCGCATAGCCCATCAGACAAAACCAAACAGGAGCGGCCACGATGCAGAAGGAGTGCCCATTATGGGATGGAATGCAGCCCTCGGCAGAATAGAAAGCTTAAAACTAAGTTTCCTGGAAAGCTGGGTGATCACCTCCAGTAAAAGCTGGAAATGCCAAGCGCATGTGATTGGCTTGTGGTTCAAGTAGGATGGGGCGGCCTTTTCATGTGGCGAATGGAGGTGGTGTCCTCAGGTGGCAGATTATTAGGGGTTGCGGCAGAGTAGCGAGATGCCCCTGCCGCTGCTATTGGAGCAGTTCTTTGAGCCCAAGCTGTCCCTTCAAGCTTCGCAAGATTGCAAAGATTGCAAGATGTACAAGGAAAGAAGAGGAGGCTGCTGGGAACCTGCCCTCCTCCCTGCCCATCATGGTCCTTCCAAAGTCTACAAGGGTTGGTTCTTAAAGGGGGCTGAAGCAAGGCAGAATTTGAAGTCTCAGCTTAAGCACTGCAGTAGTTAGGCCACCCCTGCAGTCGAACACAGCACTCTCACACACCTGTGGAATCATAGCCTGTTTCACATCACTTAATCACAGCAGAAGGTTCCAAGTTCCCTCCCTGGCTTCTCCAAGAGAGGGCTGTGGGAGATTCCTGCCTGCAACCTTGGTGAAGCTGCTGCCAGTCTGTGAAGACAATACTGAGCTAGATAGACCAATGGTCTGACTCCGTATATGGCAGCTTCCTATGTTGCTAATATTTGCCAGACGACTCTGCAGTCGGGAAAAGTCTGACCTGAGCCTGCCACTGAAGATCTGGGAGTGAACTCAGTCCTCTGAGGAACAGGAACGGTAGCCAGTTTGGGCTTAATGCATTTCCATGGAGAAAACAGAGCATGGGAGCTTCTGCTTAATTAAAACCTACAGCTCCAGGCTGTTTGCAACTGTAAGAAGGAACAAAGTCAAGAAAAGGTGGTTTCCCGCATCGGCATTCATTTTGAAGTGGTTTTGTTCATTTTCTCTGTGGAGTTTCGAGATGCCGCCTTCTGCTCACAGAACTGCTGTCACCTAAGAATGAGTGCGTCTGAACATGTGCAGAGTTATTTCCCCTCAAAATCAAATAAACCTTTTTTTTTTTTTAAACACCTCTTATGGGTAAAGTTGTTTCAGGGCATGTAGAGAATTACGTTTCCTTCATTTACTGCAGGCAGAGAAGTTTTGATGCAGGAACTAACTAACTCTCTCTCTCTCTCTCTCTCTCTCTCTCTCTCACCTGTATGCTCTAGATTTCTGCCCTCTAAAGGTGTCTACAGTGGCATGCTGGGGGGCTGGGTCAAGCTAGCTGCTTCCACCATCAAGCCCCACCTTTTGCCCCATTTTACCCCCAAAGCACTTAGCCCCAATGAGTCCCCATTTCTGCAAATGGGATGATAAATGGAAACAGAGGTGACCACCTGTGAATGGGATGGTGGAGAAGTCCTCTCCTCAACTTGTGTGCCCTTCCTCTCCACACTTGCCTCTGAGCCCTCCCACCTGTGGTTCTGCGTTCTCAGTCCAAAGCCCTCCCCGAGATCTGGAGACAGCCCCCACCACACGGTCATAAATTGGGCGGGGGGGTTTCAAGCAGACCAAGAGACTCATGTTAGAGCGCAGCATGGATTTTATTGAAAAGGAGTGGAGTGAACAACTGTAGGAGATGAAGGTTGTGAAAATGATACAGGCAAGCACAAGAAGAGAGGGGAGCTCCTTCTTGGAAATGAGACATTCAGGAAACAAAGCGGAAAAGGGGGGCAAGAGAGGGGTAGCGGACGTTAATACAGGAGCTTGAGGCTGGGAGAATGGTCCCGGAACCTCGTGGCTCTTCTCACTCCGGGTCTAGATGCTCCGTCACAGAACTCGATGGTGGCTGTCCGTTCCTGGTCATTTCTGCTTTCATGGGGATCTTCTTTTCAGCATTAAGAGGTTTATATACAGATGTTCCCACAGACGCTCCCACGGCGCCCCAGGAAAGACCTCTTTCCGAAATATCCACCCCTCCTTCCAAGGGCTCCGTAACCCAAGCCAGAACCCAGGCCGCCATAGAGACCGGATCCTACAATCCCGGAACCCCCAATGGCACAGGGAGTGTTGCCTCCCACGGAGACGGGCTCGCAGCTAGCGGACAGGATGTTTCCTGGGATGGCCACCACGGAGGAGGGTGGCTGGATCACGACCTCTGCTGCGGGGATCTGGTTGATGCAGGAAGGGATGACTCTGGCCAGGGTGCCCAGGTTGCCAGAAGTTTCAGCCAAGGTGCCAGCACCGTAGCCATAGCTGAGACCTCAGTAGCCATAGCCGAGACCGCCATAGCCAAGGCCACAACTGCCTGCCGATCCAAAGCCAATGACAGGGGTGGAAGCACAGGAAGGGACGGTACAGGCTGGTCCACAGTCAACCATTGTTTGCTGGAGGAGAAGCTGAAAGAAAACATCCCAGGATATCCTCCTGCGATCCATCCCGGTTTTACTCCCTTCTGTGTGGGTACAGACAGAGTCAGATGTCATTAGACATTGCAACTCACCCAAAGTGAGATGTTCTCATGCAACATTCAGATGAGAAACAGCTGATGATCAATAGAGGAATTGTCAAGTTTACTCCTCCAGACTGTCAACCAAAGCAGGGGTGGGGGCTACTCAGGCAGGTCTAAGCAGGTCTTGGTGGGGTCAGTGCCTGGATGGGAGGCTCAACGATGCCATTTTTGAGGTTGGTGCCATAGATCAGTGATGGAGCATCCACCTTGCATGCAGAAGGCTGCTGTTTCAGTTCCTGGCAGCATCTCCAGGTAGGGCTGGGGAAAACTCCAGCTGGAAGCCCTGGAGAGCTCCTGCCAGTCACAGTCACAGTCAGAAGGGTTTCTGGGCTACGAAGACTCAGGGAATAGCAATAGCAACAGCAATAGCACTTACATTTATATACCACTCTACAGCTGGAAGCTCTCTAAGCGGTTTACAATGATTTAGCATATTGCCCCCAACATTCTAGGTACTCATTTTACCAACCTCGGAAGGATGGAAGGCTGAGTCAACCTTGTTTTACCAGTGCGCCACCAGGGGCTCTTTACCAGGGAAACAGCTGTTCCCAGAAATAAGAGCTGCCAGTTCAAAAACCAAGAGAACACATGTTGCAACATTTCTCCCAAGTTTCTCCTTAGTACGAATCCACAAAGACTCCCAACACAGAAGCAGAAAGATTTGTGACTGTCTTGATGGAGTATACTTCAAGCTGAGAGATTTTCCCCTTTCTTTGTTTAAGCCACCGAAGGTTCAGGGTGGCAACCAGCGTTCCCTCTAACAGGGATTCCCAGATGTTGTTGACTAAAACTCCCGAATCCCCAGAAGCAATGCCTCTTACTTGGGGATAATTGGAGTTGTAGTCAACAACATCAGGGGATTCCTGTTAGAGAAAACCCTGGTAGGAACCTTCTTGTAAAGAGATGAGGACAGAGGGGTGCATACGTGGCTTTTCAATGTTTCTATGAGAATAAACATAAGAGAACTGCTGGTTCAGACCAATATCCTTCCAGTTCAGCCTCCTGTTTCCAGCAGTGGACACCAAGATACTACTAAGACGTCCGCAAGCTCGGCTAAATGGAAATAGCCCCTTCCCACTTTTGCTCCCCAGTGCCTGGCATTCAGTGGCACACTAATCCTAGCCTAGCTGTCAACCGCTCCATATTCTGAAGAACTGAAGACTCAAGGTGGAAGATCCACCAAGCTCTGTGTCAATGAGACTCTATCAAAACACCACCAAGAAAATGGACTTACCGGCTTCTCTGAGAAGATGCAGTGAAGATAGGAGAGTCGAATGAAGCTGATGGAAGGATAGAGGGAATGCTCAGCTTTTATAAAGGTCCACCAGCCTCTCTTGAGGTTAGGATGCTCCATCACTCCACCTAACCTTTTATTGGGATGCTCCTGACACTTCTTTATTCCCTGGGCCAAAATGAGCTTACCAAGCAGAAAGAGTGAAAAAAGAGTGCCGGGAGGGGGGTCTGGGTTACGGAGCTCTGGACCAGTGGAGGGGTGGATATCTTGGAAGAAGCTCTCTCCTGGTTCCCTGTGGGAGCATCTGCTATTAGACCCCATAACGTCCAACGACTGATCATAATGACCAGGAACCAGCAACCCTGAGACTGAGGCATCGCTGAAATCCAGGCCAGGACTTTGAGGGGACTGGGCGCCCTTCTTCTCCCACTACTTTGCTCTGCTGTCCTCAAAATGAATTCATCAGTTTCCTTCTCTCTCCCAGCCACCTCTAATATGATGCCATTTCCTTCACATTCTCAATAAAGCTTCTGCTGCATTCTGGCAATCCATGGTCTCTTGTTTTTTGAACTGGGAGCTCTTATTTTTTGTAAAAGCTGCTTCCGTGAGTCTCGGTAGCCCAGAAAACCTTCTGTCTGAATGAAAACTTATGGGGGACATTGCAGTCTTTTAGTAACACACAGGAAGCTGCCTTTGACAGAGTCTGACCCGTGGTCCATCTAGCTCAGTAGTGTCTACTCTGACTGGTAGCAGCTCTCCAGGGCTTCCAGCTGGAGTTTTCCCCAGCCCTACCTGGAGATGCTGCCAGGGACTGAAACGGCAACCTTCTGCATGCAAGGCGGATGCTCCATCACTGATCGATGTCCCCAACCTCAAAAGTGGCATCCGTGAACCTCCCTTCCAGGCACTGACCACACCAAGACCTGCTTAGCTTCACCAAGGCGGCTGTCACATGTGCCTTTAGACCATGCTCTGGGACCTTCCGGAAGCTTCAGTGCAAGCTTTAGCTGAAGGATTCCTTCTTGGCCCTCACTTGGTAACACCGTGAGATGTCGCTCCCCTCTCCAAGTTGACATTAATACCACATTCCTTCCGGGGCACACAGCCTCTTCCCCTTTCCTCCTTTTTCATCCGTATCACCATGTTGACCATCCGTATCACCATGTATCACTTGGGGGCTTGTAAAAGGTCTCTTTTTGAACCTCGGGACCCAGGATGCGCTATGGGGCGGATGTATACCTACCTCGCTAGCATGCAGTAAAGGCTGCTGAGGCAACGTAGGTGAGGGATTGAAACCATCCAATGAAAGAAGAAGAAGCAATGATGTGGTAACTTAGAACTAACACTCCACTGCAATCAGGCCCATAGCCACTAGAGGGCAGTCACTCCTCCCCAAGATGCAGCTGTCCCTCCATCCTTACCGGCCCACCCTGGGAAGACATGTTTATTTTAAGAACCAGAGGGAGCATGCTCAGAACATACTCCGTGGACTGAGCACGTCAGTTGCTGGGGAAACCAACAGTGAAGGAAGTCTATTGCTTTTTGACTCTACTGGTTGGCTGCCTAGAAGTATCTGGTTGTCTGATCTGGGAAACAGGGTGCTGTACTAAACCCACCATTGAGATAATCCACCAGAGCCCTCCTGATGTTGCTGCTGTAGTAACTCCTTAGGACTTCCCTGTTTCCCCAGCCCTCATTCTCACCTTTCAAGATACCCACATAGTATCTATCCACATTGGAAGTTCCCTTCTACTGAGTCAAAGTTGTGGAAAGAACTTCATCCGTGGAAAGAAGAAGTGTCAGCAACCCAGCCGAATGTTAGCTGGAGTGACGTTAACTGGAGCATGGAGTGACGTCATGGAGTGAGGTTAGCTGGAGAATGTTAGCTGGAGCATCCTAACCACAAGGGAGGCTGGGGGACCTGTAGAAAAAGCTATGTGTTCCCTCTGTCCTTCCATCAGCTTCATTCAACTCTCTTGTCTTCACTGCATCTTCTCAGAACAGCCAGTAAGTCCATTTTCTTGGTGGTGTTTTGACAGGGTCTCGTTGAGATAGAGCTTGGTGGATCCCCCACCTTGAATCTGTTGTTCTTCAGCATAGTGTGAGGCTGACATGATGTGCAGGTTTTGTGTGTCACTGGATGCCAGCCACAGCGGGGAAAGAGGGGCTATTATTTTATGTTCCTTCTCAGAAACATATGAAGCTTCCTTATACCAGGTCGGACCTTTGGTCTATCTACCTCAGTATTGTCTGCACGGAGTGGCAGTGGCTTCGCCAAGGTTTCGAGCAAATCTCTCTCAGCCCTACCTGGAGACACTGCCAAGAATTGAACCTGGGTTCCGCATGCAAGGCAGATGATCTACCTTCGAGTTAGGGCCTCATATCCCAGTCACAGGGGAGATCCGGGGCTTTTGCTTTCATGCTTCACTTCTGGTCTTCCTGGAGGCATCTGGTTGGCCTTTGTGGGTTCCCAATGGAAACCCTACCTACACTGAAAACCCAATGAATGAAGAAATGCTTGCTTAATACTTTTGTCATTTATGACAAAATCATTTGTCATAAAATATAAAATAGTGCAGATAAATGGCCTCAGAACAGTAGTACTTCTGCTGGTCGCCTCCAAACTTGACTACTGCAATGCACTCTATGTGGGGCTGCCTTTGTACATAGTCCGGAAACTGCAGTTGGTCCAGAACGCGGTGGCCAGGTTGTTGTACGAATTTGATAACTCAATCAATCAATCAATCAACCTCAGGACCCCAGCTGCACTCTGGGGAGGATGCACACCTACCCCGCTAGCATGCGGTAGATTATGCTGAGGTGACGTAGATGAAGGATTGGAACCATTCAATGGAGGAATGGTCATTATGCTCACTTCCACATAGACCGGCTTGCCACTGGCGCACATGATGGGTCCTGGGATGGTCACAAGGGGGCCAGGTGGCTGGATCGTGACTTCTGCTGGGGGGATCTGGTTGATGGGTTGAGGGTTGACCCCAGCCAGGGTGCCGAGCTCTCCGGAGCTTGTGCTGCCTCCTACAGCACCTACGGCTTTTATTGGGTTGTTGATTATTTTTCTTTATTCCCTGGGCCAAAATGAGCTTACCAAGCAGAAAGAGTGAAAAATAGCTACGCTATTTGTTTTGATGCCATGTTAACCACCCAATGCCTATTAATCTCACAGTCTCCTTTCTTCGACTTCAACTAGACTTGCTTCAGTATCTAGTGAACCACTTAAGACACCTCCGCGAGGGACTGGGGCTCATTAAAGCACTTCAAAAGTCACCCATTCTCCCTTTTGCAGGAATGAGTGATCTGCATGTGATGATGATGAGTTTTTTGCAATGCCAGCGGTACGTGCCCTGGCTGGGTTTCTATCACTCTCATTACCGAATTATTAAAACGCGCCAACTTGTCTCATTATTCGTTTTGGACACTGCTTTGGAAGCTCCGTCTTTCAAAAACAGGTGTCCACATTGTGGTGTTCTGTACTCGTGAGTAATCATAACCCCTATACTTCAAGAAATAGCTAGCATTTTCTCAACAGGAACTGGGTCAGGGGGATAGCTAGGAAGTGATCTGAGGCACTTGAATGGGAGAATCCTCCCCATTTGAGCAATAGGGCTCACCTCACCTTGCATCAGAACATAGGAAGCTTCCTTCTACCAGCTCAGACGCTTAGTAGGGATGCACATGAACCTGTTCAGAGGCCCTTTTATGGGCCTCCAAACAGCTTCGAACATCAGGCGGTTGAAAGTTCAAAGGTGTGGGGTCACACATTAAGGGCAGGGGAGGGTGCCCTTCCCCTTCCCTCCACTTTTCCCCCTGCTGCCCCGTTTCCCTGCTGCCCCGTTTCCTCTTCGGCTGGAAGTGTCCTGAAGCAGCTGACACATGTGTGCCCATGTGTACGTCCAGCTAATTCTGGCCACTTACAGCTGAAGAGCAAACAGGGCAGTGACCCATACTTGGGAAATACCTGGTGCCGGCGAGGGAAAAGCAGAGGGAGGGGTAAGTGCACCCTCCCCTGCCCTTAAGGTGTGACACCCACTGGCCATCGAGTCCCCTGCACAGAGTTAGGTATGTGCAAAAGAGTCCGGGGGTTCAGGAGTTCGGATTGGGGGTTCAGGGGCTAGAAGTCCAATCGAACACCTCCGGTTCCTTCCGGACCATTACTGCCCCCCCCCCGGCTGGTTTGCGATTTAAAAAAAATATTAAAATAAATTTAATTACTTCCTGCCCCTTCAAGCGGTGTGTGTGTGTGTGTGTGTCCATGAACATTCCCCTGCCCGCTACCAGCTTCTAAAATCACTTCTGCGGCAAACTGGACTGGCCGGCGGGGGGCAGGGGAAAGTTTGCCTATCGGAAGCCCCCTGAAAGGGGCAGAAAGTAATTAATTTTTTTAAAAAAATTAGGAACCCCGCCCGGACCGGATGGGAAGGCGGTTTCCGAAGGGTGCCGGACCAAAACTGGCCCACTCAGGTTCATGTCTGGTGCGGACTCAAAACAAAACAGGCCAGCCCATTCCGGGCACACCCCTACATGTGTTTCCGTGCACATCCCTCACCCTTAGTCCATCTAGCTCAGATTGTCTACACTGACTGGCAGCAGCTCGCTAAGGTTTCAGGCAGGGGTCTTTCCCAGCCATGCCGGGAGATGGTACCAGGGACTGAACTTGTGTCCTTCCGAATGCCAAACAGATGCTCTGCCACTGAGCTGCTATTGCCTCCACACAGTTAGCGAAACTCAAAAGCTTTGTACATGAAAACCACTCAAGATTGTATCTGTCCATTCCTCTGGTTGGGATGGGCCCGGACCGGCCAGGAGGAAAATGTAAAGGCATGGTCTGAACATGGGCTGTCCGGTTCGGGTGGGGGAGTGTGCCTTTATGAGCGGGGTGAGGGCTTACTTACCCCTCCCGCCACTTTCCCGCTCTGGTGCCGTAGTTTCAGTAGTAATTGGGGAGGCAGGATACCTCCCTCCTGCCTCTTCCCCGCTGTCACTATGAAAAACTCCCAGGAGTCCTTTGCGTGTGCGGACATCACAGAGATGTGAAGCGCGCATGATGTGTGCGCGTGCAAAGGACTGCTGGGAGTTTTTCATAGTGACAGCGGGGAAGGGGCAGCAGGGAGCTATCCTGCTGCCCCAATTACTACTGAAATTACGGTGCCAGAGCGGGAAAGCGGCTGGAGGGATAAGTAAACACTCCCCCCACTCTTAAAGCCACCTCCCACCCCAGTGCCGGACCGCAGTTTGGCGGTTCCGTGCACAACCCTATCCTCTGGCCGGGGGCCTAATCTGGGCTGTCACATCCCTGCAGATGTGTGGGGAACCTACTTTGGAGCATTGTATAGGATGCCTGCCTCTGAAGGAATGCCCCTTTGCCTATAGAATTTCTACCAATTTGGCACTCAGTTTCCCTCAATGTGGTCTCTAGTTTAGTGACCCAACCCAAGCTGGGTAAGACATAGGGGTTGGATCAGATCCCCTCTGCACTGTTAAAATCATATGTTGAATGGTGGGCTCCTGTACGTGCAGGATTCTTTACTTATATGGATCGTACTGCCTGTATCCCTGAGGAGTGGGGGTACAACGGTGATTGTTCCCATCTACAAGGAAGGCCAACATTCTGACCCTTCAGTCTGCTGAGCGTTATTAATAAATTATATTCTAGACATCTATATGTTAACCTCACGGAATGGTTGGAACAGGAGAACATCCTAAGTGAGGAACAGGTGAGGTTTAGGTCCATAAAGATGACTCTTGATCAGGCCCAAGTTCTACAACATCTGGCTGAAAAGTATTCACCGCTGTATGCAGCTTTAAAGGCAGGGTTTGGCTCCATTTCTAGGGAGCGCCTGGGGAGTAAACTTGCCAATTCCTCCATTGATCGTAAGCTGCTTCTCCTTACCTGAGATGCTGACAGTCAGTGTAGAAAATGCTAAGCTAGATGGACAAAGGGTCTGACTTGGCAGAAGGCAGCTTGCTATGTTCCGATGGGAGGTGGGGGTCCCACAGGGTCCCAGGAGAGATCATCTTCCAAGATTTCCACCCCTCCACCGCGGACATTGCAATTTGGTGCGTTTTAATAATTCGGTAATGAGAGTGATTGAAACCCAGCCAGGGCACGTACCGCAGGCATTGCAAAAAACTCATCATCATCACATGCAGATCACTCATTCCTGCAAAAGGGAGAATGGGTGACTTTTGAAGTGCTTTAATGAGCCCCAGTCCCTTCCTGAGGTGTTTAAAGTGGTTCACTCGAAACTGAAGCCAGTCAAGTTGAAGTCGAAGAAAGGAGACTGTGAGATAAATAGGCACTGGGTGGTTAACATGGCATCAAAACAAATAGCTTAGCTATTTTTCACTCTTTTTGCTTGGTAAGCTGTTTTTGGCCCAGGGGATAAAGAAGTGCAAGCAACAACCCAATAAAAGCTATAGGCGCTGTAGGAGACAGCAGAAGCTCCAGAGAGCTTGACACACTGGCTTGAGTCAACCCTCAAACCATCAACCAGATCCCCAAAGCAGAAGTCACGATCGTGCCACCTGGCTCCCTCCTGACCATCCCAGGACCCATCACGTGCGCTACCTGTATGCTGGTCTACGTGGGAGGCATCACTGCCATTGGAGGTTCCAAGATTGTAGGATCAGGAGCCTGGGGATGTCTGGGTTACAGAGCTCTAGGCCAGTGGAGAGGTGGATATCTTCGAAGAAGCTCTCTCCTGGGACCCTGTGGGAGCATCTGCCAATAGACCCCATAACGTCCAACGACTGATCATAATGACCAGGAACCGGCAACCCTAAGTCTGAGGCATCGCTGAAATCCAGGCCAGGACTTTGAGGGGACTGGGTGCCCTTCTTCTCCCACTACTTTGCTCTGCTATCCTCAATATGAATTCATCGGTTTCCTTCTGTCTCCCAGCTGTCTCTTCCCTGAGTCCTCAGAAACCCTTCTGTAAGAATGAAAACTTACTCAGCTTCCATATATTTTTGTTTTAATCTCTGGTTTATTTTTAAATTGTTAAATTGTTTTTAAGTTTTTGTATATGTTTTTAACTAGTTTTATGCCATTGGTAACCGCCCATAGATGAAAGTTGGGGGAGGTGTACGAATTTGCTAAATCACTCAATCAATCAATCAATCATACGCAGGACCACAGCTGCACTCTGGGGAGGATGCACACCTACCTCGCTAGCATGCGGTAAAGTTTGCTGAGGTGACGTAGGTGAAGGATTGGAACCATTCAAAGGAGGAAGAAGCAATGATGTGGTAGCTTACTACTAACACTCCAATGCAATCAGGCCCATAGCCACTAGAGGGCAGTCACTTCCAAGAAGCAGCCATCCCTCCATCCCTACCGGCCCACCCTGGGAAGACCTGTTTATTTTCAGAACCAAAGGGAGCATGTTCTGAACATACTCCGTCCTTGGACCGAGGACTCCAGCTGCTGGGGAAACCACCAGCGAAGGAAGTCTCCCTCCAAAGAGCATTTTTATTGAAAACCACTCCCAGGTATTTAGAAGTCCTTACTTGATCTATTGATTAAGTGCCATCAAGTCGTGTCGACTCTTAGCAACCACATAGATAGATTCTCTCCAGGATGATTTGTCTTCAACTTGGCCTTTCAGGTTTCTCAGTGGTGCATTCATTGCTGTTGCTTCTCTTCTGATGACAGCATTCGGAGCACAACATGGAACTTGCAAAATGCATCTAATAAACTTAGTCTGGATAGCCTCCAGTAAGGCAAAATTTCTTTCAGGTCCCAGTTGGGCTCCATATAAGAGCAAAGGCAGTACTTTGGCTGTATAAAGTCACACTGTGGCAGGTATAAAAGCAGCACCATGTGTAAAATGATAAGATTTGATCTTATTTACAACCATTTGAGCAGACTGTCTGATGGAGTTAAAATGGGCATTTCTAGAGCCAACAGAGTGAAACGTAATTCCTAGATCTTTAAAGGAATTAACCTGCTCAATCTTGTTTCCTTGTATGGACCAATTATAACACTTAGCTCGCTTGGCGAACACTAAGACTTTAGTCTTACTATAATTTATTTCAATAGACTCTTGGTTACAAAATGATGAGAAGAGTCTTAGGGCACGCTTAAGGCCTACAGGTGTCTGCGACATAATAGCCATGTCATCCACATTTAATAATATGGAGACGTGCCTATCGGCTAACTTTGGTGGATGAATAGAGAGGGTGGACAAACAAGTAACCACAGAATTAACATAGATGTTGAACAGAGTAGGAGCAAGTATACAGCCCTGACGTCCTCTAAAAGTTGGAATTTCCGATGTTAACTGTCCAGTTGGGCCATAACGAACTTTCAAACAAGTATGCTTATGCAGACTAACAATAAGTTTGAGTAATCTTTTATCTATTCCAAGGGCTTCCAGTTTAGACCACAGTCTCTCTCTAGAAACTGAATCAAATGCAGCTTTGAGATTAATGAATGCTACATAAAGTGCTGAACCTGGGAACCTAGAATACTTCTCTGCCAGAAATTGAAGGGTAAAAGCATGTTCCGTGGTGGAACGACCCTCCCGAAAGCCTGCCTGCTCGATACTTAAAATGTCATTTGCCTCAATCCAGTCTAGAAGTTTTATCAGAAGATGCCTCGCGTAAATTTTACTAATAACATTAAGCAAGCTAATGGGACGATAGTTGGCTGGGTCCTCACGCCTACCTTTTTGATAAAGAGGAATTGTTATAGCAAGGCCCCAATCACTGGGAATGTTAGCAGTTGTATCTATATAGGTAAATAGCGAGGCTAAAACGGGGACCCACCAATCAAGATTCACTCTGAGAGCCTCAATAGAAATGTTATCACTACCAGGGGCTTTACCATTACTAAATTTCTGAATAAGTTTTTCAATCTCTGAACAGGAGACTGGGTTCCACCTAAGAGTATCTCCATTTAGTTGTTCAGCATTATAAACCATATTATCAGCCTTACTATAGAGCTGTAGGAAATGTTGTTCCCAAACCTGAGCTGGAATCACAGAACCTGGAAGTGTAGGTGTTTTCGACAGAGCAGGTGAAACAAGCCTCCAGAACTTAGACTGATTGTTAGACTTAGCAGCCTCAATTAAATCAAGCTGTTTTTTGTTAACGGCTTGTGCCTTCTTCTCTCTAAGCAACCTCTTCTAGGAGGATTTCATCGAGAGCGCCCTTTGCCTGTTTTCCAAAGAGGGTGCTGTTCTATAAGTTAAGAAAGCCTTAAGTGTGTTATTTTTGGCAATGCAACAATCCCGATCAAACCAGGACCGAGAAAAGGACTTGGCGTGATTTGAATTTTTACTTGGATATACTGAGGTGACAAAAACTGGGCACAACAGTGCTAAGACTGAAGAAAAATGATCTAACATTGAACACCTCTGGGAGCCTTAGATCCTGTTATAATTGCTTCCCATAAACCACACGCCTCTGCTGACCCAAGCACATTAGCAACTCGTGTGGCAAGTTCCTCAGACCACCTCAATCTCTGGTAACTAGTGTTCCTAAAATCTCCTACCACCGGTCCAGCTGCACCTCTTGAGCCAACACCCAACCAAAACTTCAAAAGCATAGGGGGATGATCGCTTTCATGTCTGGGGATAATCTGGAAGTTCAAAACCCTGGACAACATTCTGGAGGAAACGGCAACATAATCAATTATAGATGGTTTGGCCCCCACCCAATGCGTATATTCCGCCGGAAAATCTGAAGGAACTGAGCCATTAAGCAACCATGAATCCCATGTGAAAGCATGGATTCTCCCCTCAATTTCTAATGCCACTGGGCCAACCTCTAGGCTTATAAAACAATGTATAGCAGACTCTGAAAAGCAGAGCAAGCTGGCACGAATCTCTGCAATAAACATTCTTGGTAGTTTCACAAATTACCATAAACCAGACCACTATATAAAGAATTTAACTACTTTGTCCCAGAGAAGTGCCTTCTCCCTTGCACGATTTAACACATTTCCATATGCTGTACTGGAGGGAAGGTACCCTAAAATTCCTAATACCAGTCGAATCTGCCCTTGTGCGCAGGGCATAAGAACGTAAGAACAGCCCTGCTGGATTAGGCCCAAGGCCCATCTAGTCCAGCATCCTGTTTCTCACAGTGGCCCACCAGATGCCGCTGGAAGCCACAGACAGGAGTTGAGGGTATGCCCTCTCTCCTGCTGTTACTCCCCCGCAACTGGTACTCAGAGGCATCCTGCCTTTGAGGCTGGAGGTGGCCCACAGGGCATCGAAACTGTGACACAGTGTCAAAAAGCGATAGACTTCCTTCGCTGGTGGTTTCCCCAGCAGCTGGAGTCCTCGGTCCACGGAGTATGTTCAGAACATGCTCCCTTGGGTTCTTGAAATAAACAGGTCTTCCCAGGGTGGGCCGGTAAGGATGGAGGGACGGCTGCTTCTTGGGAGTGACTGCCCTCTAGTGGCTATGGGCCTGATTGCAGTGGAGTGTTAGCAGTAAGTTACTACATTCCCCCTCCTCCATTGAATGGTTCCAATCCTTCACCTACGTCACCTCAGAAAAATATACCGCATGCTAGCGGGGTAGGTGTGCATCCTCCCCAGAGTGCAGCTGGAGTCCTGAGGTTGATTGATTGATTGATTGATTGATCAAATTCGTACACCGCCCCTAACTTTCATCTATGGGCGATTACCAATAACAGAAAACCAGTTAAAAACATATACAAAAACTTAAAATCAATTTAACAATTTAAAAATAAACCAGAGAAAAAAACAGAAAAATATTGGGAAGCTGAGAAAGCTTGGGCGAAAAGATGGGTCTTCAGGTGTTTTTTGAAAATTGCCGGAGAGAGGGAGGATCGTATCTCAGCAGGGAGCACTTTCCACAATCTCCGGGCAGCGACCGAGAAGGCCCGTCTCTGTGTAGCCACCAAACGAGTTGGAGATGGACCTCCTCAGAGATGGACCTCAATGGGCGATGGGGCTTGTAATGAAGAAGGTGCTCTCTTAAATTATTATTATTAAATAATAATAGGTTGAGAAAGAGTCCCTTGCTCAAGCCCCCAAGTGAATCTATAGCAAAAGTGAGATCTGAATTGGGGCCTTCTCAACTCACACTGTTGACCCCTACAGCGCAGTCACTCCCCATCATGGGGGTTTCCATCTCTCAAAGCATGGTGATACGGATGAAAAAGGAGGAAAGGGGCAGAGGCTGTGTGCCCCGGAAGGAATGTGGTATTACTGTCAGTCTGGGGAAGGGAGAGACATTGCACAGTGTTACCAATCGAGTGCCATGAAGGAAACCATCAGCTACAGCCTGCACTGAAGCTTCTGGAGGCTCCCTTTTGGGAGCTTCTGGAGGCTCCCTTTCGCAGTCTTCTCTCTTCGACCTCAACTTGAATGGCTTCAGTTTCCAAGCTGTCGAGCAAACCACTTAAAACACCTCAGGGAGGGACTGGGACTCATCAAAGCACTTCAAAAGTCACGTATGCTCCCTTTTGCAGGAATGAGTGATCTGAATCTGATGATGATGAGTTTTTTGCAACATCCACGGTACGCGCCCTGGCTAGGTTTTAATCACTCTCATTACCGAATTATGAAAAATGCCAAATTGTTCCATTATTCATTTTGGAAACTGCTTTGGAAGCTCTGTCTTTCAAAAATAGATGTGAAGAAATGGGCGCAGCTGGCGTATCAGACAAAGCTTATAGGAGGCACTTCTGGCCACCACCTCATCCTGGGGGACCAGGGAGAGGCTTGGATCTGGAAGCACCCCCAGACTGCATACCTGTTCCTCCTGGGGAAGTTTGACGCCACCCAGAACAGGCAGGTCAAAATCATCTCCCGAGTTTTCAACCCCGCACAATGAATATCTCCATCTTATCTGGATTCAGTCTCAGTTTGTTATCCTTCGTCCAGCCCATTACCGCCTCCAGGCAGGCATTTAGGGAGGTTATGCCTTCTCCTGATGATGTTGACATGAAGAAGTGGATTTGGGTATTATCAGCATACTGATAGCAACCTGCACCAAATCTCTTGATGATCTCTCCCAGTGGTTTCATGTAGATGTCAAACAACATCAGAGACAATACAGAACCCTGAGGGATGCCATACAAAGTTTCAGAATGCCACACCCTTCTCCAGACACCTACAGAGGTTGGCAATGGCTTCTATAAGGTTGCAGGCAGGAATCTCTCTCAGCCCTATTTTGGAGATGACAGGGAAGGAACCTGGGACCTTCGGCATGCAAGCATTGCAGATGCTCCTCCACGGAGCTATGGCTCCATCCCCAATGGGGAATATCTTACATTGCTCACAGAGGTAGTCTCCCATTCAAACGGAAACCAGGGTTGGCCCTGATTAGCAGAGGGGACAATTCATGCTTGCTACCACAAGATCAGCTCTCCACTTCTGCTCCAGGTGAAACTCGGAAAATTAGAATATCATGCAAAAGTCCATTAATTTCAGTAATGCAAATTAAAAGGTGAAACTGATATATGAGACAGACGCATTACATGCAAAGCGAGATAAGTCAAGCCTTAATTTGTTATAATTGTGATGATCATGGCGTACAGCTCATGAAAACCCCAAATCAACAATCTCAGAAAATTAGAATATTACATGGAACCAAGAAGACAAGGATTGAAGAATAGAACAATATCGGACCTCTGAAAAGTATAAGCATGCATATGTATTCAGTACTTGGTTTGGGCCCCTTTTGCAGCAATTACTGCCTCAGTGCGGCGTGGCATGGATGCTATCAGCCTGTGGCACTGATGAGGTGTTATGGAAGACCAGGATGCTTCAATAGCGACCTTCAGCTCTTCTGCATTGTTTGGTCTCATGTCTCTCATCCTTCTCTTGGCAATGCCCCATAGATTCTCTATGGGGACAGGTCAGGCGAGTTTGCTGGCCAATCAAGCACAGTACACTGTATACTTTTCAGAGGTCCGATGTAGTGCATTCACTGCTGTCGTAACCGCGTCAAGGTGTTCCGATGCAAGGTGGTATGAGCCCTATTTCCCAAACGTAGAGGATTCTACCATTCAAAACCCTTTGTGCACTATCTAGCAACCCCCGAACCCAGTTCCTCTTGAGGAAATACTAGCTATTGCTGGAAGTAAGGGGTTATTATTACTCACGAATACAGAACAGCATAGCACCATAGATTGTGAGCCCTTTGGGGAGAGGGGTCCATCTTATTTATTTGTTATTTCTCTGTGTAAACCACCCTGAGCCATTTTTGGAAGGGCAGTATAGAAATTGAATAAATAACAAATAAATAACATGGACAGCTGTTTTCGGGAGACAAATAGAGCTTCCTTGCAAAGAAGTTTCCAAAATGAATGGTGAGACAATTTAGCTTATTTTCATCATTTGGTAATGAGGGCGATCAAAACCTAGCCAGGGTGTGTGCCGCGGACGTTGCAAAAAACTCATCATCTTCAGATTCAGATCATGCATTCCTGCAAAAGGGAGCATACGTGACTTTTGAAGTGGTTTGATGAGCTCCAGTCCCTCCCTGAGGTGTTTTAAGTGGTTCGCTTGACAGCTTGGAGACTGAAGCCAGTCAGGCTGAGGTCGAAAAGTTGACTGCAAAATAAATAGGCATTGGGTGGTTAACATGGCATCAAAACAAAAAGCTTAGCTATTTTTCACTCTTTCTGCTTGGTAAGCTCATTTTGGCCCAGGGGATAAATAAGTGTCAGCAACAACCCAATAAAAGGATAGCTGGAGTGACGAAGCATCCTAACCGCAAGGGAGGCTGGTGGACCTGTATAAAAGCTGTGCATTCCCTCTGTCCTTCCAGCAGCTTCATTCGACTCTCCTGTCTTCACTGCATCGTCTCAGAGAAGACGGTAAGTCCATTTTCTTGGTGGTGTTTTGATAGAGTCTCGTTGACACAGATCTTGGTGGATCTTCCACCTTGAGTCTTCTGTTCTTCAGAATATGGAGCGGTTGACAGCTAGTCTAGGATTAGTGTGCCACTGAATGCCAGGCAATAGGGAGCAAAAGTGGGAAGGGGCTATTTTCTTTGTGCCAGGCTTTGTGGACCTCCCAATGGTATCGCGTCTGCTGTTGGAAACAGGAGGCTGAACTGGAAGGATTTTGGTCTGATCCAGCAATTCAGTTATGTTCATTCTCATAGAAACATAGAAAACTGCTTATACTGAGTCTGACCCTTAGCCCCGCCAAGCGTCAGTAATGTCTACACTGACTGGAAACAGCTCCTCAAGGTTTCAGGCAGGAGACGCTCACCCCCCAATTAAGAGATGCCAGTTGTTTGAACAAGGAAAGGTGGACATTTCTCAGCTTGGTGTGTACTCTCTCAAGACAATCACAATCCTTTCTGCTTCTATGTTGGGTCTCTTTGAGGATACGTTCCCAGGAGAGACTTTGGAGAAATTTCTCTGATGGTTTTGTCACATCCCTGAGTGAAGCTCAGTTCACCATAATGTGATGCTCAACCATTTCTGTTTCAGACTCACCTCCACCTCCTCAGCAATGTCTTTCTGTGGACCAGCCTGCACCGTCCCATCTTGTGCCTCTAGCCCAGTGGTGGGTTTTGGCTCCGCAGGTCTTGGCTACGGCGGTCTTGGCAGTGGCTTTGGTGGCCTTGGCTATGGATTAGGAGGCTTCGGCTATGGTGCTGGTGCTGGTGCCTTGGGTGCTGTAGGAGGCAGCACAAGCTCTGGAGAGCTCGGTACCCTGCCCGGGGTAAACCCTCAACCCATCAACCAGATCCCCCCAGCAGAGATTGTCGTCCAGCCTTCCCCCTTCGTGGTGATCTTCCCAGGACCCATCCTGTCCACTAGCTGCGAGCCGGTCTCCGTGGGAGGCATCACTCCCTGTGCCGTTGGGGGTTCCGGGATAGTAGGAGCAGGTGCCCAGGGGAGTCTGGGTTACGGAGCTCTCAGCCGGGGGAGGGGTGGATATCTTGGAAGAAGCTCTCTCCTGGGACCCTGTGGGAGCATCTGCCGATAGACCCAATAACTGCAAAGGACTGATCGTAATGACCAGGAACCGACAACCCTGAGACTGAAGAATCGCTGAAATCCAGGCCTGGACTTTGAGAGCTCTGGGCGCCCTTCTTCTCCCACTACTTTGCTCTGATGTCCTCAAAATGAATACATCAGTTTCCTTCTTTCTCCCAGCCGCTTCTAATATGATGCCATTTCCTTCACATTCTCAATAAAGCTTCTGCTGCATTCTTGCAATTCGTGGTCTCTTGGTTTTTGAACTGGCAGCTCTGATTTCTGGGAAGAGCTGCTTCTCTGAGTCCTCAGAAACCCTTCTGTCTGAATGAAAACTTACGGGGGACATGGCACTCTTTTAGGAACACACAGGAAGCTGCCTTTGACAGAGTCTGACCCTTGGTCCATCCAGCTCAATAGTGTCTACTCTGACTGGCAGCAACTCTCCAGGGCTTCTGGCTGGAGTTTTCCCCAGCCCAACTGGAGATGCTGCCAGGGACTGAAAGGGCAGCCTTCTGCGTGCAAAGCGGATGCTCCGACACTGATCTAAGGCCCCAACCTCAAAAGTGGCATCCTTGAGCCTCCCATCCAGGCACTGACCACACCAATTCCTGCTTAGCATCACCAAGGTGGCTGTAACAAGGGCTTTTAGACCATGCTCTGGGAGCCTCCAGAAGCTTCAGTGCAGGCTGTAGCTGATGGTTTCCTTCTTGGCACTCAGTTGGTAACACTGTGAAATGTCCCTCCCTTCCCCAGACTGACAATAATACCACATTCCTTCCGGGGCACACAGCCTCTGCCCCTTTGCTCCTTTTTCATCCGTATCACCATGCTTTGAGAGATGGAAACCCCAATGATGGGGAGTGACTGCGCTGTAGGGGTCAACAGTGTGAGTTGAGAAGGCCCAGATTCAGATCTCACTTTTGCTATAGATTCACTTGGGGGCGTGTGCAAGGGACTCTTTCTCAACCTATTATTATTTAATAATAATAATTTAAGAGAGCACCTTCTTCATTACAAGCGCCATCGCCCATTGAGGTCCATCTCTGAGAAGGTCCATCTCCAACTCGTTTGGTGGCTACACAGAGACGGGCCTTCTCGGTCGCTGCCCAGAGATTGTGGAATGTTCTCCCTGCTGAGATACGATCCTCCCTCTCTCCAGCAATTTTCAAAAAACACCTGAAAACCCACCTTTTCGCCCAAGCTTTCTCAGCTTCCTAATATTTTTGGGTTTTAATCTCTGGTTTATTTTTAAATTGTTAGATTGTTTTTAAGTTTTTGTAGGATGCAAAAACCCCGCTAGCATGCGGTAGATTTTGCTGAGGTGACGTAGGTGAAGGATTGGAACCATTCAATGGAGGAAGGAGCAATGTGATAACTTACTACTAACACTCCAATGCAATCAGGCCCATAGCCACTAGAGGGCAGTCACTCCCAAGAAGCAGCCGTCCCTCCATCCTTACTGGTCCACACTGGGAAGACCTGTTTATTTCAAGAACCAAAGGGAGCCTGTTCTGAACATACTCCGTGGACCGAGGACTCCAGCTGCTGGGGAAACCACCAGCGAAGGAAGTCTTTTGCTTTTTGACAATGTGTCACAGTTTTGATGCCCTGCGCACAAGGGCAGATTCGACTGGTCATAGGAATTTTAGGATACCTTCCCTCCAGTACAGCATATGGAAGTGTGTTAAATCATGCCAGGGAGAAGGCACTTCTCTGGGACAAGGTAGTTAAATTCTTTATATAGTGGTCTGGTTTATGGTAATTTGTGAAACTATCAAGAAAGTTTCTTGCAGAAATTAGTGCCAGGTTGCTCTGCTTTTCAGTGTCTTCTATACATTGTTTTATAAACCTAGCAGCATCAAGAGGTTTGCCCAGAGGCATTAAAAATTGAGTGGAGCATTCAGGTTCGCACAGCATATCATAGATTTGTTACGCCAATTAGAATGGGAGCTGTCTTACAAAACAACAGGGATTCGTCTTTTAGAGTTGAAGATGATTTTAATCTAACGGTTGAATACATAGATCCAAACCTTGGTCTCCACTCTTGTTAGGCTGGCCTCCACACATAGAATGACATTGGGCACACATCTGGGGGCCGAGAATAAAACACACAAGAATTTTGATTGGACCTTCTCCATTTGTTTAAAGGTATGCAGAGCACAAATAGCAGCACCATACACCAACTGTGAGAGCACTTTAGCCTCATAAGCCTTAACTGCAGCAGCTGTTCAGTGGCCATCTCTCTGGAAGAAGAACTTTAAGATAGCAGAGGCCCTCTTCCGAGTGTCAGTTGCAACATGCTCACAGTGGTAGAAAATACTGAGCTGGATGGACAAAGGGTCTGACTTGGCAGAAGGCAGCTTGCTATCTTCCGATGGAAGGTCGGGGTCCCACAGGGTCCCAGGAGAGAACTTCTTCCAAGATATCCACTGCTCCACTGTGGACATTGCAAAAAACTCATCGGTAATGAGTAGTGATTGAAACCCATCGGTAATGAGAGTGATTGAAACCCAGCCAGGGCACGTACCGCGGGCACTGCAAAAAACTCATCATCATCACATGCAGATCACTCATTCCTGCAAAAGGGAGAATGGGTGACTTTTGAAGTGCTTTAATGAGCCCCAAGCTCTCCCTGAGGTGTTTTAAGTGGTTCACTAGAAACGGAAACCAGTCAAGTAGAAGTCGAAGAAAGGAGACTGTGAGATAAATAGGCACTGGGTGGTTAACATGGCGTCAAAACAAATAGCTTAGGTATTTTTCACTCTTTTTGCTTGGTAAGCTGTTTTTGGCCCAGGTGATAAAGAAGTGTCAGCAACAACCCAATAAAAGCTATAGGTGCTGTAGGAGGCAGCACAAGCTCCAGAGAGCTTGACACACTGGCTTGGGTCAACCCTCAAACCATCAACCAGATCCCCACAGCAGAAATCACGATCGTGCTACCTGGCTCCCTCCTGACCATCCCAGGACCCATCACGTGCGCTAGCTGTATGCCGGTCTACGTGGGAGGCATCACTGCCATTGGAGGTTCCAAGATTTAGGATCAGGAGCCTGGGGATGTCTGGGTTACAGAGCTCTGGGCCAGTGGAGAGGTGGATATCTTGGAAGAAGCTCTCTCCTGGGACCCTGTGGGAGCATCTGCCAATAGACCCCATAAAGTCCAACGACTGATCATAATGACCAGGAACTGGCAACCCTAAGTCTGAGGCATCGCTGAAATCCAGGCCAGGACTTTGAGGGGACTGGGTGCCCTTCTTCTCCCACTGCTTTGCTCTGCTATCCTCAATATGAATTCATCGGTTTCCTTCTGTCTCCCAGCTGTCTCTTCCCTGAGTCCTCAGAAACCCTTCTGTAAGAATGAAAACTTATTCAGCTTCCATATATTTTTGTTTTAATCTCTGGTTTATTTTTAAATTGTTAAATTGTTTTTAAGTTTTTGTATATGTTTTTAACTGGTTTTATGCCATTAGTAACCACCCACAGATGAAAGTTGGGGGCGGTGTACGAATTTGCTAAATCCCTCAATCCATCAATCAATCATATGCAGGACCACAGCTGCACTCTGGGGAGGATGCACACCTACCTCGCAAGCATGCGGTAAAGTTTGCTGAGGTGACGTAGGTGAAGGATTGGAACCATTCAAAGGAGGAAGAAGCAATGATGTGGTAGCTTACTACTAACACTCCACTGCAATCAGGCCCATAGCCACTAGAGGGCAGTCACTTCCAAGAAGCAGCCATCCCTCCATCCTTACCGGCCCACCCTGGGAAGACCTGTTTATTTTCAGAACCAAAGGGAGCCTGTTCTGAACATATTCCTTGGACCGAGGACTCCAGCTGCTGGGGAAACCACCAGCGAAGGAAGTCTCCCTCCAAAGAGCATTTTTATTGAAAACCATTCCCAGGTATTTATACGTCCTTACTTGATCTATTGATTGATTAAGTGCCATCAAGTCGTGTCGACTCTTAGCAACCACATAGATAGATTCTCTCCAGGATGATTTGTCTTCAACTTGGCCTTTCAGGTTTCTCAGTGGTGCATTCATTGCTGTTGCTTCTCTTCTGATGACAGCATTCGGAGCACAACATGGATCTTGCAAAATGCATCTAATAAATTTAGTCAGGATAGCCTCCAGTAAGGCAAAATTAGTTTCAGGTCCCAGTTGGGCTCCATATAAGAGCAAAGGCAGTACTTTGGCTGTATAAAGTCACACTGTGGCAGGTATAAGAGCAGCACCATGTGTAAAATGATAAGATTTGATCTTATTTACAACCATTTGAGCAGACTGTCTGATGGAGTTAAAATGGGCATTTCTAGAGCCAACAGAGTGAAATGTAATTCCTAGATATTTACAGGAATTAACCTGCTCAATCTTGTTTCCTTGTATGGACCAATTATAACACTTCGCTCGCTTGGCGAACACTAAGACTTTAGTCTTACTATAATTTATTTCAATAGACTCTTGGTTACAAAATGATGAGAAGAGTCTTAGGGCACGCTTATGGCCTACAGGTGTCTGCGACATAATAGCCATGTCATCCACATATAATAATATGGAGACGTGCCTATCGGCTAACTTTGGTGGATGAATAGAGAGGGTGGACAAACAAGTAACCACAGAATTAACATAGATGTTGAACAGAGTAGGAGCAAGTATACAGCCCTGACGTCCTCTAAAAGTTGGAATTTCCGATGTTAACTGTCCAGTTGGGCCATAACGAACTTTCAAACAAGTATGTTTATGCAGACAAACAATAAGTTTGAGTAAACTTTTATCTGTTCCAAGGGCTTCCAGTTTAGACCACAGTCTCTCTCTAGAAACTGAATCAAATGCAGCTTTGAGATCAATGAATGCTACATAAAGTGCTGAACCTGGGAACCTAGAATACTTCTCTGCCAGAAATTGAAGGGTAAAAGCATGTTCCGTGGTGGAACGACCCTCCCGAAAGCCTGCCTGCTCGATACTTAAAATGTCATTTGCCTCAATCCAGTCTAGAAGTTTTATCAGAAGATGCCTCGCGTAAATTTTACTAATAACATTAAGCAAGCTAATGGGACGATAGTTGGCTGGGTCCTCACGCCTACCTTTTTTATAAAGAGGAATTGTTATAGCAAGGCCCCAATCACTGGGAATGTTAGCAGTTGTATCTATATAGGTAAATAGTGAGGCTAAAACGGGGACCCACCAATCAAGATTCACTCTGATAGCCTCAATAGAAATGTTATCACTACCAGGGGCTTTCCCATTACTAAATTTCTGAATAAGTTTTTCAATCTCTGAACAGGAGACTGGGTTCCACCTAAGAGTATCTCCATTTAGTTGTTCAGCATTATAAACCATATTATCAGCCTTACTATAGAGCTGTAGGAAATGTTGTTCCCAAACCTGAGCTGGAATCACAGAACCTGGAAGTGTAGGTGTTTTCGACAGAGCAGGTGAAACAAGCCTCCAGAACTTAGACTGATTGTTAGACTTAGCAGCCTCAATTAAATCAAGCTGTTTTTTGTTAACGGCTTGTGCCTTCTTCTCTCTAAGCAACCTCTTCTAGGCGGATTTCATCGAGAGCGCCCTTTGCCTGTTTTCCAAAGAGGGTGCTGTTCTATAAGTTAAGAAAGCCTTAAGTGTGTTATTTTTGGCAATGCAACAATCCCGATCAAACCAGGACCGAGAAAAGGACTTGGCGTGATTTGAATTTTTACTTGGATATACTGAGGTGACAAAAACTGGGCACAACAGTGCTAAGACTGAAGAAAAATGATCTAACATTGAACACCTCTGGGAGCCTTAGATCCTGTTATAATTGCTTCCCATAAACCACACGCCTCTGCTGACCCAAGCACATTAGCAACTCGTGTGGCAAGTTCCTCAGACCACCTCAATCTCTGGTAACTAGTGTTCCTAAAATCTCCTACCACCGGTCCAGCTGCACCTCTTGAGCCAACACCCAACCAAAACTTCAAAAGCATAGGGGGATGATCGCTTTCATGTCTGGGGATAATCTGGAAGTTCAAAACCCTGGACAACATTCTGGAGGAAACGGCAACATAATCAATTATAGATGGTTTGGCCCCCACCCAATGCGTATATTCCGCCGGAAAATCTGAAGGAACTGAGCCATTAAGCAACCATGAATCCCATGTGAAAGCATGGATTCTCCCCTCAATTTCTAATGCCACTGGGCCAACCTCTAGGCTTATAAAACAATGTATAGCAGACTCTGAAAAGCAGAGCAAGCTGGCACGAATCTCTGCAATAAACATTCTTGGTAGTTTCACAAATTACCATAAACCAGACCACTATATAAAGAATTTAACTACTTTGTCCCAGAGAAGTGCCTTCTCCCTTGCACGATTTAACACATTTCCATATGCTGTACTGGAGGGAAGGTACCCTAAAATTCCTAATACCAGTCGAATCTGCCCTTGTGCGCAGGGCATAAGAACGTAAGAACAGCCCTGCTGGATTAGGCCCAAGGCCCATCTAGTCCAGCATCCTGTTTCTCACAGTGGCCCACCAGATGCCGCTGGAAGCCACAGACAGGAGTTGAGGGTATGCCCTCTCTCCTGCTGTTACTCCCCCGCAACTGGTACTCAGAGGCATCCTGCCTTTGAGGCTGGAGGTGGCCCACAGGGCATCGAAACTGTGACACAGTGTCAAAAAGCGATAGACTTCCTTCGCTGGTGGTTTCCCCAGCAGCTGGAGTCCTCGGTCCACGGAGTATGTTCAGAACATGCTCCCTTGGGTTCTTGAAATAAACAGGTCTTCCCAGGGTGGGCCGGTAAGGATGGAGGGACGGCTGCTTCTTGGGAGTGACTGCCCTCTAGTGGCTATGGGCCTGATTGCAGTGGAGTGTTAGCAGTAAGTTACTACATTCCCCCTCCTCCATTGAATGGTTCCAATCCTTCACCTACGTCACCTCAGAAAAATATACCGCATGCTAGGGGGGTAGGTGTGCATCCTCCCCAGAGTGCAGCTGGAGTCCTGAGGTTGATTGATTGATTGATTGATTGATCAAATTCGTACACCGCCCCTAACTTTCATCTATGGGCGATTACCAATAACAGAAAACCAGTTAAAAACATATACAAAAACTTAAAATCAATTTAACAATTTAAAAATAAACCAGAGAAAAAAACAGAAAAATATTGGGAAGCTGAGAAAGCTTGGGCGAAAAGATGGGTCTTCAGGTGTTTTTTGAAAATTGCCGGAGAGAGGGAGGATCGTATCTCAGCAGGGAGCACTTTCCACAATCTCCGGGCAGCGACCGAGAAGGCCCGTCTCTGTGTAGCCACCAAACGAGTTGGAGATGGACCTCCTCAGAGATGGACCTCAATGGGCGATGGGGCTTGTAATGAAGAAGGTGCTCTCTTAAATTATTATTATTAAATAATAATAGGTTGAGAAAGAGTCCCTTGCTCAAGCCCCCAAGTGAATCTATAGCAAAAGTGAGATCTGAATTGGGGCCTTCTCAACTCACACTGTTGACCCCTACAGCGCAGTCACTCCCCATCATGGGGGTTTCCATCTCTCAAAGCATGGTGATACGGATGAAAAAGGAGGAAAGGGGCAGAGGCTGTGTGCCCCGGAAGGAATGTGGTATTACTGTCAGTCTGGGGAAGGGAGAGACATTGCACAGTGTTACCAATCGAGTGCCATGAAGGAAACCATCAGCTACAGCCTGCACTGAAGCTTCTGGAGGCTCCCTTTTGGGAGCTTCTGGAGGCTCCCTTTCGCAGTCTTCTCTCTTCGACCTCAACTTGAATGGCTTCAGTTTCCAAGCTGTCGAGCAAACCACTTAAAACACCTCAGGGAGGGACTGGGACTCATCAAAGCACTTCAAAAGTCACGTATGCTCCCTTTTGCAGGAATGAGTGATCTGAATCTGATGATGATGAGTTTTTTGCAAGATCCACGGTACGCGCCCTGGCTAGGTTTTAATCACTCTCATTACCGAATTATGAAAAATGCCAAATTGTTCCATTATTCATTTTGGAAACTGCTTTGGAAGCTCTGTCTTTCAAAAATAGATGTGAAGAAATGGGCACAGCTGGCGTATCAGACAAAGCTTATAGGAGGCACTTCTGGCCACCACCTCATCCTGGGGGACCAGGGAGAGGCTTGGATCTGGAAGCACCCCCAGACTGCATACCTGTTCCTCCTGGGGAAGTTTGACGCCACCCAGAACAGGCAGGTCAAAATCATCTCCCGAGTTTTCAACCCCGCACAATGAATATCTCCATCTTATCTGGATTCAGTCTCAGTTTGTTATCCTTCGTCCAGCCCATTACCGCCTCCAGGCAGGCATTTAGGGAGGTTATGCCTTCTCCTGATGATGTTGACATGAAGAAGTGGATTTGGGTATTATCAGCATACTGATAGCAACCTGCACCAAATCTCTTGATGATCTCTCCCAGTGGTTTCATGTAGATGTCAAACAACATCAGAGACAATACAGAACCCTGAGGGATGCCATACAAAGTTTCAGAATGCCACACCCTTCTCCAGACACCTACAGAGGTTGGCAATGGCTTCTATAAGGTTGCAGGCAGGAATCTCTCTCAGCCCTATTTTGGAGATGACAGGGAAGGAACCTGGGACCTTCGGCATGCAAGCATTGCAGATGCTCCTCCACGGAGCTATGGCTCCATCCCCAATGGGGAATATCTTACATTGCTCACAGAGGTAGTCTCCCATTCAAACGGAAACCAGGGTTGGCCCTGATTAGCAGAGGGGACAATTCATGCTTGCTACCACAAGATCAGCTCTCCACTTCTGCTCCAGGTGAAACTCGGAAAATTAGAATATCATGCAAAAGTCCATTAATTTCAGTAATGCAAATTAAAAGGTGAAACTGATATATGAGACAGACGCATTACATGCAAAGCGAGATAAGTCAAGCCTTAATTTGTTATAATTGTGATGATCATGGCGTACAGCTCATGAAAACCCCAAATCAACAATCTCAGAAAATTAGAATATTACATGGAACCAAGAAGACAAGGATTGAAGAATAGAACAATATCGGACCTCTGAAAAGTATAAGCATGCATATGTATTCAGTACTTGGTTTGGGCCCCTTTTGCAGCAATTACTGCCTCAGTGCGGCGTGGCATGGATGCTATCAGCCTGTGGCACTGATGAGGTGTTATGGAAGACCAGGATGCTTCAATAGCGACCTTCAGCTCTTCTGCATTGTTTGGTCTCATGTCTCTCATCCTTCTCTTGGCAATGCCCCATAGATTCTCTATGGGGACAGGTCAGGCGAGTTTGCTGGCCAATCAAGCACAGTACACTGTATACTTTTCAGAGGTCCGATGTAGTGCATTCACTGCTGTCGTAACCGCGTCAAGGTGTTCCGATGCAAGGTGGTATGAGCCCTATTTCCCAAACGTAGAGGATTCTACCATTCAAAACCCTTTGTGCACTATCTAGCAACCCCCGAACCCAGTTCCTCTTGAGGAAATACTAGCTATTGCTGGAAGTAAGGGGTTATTATTACTCACGAATACAGAACAGCATAGCACCATAGATTGTGAGCCCTTTGGGGAGAGGGGTCCATCTTATTTATTTGTTATTTCTCTGTGTAAACCACCCTGAGCCATTTTTGGAAGGGCAGTATAGAAATTGAATAAATAACAAATAAATAACATGGACAGCTGTTTTCGGGAGACAAATAGAGCTTCCTTGCAAAGAAGTTTCCAAAATGAATGGTGAGACAATTTAGCTTATTTTCATCATTTGGTAATGAGGGCGATCAAAACCTAGCCAGGGTGTGTGCCGCGGACGTTGCAAAAAACTCATCATCTTCAGATTCAGATCATTCATTCCTGCAAAAGGGAGCATACGTGACTTTTGAAGTGCTTTGATGAGCTCCAGTCCCTCCCTGAGGTGTTTTAAGTGGTTCGCTTGACAGCTTGGAGACTGAAGCCAGTCAGGCTGAGGTCGAAAAGTTGACTGCAAAATAAATAGGCATTGGGTGGTTAACATGGCATCAAAACAAAAAGCTTAGCTATTTTTCACTCTTTCTGCTTGGTAAGCTCATTTTGGCCCAGGGGATAAATAAGTGTCAGCAACAACCCAATAAAAGGATAGCTGGAGTGACGAAGCATCCTAACCGCAAGGGAGGCTGGTGGACCTGTATAAAAGCTGTGCATTCCCTCTGTCCTTCCAGCAGCTTCATTCGACTCTCCTGTCTTCACTGCATCGTCTCAGAGAAGACGGTAAGTCCATTTTCTTGGTGGTGTTTTGATAGAGTCTCGTTGACACAGATCTTGGTGGATCTTCCACCTTGAGTCTTCTGTTCTTCAGAATATGGAGCGGTTGACAGCTAGTCTAGGATTAGTGTGCCACTGAATGCCAGGCAATAGGGAGCAAAAGTGGGAAGGGGCTATTTTCTTTGTGCCAGGCTTTGTGGACCTCCCAATGGTATCGCGTCTGCTGTTGGAAACAGGAGGCTGAACTGGAAGGATTTTGGTCTGATCCAGCAATTCAGTTATGTTCATTCTCATAGAAACATAGAAAACTGCTTATACTGAGTCTGACCCTTAGCCCCGCCAAGCGTCAGTAATGTCTACACTGACTGGAAACAGCTCCTCAAGGTTTCAGGCAGGAGACGCTCACCCCCCAATTAAGAGATGCCAGTTGTTTGAACAAGGAAAGGTGGACATTTCTCAGCTTGGTGTGTACTCTCTCAAGACAATCACAATCCTTTCTGCTTCTATGTTGGGTCTCTTTGAGGATACGTTCCCAGGAGAGACTTTGGAGAAATTTCTCTGATGGTTTTGTCACATCCCTGAGTGAAGCTCAGTTCACCATAATGTGATGCTCAACCATTTCTGTTTCAGACTCACCTCCACCTCCTCAGCAATGTCTTTCTGTGGACCAGCCTGCACCGTCCCATCTTGTGCCTCTAGCCCAGTGGTGGGTTTTGGCTCCGCAGGTCTTGGCTACGGCGGTCTTGGCAGTGGCTTTGGTGGCCTTGGCTATGGATTAGGAGGCTTCGGCTATGGTGCTGGTGCTGGTGCCTTGGGTGCTGTAGGAGGCAGCACAAGCTCTGGAGAGCTCGGTACCCTGCCCGGGGTAAACCCTCAACCCATCAACCAGATCCCCCCAGCAGAGATTGTCGTCCAGCCTTCCCCCTTCGTGGTGATCTTCCCAGGACCCATCCTGTCCACTAGCTGCGAGCCGGTCTCCGTGGGAGGCATCACTCCCTGTGCCGTTGGGGGTTCCGGGATAGTAGGAGCAGGTGCCCAGGGGAGTCTGGGTTACGGAGCTCTCAGCCGGGGGAGGGGTGGATATCTTGGAAGAAGCTCTCTCCTGGGACCCTGTGGGAGCATCTGCCGATAGACCCAATAACTGCAAAGGACTGATCGTAATGACCAGGAACCGACAACCCTGAGACTGAAGAATCGCTGAAATCCAGGCCTGGACTTTGAGAGCTCTGGGCGCCCTTCTTCTCCCACTACTTTGCTCTGATGTCCTCAAAATGAATACATCAGTTTCCTTCTTTCTCCCAGCCGCTTCTAATATGATGCCATTTCCTTCACATTCTCAATAAAGCTTCTGCTCCATTCTTGCAATTCGTGGTCTCTTGGTTTTTGAACTGGCAGCTCTGATTTCTGGGAAGAGCTGCTTCTCTGAGTCCTCAGAAACCCTTCTGTCTGAATGAAAACTTACGGGGGACATGGCACTCTTTTAGGAACACACAGGAAGCTGCCTTTGACAGAGTCTGACCCTTGGTCCATCCAGCTCAATAGTGTCTACTCTGACTGGCAGCAACTCTCCAGGGCTTCTGGCTGGAGTTTTCCCCAGCCCAACTGGAGATGCTGCCAGGGACTGAAAGGGCAGCCTTCTGCGTGCAAAGCGGATGCTCCGACACTGATCTAAGGCCCCAACCTCAAAAGTGGCATCCTTGAGCCTCCCATCCAGGCACTGACCACACCAATTCCTGCTTAGCATCACCAAGGTGGCTGTAACAAGGGCTTTTAGACCATGCTCTGGGAGCCTCCAGAAGCTTCAGTGCAGGCTGTAGCTGATGGTTTCCTTCTTGGCACTCAGTTGGTAACACTGTGAAATGTCCCTCCCTTCCCCAGACTGACAATAATACCACATTCCTTCCGGGGCACACAGCCTCTGCCCCTTTGCTCCTTTTTCATCCGTATCACCATGCTTTGAGAGATGGAAACCCCAATGATGGGGAGTGACTGCGCTGTAGGGGTCAACAGTGTGAGTTGAGAAGGCCCAGATTCAGATCTCACTTTTGCTATAGATTCACTTGGGGGCGTGTGCAAGGGACTCTTTCTCAACCTATTATTATTTAATAATAATAATTTAAGAGAGCACCTTCTTCATTACAAGCGCCATCGCCCATTGAGGTCCATCTCTGAGAAGGTCCATCTCCAACTCGTTTGGTGGCTACACAGAGACGGGCCTTCTCGGTCGCTGCCCAGAGATTGTGGAATGTTCTCCCTGCTGAGATACGATCCTCCCTCTCTCCAGCAATTTTCAAAAAACACCTGAAAACCCACCTTTTCGCCCAAGCTTTCTCAGCTTCCTAATATTTTTGGGTTTTAATCTCTGGTTTATTTTTAAATTGTTAGATTGTTTTTAAGTTTTTGTAGGATGCAAAAACCCCGCTAGCATGCGGTAGATTTTGCTGAGGTGACGTAGGTGAAGGATTGGAACCATTCAATGGAGGAAGGAGCAATGTGATAACTTACTACTAACACTCCAATGCAATCAGGCCCATAGCCACTAGAGGGCAGTCACTCCCAAGAAGCAGCCGTCCCTCCATCCTTACTGGTCCACACTGGGAAGACCTGTTTATTTCAAGAACCAAAGGGAGCCTGTTCTGAACATACTCCGTGGACCGAGGACTCCAGCTGCTGGGGAAACCACCAGCGAAGGAAGTCTTTTGCTTTTTGACAATGTGTCACAGTTTTGATGCCCTGCACACAAGGGCAGATTCGACTGGTCATAGGAATTTTAGGATACCTTCCCTCCAGTACAGCATATGGAAGTGTGTTAAATCATGCCAGGGAGAAGGCACTTCTCTGGGACAAGGTAGTTAAATTCTTTATATAGTGGTCTGGTTTATGGTAATTTGTGAAACTATCAAGAAAGTTTCTTGCAGAAATTAGTGCCAGGTTGCTCTGCTTTTCAGTGTCTTCTATACATTGTTTTATAAACCTAGCAGCATCAAGAGGTTTGCCCAGAGGCATTAAAAATTGAGTGGAGCATTCAGGTTCGCACAGCATATCATAGATTTGTTACGCCAATTAGAATGGGAGCTGTCTTACAAAACAACAGGGATTCGTCTTTTAGAGTTGAAGATGATTTTAATCTAACGGTTGAATACATAGATCCAAACCTTGGTCTCCACTCTTGTTAGGCTGGCCTCCACACATAGAATGACATTGGGCACACATCTGGGGTCCGAGAATAGAACACACAAGAATTTTGATTGGACCTTCTCCATTTGTTTAAAGGTATGCAGAGCACAAATAGCAGCACCATACACCAACTGTGAGAGCACTTTAGCCTCATAAGCCTTAACTGCAGCAGCTGTTCAGTGGCCATCTCTCTGGAAGAAGAACTTTAAGATAGCAGAGGCCCTCTTCCGAGTGTCAGTTGCAACATGCTCACAGTGGTAGAAAATACTGAGCTGGATGGACAAAGGGTCTGACTTGGCAGAAGGCAGCTTGCTATCTTCCGATGGAAGGTCGGGGTCCCACAGGGTCCCAGGAGAGAACTTCTTCCAAGATATCCACTGCTCCACTGTGGACATTGCAAAAAACTCATCGGTAATGAGTAGTGATTGAAACCCATCGGTAATGAGAGTGATTGAAACCCAGCCAGGGCACGTACCGCGGGCACTGCAAAAAACTCATCATCATCACATGCAGATCACTCATTCCTGCAAAAGGGAGAATGGGTGACTTTTGAAGTGCTTTAATGAGCCCCAAGCTCTCCCTGAGGTGTTTTAAGTGGTTCACTAGAAACGGAAACCAGTCAAGTAGAAGTCGAAGAAAGGAGACTGTGAGATAAATAGGCACTGGGTGGTTAACATGGCGTCAAAACAAATAGCTTAGGTATTTTTCACTCTTTTTGCTTGGTAAGCTGTTTTTGGCCCAGGTGATAAAGAAGTGTCAGCAACAACCCAATAAAAGCTATAGGTGCTGTAGGAGGCAGCACAAGCTCCAGAGAGCTTGACACACTGGCTTGGGTCAACCCTCAAACCATCAACCAGATCCCCACAGCAGAAATCACGATCGTGCTACCTGGCTCCCTCCTGACCATCCCAGGACCCATCACGTGCGCTAGCTGTATGCCGGTCTACGTGGGAGGCATCACTGCCATTGGAGGTTCCAAGATTTAGGATCAGGAGCCTGGGGATGTCTGGGTTACAGAGCTCTGGGCCAGTGGAGAGGTGGATATCTTGGAAGAAGCTCTCTCCTGGGACCCTGTGGGAGCATCTGCCAATAGACCCCATAAAGTCCAACGACTGATCATAATGACCAGGAACTGGCAACCCTAAGTCTGAGGCATCGCTGAAATCCAGGCCAGGACTTTGAGGGGACTGGGTGCCCTTCTTCTCCCACTGCTTTGCTCTGCTATCCTCAATATGAATTCATCGGTTTCCTTCTGTCTCCCAGCTGTCTCTTCCCTGAGTCCTCAGAAACCCTTCTGTAAGAATGAAAACTTATTCAGCTTCCATATATTTTTGTTTTAATCTCTGGTTTATTTTTAAATTGTTAAATTGTTTTTAAGTTTTTGTATATGTTTTTAACTGGTTTTATGCCATTAGTAACCACCCACAGATGAAAGTTGGGGGCGGTGTACGAATTTGCTAAATCCCTCAATCCATCAATCAATCATATGCAGGACCACAGCTGCACTCTGGGGAGGATGCACACCTACCTCGCAAGCATGCGGTAAAGTTTGCTGAGGTGACGTAGGTGAAGGATTGGAACCATTCAAAGGAGGAAGAAGCAATGATGTGGTAGCTTACTACTAACACTCCACTGCAATCAGGCCCATAGCCACTAGAGGGCAGTCACTTCCAAGAAGCAGCCATCCCTCCATCCTTACCGGCCCACCCTGGGAAGACCTGTTTATTTTCAGAACCAAAGGGAGCCTGTTCTGAACATATTCCTTGGACCGAGGACTCCAGCTGCTGGGGAAACCACCAGCGAAGGAAGTCTCCCTCCAAAGAGCATTTTTATTGAAAACCATTCCCAGGTATTTATACGTCCTTACTTGATCTATTGATTGATTAAGTGCCATCAAGTCGTGTCGACTCTTAGCAACCACATAGATAGATTCTCTCCAGGATGATTTGTCTTCAACTTGGCCTTTCAGGTTTCTCAGTGGTGCATTCATTGCTGTTGCTTCTCTTCTGATGACAGCATTCGGAGCACAACATGGATCTTGCAAAATGCATCTAATAAATTTAGTCTGGATAGCCTCCAGTAAGGCAAAATTACTTTCAGGTCCCAGTTGGGCTCCATATAAGAGCAAAGGCAGTACTTTGGCTGTATAAAGTCACACTGTGGCAGGTATAAGAGCAGCACCATGTGTAAAATGATAAGATTTGATCTTATTTACAACCATTTGAGCAGACTGTCTGATGGAGTTAAAATGGGCATTTCTAGAGCCAACAGAGTGAAATGTAATTCCTAGATATTTACAGGAATTAACCTGCTCAATCTTGTTTCCTTGTATGGACCAATTATAACACTTCGCTCGCTTGGCGAACACTAAGACTTTAGTCTTACTATAATTTATTTCAATAGACTCTTGGTTACAAAATGATGAGAAGAGTCTTAGGGCACGCTTATGGCCTACAGGTGTCTGCGACATAATAGCCATGTCATCCACATATAATAATATGGAGACGTGCCTATCGGCTAACTTTGGTGGATGAATAGAGAGGGTGGACAAACAAGTAACCACAGAATTAACATAGATGTTGAACAGAGTAGGAGCAAGTATACAGCCCTGACGTCCTCTAAAAGTTGGAATTTCCGATGTTAACTGTCCAGTTGGGCCATAACGAACTTTCAAACAAGTATGTTTATGCAGACAAACAATAAGTTTGAGTAAACTTTTATCTGTTCCAAGGGCTTCCAGTTTAGACCACAGTCTCTCTCTAGAAACTGAATCAAATGCAGCTTTGAGATCAATGAATGCTACATAAAGTGCTGAACCTGGGAACCTAGAATACTTCTCTGCCAGAAATTGAAGGGTAAAAGCATGTTCCGTGGTGGAACGACCCTCCCGAAAGCCTGCCTGCTCGATACTTAAAATGTCATTTGCCTCAATCCAGTCTAGAAGTTTTATCAGAAGATGCCACGCGTAAATTTTACTAATAACATTAAGCAAGCTAATGGGACGATAGTTGGCTGGGTCCTCACGCCTACCTTTTTTATAAAGAGGAATTGTTATAGCAAGGCCCCAATCACTGGGAATGTTAGCAGTTGTATCTATATAGGTAAATAGTGAGGCTAAAACGGGGACCCACCAATCAAGATTCACTCTGATAGCCTCAATAGAAATGTTATCACTACCAGGGGCTTTCCCATTACTAAATTTCTGAATAAGTTTTTCAATCTCTGAACAGGAGACTGGGTTCCACCTAAGAGTATCTCCATTTAGTTGTTCAGCATTATAAACCATATTATCAGCCTTACTATAGAGCTGTAGGAAATGTTGTTCCCAAACCTGAGCTGGAATCACAGAACCTGGAAGTGTAGGTGTTTTCGACAGAGCAGGTGAAACAAGCCTCCAGAACTTAGACTGATTGTTAGACTTAGCAGCCTCAATTAAATCAAGCTGTTTTTTGTTAACGGCTTGTGCCTTCTTCTCTCTAAGCAACCTCTTCTAGGCGGATTTCATCGAGAGCGCCCTTTGCCTGTTTTCCAAAGAGGGTGCTGTTCTATAAGTTAAGAAAGCCTTAAGTGTGTTATTTTTGGCAATGCAACAATCCCGATCAAACCAGGACCGAGAAAAGGACTTGGCGTGATTTGAATTTTTACTTGGATATACTGAGGTGACAAAAACTGGGCACAACAGTGCTAAGACTGAAGAAAAATGATCTAACATTGAACACCTCTGGGAGCCTTAGATCCTGTTATAATTGCTTCCCATAAACCACACGCCTCTGCTGACCCAAGCACATTAGCAACTCGTGTGGCAAGTTCCTCAGACCACCTCAATCTCTGGTAACTAGTGTTCCTAAAATCTCCTACCACCGGTCCAGCTGCACCTCTTGAGCCAACACCCAACCAAAACTTCAAAAGCATAGGGGGATGATCGCTTTCATGTCTGGGGATAATCTGGAAGTTCAAAACCCTGGACAACATTCTGGAGGAAACGGCAACATAATCAATTATAGATGGTTTGGCCCCCACCCAATGCGTATATTCCGCCGGAAAATCTGAAGGAACTGAGCCATTAAGCAACCATGAATCCCATGTGAAAGCATGGATTCTCCCCTCAATTTCTAATGCCACTGGGCCAACCTCTAGGCTTATAAAACAATGTATAGCAGACTCTGAAAAGCAGAGCAAGCTGGCACGAATCTCTGCAATAAACATTCTTGGTAGTTTCACAAATTACCATAAACCAGACCACTATATAAAGAATTTAACTACTTTGTCCCAGAGAAGTGCCTTCTCCCTTGCACGATTTAACACATTTCCATATGCTGTACTGGAGGGAAGGTACCCTAAAATTCCTAATACCAGTCGAATCTGCCCTTGTGCGCAGGGCATAAGAACGTAAGAACAGCCCTGCTGGATTAGGCCCAAGGCCCATCTAGTCCAGCATCCTGTTTCTCACAGTGGCCCACCAGATGCCGCTGGAAGCCACAGACAGGAGTTGAGGGTATGCCCTCTCTCCTGCTGTTACTCCCCCGCAACTGGTACTCAGAGGCATCCTGCCTTTGAGGCTGGAGGTGGCCCACAGGGCATCGAAACTGTGACACAGTGTCAAAAAGCGATAGACTTCCTTCGCTGGTGGTTTCCCCAGCAGCTGGAGTCCTCGGTCCACGGAGTATGTTCAGAACATGCTCCCTTGGGTTCTTGAAATAAACAGGTCTTCCCAGGGTGGGCCGGTAAGGATGGAGGGACGGCTGCTTCTTGGGAGTGACTGCCCTCTAGTGGCTATGGGCCTGATTGCAGTGGAGTGTTAGCAGTAAGTTACTACATTCCCCCTCCTCCATTGAATGGTTCCAATCCTTCACCTACGTCACCTCAGAAAAATATACCGCATGCTAGGGGGGTAGGTGTGCATCCTCCCCAGAGTGCAGCTGGAGTCCTGAGGTTGATTGATTGATTGATTGATTGATCAAATTCGTACACCGCCCCTAACTTTCATCTATGGGCGATTACCAATAACAGAAAACCAGTTAAAAACATATACAAAAACTTAAAATCAATTTAACAATTTAAAAATAAACCAGAGAAAAAAACAGAAAAATATTGGGAAGCTGAGAAAGCTTGGGCGAAAAGATGGGTCTTCAGGTGTTTTTTGAAAATTGCCGGAGAGAGGGAGGATCGTATCTCAGCAGGGAGCACTTTCCACAATCTCCGGGCAGCGACCGAGAAGGCCCGTCTCTGTGTAGCCACCAAACGAGTTGGAGATGGACCTCCTCAGAGATGGACCTCAATGGGCGATGGGGCTTGTAATGAAGAAGGTGCTCTCTTAAATTATTATTATTAAATAATAATAGGTTGAGAAAGAGTCCCTTGCTCAAGCCCCCAAGTGAATCTATAGCAAAAGTGAGATCTGAATTGGGGCCTTCTCAACTCACACTGTTGACCCCTACAGCGCAGTCACTCCCCATCATGGGGGTTTCCATCTCTCAAAGCATGGTGATACGGATGAAAAAGGAGGAAAGGGGCAGAGGCTGTGTGCCCCGGAAGGAATGTGGTATTACTGTCAGTCTGGGGAAGGGAGAGACATTGCACAGTGTTACCAATCGAGTGCCATGAAGGAAACCATCAGCTACAGCCTGCACTGAAGCTTCTGGAGGCTCCCTTTTGGGAGCTTCTGGAGGCTCCCTTTCGCAGTCTTCTCTCTTCGACCTCAACTTGAATGGCTTCAGTTTCCAAGCTGTCGAGCAAACCACTTAAAACACCTCAGGGAGGGACTGGGACTCATCAAAGCACTTCAAAAGTCACGTATGCTCCCTTTTGCAGGAATGAGTGATCTGAATCTGATGATGATGAGTTTTTTGCAACATCCACGGTACGCGCCCTGGCTAGGTTTTAATCACTCTCATTACCGAATTATGAAAAATGCCAAATTGTTCCATTATTCATTTTGGAAACTGCTTTGGAAGCTCTGTCTTTCAAAAATAGATGTGAAGAAATGGGCGCAGCTGGCGTATCAGACAAAGCTTATAGGAGGCACTTCTGGCCACCACCTCATCCTGGGGGACCAGGGAGAGGCTTGGATCTGGAAGCACCCCCAGACTGCATACCTGTTCCTCCTGGGGAAGTTTGACGCCACCCAGAACAGGCAGGTCAAAATCATCTCCCGAGTTTTCAACCCCGCACAATGAATATCTCCATCTTATCTGGATTCAGTCTCAGTTTGTTATCCTTCGTCCAGCCCATTACCGCCTCCAGGCAGGCATTTAGGGAGGTTATGCCTTCTCCTGATGATGTTGACATGAAGAAGTGGATTTGGGTATTATCAGCATACTGATAGCAACCTGCACCAAATCTCTTGATGATCTCTCCCAGTGGTTTCATGTAGATGTCAAACAACATCAGAGACAATACAGAACCCTGAGGGATGCCATACAAAGTTTCAGAATGCCACACCCTTCTCCAGACACCTACAGAGGTTGGCAATGGCTTCTATAAGGTTGCAGGCAGGAATCTCTCTCAGCCCTATTTTGGAGATGACAGGGAAGGAACCTGGGACCTTCGGCATGCAAGCATTGCAGATGCTCCTCCACGGAGCTATGGCTCCATCCCCAATGGGGAATATCTTACATTGCTCACAGAGGTAGTCTCCCATTCAAACGGAAACCAGGGTTGGCCCTGATTAGCAGAGGGGACAATTCATGCTTGCTACCACAAGATCAGCTCTCCACTTCTGCTCCAGGTGAAACTCGGAAAATTAGAATATCATGCAAAAGTCCATTAATTTCAGTAATGCAAATTAAAAGGTGAAACTGATATATGAGACAGACGCATTACATGCAAAGCGAGATAAGTCAAGCCTTAATTTGTTATAATTGTGATGATCATGGCGTACAGCTCATGAAAACCCCAAATCAACAATCTCAGAAAATTAGAATATTACATGGAACCAAGAAGACAAGGATTGAAGAATAGAACAATATCGGACCTCTGAAAAGTATAAGCATGCATATGTATTCAGTACTTGGTTTGGGCCCCTTTTGCAGCAATTACTGCCTCAGTGCGGCGTGGCATGGATGCTATCAGCCTGTGGCACTGATGAGGTGTTATGGAAGACCAGGATGCTTCAATAGCGACCTTCAGCTCTTCTGCATTGTTTGGTCTCATGTCTCTCATCCTTCTCTTGGCAATGCCCCATAGATTCTCTATGGGGACAGGTCAGGCGAGTTTGCTGGCCAATCAAGCACAGTACACTGTATACTTTTCAGAGGTCCGATGTAGTGCATTCACTGCTGTCGTAACCGCGTCAAGGTGTTCCGATGCAAGGTGGTATGAGCCCTATTTCCCAAACGTAGAGGATTCTACCATTCAAAACCCTTTGTGCACTATCTAGCAACCCCCGAACCCAGTTCCTCTTGAGGAAATACTAGCTATTGCTTGAAGTAAGGGGTTATTATTACTCACGAATACAGAACAGCATAGCACCATAGATTGTGAGCCCTTTGGGGAGAGGGGTCCATCTTATTTATTTGTTATTTCTCTGTGTAAACCACCCTGAGCCATTTTTGGAAGGGCAGTATAGAAATTGAATAAATAACAAATAAATAACATGGACAGCTGTTTTCGGGAGACAAATAGAGCTTCCTTGCAAAGAAGTTTCCAAAATGAATGGTGAGACAATTTAGCTTATTTTCATCATTTGGTAATGAGGGCGATCAAAACCTAGCCAGGGTGTGTGCCGCGGACGTTGCAAAAAACTCATCATCATCAGATTCAGATCATTCATTCCTGCAAAAGGGAGCATACGTGACTTTTGAAGTGCTTTGATGAGCTCCAGTCCCTCCCTGAGGTGTTTTAAGTGGTTCGCTCGACAGCTTGGAGACTGAAGCCAGTCAGGCTGAGGTCGAAAAGTTGACTGCAAAATAAATAGGCATTGGGTGGTTAACATGGCATCAAAACAAAAAGCTTAGCTATTTTTCACTCTTTCTGCTTGGTAAGCTCATTTTGGCCCAGGGGATAAATAAGTGTCAGCAACAACCCAATAAAAGGATAGCTGGAGTGACGAAGCATCCTAACCGCAAGGGAGGCTGGTGGACCTGTATAAAAGCTGTGCATTCCCTCTGTCCTTCCAGCAGCTTCATTCGACTCTCCTGTCTTCACTGCATCGTCTCAGAGAAGACGGTAAGTCCATTTTCTTGGTGGTGTTTTGATAGAGTCTCGTTGACACAGATCTTGGTGGATCTTCCACCTTGAGTCTTCTGTTCTTCAGAATATGGAGCGGTTGACAGCTAGTCTAGGATTAGTGTGCCACTGAATGCCAGGCAATAGGGAGCAAAAGTGGGAAGGGGCTATTTTCTTTGTGCCAGGCTTTGTGGACCTCCCAATGGTATCGCGTCTGCTGTTGGAAACAGGAGGCTGAACTGGAAGGATTTTGGTCTGATCCAGCAATTCAGTTATGTTCATTCTCATAGAAACATAGAAAACTGCTTATACTGAGTCTGACCCTTAGCCCCGCCAAGCGTCAGTAATGTCTACACTGACTGGAAACAGCTCCTCAAGGTTTCAGGCAGGAGACGCTCACCCCCCAATTAAGAGATGCCAGTTGTTTGAACAAGGAAAGGTGGACATTTCTCAGCTTGGTGTGTACTCTCTCAAGACAATCACAATCCTTTCTGCTTCTATGTTGGGTCTCTTTGAGGATACGTTCCCAGGAGAGACTTTGGAGAAATTTCTCTGATGGTTTTGTCACATCCCTGAGTGAAGCTCAGTTCACCATAATGTGATGCTCAACCATTTCTGTTTCAGACTCACCTCCACCTCCTCAGCAATGTCTTTCTGTGGACCAGCCTGCACCGTCCCATCTTGTGCCTCTAGCCCAGTGGTGGGTTTTGGCTCCGCAGGTCTTGGCTACGGCGGTCTTGGCAGTGGCTTTGGTGGCCTTGGCTATGGATTAGGAGGCTTCGGCTATGGTGCTGGTGCTGGTGCCTTGGGTGCTGTAGGAGGCAGCACAAGCTCTGGAGAGCTCGGTACCCTGCCCGGGGTAAACCCTCAACCCATCAACCAGATCCCCCCAGCAGAGATTGTCGTCCAGCCTTCCCCCTTCGTGGTGATCTTCCCAGGACCCATCCTGTCCACTAGCTGCGAGCCGGTCTCCGTGGGAGGCATCACTCCCTGTGCCGTTGGGGGTTCCGGGATAGTAGGAGCAGGTGCCCAGGGGAGTCTGGGTTATGGAGCTCTCAGCCGGGGGAGGGGTGGATATCTTGGAAGAAGCTCTCTCCTGGGACCCTGTGGGAGCATCTGCCGATAGACCCAATAACTGCAAAGGACTGATCGTAATGACCAGGAACCGACAACCCTGAGACTGAAGAATCGCTGAAATCCAGGCCTGGACTTTGAGAGCTCTGGGCGCCCTTCTTCTCCCACTACTTTGCTCTGATGTCCTCAAAATGAATACATCAGTTTCCTTCTTTCTCCCAGCCGCTTCTAATATGATGCCATTTCCTTCACATTCTCAATAAAGCTTCTGCTGCATTCTTGCAATTCGTGGTCTCTTGGTTTTTGAACTGGCAGCTCTGATTTCTGGGAAGAGCTGCTTCTCTGAGTCCTCAGAAACCCTTCTGTCTGAATGAAAACTTACGGGGGACATGGCACTCTTTTAGGAACACACAGGAAGCTGCCTTTGACAGAGTCTGACCCTTGGTCCATCCAGCTCAATAGTGTCTACTCTGACTGGCAGCAACTCTCCAGGGCTTCTGGCTGGAGTTTTCCCCAGCCCAACTGGAGATGCTGCCAGGGACTGAACCTGGGACCTTCTGTATGCCAAACAGATGCTCTACCACTGAGCTTCTGTTTCATCGGCACAGTTAGGAGAACTCAAAACCTTTGTACATGAAGACCACTCAAGATTGTATCTGTCCATTCCTCTGGCAGGGGGCCTAGGCTGGGCTGTCACATCCCTGCAGATGTGTGGGTAACCTACTTTCGAGCCTTGTATGGGATGTCTGTCCCTGAATGAATGCCCGCTTCCCTATAGAATTTCTACCAATATGGCACCCAGTTTCCCTCAAGGAGGTCTCTAGTTTAGTGACCCAACCCATACCCGGTAAGACCCTGGGGTTGGATCAGATACTCTCTGCACTGTTAAAATCAAATGTTGAATGTTGGACTCCTGTACTTGCAAGATTCTTTACTTATATGGTTCGTACTGCCTGTATCTCATAGGAGTGGAGTCACCATCCCAGGACCCATCCTGTCTGGTGATTGTGATTGTTCCCATCTTTAAGGAAGGCCAACACTCTGACCCTTCTCATTATCGACCAATCAGTCTGCTGAGCATTATTCATAAATTATATTCTAGACATCTATATGTTAACCTCACAGACCGGTTGGAACAGGAGAACATACTAAGGCAGGAAGAGGTGAGGTTTAGGTACTCTTGATAAGGCCCAAGTTCTACAACATCTGGCTGAAAAGTATTCACCACTTTATGCAGCTTTTAAGGCAGGGTTTGACTCCATTTCTAGGGAGTGCTTGGGGAGTAAATATGCCAGTTTCTCCATTTATCATCAGCTGTTTCTCCTTATCTGAATGTTGCATGAGAACACCTCACTTTGGGTGAGATGCAATATCTAATGACACCTGACCCTGTCTGTACCCACACAGAAGGGTGTCAAACAGAGATGTATTTTGCCCCTCTTCTTTTCAATCTTTATTTACGCTCTTGGATAACCCAGATTTCCACCCTCCTAAATTAGCCTTTAAATCTATCACAGTTCTGCTTCATGCTGATGATGCAGTTATTCTATCTAGGTCATCACATCTGTTGACATGAGAAGAAGACTATTTATCTATAATTGTCCAAAAGTCTTAGATCATGAGTTTTGCTTAAAAAACAAACGAACTAAGAAAGATGTCTGGTGGATTAATGGGGAGGTAATCAATCCAGAACTTTCACTCGAGGCACAAATGATCAGGCTCAGACTATCATACTTCAGACACATTATACGAAGACCCAGCTCCCTTGAGAAGTAAATAATGCTGGGGAAAGTTGAAGGAAAGAGAAGAAGAGGACAACCAGCAGCAAGGTGGATGGACTCGATCACAACAGCAATGAATGCAGCACTGAGAAACCTGAAAGGCCAAGTTGAAGACAAATCATCCTGGAGAGTATCTATCTATGTGGTTGCGAAGAGTCGACACGACTTGATGGCACTTAATCAATCAAATGATCAAGTAAGGACTTATAAATACCTGGGAGTGGTTTTCAGTAAAAATGCTCTTTGGAGGGAGACTTCCTTCGCTGGTGGTTTCCCCAGCAGCTGGAGTCCTCGGTCCACGGAGTATGTTCTGAACAGGCTCCCTTTTGTTCTTAAAATAAACAGGTCTTCCCAGGGTGGCCCAGTAGGGATGGAGGGATAGCTGCTTCTTGGGAGTGGCTGCCCTCTAGTGGCTATGGGCCTGATTGCCGTGGAGTGTTAGTAGTAAGCTACCACATCATTGCTTCTTCCTCCTTTGAATGGTTCCAATCCTTCACCTATGTCACCTCAGCAAACTTTACCGCATGCTAGCGAGGTAGGTGTGCATCCTACCCAGAGTGAAGCTGTGGTCCTGCGTATGATTGATTGATTGAGTGAGTGATTTAGCAAATTCGTACACCGCCCCCAACTTTCATCTATGGGCGGTTACCAATGGCATAAAACCAGTTAAAAACATATACAAAAACTTAAAAACAATTTAACAATTTAAAAATAAACCAGAGATTAAAACAAAAATATATGGAAGCTGAGTAAGTTTTCATTCTTACAGAAGGGTTTATGAGGACTCAGGGAAGAGACAGCTAGGAGACAGAAGGAAACCGAGGAATTCATATTGAGGATAGCAGAGCAAAGTAGTGGGAGAAGAAGGGCGCCCAGTCCCCTCAAATGCCTGGCCTGGATTTCAGCGATGCCTCAGACTTAGGGTTGCCGGTACCTGGTCATTATGATCAGTCGTTGGACGTTATGGGGTCTATTGGAAGATGCTCCCACAGGGTCCCAGGAGAGAGCTTCTTCCAAGATATCCACCTCTCCACTGGCCCAGAGCTCTGTAACCCAGACATCCCCAGGCTCCTGATCCTACAATCTTGGAACCTCCAATGGCAAAGGGAGTGATGCCTTCCACATAGGCCGGCTTGCATGTAGCGCACGTGATGGGTCCTGGGATGGTCACGAGGGAGCCAGGTGGCACGATAGTGACTTCTGCTGTGCGGATCTGGTTGATGATTTGAGGGTTGACCCAAGCCAGTGTGTCAAGCTCTCTGGAGCTTGTGCTGCCTCCTACAGCGCCTATAGCTTTTATTGGGTTGTTGCTGGCACTTCTTTATCCCCTGGGCCAAAAACAGCTTACCAAGCAAAAAGAGTGAAAATTAGCTAAGCTCTTTGTTTTGATGCCATGTTAACCACCCAGTGCCTATTTATCTCACAGTCTCCTTTCTTTGACTTCAACTTGACTGGCTTCAGTTTCGAGTGAACCACTTTAAACACCTCAGGAAGGGACTGGGGCTCATTAAAGCACTTCAAAAGTCACCCATTCTCCCTTTTGCAGGAATGAGTGATCTGCATGTGATGATGATGACTTTTTTGCAGTGTCCGCGGTGGAGGGGTGGATATCTTGGAAGATGATCTCTCCTGGGACCCTGCGGGACCCCGACCTTCCATCGGAACATAGCAAGCTGCCTTCTGCCAAGTCAGACCCTTTGTCCATCTAGCTTAGTATTTTCTACACTGACTGGCAGCATCTCAGGTAAGGAGAAGCAGCTTACGATCAATGGAGGAATTGGCAAGTTTACTCCCCAAGCACTCCCTAGAAATGGAGTCAAACCCTGCCTTTAAAGCTGCATACAGCGGTGAATACTTTTCAGCCAGATGATGTAGAACTTGGGCCTGATCAAGAGTCATCCGAATGGACATAAACCCCGCCTGTTCCTCCCTTAGTATGTTCTCCTGTTCCAACCAGTCCGTGAGGTTAACATATAGATGTCTAGAATATAATTTATGAATAATGCTCAACAGACTGATTGGTCAATAATGAGAAGGGTCAGGGTGTTGGCCTTCCTTATAGATGGGAACAATCACCATTGTACCTCACTCCTCAGGGATACAGGCAGTACGATCCATATACGTAAAGAATCTTGCAAGTACAGGAGCCCACCATTCAACATGATTTTAATAGTGCAGAGCGTATCTGATCCAACCATGGGGTCTTACCCGGCTTGGATTGGGTTACTAAACTAGACTCCTCCTTGACGATAACTGAGTGCCAATTTGGTAGAAATTCTATAGGGAAAGGGGCATTCCATAAACCAGAGATTAAAACCCAAAAATATGAGGAAGCTGAGAAAGCTTGGGCGAAAAGATGGGTCTTCAGGTGTTTTTTGAAAAATGTCCAGAGAGAGGGAGGATCGTATCTCAGCAGGGAGCGCATTCGACAATCTCAGGGCAGCGACCGAGAAAGCCCATCTCTGTGTAGCCACCAAATGAGTTGGAGGTAACTGGAAACGGACCTCCTCAGAGGACCACAATGGGCGATGGGGCTTGTAATGAAGAAGCTGATCTCTTAAATTTGTCTCCTACAGTTGTTCACTCCACTCCTTTTCAATAAAATCCATGCTGCATGCTAACTTGCGTCTCTTGATCTGCTTGAAACCCCCTGGCCCAATTTATGATAGTGTGGTGGGAGTTTTCTCCAGATCTTGGGGTGGGCTTTGGACTGAGAACACAGAACCACAGGTGGGAGGGCTCAGAGGCAAGTGTGGAGAGGAAGGGCACACAAGCTGAGGTGAGGAGTTCTCCACCATTCCATTCACAGGTGGTCACCTCTGTTTCCATTCATCATCCCATCTGCAGAACTGGGGACTCATTGGAGCTAAGTGCTTTGGGGGTTAAATGGGGCAAAAGGTGGGGCTTGATGGCGGTAGCAGCTAGCTTGACCCAACTCCCCAGCATGCCACTGTAGACACCTTTAGATGGCAGAATTCTAGAGTATATGGGTGAGAGAGCAAGCGAGCAAGCGAGGGAGTTCCTGCATCAAAACTTCTCTGTCTGCAGTAAATGAAGGAAACGTAATTCTCCACGTGCCCTGAAACAACTTTACCCATAAGAGGTGTGTGGTATTTTTTTTTTAAAAAAAAAGGTTTATTTAATTTTGAAGGTTAATAACTCTGCACATGTTCAGACGCACTCACTCTTAGGTGACAGCAGTTCTGTGAGCAGAAGGCGGCATCTCGAAACTCCACAGAGAAAATGAACAAAACCACTTCAAAATGAATGCAGATGCGGGAAACCACCTTTTCTTGACATTGTTCCTTCTTATGGTCGCAAACAGCCTGGAGCTGTAGGTTTTAATTAAGCAGAAGCTCCCATGTTCTGTTTTCTCCACGGAAATGCATTAAGCCCAAACTGGCTACCGTTCCTGTTTCCCAGAGGAATGAGTTGACTCCCAGATCTTCAGTGGCAGACTCAGGTCAGACTGTTCCCGACTGCAGAGTCATCTGGCAAATATTAGCAACATAGGAAGCTGCCATATACGGAGTCAGACCATTGGTCTATCTAGCTCGGTATTGTCTTCACAGACTGGCAGCGGCTTCTCCAAGGTTGCAGGCAGGAATCTCCCACAGCCCTATCTTGGAGAAGCCAGGGAGGGAACTTGGAACCTTCTGCTGTGATTAAGTGATGTGAAACAGGCTATGATTCCACAGGTGTGTGAGAGTGCTGCGTTCAACTGCAGGGGTGGCCTAACTACTGCAGTGCTTAAGCTGAGACATCAAATTCTGCCTTGCTTCAGCCCCCTTTAAGAACCAACCCTTGTAGACTTTGGAAGGACCATGACGGGCAGGGAGGAGGGCAGGTTCCCAGCAGCCTCCTCTTCTCTTCTTGTGCATCTTGCAATCTTTGCAAGGGGTGTGAGGAGAAGCACTTCCTGCAAAGCTTGAAGGGACAGGTCAGGCTGAAAGAACTGCTTCGATAGCAGCGGCAGGGGCATCTCGCTACTCTGCCGCCACCCCTAATAATCTGCCACCTGAGGACAGCGCCTCACTTCGCCACATGAAAAGGCCGCCCCATCCTACTTGAACCACAAGGCAATCACATGCGCTCGGCATTTCCAGCTTTTACTGGAGGTGATCACCCAGCTTTCCAGGAAACTTAGTTTTAAGCTTTCTATTCTGCCGAGGGCTGCATTCCATCCCATAATGGCCACTCCTCCTGCATCGTGGCCGCTCCTGTTTGGTTTTGTCTGTTGGGCTATGCGACAGCTGCAGCTTAGCTTGAGGTATAGCTCGGCATGTGATCTACTACCAAGCCAGAGTGGGGCCCTATCACTTCCTCTCTATTGATTGGGCTAGCAAAAGAGAAACAGAGGGTTAAGCATGTGGCAAACTCATATTTCAAGAAGACTGAGTCTCCGCAGCCACAGCTGATTCCACAGAGGATGTTGGGTGCTCAGTCGTCCTGAAATTAAGGCCTGTAACCTCAACTGTTTCATAGATGGAAGCAGATGAGTTGGAAGAGAGATATACTCCTGGTTTTCGTAGACCTGGAGAACTCCTTGGCCCAGTTGCAGCGGGCTTCAGTTGGAATTGAAGATGCTCATGCAGACCTGGATGTCCTGCCATGGATCCTGAGGACATCTCTCCCCCCCCCCCCCCGCTCCAGATAGACAATTAGGGATGAATTAGCAGGGGGTAGGCAGACATTGCTTCTGCCCCCAAGGTATCCCCCATAACAACCCCCCTGCTGGATGTGATTCCAGAACCACCAATGGTGCAGGGCATGTCTCATCTTGCAGACAGGATGGGTCCTGGGATGGTGAAGATGATGGTAGATGGCCAGATCATGACATCTACTGAGGGGATCTGGTTGGTGGGCTGAGGTTTAACATCAACCAGGGCTTCAAGCACTGTGGAGTTTGTCCTGCCTCCATAGCCTCCAATGCCTCAAAGCCGCCGAGGCTTATAGAACCTGCAGAGGCGGAACCGACCACTGGGTTGGAGGCGCGAGATGGGATGGTGAAGGCTGGGCCACAGTAAGCCATTGTGGGAGGCAGACCTGAAAGAAAAGATGTGGACATGGAATGTTGGAGGGATTGGGAATTGGAAGGCGATTGCACTCTTTGGAGAGGGTCAACTTGATCATGAACATACAACAGCTCCCAGTTCCTGCTCTTTGCCTCGTCCAGTTTCCAATCAAATTTGGGAAACCCTTTCTTCTTCTTCTTCCGAGGGTGGAACCAGTGTTCAGGGATCTCCATTTGTTCCCTGTTGATTACCAAATCATATCGACTACTTTGGACATGCAGGTTGCTATGGCTTTCGTTTTCTTCTGCATTTTTGTACTACCCCCCTCCCACTGTATTACCAATTCACTGAGCAAACAATACAAAACCAAAGCTAATTTTGTGACAGTTACGCAGATAAGGGTGATGGCAATCCCTTTGTGTCGTCTTCTGCTGTGGATACGGACCATCCACTGCAGAAACGCATCTCATGGTGTGACGGGTCACGTCAAGGTTCCTTCAGTGTGGTGTTCTCCCTGTTCAGTCGGGCACGTGCACGTCAGTTAAGAACGCACAGGAGAAAAATCTGGTCACAGTCACACATGTGATCCCACTCAAGACCTTTATTTTTGCCATGGCTTTCCGACCGTCATGTGTGGGCATTGGTAAAGTGGGCTGGGGGTGGGGGGAGATGGAGCTGGCCACTGTGCATGCAGCAATTGTTGGGTTGATTTTTGGGGATTCACCTTGTCAAGGTAGAATTCAGGAGGAGTGGATTGAGTAAACCCATGGAACCATAAAGCAGGCTTTTCCAACCTGTGGTAGTCCAGACGTTTCTCAGCTATGACTCCCACCAATCCTAACCACAATACATTGTAGCTGAGGGTGATGGGATTTGTAGTTCAGCAACATCTGGACCACTACAGGTCAGGAATCGCTGCAATCAAGGCATGGAAGAGGGGATTCCTGCTGGTTTCAAGTGAGAGCTAGCTCAAGTTGGCAGCCACGCAAAGAAAACGGAGGAATAAGTAGAAATCCCCAAAGTGAAATTGTGAAAGATCATCAGCAGACTCATTTCAGATGGTTAGGGATCCATTGTGGGGCTGCACACCGTTAGCCCTCCAGCTGATCTTGGACTACAACTCCCATCATCCCCAGCCAATGTGGATAAGCACCAGAGATGATGGGAGCTGTAGTCCTATGTTTGCAGAGGGCTGAAATTGTGGAGCCCTGATCCACTTTCCAGGATCCGTGTCTCTTGTCTCTTCCCATAAACACATGCCCAGGATTTTCAGATGGACAGAAAGCCTATCTTGGAAAAACGGGCTGAATATAAAAACTGGAGAAGATACTTGAGGTGGTTGAGATGGCATCTATTTATTCTTGAAAATTCACCCTTGATGTGTTAATCCTTGGGGAAGAAACCCCTCAAGCACAGTGGGAGATGGAGCCATTGTCAGGTCTGCCTTGCATGCCAAAGGTCCTCCGTTCAATCTCCAGCCTCTCCACCAGGACGGGCTGGGAAAGACCATGGAGACTTGGTCTCACCTGAAACCACGGAGAGACGCTGCCAGTCAGAGTAGGCAAAACTGAGCTAGACGGACGAACTGTCTGAGTCAGTAGACTGCAGCTTATTATTTTAAAGTCTTGAAAGGCTCGCTCCAAAAGTTAGCCTTCCATTCACAGAATGTGTTCTTCTGAAAGTGGAAGGAGTGTGCTATCAACAGGACTCCTTCTTCCATGAGCCCAAAACTCTCCATGATCCACAGGGGGAGGTTGGCTTCAAAAGTACCTTCCTGTTCATCTAAGACACCTTTCCGTAAGTGGAAGGATTCTTCCATGCACAGAAAAATCCTTTGTATGAGTGGAAAAACACACCTTTGGATCCAGCCTCACCTTCAGTGCCAACCCCAAGAACCAATAAGAGTACAAGCTGGTCTAGAGAAGACTATGGGAAGAGAAACATACTAACGTCTCCGAAGAGCAAAAGTCAAGAGATGCTGCGAGAGTCGAGTGAAGCTGTTGGCAGGTCTTGGAAGAGCGAGTCCTTTTATACAGTTTTTGACAGCATCCCTAGTGGTCAATTGTCAACAATTTAATTAAGATACATATTTGTTATAATAACAATAAGTTACGAGCGATGGGTTCATTTGCATCTTGTTTTTGCTCGCTTATGCAGGGTAAGGTGAACAGGGGAGAACATCCTGATCTGAAAAAGGGACACCACCCTGTCCTCTTTCGAGTTCACCACGACATTTTATTTGATTAAGTAAATTGCATCAGCAGTTGATGCCAACCCCATGCTTTGTCATGAACCCCGCCTCCCATTAAGATCATCTGTAGAGGTTCGTTTAGGGTTGCCACCAGCTCATCTGGTAGCAAAATGGGACGTGACCGGGACGTGACTGGGATGTGACCAGGACATATCTCCATGTATGTTACTTAGATAGCTGCAACCACTCAACTCTGAACTCTGTAAGTGGAGTGGTAGCTTCCTTAGTGCTTAGTGCTAAAGAATCACAGATACCAAGAAATTGTTTGTTTGATTCATCTCATCTTGACTCAGTTTATCTACCTATAAATCAACCACTGATGGCCACTTCAGGTATCAACAAAAATTGGAAATCTACTCTTTGGGGTTTCCCACATTGTTTTGAATAGGATTTTAATGGAGTATATCATAAGGTTTCTTGACTTTTGGAGATGTAATCTTGAAAACCATGTGTGTTTCAAAGGAATTCAGTCAGCAGAGAATCCTGATGACTGGTCAGTTAGCATATAAAACACAATCTAATGACCAAAGTTTCAACCGCATCAAAAAGCTGTGTCATGTTGAACCAGGAATAAGAGGTTAAGAATGAAATTTCTCAGGGAGTTTTCCTGTACAGCCCCAGCTGTTGTTCTACTGAAATATCAACAAAAGAGAAATTCAGAATGAATATCATAGTTCCTCCCAAAGGGCAGTGGTGGGATCAGGGACGGAGACATCTGGTGGCGCACTGGTAAAACTGCCGCCCTGTAACCAGAAGGTTACAAGATCGATCCTGACCAAGGGGCTCAAGGTTGACTCAGCCTTCCATCCTTCCGAGGTCGGTAAAATGAGTACCCAGAATGTTGGGGGACAATATGCTAAATCATTGTAAACCGCTTAGAGAGATTCCAGCTATAGAGCGGTATATAAATGTAAGTGCTATTGCTATTGCTATTGCTATCTGTGAACCTTCAAGGGAAGTCTAAATTAATTTCTAGAGAGACAAGGGACATTTCACAGTAGGGTTCTGCATTTTTTGGGCCCAGTCATCCCTTGTGAAAAGTGACACCCACACCCCACTTGGTGGTAGTTTGGATAGACTGTGAAATGGGACAAAAACAATTCTTCCATTCAGAGTGAGGGCAAGAATCAATGCCCTCACTCTGATTTGGCTTTGGGAAATCACCACACAACCAAATTTGATTGGCCATGTGGTAACAACCAAGCTGGCGACAGAATCCCTGATTGGTTGTCCCAGCTCAGCAGCGAAAAGAAAAACTCTAATCTGAAAATAGCAGTTAAGCAGCTCCTGAGAAGGGGACGGTGAAGAGAAGTGCCCCAAGTTATTATGGTGATTGAGATGGGGGGGGGCAATATAATGTCTTGTCCCATGTCCCTGGTGGTAGGCCAAGCCCCCTTCCAAGACCAATTCCTGCAAGCTTTCAAAATGTGTGGGGTTGGAGAGAAGGAAAGGCTTCCTTAAGCCTTCTTTTGAAAGGGAGGAGAATCACTCCTTGCAAAGCTTGGAATGGCCAGATTGCACCCAAAGAGGCAGATATGAGGGGCATTTACTGGAGGACCCAGCTCAGATTTTCTTCCCTCCTGGAGAGCATGGTGCCCCAATCATCTAGGGGGTTGGGTAAGTGAACCCAACCAGGGGTACAGGTCAGGTCATACGACAGGCATGAGGCATGGGCCTGTCTCCCCTCCAGCCCACCCCACACATGGTCCTGAGAACAGGCTCGCTGTGTTGATCATTGGAGCCTTCTCTGTGGTGACCCAACCTCATTAAATGTGTTTCAGTGGGTCGCCCAGACATTTTTCTTCCACTGTGGTTTTAGGCTGCAGTCCAAAATAGAATCCAGGTAAGCTATCTCCAGGTAAGTCTGAGAAAGACTCTTGTATGTACCCTCAAGAGCTGCTGCCAGTCATTGTAGACAATATTGAGTCTCATGGACCGAAGTTCAGACTCAGTAGGTAACTGGGCAATGGGAATATTTTAACATTTGTTTGTTTATTTCTTTAATGTATGTATTTATATGCCACGCAAAATGCACGCCTCTGAGCGGTTTACGACAATACAATAAAAACAACAAATTAAAAGGTGAAAACATAACAATATGAAACATAATGTTGCTTTTAATTAAACTTTACATATCAAGCAAAAATCCAACAGAGTTGTAATTACCATGAAAGCAATCAAAGGAAATTATTGAATTGAAAGGAATGAGTCCTACTAAGCAAATAATAACAGTTCTTTTGCTAGAATCATTTGTGCTAATACAAGCAATCGAGGGAGAAGCTCAACAAGTCGCTAATTAAAGCTCTGGTCAAAAAGGGACTTTCCCCAAGGCTAGGAAAATGGTATATAAGCACGGCCAGTTCCTTAGATTCTCCAACAGCTTTTCTTGACTTGCACCTTCTCACGTCTTCTTCCCCTCGGATAAGGTAAGTCAAACAGCACAGGGCAACTTCTTACATAGAAAAGAAATGCCGTGTTGAAAGATCTTGAACTGTTGTACAACATCAGATGTACTTGGACTCCTATCCTGGCTGGGGTTGCCTCTGAGGCTGGAAGTGGCCTATTGCCATAAGCTGGTAGCCATTGATAGACCTGTCCCCCATGAATTTCCCTAAGCCATCCAAGATGGCGGCCATCACTACCTCCCAAGGCCAGACCAGTGGTCCATCTAGCTCAGTACTGTCTACACTCTTTAAGATTTCATTTCAAATTTTTGCATCCGGGTATTTCTATTTGGAACAGAGCTGCCACAACCAGAAATACCACTCATCTAAAGAGCCAGGATTTTGCTGGCTTTCTCAAAGCTGTGATGGAAACGGAGGAGTGGATCCTACTGGGAGAACATTCCCAAGTCTTGCTACATGCTACTTTAGAATATTTTTAGTTTTATTTTATTTAATATATTTCTATACTGCCTAAAACCCAAGTCCTCGGGGCGGTTTACAAAATAATAAAAACAGCCAATAAAAGATGAAAACATTTCAACAAATTAAAAAGTTAAAACTCTTAAAACACAATTAAAACAGTATCTAATTGAAAGCCTTGGTGAACAAATGCATCTTGACTGCCCTTTTAAAACTTGTAAGAGATGAGGAGGCTCATAAATGACAAAAGTATTAAATGATCATTACTTCATTCATTGGGTTTTCTGTGTAGGTAGGGTTTCCATCGGGAACCAACAAAGGCCAACCAGATGCCTCCAGGAAGACCAGAAGTGAAGCATGAAAGCAAAAACCCTGTATCTCCCCTGTGACTGGGATATGAGGCCCTAACTCGAAGGTAAATCATCTGCCTTGCATGCGAAACCCAGGTTCAATTCTTGGCAGTTTCTCCAGGTAGGGCTGAGAGAGATTTGCTCGAAACCTTGGCAAAGCCACTGCCAGTCCGTGCAGACAATACGGAGCGAGATAGACCACAGGTCCAACCTGGTATAAGGCAGCTTAATATGTTTCTGAGAAGGAACATAAAATAATAGCCCCTCTTTCCCCCCTGTGGCTGGCATCCAGTGACACACAAAACCTGCACGTCATGTCAACCTCACACTATGCTGAAGAACAACAGATTCAAGGTGGGAGATCCCCAAACTCTATGTCAACGAGACCCTATCAAAACACCACCAAGAAAACTGACTTACTGGCAACTCTGATAAGATGCAGTGAAGACAAGAGAGTTGAATGAAGCTGATGGAAGGACAGAGGGAACACATAGCTTTTTCTACAGGTCCCCCAGCCTCCCTTGTGGTTAGGATGCTCCAGCTAACATTCTCCAGCTAACCTCACTCCATGACGTCACTCCATGCTCCAGTTAACGTCACTCCAGCTAACATTCGGCTGGGTTGCTGACACTTCTTCTTTCCACGGAAGAAGTTCTTTCCACAACTTTGACTCAGTAGAAGGGAACTTCCAATGTGGATAGATACTATGTGGGTATCTTGAAAGATGAGAATGAGGGCTGGGGAAACAGGGAAGTGCTAAGGAGTTACTACAGCAGCAACATCAGGAGGGCTCTGGTGGATTATCTCAATGGTGGGTTTAGTACAGCACCCTGTTTCCCAGATCAGACAACCAGATACTTCTAAGAAGCCAACCAGTCGAGTCAAAAAGCAATAGACTTCCTTCACTGTTGGTTTCCCCAGCAACTGACGTCCTCAGTCCACGGAGTATGTTCTGAGCATGCTCCCTCTGGTTCTTAAAATAAACAAGTCTTCCCAGGGTGGGCCGGTAAGGATGGAGGGACGGCTGCATCTTGGGGAGGAGTGAGTGCCCTCTAGTGACTATGGGCCTGCTTGCAGTGGAGTGTTAGTTCTAAGTTATCACATCATTGTTTCTTCTTTCATTGGATGGTTTCAATCCCTCACCTATGTTGCCTCAGCAATCTTGACCACATGATAGCGAGGTAGGAGTACATCCGCCCCAGAGCGCACCTGGGGTCCTGAGGTTCAAAAAGAGACCCTTGCACAAGCCCTCAAGTGATAGATGGTGATACGGATTGTCAACAGGGTGATAGAGATGAAAAAGGAGGAAAGGGGAAGAGGCTGTGTGCCCGGGAAGGAATGTGGTATCAATGTCATCTTGGAGAGGGGAGGGACATCTCACGGTGTTACCAAGTGAGGGACAAGAAGGAATCCTTCAGCTACAGACTGCACTGAAGCTTCTGGTGGGTCCCAGAGCATGGTCTAAAGGCACACGTGACAGCCGCCTTGGTGAAGCTAAGCAGGTCATGGTGTGGTCAGTACCTGGTAGGAAGGTTCACAAATGCCACTTTTGAGGTTGGGGCCATATATCAGTGATGGAGCATCCGCCTTGCACGCAGAAGTCTTCCGTTGAAGAGTCTCGTTGAAGAGTCTCGTTGAAGCAGAACTTGGTGGATCTTCCACCTTGAGTTTTCTGTTCTTCATACTATGGAGCGGTTGACAGCTAGGTTAGGATTAGGGTGCCACTGAATGCCAGGCAGTGGGGAACAAAAGTGGGAAGGGGCTATTTCCATTTAGCCGGGCTTGCGGACGTCTCAGTAGTATCTTGTTGTCCAGTGATGGAAACAGGAGGGTGAAACTGGAAGGATTTTGGTCTGAACTAGCAGTTCTCTTATGTCTATTTTCATAGAAACATTGAAAAGCCACATCTGCACCCCTCTGTCCTCATCTCCTTACAAGAGGGTTCCCATCAGGGTTTTCTCTAACAGCAATCCCCTGATGTTGTTGACAACAACTCCAATTATCCCCAACTAAGAGGCATTGCATATGGGGATTTGGGAGTTTTAGTCAACAACATCTGGGAATCCCTGTTAGAATCCCTGAACCTTGGGTGGCTTGAACAAAGAAAGGGGGGAAATTTCTCAGCTTGAAGTATATTCCATCAAGACAGTCACAAAGATTTCTGCTTCTGTGTTGGGGGTCTTTGTGGATTGGTACCAAGGAGAAACTTGGGAGAAATTTCTCTGAGGGTTCCGTCCCATCCCTGAGTGAATGTCAATTCACCGTAATGTGTTGTTCATTCATTTCTGTTTCAGACTCACCTCCATCTCCCCAGTAATTTCTGTCATCCAACTCATCAACCGGATCCCCCCAGAAGAAATGACGTTCTGGTTTTTTGGCAACATCATGATCATCGTATTAAGCATTATTTCCGGTAGCTCCTAGCCAGTCTATGTGGGAGGCATCACTCCCTGAGGCTGAGGCTGAAATACAGGCCTGGACTTTGAGAGGTCTGGGCGCCCTTCTTCTCCCACTATTTTGCTCTGCTATCCTCAGTATGAATTCATCAGTTTCCTTCTGTCTCCCAGCTGCCTCTAATATGATGCCATTTCCTTCACATTCTCAATAAAGCTTCTGCTGCATTCTTGCAATCCGTGTTCCCTTGGTTTTTGAACTGGCAGCTCTGATTTCTGGGAATAGCTGCTTCCCTGAGTCCTCAGAAATCCTTGTGTCTGAATGAAAACTTATGGGGGACGTGGCACTCTTTTAGGAACACACAGGAAGCTACCTACGACAGAGTCTGACCCTTGGTCCATCCAGCTCAATAGTGTCTACTCTGACTGGGAGCAACTCTCCAGGGCTTCTGAGTTTTCCCCAGCCCAACTGGTGATGCTGCCAGGGACTGAAACGGAAGCCTTCTGCATGCAAGGCGTCCATGAGCCTCCCATCCAGGCACTGACCACACCAAATCCTGCTTAGCATCACCACGGTGGCTGTAACAAGTGCTTTTAGACCATGCTCTGGGAGCCTCCAGAAGCTTCAGTGCAGGCTGTAGCTGATGGTTTCCTTCTTGGCACTCAATTGGTAACGCTGTGCAATGTCCCTCCCTTCCCCAGACTGACAATAATACCACATTCCTTCCGGGGCACACAGCCTCTTCCCCTTTCCTCCTTTTTCATCCGTATCACCATGCTTTGAGAGATGGAAACCCCCATGATGGGGATTGACTGCGCTGTAGGGGTCAACAGTGTGAGTAGAGAAGGCCCAGATTCAGATCTCACTTTTGCTATAGATTCACTTGGGGGCTTGAGCAAGGGACTCTTTCTCAACCTATTATTATTTAATAATATGGAATGCGCTCCCTGCTGAGATACGATCGTCCCTCTCTCCGGCAATTTTTAAAAAACATCTGAAGACCCACCTTTTCGCCCAAGCTTTCTCAGCTTCCTAATACTTTTGGGTTTTAAACCCTGGTTTATTTTTAAATTGTTAAATTGTTTTTAAATTTTTGTATAGGTTTTTAACAGGTTTTAAGTTATTGGTAAATGCCCATAGATGAAAGTTGGGGTCGGTGTACAAATGTGATAAATCACTCAATCAATCAACCTCAGTACCCCAGCTGCACTCTGGGGAGGATGCACACCTACCCCTCTAGCATGCGGTAGATTATGCTGAGGTGACGTAGATGAAGGATTGGAACCATTCAATGTAGGTATGGTCATTATGCTCACTTCCACATAGACTGGCTTGCCGCTGGCGCACATGATGGGTCCTGGGATGGTCACAAGGGGGCCAGGTGGCTGGATCGTGACTTCTGCTGGGGAGATCTGGTTGATGGGTTGAGGGTTGACCCCAGCCAGGGTGCCGAGCTCTCTGCCCCCGGCTGCTTCCTACAGCACCTACGGCTTTTATTGGGTTGTTGCTGACATTTCTTTATTCCCTGAGCCAAAATGAGCTTACCAAGCAGAAAGAGTAAAAAATAGCTAAGCTATTAGTGTTGGCGCCATGTTAACCACCCAGTGCCTATTTATCTCACAGTCTCCTTTCTTCGACTTCAACTTGACTTGCTTCAGTATCTAGTGAACCACTTAGAACACCTGAGGGAGGGCCTGGGGCTCATTAAAGCACTTCAAAAGTCATCCATTCTCCCTTTTGCAGGAATGAGTGAACTGCATGTGATGATGATGAGTTTTTTGCAGTGCCCACGGTACGTGCCCGGGCTGGGTTTCAATCACTATCATTACCGAATTATTAAAACGCGCCAACTTGTCTCATTATTCATTTTGGACACTGCTTTGGAATCTCCGTCTTTCAAAAACAGGTGTCCACGTTGTGGTGTTCTGTTCTCGTGAGTAATCATAACCCGTATACTTCAAGCACTAGCTAGAATTTTCTCAAGAGGAACTGGCTCGGGGGGTAGCTAGGAAGTGCTCTGAGGCACTTGAATGGGAGAATCCTCCCCATTTGAGCAATAGGGTTCACCTCACCTTGCATCAGAACACAGGAAGCTTCCTTCTACCAGGTCAGACCCTTAGTAGGGATGCACATGAACCTGTTCAGAGGCCCTTTTATGGGCCTCCGAAGAGGTCCGAGCATCAGGCGGTTCAAAGTTCAAGGGTGTGGGGCCACACATTAAGGGCGGGGGAGGGTGCCCTTACCCTTCTCTCCACTTTCCCCCCTGCTTCCTCGTGTCCCTGATGCCCTGTTTCCTCTTCGGCTGGAAGTGGCCTGAAGCAGCTGGCACATGTGTGCCCGTGCTTACGCCCAGCTAATTCTGGCCTCTTACAGCTGAAGAACAAACAGGGCAGTGCCCCATACTTGGGAAATACCTGGTGCCTACGGGGGGAAAGCAGAGGGAGGGGTAAGTGCACCCTCCCCTGCGCTTAAGGTGTGACACAAACCTGCCATCGAGTCCCCTGCACAGAGTCAGGCATGTGCAAAACAGTCCGGAGGTTCAGGAGTTCGGATTGGGGGTTCAGGGGTTTGGAGTCGAATTGAACACCTCCGGTTCCTTCCGGACCATTACTGCTCCCCAACCGGATGGTTGGCGATTTTTAAAAAATATTTTTTAAAAATTAATAACTTTCTCCCCCTTAAAGCAGGCTGTCTGTGTGTGTGCGTGTGCATGTGCGTGCGCGCACGCGCGCGCGAACAGTCCCCTGCCCGCCACCAGCTTCTAAAATCACTGCTGCGGCCCACTGGACCGGCCGGCGGGGGTCAGGGAAAAGCTTGCCTAGAGAAATCCCTCCGAAATGGACAGAAAGTAATTAGTTCCTTTAAAAAATTACAAACTCCGTCCAGACCGGATGGGAAGGGGGTTTCCAAAGGGTGCCGGACCAAAACTGGCCCACTCAGGTTCGTGTCAGGTCTGGACTCAAACCAAAACGGGCCAGCCCATTCCGGGCACACCCCTACATGTGTTTCCGTTCACATCCCTCACCCTTAGTCCATCTAGCTTAGATTGTCTACACTGACTGGCAGCAGCTCTCCAAGGTTTCAGGCAGGGATCTTTCCCAGCCCTACCAGGGGATGCTGCCAGGGACTGAACCTGGGACCCTCTGCATGCCAAACAGATGCTCTGCCACTGAGCTGCTGTTGCCTCTGCACAGTTAGCGAAACTCAAAACCTTTGTACATGAAAACCACTCAAGATTCTATCTGTCCATTCCTCTGGTTGGGATGGGCCCAGACCGGTCCGGAGGCTGTTCTAAAGGCCTCCAGATGGGTCTGGACTGGTCCGGACCAGGGCGGTCCGGTTCGGGTGGGGAGGTGCCTTTACGAGCGGGGGGAGTGTTTACTGACCCCTCCCGCCACTTTCCCGCTCTGGTGCTGTAATTTCAGTAGTAATTGGGGAGGCAGGATACTACCCTGCTGCCCCTTCCCTGCTGTCACTATGAAAAACTCCCAGGAGTCCTTTGCGTGTGCGGACATCACAGAGACCCTAACCCTAACCCTAACCCTAACCCTACTTTTGAGCCCTCTATGGGATGTTTGCCTCTGAAGGAATGCCCCTTTCCCTGTAGAATATCTTCCAATTTGCAAATCAGTTTCCCTCCAGGTCACTAGTTCAGTGACCCAACCCAAACCCGGTAAGACCCCAGGGTTTGATCAGATACCCTCTGCACTGTTAATATCAAATGTTGAATGTTGGGCTCCTGTACTTGCAGGATTCTTTACTTATATGGATTGTATTGCCTGTATCCCAGAAGAGTGGGATACAATGGTGATTGTTCCCATCTATGAGAAAGGCCAACACTCTGACCCTTCTAATTATCGACCAGTCTACTGAGCATTATTCATAAATTATATTATAGACATCTATATGTTAACCTCACGGACTGGTTGGAACAGGAGAACATCCTTAGGGAGGAACAGGTGAGGTTTAGGTCCATTCAGATGACTCTTGATCAGGCCCAAGTTCTACAACATCTGGCTGATAAGTATTCACCGCTGTATGCAGGTTTAAAGGAAGGGTGTGACTCCATTACTAGGGAGCGCTTGGAGAGTAAACTTGCCAATTCCTCCATTGATCGTAAGCTGCTTCTCCTTATCCGAGATACTGCCAGTCAGTGTAGAATATATTGAGCTGGATGGACAAAGGGTCTGACTTGGCAGAAGGCAGCTTCTTATGTTCCGATGGAAGGTGGAGGTCCCACAGGGTCCCAGGAGAGAGCTTCTTCCAAGATATCCACCCCTCCACTGCTGACATTGCAAAAAACTCATCATCATCACATGCAGATCACTCATTCCTGCAAAAGGGAGAATGGGTGACTTTTGAAGTGCTTTAATGAGCCAAAGTCCCTCCCTGAGGTGTTTTAAGTGGTTCACTTGAAACTGAAGCCAGTCAAGTTGAAGTCGAAGAAAGGAGACTGTGAGATAAATAGGCACTGGGTGGTTAACATGGCGTCAAAACAAAGAGCTTAGCTATTTTTTACTCTTTCTGCTTGGTAAGCTCATTTTGGCCCAGGGGATAAAGTAGCAACCCAATAAGAGGTTAGCTGGAGTGACGAAGCATCCTAACCGCAAGGGAGGCTGGTGGACCTTCATAAAAGCTGTGCACTCCCTCTGTCCTTCCATCAACTTCATTCGACTCTCCTGTCTTCACTGCATCTTCTCAGAGAAGCCGGTAAGTCCATTTTCTTGGTGGTGTTTTGATAGAGTCTCATTGACACAGAGCTTGGTGGATCTTCCACCTTGAGTCTTCTGTTCTTCAGAATATGGAGCGGTTGACAGCTAGGCTAGGATTTGTGTGCCACTGAATGCCAGGCAATGGGGAGCAAAACTGGGAAGGGGCTATTTCCATTTAGCCCTGCTTGCGGACGTCTCAGTAGTATCTTGCTGTCCAGTGTTGGAAACAGGAGGCTGAACTGGAAGGATTTTGGTCTGATCCAGCAGTTCTCTTATGTCTATTCTCATAGAAAGCCACATCTGCACCCCTCTGTCCTCATCTCCATACAAGAGGGTTCCGATCAGAGTATTCTCTAACAGGAATCCTCTCATGTTGTTGACAAAACTTCAATAATCCCCAAGCAAGAGGCATTGCATCTGGGGATTCAGGATTTTTAGTCAACAACATCTGGGAATCCTTGTTAGAGGGAACGCTAGTTGCCACCCTGAACCTTGAGTGCCTTGAACAAAGAAAGGGGGGAAATTTCTCAGCTTGAAGTATACTCCATCAAGACAGTCACAAACCTTTATGCTTCTGTGTTGGGGGTCTTTTGGGATTCGTACCAAGGAGAAACCTGGGAGAAATGTCTCTGAGGGTTCCGTCCTATCCCTGAGTGAATGTTAATTCACCGTAATGTGTTGTTCATTGATTTCTGTTTCAGACTCACCTCCATCTCCCCAGCAATGTCTGTCATCTCCACGAGTCGTGGCTTTTTCAGTTTTGGCCCCCCTTTTCGAGGCCTTGGCTATTATGGATGCCTTGGCTCTGGTGTTGGTGCTTGCTCCCTGGGCTATGTTGGAGGCAGCACAAGCTCCGGAGAGCTCGGCACACTGGCCGTGGTCAACCCTCAACCCTTCAACCGGATCCCCCCAGAAGAAGTCTCGCTCGGGTCACCTCCCCCACTCGTGACTGTCCCAGGTCCCATCATATGCGGCAGCTGGAAGCCGGTCAATGTGGGAGGCTTCACTCCATGTGCCATTGGAGGTTCCGGGATTGTAGGATCAGGTGCCTGGGGAGGTCTGGGTTATGGACCTCTGGGCCAGTAGAGTGGTGGAGGTCTTGGAAGAAGCTCTCTCCAGGGACCCTGTGGGAGCATCTGCTATTAGACCCCATAACGTCGAATGACTGATCATAATGACCAGGAACCAGCAACCCTAAGTCTGAGGCATTGCTGAAATCCAAGCCTGGACTTTGAGGGGACTGGGTGCCATTCTTCTCCCACTACTTTGCTCTGCTATCCTCAGTATGAATTCATAGGTTTCCTTCTGTCTCCCAGCAGCCTCTAATATGATACCATTTCCTTCACATTCTCAATAAAGCTTCTGCTGCATACTTGCAATCCGTGTTTTCTTGGTTTTTGAACTGGCAGTTGTGATTTTTGGGAACAGATGCTTCCATGAGTCTTGGTAGCCCAGAAGCCGTTCTGACTGTGACTTTGACTGCGACTGGCAGGAGCTCTCCAGGGCTTCCAGCTGGAGTTTTCCCCAGCCCTACCTGGAGATTCTGCCAGGGACTGAAACGGCAGCCTTCTGCATGCAAGGCGGATGCTCCATCACTGATCTATGGCCCCAATATCAAAAGTGGCGTCCATGAGCCTCCCATCCAGGCACTGACCACACCAAGACCTGCTTAAACCTGCCCGAGTAGCCCCGACCCCTGCTTTGGTGGACAGGCTGGACTTCTCTTGTCTGCCTGGCCCTATGCCAGAGCCTGCGGCCAGGCAGCAGTTGGAGGGAGGGCCTCCCCTTCCAGGGAAGAAGGTTCCTCCCGTGGCAGATGTGGAGGTGGTGGAGGTGGAGCCAGCTTCCAGTCCAGCCAAATCCATCTTGCTGCCCTCCCGGTGGGGGGGTGGGGGTGGCCCCAACTAATTTTTGAATCCACTCTCACTTGCTACCAGAGAATCTACTCTCAGAACACCTAAAAAACCACAAAACCCAGTACCCCATGGGCTTTTGGGTATGGGGGTGGTTGGCACCCTATGTGCATTGCATCACCACTCGCTCTGGGGCACCGGGGCAATTCAACCTTCAAAGGTGGGGGTCGCACTTAAGGGGGCAGGGGAGGGTGCACTTACCCCTTCCTCTGCTTTCCCCCCACTGATGCCCACTATTTCTCAAGTGCTACCCGGGGGCAGCATACTTCCCTGCTGCCCCATTTGTTCTTCGGCAGGAAATGGCCAGAAGAAGCTGGACCGGAACATGGACACACACGCATGCCAGCTACTTCCAGCCAAAGAGCAGAAAGGGTGGCAGGGAAGTACGCTGCTGCCCCGTAGGACTTGGGAAATACCTGGTGCCAGCAGGGGAGAAGTGGAGGGAGGGGTAAGGGCACCTTCCCCCACCATTAAGTTGCGACACCCAGCCGCGATCGAGCCACCCACACCTGGTTCCATGCAGATCTCTAACTCGTAGTCCATCTAGCTCAGGATTTTCTACACTGACGGGCAGCAGCTCTCCAAGGTTTCAGGGAAGGATCTTTCCCAGCTCTACCTGGAGATGCTACCAGGGACTGAACCTGGGTCCTTCTGAATGCCAAACAGATGCTCTACCACTGAGCTTCTGTCACATCCGCGCAGTTAGGGAAACTCAAAACCTTTGTACATGAAGACTATCTGTCCATTCCTCTGGCAGGGGGCCTAGGCTGGGCTGTCAAATCCCTGCAGATGTGTGGATCACCTCCTTTCGAGCCTTGTATGGGATGGCTGCCCCTCAAAGAATGCCCCTTTCCCTATAGAATGTCTACCAATATGGCACTCAGTTTCCCTCAAAGAGGTCTCTAGTTCAGTGACCCAACCCAAACCTGGTAAGACCCCGGGGTTTGATCAGATCCCCGCTGCACTGTTAAAATCAAATGTTGAATGATGGGCTCCTGTACTTAAAAGATTCTTTACTTATATGGATTGTATTGCCTGTATCCCAGAAGAGTGGGATACAATGGTGATTGTTCTGATCTATGAGAAAGGCCAACACTCTGACCCTTCTAATTATCAACCAATCAATCTGTTGAGCATTACAGTGGTCCCTCTACTTACGAAATTAATCCGTTCCGAATGCACATTTGTAAGTCGAAAAATTCGTAAGTCGAAAAGCGGTTTCCCATAGGAATGCATTGGGAACGGATTAATGCGTTCCGGAGCCTAGAAAAAAGACCCAGACCCCCAGTAAGGCTTGCAAACTGCACAGGAACATTTCTTTTCAAGAATAAACAGGCAGTAAACAGGCAGGCAAGTCAAGGAAACCGCATGTAAAATTCGTAAGTCGAGGAAACCCCATCTAAAAATTTGTAAGTCGAGGAAACCCCATCTAAAAAATTTTAAGTCGAAAAAACCGCATCTAAAACCGGATCTAAAACTGCCATTTGTAACTCGAAAAATACTTATGTCGAGTAGTTTGTAAGTCGAGGGACCACTGTATTCATAAATTATATTCTAGACATCTATATGTTAACCTCACGGACTGGTTGGAACAGGAGAACATACTAAGGCAGGAAGAGGTGAGGTTTAGGTACATTCAGATGACTCTTGATAAGGCCCAAGTTCTACAACATCTGGCTGAAAAGTATTCACCGATGTATGCAGCTTTTAAGGCACGGTTTGACTCCATTTCTAGGGAGCGCTTGGCGAGTAAACTTGCCAATTCCTCCATTGATCGTCGGCTATTTCTCCTTATCCAAATGTTGCATGAGAACAACTCACTTTGGGTGAGATGCAATGTCCAATGACATCTGACCCTGTCTGTACCCACACAGAAGGCAGTCAAACAGGGATGTATTTTGCCCCACTTCTTTTCAATCTTTATTTACGCTCTTGCATAACCCAGATTTCCACCCTCCTAAATTAGCCAGTAAATCTATCACAGTTCTGCTTCATGCTGATGATGCAGTTATTCTATCTAGAACATCACATCTGTTGACATGAGAAGAAGACTATGTATCTATAAATGTCCAAAAGTCTTAGATCATGAGTTTTGCTTAAAAAACAAACAAAGAAATAAAGATGTCTGGTGGATTAATGGGGAGGTAATCAATCCAGAACTTTCACTCAAGGCACAAATAACCAGGCTCAGACTATCATACTTGGACACACTATGCGAAGACCCAGCTCCCGTGAGAAGTCCATAATGCTGGGGAAAGTTGAAGGAAAGAGAAGAAGAGGATGACCAGCAGCAAGGTGGATGGACTCGATCACAGCAGCAATGAATGCAGCACTGAGAAACCTGAAAGGCCAAGTTGAAGACAAATCATCCTGGAGAGAGTCTATCTATGTGGTTGCTAAGAGTCAACACGACTTGATCGCACTTTATCAATCAATGGATCAAGTAAGGACTTATAAATACCTGGAAGTGGTTTTCAGTAAAAATGCTCCTTGGAGGGAGACTTCCTTCGCTGGTGGTTTCCCCAACAAGTGGAGTCCTCAGTCCACGGAGTATGTTCTGAACATGCTCCCTTTGGTTCTTAAAATAAACAGGTCTTCCCAGGGTGGGCCGGTAAGGATGGAGGGACGGCTGCTTCTTGGGGAGGAGTGACTGCCCTCTAGTGGCTATGGGGCTGATTGCAGTGGAGTGTTAGTACGGTAGTAATTTACCATATTGCTCCTTCCTCCATTGAATGGTTCCAATCCTTCACCTACGTCACCACAGCAAAATCTACCGCATGCTAGCGGGGTAGGTGTGCATCCTCCCCAGACTGCAGCTGTGGTCCTGAGGTTGATTGATTGATTGAGTGAGTGAGTGATTTATCAAATTTGTACACCGCCTCCAACATTCATCTATGGGCGTTTACCAATAACATAAAACCAGTTAAAAACATATACAAAAACTTAAAAACAATTTAACAATTTAAAAATAAAACAGAGATTAAAACCCAAAAATATTGGGAAGCTGAGAAAGCTTGGGTGAAAAGATGGGTCTTCAGGTGTTTTATGAAAATTGCCGGAGATAGGGAGGATCGTATCTCAGCAGGGAGCGCATTCAACAATCTCGCGGCAGTGACCGAGAAGGCCCGTCTCTGTGTAGACACCAAACGAGTTGGCGGTAACTGGAGACGGACCTCCTCAGAGGAGCCCAATGGGCGATGGGGCTTGTAATGAAGAAGGTGCTCTCTTGAATTATTATTATTAAATAATAAAAGGATGAAAAAGAGTCCCTTGCATACGCCCCCAAGTGATTCTATAGCAAAAGTGAGATCTGGATCTGGGCCTTCTCAACTCACACTGTTGACCTCTATAGCGCAGTCACTCCCCATCGTGGGGATTTCCATCTCTCAAAGCACGGATGAAAAAGGAGGAAAGGGGAACAGGCTGTGTGCCCCGTAAGGAACGTGGTATTAATGTCAGTCTGGGGAAGGGAGGGACATTGCACAGCGTTACCAATTGAGTGCCAAGAAGGAAACCATCAGCTACAGCCTGCACTGAAGCTACTGGAGGCTCCCAGAGCATGGTCTAAAAGCACTTGTTACAGCCACCTTGGTGATGCTAAGCAGGATTTGGTGTGGTCAGTGCCTGGATGGGAGGCTCAAAGATGCCACTTTTAGGGTTGGGGCCATAGATCAGTGATGGAGCATCTGCCTTGCACGCAGAAGGCTGCCGTTTCAGTCCCTGGCAGCATCTCCAGGTAGGGCTGGGGAAAACTCCAGCCGGAAGCCCTGGAGAGTTGCTGCCAGTCAGAGTAGACACTATTGAGCTGGATGGACCAAGGGTCAGACTCTGTCGAAGGCAGCTTCCTGTGTGTTCCTAAAAGAGTGCAACGTCCCCCGTAAGTTTTCATTCAGACAGAAGGGTTTCTGAGGACTCAGGGAAGCAGCTGTTCCCAGAAATCAGAGCTGCCAGTTCAAAAACCAAGGGAACACGGATTGCAAGAATGCAGCAGAAGCTTTATTGAGAATGTGAAGGAAACTAAAAAAAACTAACTAAAAGAAAGAAACTAACTAAAAAGCTTAACTGAAATATAAAATTTGGTTAATGATTGATTTTAGTATAGATGTTGGACATAATATCGAAAGGTCAGCCTGGGAAAAGTTATGGAAGAGTGATTTAAAACTTACTGCTTGCTATGCTTTGAAGGAAAAGTATTATAAAAAGATTTATATGGTATCTGACATTAAAAACTGGCATTAATGTATAAAAATGTTTTAAACAAATGTTTGAAGCGTGGGCATACTGAAGATATTCTTTTTTGGTGGTGGACCCGTGGGAAGGTTAAGGCCTATTGAGACATGATATATAATGAATTAAAGAAAGAGACTTTTCCCAAGAAGCCAGAATCCTTCCTGCTAGGAATAATGTAGGGAGTAATCTTTACAAATGGCTTGACTTTCTTCATGTATGCATTGACAGTGGACAGAATGATATATGCAAAGAAATAGAAGAGTAATGAACTGCCGTTAAGGGAAGATTAGCTTAAAAAGAAAAGAAAAAAAGGTCTTGTTTTTGTTTTTGTTTTTTCTTTTGGTTTTTTTATTGTTCTGATTTTTTTCTCTTGTTATATTTAAAGAATTATTTTCCTATTATTGATCTTACAGCAGGTTTTGATTTGAAATGCAGGGTGGGTAGATTCATGGTTTTTTCTTTTCTTATAACTTTAAGGGTTTAAATTTGTGTTTTTTATTATTATTATAATAAGGGTAAATTTTATAGTTATAATTTCATGAAGAGAGGTGCGTGGGAAGTCCATTTGTTTTTATTATGATTGTTATGTTTATTACTGTTAAAATTGAATTTGAGAAAAAAGAGAATGTGAAGGAAATGGCATCATATTAGAGGTGGCTGGGAGACAGAAGGAAACTGATGAATTCATTTTGAGGACAGCAGAGCAAAGTAGTGGGAGAAGAATGGTGCCCAGACCTCTCAAAGTCCAGGCCTGGATTTCAGCGATGCCTCAGTCTGAGGGTTGCCGGTTCCTGGTCACTATGATCAGTCCTTTGAAGTTATTGGGTCTATTGGCAGATGCTCCCACAGGGTCCCAGGAGAGAGCTTCTTCCAAGATATCCACCCCTCCTCTGGCCCAGAGCTCCATAACCCAGACTCCCCCAGGCAGCTGCTCCTACAATCCCGGAACCCCCAACGGCACCATCGAGTTCTGTGATGGAGCATCTAGACCCGGAGTGAGAAGAGCCATGAGGTTCCGGGACCATCCTCCCAGCCTCAAGCTCCTGTATTAACGTCCGTTACCCCTCTCTTGCCCCCCTTTTCCGCTTTGTTTCCTGAATGTGTCCTTTCCAAGAAGGAGCTCCCCTCTCTTCTTGAGCTTGCCTATATCATTTTCACAACCTTCATCTCCTACCGTTGTTCACTCCACTCTTTTTCAATAAAATTCATGCTGCACTCTAACACGAGTCTCTTGGTCTGCTTGACACCCCCTGGCCCAATTTATGATAGTGTGGTGGGAGTTTACTCCAGATCTCAGGGAGGGCTTTGGACTGAGAACACAGAACCACACGTGGGAGGGCTCAGAGGCAAGTGTGGAGAGGAAGGGCACACAAGCTGACGAGAGGACTTCTCCACCATCCCATTCACAGGTGGTCACCTCTGTTTCCATTCATCATCCCATCTGTAGAACTGGGGACTCATTGGGGCTAAGTGCTTTGGGGGTTAAATGGAGCAAAAGGTGGGGCTTGATGGTGGTAGCAGCTAGCTTGACCCAACTCCCCAGCATGCCTCTGTTGACACCTTTAGATGGCAGAATTCTAGAGTATACGGGTGAGAGAGAGAGAGAGAGAGAGAGAGAGAGTTCCTGCATCAAAACTTCTCTGCCTGCAGTAAATGAAGGAAACGTAATTCTCCACGTGCCCTGAAACAACTTTACCCATAAGAGGTGTTTAAAAAAAAAAAGGTTTATTTGATTTTGAGGGTTAATAACTCTGCACATGTTCAGACGCACTCACTCTTAGGTGACAACAGTTCTGTGAGCAGAAGGCGGCATCTCGAAACTCCACAGAGAAAATGAACAAAACCACTTCGAAATGAATTCCGATGCGGGAAACCACCTTTTCTTGACTGTGTTCCTTCTTACGGCAGCAAATAGCCTGGAGCTGTAGGTTTTAATTAAGCAGAAGCTCGCATGCTCTGTTTTCTCCATGGAAATGCATTAAGCCCAAACTGGCTACCGTTCCTGTTCCTCAGAGGACTGAGTTCACTCCCAGATCTTCAGTGGCAGACTCAGGTCAGACTGTTCCCGACTGCAGAGTCGTCTGGCAAATATTAGCAATATAGGAAGCTGCCATATACGGAGTCAGACCATTGGTCTATCTAGCTCAGTATTGTCTTCACAGACTGGCAGCAGCTTCTCCAAGGTTGCAGGCAGGAATCTCCCGCAGCCCTATCTTGGAGTCACTGCCAGGGAGGGAACTTGGAACCTTCTGCTGTGATTAAGTGATGTGAAACAGGCTATGATTCCACAGGTGTGTGAGAGTGCTGCGTTCAACTGCAGGGGTGGCCTAACTACTGCAGTGCTTAAGCTGAGACATCAAATTCTGCCTTGCTTCAGCCCCCTTTAAGAACCAACCCTTGTAAACTTTGGAAGGACCATGATGGGCAGGCAGGTGGGCAGGTTCCCAGCAGCCTCCTCTTCTCTCCTTGTGCATCTTGCAATCTTTGCAAGGGGTGTGAGGAGAAGCACTTCCTGCAAAGCTTGAGGGACAGGTCAGGCTGAAAGAACTGCTTCGATAGCAGCGGCAGGGGCATCTCGCTACTGTGCCGCCACCCCTAATAATCTGCCACCTGAGGACACCACCTCACTTCGCCACATGGAAAGGCCGCCCCATCCTACTTGAACCACAAGGCAATCACATGCGCTCGGCAATTCCAGCTTTTACTGGAGGTGATCACCCAGCTTTCCAGGAAACTTAGTTTTAAGCTTTCTATTCTGCCGAGGGCTGCATTCCATCCCATAATGGGCACTCCTCCTGCATCGTGGCCGCTCCTGTTTGGTTTTGTCTGTTGGGCTATGCGACAGCTGCAGCTTAGCTTGAGGTATAGCTTGGCATGTGATCTACTAACAAGCCAGAGTGGGGCCCTATCATTTCCTCTCTATTGATTGGGCTAGCAAAAGGGAAACAGAGGCTTAAGCATGTGACAAACTCATATTTCAAGAAGACTAAGTCTCGGCAGCCACAGCTGATTCCACAGAGGATGTTGGGTGCTCAGTCGTCCTGAAATTAAGGCCTGTAACCTCAACTGTTTCATAGATGGAAGCAGATGAGTTGGAAGAGAGATCTGCTCCAGGTTTTCGGAGACATTGAGAACCCCTTGGCCCAGCTGCAGCGGGCTTCAGTTGGAATTGAAGATGCTCATGCAGACCTGGATGTCCTGCCATGGATCCTGAGGCCATCTCCCCCCCGCTCCAGATAGACAATTAGGGATGAATTAGCAGGGGGTAGGCAGACATTGCTTCTGCTCCCAAGGTATCCCCCATAACAGCCCCCCTGCTGGATGTGATTCCAGAAACACCAATGGTGCAGGGCGTGTCTCATCTTGCAGACAGGATGGGTCCTGCGATGGTGACGATGATGGGAGATGGCCAGATCATGACATCTACTGAGGGGATCTGCTTGGTGGGCTGAGGGTTAACATCAACCAGGGCTTCAAGCACTGCGGAGTTTGTCCTGCCTCCATAGCCTCCAATGCCTCAAAGCCGCCGAGGCTTACAGAACCTGCAGAGGCGAAACCGACAACTTGGTTGGAGGCGCGAAATGGGATGGTGAAGGCTGGGCCCCAGTAAGCCATTGTGGGAGGCAGACCTGAAAGAAAAGATGTGGACATGGAATGTTGGAGGGATTGGGAAATGGAAGGCGATTGCAATCTTTGGAGAGGGTCAACTTGATCATGAACACACAACAGCTCCCAGTTCCTGCTCTTTGCCTCGTCAAATTTCCAATCAAAATTGGGAAACCCTTTGTACCCAGACCCCAGCCCAAGAAGACACAGAGACATTTTTTAATGGGAGAAACGGGCCACGCTTTATTAATATAACAACATTTGTGGCGGACTGGAAACAAGGTGATTAATCACCAACATAAAAACAGTGCGGGCACCTAGGCGTGGGCTAGGATTCAAAACGTCCTACCCATCGCCTGCAAGGGCGACACACCCTGGCTCAGGAAAGAGGCAGGTAGCTCCCGCCCAATTCCTTCAAAGCCAACCACCCCTTTTAGAAGAGGGGATCTGGACAGCTTCAGATCTTTACCTCCCCAGACCGCACAGCCCAAAGGTAGGTGAAGTCCTGAAGCAGGTTTCTTGGCAATGTAATTCTTCCCGTGCCGCACAGGCCACAAGGAAGCAATTGACCAATCCACCTTAAAATGTCCAAGGGTGCTCACCGAAATCTAGACCTCCTTACCCACAGCCCGCACTGTTACCGCCAACGTGGCCAACCTAGAACCTAACTACCAACTGACTGCAGAACAGAGTAGGCGAAAAAACCCCCAACAACAGCCAATAAGTTGAGAGCAAAAAATTCCTACTCGGCCCATAGGCGACCAGTCACTAGACCCGCTCTGCAACAGGGAGGGAGGGAGGGGGAAACAAACAGCCGACTGAGAGGCCAGAGCGGGGAAACGCTCGGCCTCTCAGCAAGCCCCGCCCACCATGAGCCAGCCAACCAATCAGGCTTCTTCTTGGGCTTGTGAATCCCGGGCTGGGACAAACACCCTCCCACTTGCACGAGGCAAGGGGAGGGGGATTGTACCCAGACCCCAGCCCAAGAAGACACAGAGACATTTTTTAATGGGAGAAACGGGCCACGCTTTATTAATATAACAACATTTGTGGCGGACTGGAAACAAGGTGATTAATCACCAACATAAAAACAGTTCGGGCACCTAGGCGTGGGCTAGGATTCAAAACGTCCTACCCATCGCCTGCAAGGGCGACACACCCTGGCTCAGGAAAGAGGCAGGTAGCTCCCGCCCAATTCCTTCAAAGCCAACCACCCCTTTTAGAAGAGGGGATCTGGACAGCTTCAGATCTTTACCTCCCCGGACCGCACAGCCCAAAGGTAGGTGAAGTCCTGAAGCAGGTTTCTTGGCAATGTAATTCTTCCCGTGCCGCACAGGCCACAAGGAAGCAATTGACCAATCCACCTTAAAATGTCCAAGGGTGCTCACCGAAATCTAGACCTCCTTACCCACAGCCCGCACTGTTACCGCCACCCAGGAAGGTTAGCCCTCGCTTGACCTTCCTGCCCCACTCCCTCCAAACCTTCAGCAAGCACTTCCCGGATATTATGCAGATACAAATCACAACCTTCTCAGACAGGTGGACCCCGTCAGGGCGGAATAACTCGGGAAAGCGAGCAGCTATATCTGGCTGCCGCACCACAGACCCCCCGGCCGCCAAAACCACTTTACCTATTGCGGCTGAAATCTTCCTGCGTGCCTTTTCCAAGCTAAGGCAAGAATGAGCACCCCGCCACACCCTGCGCTGGAGCCAATTAACCCATATTATGCGCACGCCAGGCATCCAGCTGCGCAAAATAGACAAATCCGAGGAGGCTTGCTGAAGGATGGCGAGGCCAGGCCGCCGGCCCAAATCATTCTCCCCTAAATGAAGAACCAGGATGTCGGGAATGGGAAACCTATCTAAATGCTCCCTCAATGCTGGAAGCAACTGATTCCAGAGCATGCCCCTCATGCCCAACCAATAAACTGAAGCCTTGCTTCCTAAACCCAACTGGGATCCCCAGCGGGTGGTGCTGGCCCGCTTGAAAGCCCAGAAGACCAACGAATGGCCACACATCAGGACTCGGACCGGGACCGCCGCCCCGCCAGCACCTGCCAAAAGAAAGCAACAGGTCAGTAGAGCCCACACCTGTCCGCTGTCAGCGCACATAACGCCTGACCGCCACGGACCTCCAACGTCCAATCCTCTGAACTTCGACCTCCTGAAGCCCCATACGTGTAGCGGTGGTGGCCGCACCAATACGAAATGAATGTAGAGTAAGCCCCTGGAGCGCAACCCCCGCGGCCAACAGAGCCTTCCTCACCACCGCCAAGAATTGATACTGCGTCAGAGGAGTCTGATTGCTGTGGGTAAAAAGACATCCCCCCGAAAAGGGGCCCAGCCCAGCGTACTGCCTCAGGGCCACCACGGGGCATACATTGATATTCCCGGCCGCCGCGAGGCGAACCGTCTGGCCTCTGCCCCTCTGATCCGTCTTGGAGCGACGAAGGAGCAAACGCACCTCCCCGTCACCGAACGATAAATCAGAATATTGCAAGCAGCGGTCCCTGGGGGAAGACCCGCTGCGGGGAAGCAACTCCCCTGGACGGAAGGCCCCAAAAAAGGCAACCAACAGTGCAGCCCTAAACAGCGACACCTCCCATGGGCCAGAGCAGCACCCCACTAGGTGGCCCAGCGTTGAAGCCACCAACTCCAGAGTAAAAGGGCGTCTGGGGTCCCTAGTCCTCGGCTCCCCCCTAGCCCAACCCTCCAACATGCGCCGCACCCGCGGGTCGGAGGAGGAATCACCAACCCCACGAACCTGGGCTTCAAAAGCTAACGCGGCAAGATAGCCCCCCAAAGTGGATACCGCACGCCCCGCCCTGCGGAGGAAGACCAAAAACTGCTGAAGTTGCTCTACAGGGACCGGCCACACCTCCGCCAAACCTTCAGTCTTTCGAAAAAGAGAGAAAGCCTCAAGCTTGGCTGTGTAGCTCACTCTGGTGCTAGGCGCCAGAGATGCCGCTATGGCCCGCTGTGCCTCCGCCTGCCAAGTTCCCACAGAAAAGCTGGCATGGGTTCCGGGTGAAGGGCGGCCTCGGGCGCTAACACTCTGAACCTGTTTAACTGAAAACGAGACAAAGCGTCAGCTATGTCATTCCGGATACCCGGAACATGGCGGGACCGGAAAAGGATGTTAGCCCGCAGACACTGCAATACCAATGCCCTAACCAAAACCATGACCCTCGGGGACTGGGAAGTCTGACTATTGACAATCTGAACAACTGCCAGATTGTCACACCAAAACACAACTGAGGAGTTGGCAAACTCAGCGGACCAAATATGCACGGCCACCACAATTGGAAAGAGCTCTAGGAAAGTCAGGTCCCGGGAAACCCCCTGCCTGAACCAGTCCTCGGGCCACCTGGCGGAACACCAACGTCCCCTGAAATAAACCCCGAAACCTATTCCACCTGCAGCATCAGAGTGGACCTGCAGGTCGGTTTCCAGAAGTCTAACATCCCGCCAGAAAGACACCCCATTAAAATCAGTGAGAAATGCTTCCCAAAGAGCCAGGTCGGCCCGGGCACCCTCCGTAATTCGTACTCTGTGATGGGGAGCCCTAACGCCCACAGTCAGGTCGCATAACCGGCGCAAAAAGGCCCGGCCCGGAGCCACCACTTTGCAGGCAAAATTGAGGTGACCCAAAACAACCTGGAGATCCCTAAGGGAGACCTTACGGGCGCGACCAAGGGACCTAACCATGTCCAATAAAACCCGCAGCTTGGCCTGAGGCAGCCTGGAGCAACCGGCAACAGTGTCCAACTCAATCCCCAAAAAGGCGAGGCACGTGACCGGCCCCTCCGTCTTATCCCGTGCCAAAGGGACACCTAGCCGGTCTGTTAGCTCCATGAAGGAGCGAAGTAAATGGTGGCACTCCCTCGAATTCCCCCTGCCTGTAAAAAGAAAATCATCTAAAAAATGAGCCGTGTAGGGAAGACCCGCCTGGCGCCTAACTGCCCACTCCAAAAAGGAGCTGAATGTTTCGAATGCTGCGCAGGAAATCGAGCAGCCCATAGGCAAAGCCCTATCAAAATAAAATTGGCCAGCAAATGCAAAGCCCAGCAGCTCGAAGTCATTTGGATGTACCGGCAACAGGCGAAAGGCGGATTCAATATCACACTTCGCCAAAAGGGCCCCGGGGCCCCTACCCCTGACCACTTCCACGGCCTCATCAAATGAGGTATAACGTACAGAGCATAAGCTATCAGGGATGCCATCATTTACTGAGGACCCCCTGGGATGAGAAAGGTGGTGAATCAACCTAAATTCACCAGGAACCTTTTTAGGGACCACCCCTAATGGGGAGACCCTAAGGCTGGGGAAGGGGAGACTGGCAAAAGGCCCCATCACCCTGCCCGCAGCCACCTCCTTACCAATTTTCCTAACAACGACTTCCTCCATACCAACCACTGATCTCAGATTGCGAGAACTGCCTAATCCCCTCCGGGCTGAAGAGGGAATTCTGAAACCATCCCGGAAGCCACATAACAAATAAGAAGCTGCTGACTGGTCAGGATAGTCCAGCAACAGCTGCTCAAGCACCTTCACCTTGATAGGGCTAGGACCCTTTATTCGGAGCGGGTGGAGGAGGGCCACCCTTTTTACTGCTCCCCTGCCTATACTTAGCCCCGGAACCCCCCAAACTTGGCCCTGGGGCAGGAGGAACTGGGGTGCCTCGCCCCACAGACCCCGCAGGCATGCTTAAACCGACAAGGGGAACGGGAGCACTTGCCATTGGAGTTAAACTCCCAGCAAACAAGGTGGGGTTGAACCCACTGTTGCCCAGGACTCCCTGAGGGCAAAACCCCCGATGGTTTAGAAAGCAAATGCCCACTGTCAGACCTATCTCCCTCTATGGGCCGGGCTGGAGACATAGTAACCAGCCACAACTCCTGCAACGGAGCATCCCAGGGCAATGTGGGGTCAAGGGCAGCCCTCATTCTAAAACTCTAATCGTACCGTACCCAGGAAGATCCAGCAAAGTCAGAGACCGCCCTGTGAATTATATCCATGTATTTTAACAGGGCAGGGCCCCTTGCGGGCTGGGCTTGGACAATAACCCCCATATAAATTGTGAAGCCAGAAAGCCAATTATTCCAAGTCTTTTCGACCGGCTTTCTCTTGGTGGCTTCGTGCTCCTTACAAGATTCCCCCTCTTTATGCTTAACCTCAGGTTCCCTGAACAACAAGCTAAAAATGTCCACATATTCACCTTTAAGGATTTTTTCTTTTGTAGAAGGGAGTAAGTGATCCCCTAACGGGAGGCCCATGCTACCATAGGGCTCATGCTGAGGTGACGGCAGAATCCCCATCGGATAATAACCCGCCTGCACCCCCGTGGCAGATCCAGCAGAGGAGGCCACCCCCGGGAGTGGGAGCGACCCGCTGGAGGGCCGGTTGCCCAACCAGACCTGCTCCGCAGCGCCTTGTAAGCCTGCAATAACTCCAGGAAAAACCGGCGGGGAACCCGCCACCCAAGGTTGTGTATATGGGGGCCAGTAAGAAGCTGGGCCCCATCCACCCATGGCAGGCATCGTCCAGGGACAAAGCCACTGGCCGGTGACGCCGGGCGGTGTAGGTGCTGCAGGCTCACCCTGGGCCAAAGGAGTAGCCGTATCCACTGGAGGCTGAACAACTGGTGCCGCAGGCGGAGGTAGCAATGGTGAAGGCGACTCCGGAACTGGAGACTCAGGTTCAGGAAGCGGTAACACAGGAGCAGAAGGGCCCGGTCCAGCAGGGTTCAGCCCTTCTTCCAGCGCAGCCAGCCTACTAGAGAGAGAAGTTAGCAGCTGGCTTTTCACAGAACCCCTGGTCCTCCGAGGGACCTTAGGAGGAGGCACCCCCCCCACACCTGAAGGACCCGCACCTTTGTCGGAGGGGGCTGCTTTTGCTTTCTCTAAAGCTTCCATCCTATTAATTAACCCCCGTATCAGAGTCATCTCCTCCTCCTCCTCCGAGGAGGAGGACTGCGGGGGAGCAGGCCTCTTGGGCTGCTTAACAGGGCGCCCCCCTTTCTTGCCCTTGGCCTTCCCCGGCATACTGCCTCCAAATAGTGGGATTCCAAAAGGGGTTGGAGGAAAAAAAAAAAAAAGCGCCAACCACACACAGAATGAAGGTAGCAAGGATATAGAACAAAAGCCAAGCCCTTGTCCTGAATCAAAAACAATACTCAATCCTATCCAGGAAAGCACCAGAGCCCCCCACCCAAGGAGAAGGCTTGAAAAGGCCTTTTGACTCTCAACCAGGCCAGGCCCACCAGGGCACCGATGAGCACAAACACCCACCTGCTACCCACCAAACAAATAAAAGAATGTTGGCATCAAAAGTAGTGCTCCAGGGAACGGAAAAGGGGCCGCTGCCCAGCCACCCAGGCTGATGGAAACCCCCCAAATACCCCACAAACCAAAAGGGCAAACGCCCAGAAGGAGAACCACGCCCAGGAAGCCGAGTGCCGACGCCGCGCTGAAGAGGCCCAAAGACGCTGCTGCTGCAGCTGCAACCCAGCCGGGAGCAGTCCCGGGAGTACCCCCCTACCAGCGGGGCCACCGCTGACACTATGGCCCGCTCGACGGAACGCCGCCGAATGCCGCCTCGCCCGCTTGTCGGGCGCACCCCCCCAACTAAGGCCTTCGAGGAAGGAGCTCCCGGACTGAGCTCCTTCCTAATCGGAAACAAACAGCCGACTGAGAGGCCAGAGCGGGGAAACGCTCGGCCTCTCAGCAAGCCCCGCCCACCACGAGCCAGCCAACCAATCAGGCTTCTTCTTGGGCTTGTGAATCCCGGGCTGGGACAAACACCCTCCCACTTGCACGAGGCAAGGGGAGGGGGATTCTTCTTCTTCTTCCAAGGGTGGAACCAGTGTTTAGGGTTCTTCATTTGTTCCCTGTTGATTACCAAATCATATCGACTACTTTGGACATGCAGGTTGCTACGGTGTTCGGTTTCTTCTAAATTTTTGTACTACCCCCCTCCTACTGTATTAACAATTCACTGAGCAAACAATACAAAACCAAAGCTATTTTTGTGACAGTTGCGCAGATAACAGGGATGGCAATCCCTTTGTGTCGTCTTCTGCTGTGGATACAGACCATCCACTGCAGAAACGCATCTCATGGTGTGACGGGTCACGTCAAGGTTCCTTCAGTGTGGTGTTCTCCCTGTTCAATCGGGCACGAGCACGTCAGTGAAGAACACACCGGAGAAAAATCTGGTCACAGTCACACATGTGATCCCACTCAAGACTGTTATTTGTGCCATGGCTTTCCAATGGGCATGTGTGAGCATTGGTTAAGTGGGCTGGGGGTGGGGGGAGATGGAGCTGGCCACTGTGCATGCACCAATTCTTGGGTTGAATTTTTGGGATTCACCTTGTCAAGGTAGAATTCAGGAGGAGTGGAATAAGTTAACCCATGGAACCACTACAGGTCAGGAACCCCTGCAATCAAGGCATGGAAGAGGGGATTCCTGCTGCTTTCAAGTGAGAGCTAGCTCAAGTTGGCAGCCAAGCACAGAAAACGGAGTAGAAATCCCCAATGTGAAATTGTGAAAGATCATCAGCAGACTCATTTCAGATGGTTAGGGATCCATTGCGGGGCTGCACACCTTTAGCCCTCCAGCTGATCTTGGACTACAACTCCCATCATCCCCAGCCAATGTGGACAAGCACCGGAGATGATGGGAGCTGTAGTCCCACGTCTGCTGATGGCTGAAGTTGTGCAGCCCTGATCCACTTTCCAGGATCCGTGTCTCTTGTCTCTTCTCATAAAAACATGCCCAGGAGAAGATGCTTGAGGTGGTTGAGATGGCATCTATTTATTCTTGAAAATTCACCCTTGATGTGTTAATCCTTGGGGAAGAAACCCCTCAAGCACAGTGGGAGATGGAGCCATTGTCAGGTCTGCCTTGCATGCCAAAGGTCCTCCGTTCAATCTCCAGCATCTCCACCAGGAAGGGATGGGAAAGACCATGGAGACTTGGTCTCACCTGAAACCACAGAGAGACCCTGCCAGTCAGAGTAGGCAATACTGAGCTAGACAGACCAATTGTCTGACTCAGTAGACTGCAGCTTATTATTTTAAAGTCTTGAAAGGCTCGCTCCCAAAGTTAGCCTTCCATTCACAGAATGTGTTCTTCTGAAAGTGGAAGGAGTGTGCTATCAACAGGACTCCTTCTTCCATCAGCCCCAAACTCTCCATGATCCACAATGGGACATTGGCTCCAAAGGTATCTTCCTGTTTATCTAAGACACCTTTCCGTAAGTGGAAGGATTCTTCCATACACAGAAAAATCCTTTCTATGAGTGGAAAAACACACCTTTGGATCCAGCCTCACCTTCAGTGCCAACCCCAAGAACCAATAAGAATACAAGCTGGTCTAGAGAAGACTACGGGAAGAGAAACATACTAACTTCTCTGAAGAAGAAAAGTCAAGAGATGCTGCGAGAGTCGAGTGAAGCTGTTGGCAGGTCTTGGAAGAGTGAGTCCTTTTATACAGTTTTTGACAGCATCCCTAGTGGTTAGTGGTCCACAATTTAATTAAGTGGTTAGTGGTCCACAATTTAATTAAGATAATATTTGTTATAATATCAATACATTACGAACGATGGGTTCATTTCCATCTTGTTTTTGCTTGCTTATGCAGGGTAAGGGGAACAGGGGAGAACATCCTGATCTGAAAAAGGGACACCACCCGGTCCTCATTCGAGTTCACCACGGCATTTTATTTCATTAAGTAAATTGCATCAGCAGTTCCTGCCAACCCCATGCTTTGCCATGAACCCTTCCGCCCATTAAGATCATCTAGAGAGCTTCGTTTAGGGTTGCCGCCAGCTCGTCGGGTAGCAAAACGGGACGTGACTGGGACGTGACTAGGATGTGACCAGGACGTATCTCCATGTATGTTACTTAGATAGCAGCAACCACTAAACTCTGAACTCTGTAAGTGCAGTGGTAGCTTCCTTAGTGCTAAAGAATCACAGACCCCAACAAATTGTTTCATTCATCTCATCCTGACACAGCTTATCTACCTGTAAATCAACCACTGATGGCCACTTCAGGAATCAACAAAAATTGGAAATCTACTCTTTGGGGTGTCCCACATTGTTTTGAATAGGATTTTAACGCAGTCTATAATAAGGTTTCTTGATTTTTGGAGATGTAATCTTGAAAACCATGTTGGTTTCAAAGGAATTCAGTCAGCCGAGAATCCTGATGACTGGTCAGTTAGCATATAAATCACAATCTAATGACCAAAGTTTCAACCGCATCAAAAAGCTGTGTCATGTTGAACCAGGAAGAAGAGGTTCAGAATGAAATTTCTCAAGGAGTTTGCCTGTACAGCCCCAGCTGTGGTTCTACTGAAATATCAACCAAAGAGAAATTCATAATGAATATCATAATTCCTCCCAAAGGACAGTGGAGGGAACAGGGATGGGGACGGGGACATCTGTGAACCTTCAAGGGAAGCCTAAATTAATTTCTAGAAAGACAGGGGACATTTCACAGTAGGGTTCTGCATTTTGGGGGTCCAGTCATCCCTTGTGAAAAGTGACTCCCACACCCCACTTGGTGGTAGTTTGGATAGACTGTGACATGGGACAAAAACAATTCTTCCATTCAGAGTGAGGGCAAGAAGCAATGCCCTCACTCTGATTTGGCTTTGGGAAATCACCACACAGCCAAATTTGATTGGCCATCTGGTAATAACCAAGCTGGCAAGAGAATCCCTGATAGGTTGTCCCAACTCAGCAGCGAAAAGAAGAACTCTAATCTGAAAATAGCAGTTAAGCAGCTCCTGAGAAGGGGACAGTGAAGAGGAGTGCCCCAAGTTATTATGGTGACTGAGATGGTGGGGGGCAATATATTGTCTTGTCCCATGTCCCTGGTGGTAGGCAAAGCCCCCTTCCAAGACCAATTCCTGCAAGCTTTGAAAATGTGTGGGGTTGGGGAGAAGGAAAGGCTTCCAAAAGCCTTCTCTTGAAAGGGAGGAGAATCACTCCTCGCAAAGCTTGGCACGGCCAGATTGCACCCAAAGAGGCAGATATGAGGGGCATTTTACCACCCTGTTCATGCCCCAATCATCTGCCGCCTGAGGCAATTGCCTCCCCTTGCCTCATGAAAGGAGCATGAATGAAAGAGAATAATAAATAAATAAATTGGACAAGGTGGGTCCTACATGCATACATTCCAGGAGCAGTAAAATGAGTATTGTGTTCTGAATGCGTCCCTCCTCTGTGAACCAGGACATGCTGAATGCTGCATGGGCATCGGCAGAACCAAATGTATTATTACATTTGAAATGTGATGCTATAAAACCAGAGATGACGTTCATACTGAAGGAAGGCCATGCCTGTCTTCAGGGCTCCTGTCCTTCCTTTCTGTTCTTGCCAACTTGTCCCAGTCAGAAAAACAACTCCAGTTGTTCCCAAATTATCTTCTGGAAAGAACAAGAAATGCCAGCTGCCCAGAGGCATGAACTGGGTCGTTTTCATAGAACTACAGAGGAACAGAAAATCATCATCTTATTCTCAGTCTTTTGCTTAAAGCAGCAGGGGTAGTCTACAACAACAACAACAACAATTTATATACCCCCTTTTCGACAAAAATTTCCCAAGCATTTTACACAGAGAAATAATAAATCAATAAGATGGCTCCCTGTCCCCAAAGGCCTCACAAAAAAAGAAAAAAAAGAAACATAAGATAGACACCAGCAACAGCCACTGGAGGTCCTGTGCTGGGGGCGGATAGGGCCAGTTACTCTCTCCCTGCTAAATAAAGAGAATCACCACGTTAAAAAGGTGTCTCTTTGTCCAGTTAGCAGGGGAGATCTACAGTAAAACCATTGTCTATAACACATTGTCCATCTCTGCCGTAAGGCCTTATTCAGTCATTTCTTGGACCCGCCATCCCACAGGCAGAGAAATATCTGGATTACCCCCTTGAAACATATTACTTCAGTGCTGTTCCATATACACTTGCTTCTGGTTCTAAAGCCCAGTTCTGCACTGGTGTTCATCCAGACTGCCTTAAATGATTTAGGAGGAATAGATCTGAAGGACAAATTCTTCCCACGATGTGATGCCCCCATACTGAGGCTGTTGGCATGACCAGAGATCCCTGGGCAGGAGAGGGTTAAACCGGGGATTGGTTTAATTGGGGAACCATGCATGCATGTGTCAGTTGGGGAACCATGAACTCACCTGACCTAGCGGTGCCGAAGCTGGGTAGACCAGATTCGCTACCCAGGTTAAAAGGAAGGTAGGAAGGCAACCAAGACTGTCCTACCCTTTCTTTGGAAATCTGTGAGTACAATTTGAAATAAATGTGGCTTGGGCTGCCAGCAGCCATGTTTCTCATAGAGTTCTGCAGTTCTGAGGTCTGACTCTCCTGTGCTCCATGTTGCATTATGGGATACTGGAGGACCCAGTTCAGATTTTCTTCCCTCCTGGAGAGCATGGCACCCCAATCGTCTAGGGGGTTGGGTAAGTGAACCCAACCAGGGGTACAGGTCATACGACAGGCATGAGGCATGGGCCTGTCTCCCCTCCAGCCCATCCCACACATGGTCGTGAGAACCGGCTCGCTGTGTTGGTCATTGGAGCCTTCTCTCTGGTGACCCCGCCTCATTAACGGTGTATCAGTGGGTCGCCCAGACATTTTTCTTCACTGTGGTTTTAGGCTGCAGTCCAAAATCGATCCCAGATAAGCTATCTCCAGGTAAGTCTGAGAAAGTCTCTTGTATGTACCCTCAAGAGCTGCTGCCAGTCATTGTAGACAATATTGAGTCTCATGGACCGAAGTTCAGACTCAGTAGGTAACTGGGCAATGGGAATATTTTAATATTTGTTTGTTTATTTCTTTAATGTATTTATATGTCACGCAAAATGCACGCCTCTGAGCGGTTTACGACAATACAATAAAAACAACAAATTAAAAGGTGAAAACATAACAATATGAAACATAATGTTGCTTTTAATTAAACTTTACATATCAAGCAAAAATCCAGCAGAGTTGTAATTACCATGAAAGCAATCAAAGGGAATTATTGAATTGAAAGGAACGGGTCCTACTCAGCAAATAATAACAGTTCTTTTGCTAGAATCATTTGTGCTAATCCAAGCATTCGAGGGAGAAGCTCAACAAGACGATAATTAAAGCTCTGTCAAAAAGGGACTTTCCCCAAGGCTAGAAAAATGGTATATAAGCACGGCCAGTTCCTTAGATTCTCCAACAGCTTTTCTTGACTTGCACCTTCTCACGTCTTCTCCCCCTTGGATAAGGGAAGTCAAATAGCACAGGGTAACTTCTTACATGGAAAAGAAACGCCGTGTTGAAAGATCTTGAGCTGGTGTACAACATCAGATGTACTTGGACTCCTATCCTGGCTGGGGTTGCCTCTGAGGCTGGAAGTGGCCTATTGCCATAAGATGGTAGCCATTGATAGACCTGTCCCCCATGAATTTCCCTAAGCCATCCAAGATGGCGGCCATCACTACCTCCCAAGGCCAGACCAGTGGTCCATCTAGCTCGGTACTGTCTACAATCTTTAAGATTTCATTTAAAATATTTTCATCAGAATATTTCTATTTGGAACTGAGCTGCCCCAACCAGAAATACCACTCATCTAAAGAGCCAAGGTTTTACTGGCTTTCTCAAAGCTGTGATGGAGACGGAGGAGTGGATCCTACTGGGAGAACATTCCCAAGACTTTATACATGCAATTTTAGAATATTTTCAGTTTTATTTTATTTAATATATTTCTATACTGCCTAAAACGCAAGTCCTCAGGGCGGTTTACAAAACAATAAAAACAGCCAATAAAAGATGAAAACATTTCAACAAATTAAAAAGTTAAAACTCTTAAAACACAATTATAACAATTAAAACAGTATCTAATTCAAAGCCTGGGTGAACAAATGCATCTTGACTGCCTTTTAAAAAGTTGTAAGAGATGAGGAGGCTCTTATTTCAGCAGAAAGTGTGTTCCAAAGCCTCAGGGCAGCTACGGAGAAGGCCCGTCCCGGAGGAGCCACCAGACGAGCTGGTGACAATTGAAGATGAAACTCTCCAGATGATCTCAGTGGGCGATGTGGTTAATAGCAGAGAAGACATTCTATTAAATACCCAGGGCCCAAGCTGTTTAGGGATTTATAGGTCGTAACCAAAACCTTATACTCTGCCCAGAAACTTACTGGCAGCCAGTGTAGATCTTTTAAGATAGGAGTGATATGGTCTCTCCGAGATGATCCAGAGACCAACCTGGCCATCGCGTACTGGACTAACTGCAGTTTCCAGACTACATACAAAGGCAGCCCCACATAGAGTGCCTTGCAGTAGTCAAGTCTGGCGGGGACTGGCAGATGTACTACTGTTCTGAGGCCATTTATCTGCACTATTTTATATTTTATGACAAATGATTTTGTCATAAATGACAAAAGTATTAAATGAGCATTACTTCATTCATTGGGTTTTCTGTGTAGGTAGGGTTTCCATCGGGAACCAACAAAGAACAACCAGATGCCTCCAGGAAGACCAGAAGTGAAGCATGAAAGCAAAAACCCCGTATCTCCCCTGTGACTGGGATATGAGGCCCTCACTCGAAGGTAAAACATCTGCCTTGCATGCGAAACCCAGGTTCAATTCTTGGCAGTGTCTCCAGGTAGGGCTGAGAGAGATTTGCTCGAAACCTTGGCGAAGCCACTGCCAGACCGTGTAGAAAATACTGAGCTAGATAGACCAAAGGTCCAACCTGGTATAAGGCAGCTTAATATGTTTCTGAGAAGGAACATAAAATAATAGCCCCTGTTTTCCCCCTGTGGCTGGCATCCAGTGACACACAAATCCTGCATATCATGTAAACCTCACACTATGCTGAAGAACAACAGATTCAAGGTGGGAGATCCACCAAGCTCTATCTCAACGAGACCCTGTCAAAACACCACCAAGAAAATGGACTTACTGGCTACTCTGATAAGATGCAGTGAAGACAAGAGAGTTGAATGAAGCTGATGGAAGGACAGAGGGAACACATAGCTTTTTCTACAGGTCCCCCAGCCTCCCTTGTGGTTAGGATGCTGCAGCTAACATTCTCCAGCTAACCTCACTCCATGACGTCACTCCATGCTCCAGTTAACGTCACTCCAGCTAACATTCGGCTGGGTTGCTGACACTTCTTCTTTCCACGGAAGAAGTTCTTTCCACAACTTTGACTCAGTAGAAGGGAACTTCCAATGTGGATAGATACTATGTGGGTATCTTGAAAGATGAGAATGAGGGCTGGGGAAACAGGGAAGTGCTAAGGAGTTACTACAGCAGCAACATCAGGAGGGCTCTGGTGGATTATCTCAATGGTGGGTTTAGTACAGCACCCTGTTTCCCAGATCAGACAACCAGATACTTCTAGGCAGCCAACCAGTAGAGTCAAAAAGCAATAGACTTCCTTCGCTGTTGGTTTCCCCAGCAACTGACGTGCTCAGTCCACGGAGTATGTTCTGAGCATGCTCCCTTTGGTTCTTAAAATAAACAGGTCTTCCCAGGGTGGGCAGGTAAGGTTGGAGGGACGGCTGCATCTTGGGGAGGAGTGACTGCCCTCTAGTGGCTATGGGCCTGATTGCAGTGGAGTGTTAGTAGTAAGCTACCACATCATTTCTCCTTCCTCCTTTGAATGGTTCCAATCCTTCACCTACGTCACCTCAGCAAACTTTACCGCATGCTAGCGAGGTAGGTGTGCATCCTCCCCAGAGTGCAGCTGTGGTCCTGCGTATGATTGATTGATTGAGTGAGTGATTTAGCAAATTCATACACCACCCCCAACTTTCCTCTATGGTTGGTTACCAATAGCATAAAACCAATTAAAAACATATACAAAAACTTAAAAACAATTTACAAATTTAAAAATTAACCAGAGATTAAAACCCAAAAATATTAGGAAGCTGATTAAGTTTTCATTCTTACAGAAGGGTTTCTGAGGACTCAGGGAAGAGGCAGCTGGGAGACAGAAGGAAATCGATGAATTCATATTGAGGATAGCAGAGCAAAGTAGTGGGAGAAGCAGGGCACCCAGTCCAGGACTTCAAAGTCCAGGCCTGGATTTCAACGATGCCTCAGACTTAGGGTTGCCGGTTCCTTGTCATTATGATCAGTCGTTGGGCGTTATAGAGTCTATTGGCAGATGCTCCCACAGCGTCCCAGGAGAGAGCTTCTTCCAAGATATCCACCCCTCCACTGGCCCAGAGCTCCGTAAGCCAGACATCCCCAGGCACCTGATCCTACAACCTCAGAACCACCAATGGCACAGGGATGCCTCCCACATAGACCGGCTTATAGTTAGCGCACGTGATGGGTCCTGGGATGGTCAGGAGGGAGCAAGGTGGCACGATCGTGACTTCTGCTGGGGGGATCTAGTTGATGGGTTGAGGGTTGACCCCGGCCAGGGTGCCGAGCTCTCCGGAGCTTGTGCTACAGCACCTAAAGCTTTTATTGGGTTGTTGATGACACTTCTTTACCCCTGGGCCAAAATGAGCTTACCAAGGAGAAAGAGTGAAAAATAGCTAAGCTATTTGTTTTGACGCCATGTTAACCATCCAATGCCTATTTATCTCACAGTCTCCTTTCTTCGACTTCAACTTGACTGGCTTCAGTTTCGAATGAAGCACTTAAAACACCTGAGGGAGGGACTGGGGCTCATTAAAGCAATTCAAAAGTCATCCATTCTCCCTTTTGCAGGAATGAGTGATCTGCATGTGAGGATGATGAGTTTTTTGCAATGCCCGTAGTACGTGCCCTGGCTAGGTTTCAATCACTCTCATTACCAAATTATTAAAACGCACCAAATTGTCCCATTATTCATTTTGGACAGTGCTTTGGAAGCTCCGTCTTTCAAAAACAGGTGTCCACGTTATTGTGTTCTGTACTCGTGAGTAATAATAACCCCTATACTTCAAGAAATAGCTAGTGTTTTCTCAAGAGGAACTGGGTCGGGGGGCAGCTAGGAAGTGCTCTGAGGCTTTTCAATGGGAGAATCCTCCCCATTTCAGCAATAGGGCTCACCTAACCCTGCTCAGAATAAAATCAAACACCGCCGGTTCCATCCGGACCAGTACTCCCCCCTCCCCCGCCGGCTGGTTTGCGATTCTTTTAAAAATATTAAAACAAATTTTATTTCTTTCTGCCCCTTCAAGTGGTTTGTGTGTGTGTGTGTCCGCGAACATTCACCTGCCCACCACCAGCTGTTCACTGCTGTGGTCCACAAGATTGGCCGGAGGGGGCAGGGGAAAGTTTGCCTATAGGAAGACCCCCGAAAGGGACAGAAAGTAATTAATTTTTAAAAAAATTATGAACCCCGCCCAGAGCAGATGGGAGGGGGGTTTCTGAAGGGTGCCGGACCAAAACTGGCCCACTTAGGTTCGTGTCTGGTCCGGACTCAAACCAACATGGGCCAGCCCATTCCGGGCACACCCCTACATGTGTTTCCGTGCACATCCCTCACCCTTAGTCCATCTAGCTAAAGATGCTATCTGTCCATTCCTCAGGTAGGGATGGGTCTGGACAGGTCCGGAGGCTATTGTAAAGGCCTCCGGAGTGGTCCGGAGTGGTCCGGACCTGGGCGGTCTGGTTTGGGTGGGTGGGGTACTTACCCTCCTGCCGCTTTCCCGCTCTGGCGCCATAATTTCAGTAGTAATTGGGGAGGCAGGATACCTCCCTGCTGCCCCTTCCCCGCTGTTGCTATGAAAAACTCCAAGGAGTCCTTTGAGCGTGCGCATGTCACAGAGATGTGAAGGATAAATACTCTTATATTTAATATATTTAATTATATTAATTATATATAATTATATATTAATTATATTAATTATATTTAATATTTATAGATAAATACTCTTCTTCTCATGTCAACAGATGTGATGATCTAGATAGAATAACTGCATCATCAGCATGAAGCAGAACTGTGATAGATATACTGGAGGGTGGAAATCTGGGTTAAACAAGAGAGTAAATAAAGATCAAAAAGAAGTGGGGCAAAAATGCATACCTTTTTGACTCCCTTCTGTGTGGGTACAGACAGGGTCAGATGTCATTAGACATTGCATCTCACCCAAAGTGAAGTGTTCTCATGCAACATTTGCATAAGGAGAAACAGCCGGCAATCAATGGAGGAATTGGCAAGTTTACTCCCCAAGCGCTCCCTACAAATGGAGTCAAACCCTGCCTTAAAAGCTGCATACATCAGTGAATACTTTTCAGGAAGATATTGTAGAACTTGGGCCTCATCAAGAGTCATCTGAATGGACACAAACCTCGCCTGTTCCTCCCTTAGTATGTTCTCCTGTTCCAACCAGTCCCTGAGGTTAACATATAGATTTCTAGAATATAATTTATGAATAATGCTCAACAGATTGATTGGTCGATATTTAGAACGGTCAGAGTGTTGGCCTTCCTTATAGATGGGAATAATCACTATTGTATCCCACTCCTCCGGGATACAGGTAGTACGAACCATATAAGTAAAGAATCTTGCAAGTACAGGAGCCCACCATTCAACATTTGATTTTAACAGTGCAGAGGGGATCTGATCCAACCCCGGGGTCTTACCCGGCTTGGGTTGGGTCACTAAACTAGAGACCTGCTTGAGGGAAACTGAGTGCCAAATCGGTAGAAATTCTACAGGGAAAGGGGCATTGCTTCAGGGGCAGACATCCCATACAATGCTCGGAAGTAGGTTACCCACACATCTGCAGGGATGTGACAGCCCAGCCTAGGCCCCCTGCTAGAGAAATTGACAGATACAATCTTGAGTGTTCTTCATGTACAAAGGTTTTCAGTTTCCCTAACTGCGCGGATGTGACAGAAGCTCAGTGGTAGAGCATCTGTTTGGCATGCAGAAGGTCCCAGGTTCAGTCCCTGGCAGCATCTCCAGGTAGGGCTGGGGAAAACTCCAGCTGGAAGCCCTGGAGAGCTCCTGCCAGTCACAGTCACAGTCAGAAGGGTTTCTGGGCTACCAAGACTCAGGGAAGCAGCTGTTCCCAGAAATCAGAACTGCCAGTTCAAAAACCAAGAGAACACGGATTGCAAGTATGCAGCAGAAGCTTTATTGAGAATGTGAAGGAAATGGCATCATATTATAGGCAGATGGGAAACAGAAGGAAAATGATGAATTCATATTGAGGAAAGCAGAGCAAAGAAGTTGGAGAAGAAGGGCGCCCAGTCCCCTCAAAGTCCAGGCCTGGATTTCAGCCATGCTTCGGACTTAATGTTGCCGGTTCCTGGTCATTATCATGACTTCCACATTGACCGGCTCGCAGCTAGCTGAAAATGGGTCCTGGGAGGGTCACGGTTATAGGGGGTGGCCGGATCCGGAATTCTGCTGCGAAGATCTGGTTGATGGGTTGAGGGTTGACCCCAGCCAGGGTGCCGAGCTCTCCGGAGTTTGTGCTGCCTCCTACAGCACCCAGGGCTCCAACACAAACACCAGAGCCAAGGCATCCATAATGGGCAAGGTCTTGAAGAACGGGGCCAAAAACCCCAAAACCACGGCTTGTGGAACTGATAGACATTACTGGGGAAATGGAGGTGAGTCTGAAACAGAAATGAATGAACAACACATTACTGTGAATTGACATTCACTCAGGGATGGGACGGAACCCGCAGAGTCATTTCTCCAAAGTTTCTACTTGGTACTAATCCCCAACGACCCCCAACACAGAAACAGAAAGGTTTGTGACTGTCTTGATGGAGTATACTTCAAGCTGAGAAATTTTCCCGCTTTCTTTGTTCAAGCCACCCAAGGTTCAGGGTGGAAACTAGTGTTCCCGCTAACAGGGATTCCCAAATGTAGATGACTACAACTCCCGAATCGACAGCTGCAATGCCTCTTACTTGGGGATAATTGGGGTTGTAGTCAACAACATCAGGGCATTGTTGTTAGAGAAAACCCTGATGGGAACCCTCTTGTAAGGAGATTAGGACAGAGGGGTGCAGATGTGGCTTTTCTATGTTTCTATGAGAATAAACATAAGAGAACTGCTGGATCACACAAAAATCCTTCCAGTTCTGCCTCCTGTTTCCAACAGTGGACAACAAGAAACTACTGAGACGTCCGCAAGGAGGGTTAAATGGAAATAGCCCCTTCCTGCTTTTGCTCCGCAGTGCATGGCATTCAGTGGCACACTAATCCTAGCCCAGCTGTCAACCGCTCCATATTCTGAAGAACAGAAGACTCAAGGTGGAAGATCCACCAAGCTCTCTGTCAATGAGACTTTCTCAAAACACCACCAAGAAAATGGACTTACCGGCTTCTCTGAGAAGATGCAGTTAAGACAGTAGAGTCGAATGAAGCTGATGGAAGGACAGAGGGAATGCACAGCTTTTATAAAGGTCCACCAGCCTCCCTTGAGGTTAGGATGCTTCATCACTCCAGCTAACCTTTTATTGGGTTGTTGCTGACACTTCTTTATTACCTGGGCCAAAATGAGCTTACCATGCAGAAATAGTGAAAAATAGCTAAGCTATTTGTTTTGACGCCATGTTAACCACCCAATGCCTATTTATCTCACAGTCTCCTTTCTTCGACTTCAACTTGACTGGCTTCAGTTTCGAGCGAACCACTTAAAACACCTCAGGGAGGGACTGGGGCTCATTAAAGCACTTCAAAAGTCATCCATTCTCCCTTTTGTAGGAATGAGTGATCTGCATGTGATGATGATGGGTTTTTTGCAATGTCCACAGTGGAGGGGTGGATATCTTGGAAAAGTTCTCTCCTGGGACCCTGTGGGACCCCCACCTTCCATCGGAAGATAGGAAGTTGCCTTCTGCCAAGTCAGACCCTTTGTCCATCTAGCTCAGTATTTTCTACACCGACTGGCAGCATCTCGGATAAGGAGAAGCAGCTTACGATCAAAGGAGGAATTCGCAAGTTTACTCCCCAGGCGCTCCCTAGAAATGGAGTCAAACCCTGCCTTAAAAGCTGCATACAGCAGTGAATACTTTTCAGCCATGTTGTAGATCTTGGGCCTGATCAAGAGTCATCCGAAAGAACCTAAACCTCAACTGTTCCTCACTTAGGATGTTCTCGTGTTCCAACCAGTCAGTAAGATTAATATATAGATGTCTATAATATACTCCTCTGGGATACAGGCAGTACAATCCTAATAAGTAAAGAATCCTGCAAGTACAGGAGCCTACCATTGAACATTTGATTTTAACAGTGCAGAGGGGATCTGATCCAACCCTGGGGTCTTACCGGGTTCGGGTTGGGTCACTAAACTGGAGACATCCTTGAGGGAAACTGAGTGCCAAATCAGTAGAAATTCTATAGGGAAAGGGGCATTCCTTCATATAATGCTCGAAAGTAGGTTCCCCACACATCTGCAGGGATGTGACAGCCCACCCTCGGCCCCCTGCCAGAGGATAGGGGTGTGTACGGATCCTCCAAACTGCGGTCCGGCACTGGGGTGGGGGGTGGCTTTAAGAGTGGGGGGAGTGTTTACTTATCCCTCCAGCCGCTTTCCCGCTCTGGCACCGTAATTTCAGTAGTAATTGGGGCAGCAGGATACCTCCCTGCCGCCCCTTCCCCGCTGTAGCTATGAAAAACTCCCAGCAGTCCTTTGCACACGCACACATCATGCGCGCTTCACAGCTCTGTGATGTCCACACACGCAAAGGACTCCTGGGAGTTTTTCATAGCGACAGCGGGGAAGGGGCAGCAGGGAGGTATCCTGCCTCCCCAATTACTACTGAAATTACGGCACCAGAGCGGGAAAGTGGCGGGAGGGGTAAGTAAGCCCTCACCCCGCTCGTAAAGGCACCCCCCCACCCGAACCGGACCGCCCATGTCCAGACCAGGCCTTTACAATTGCCTCCGGGCCGGTCCGGGACCATCCCAACCAGAGGAATGGACAGATACAATCTTGAGTGGTTTTCATGTACAAAGCTTTTGAAGGAATGCCCCTTTTCCTGTAGGATTTCTACCAAATTGGCACTCAGTTTCCCTCAAGGTGGTCTCTAATTTAGTAACCCAACACAAGCCGGGTAAGACCCCATGGTTGGATCAGATACCCTCTGCACTATTAAAATCAAATGTTGAATGGTGGGCTTCTGTACTTGCAAGATTCTTTACGTATATGGATCGTACTGCCTGTATCCCTGAGGAGTGAGGTACAACGGTGATTGTTTCCATCTATAAGGAAGGCCAACACTCTGACCCTTCTCATTATTGACCAATCAGTCTGTTGAGCATTATTCATAAATTATATTCTAGACATCTATATGTTAACCTCACGGACTGGTTGGAAGAGAAGAACATACTAAGGGAGGAACAGCTGGAGTTTCTGTCCATTAGGATGACTCTTGATAAGGCCCAAGTTCTACAACATCTGGCTGAAAAGTATTCACCGCTGTATGCAGCTTTAAAGGCAGGGTTTGACTCCATTTCTAGGGAGCGCCTGGGGAGTAAACTTGACAATTCCTCCATTGATCGTAAGCTGCTTCTCCTTACTTGAGATGCTGCCAGTCAGTGTAGAAAATACTGCCCCCATCTCGATGATCATCCCAGAAGCCATCCTGTTCCCTAGTTCTTCCGAGAGGATAACATATAGATGTCTAGAATATAATTTATGAATAATGCTCAACAGACTGATTGGTCATTAATGAGAAGGGTCAGAGTGCTGGCCTTCCAAGCGGTCTGTGAGGTTAACATATAGATGTCTAGAATATAATTTATGAATAATGCTCAGCAGACTGATTGGTCGATAATGAGAAGGGTCAGAGTGTTGGCCTTCCTTATAGATGGGAACAATCACCATTGTACTCCACTCCTCTGGGATACATGCAGTACGATCCATATAAGTAAAGAATCTTGCAAGTACAGGAGCCCACCATTCAACATTTGATTTTAATAGTGCAGAGGGTATCTGATCCAACCATGGGGTCTTACCTGGCTTGGGTTGCGTTACGAAAATAGAGACCTCCTTGAGGGAAACTGAGTGCCAATTTGGTAGAAATTCTACAGGGAAAAGGGGCATTCCTTCAGGGGCAGACATCCCATACAATGCTCGAAAGTAGGTTACCCACACATCTGCAGGGAGTGACAGCCCAACGTAGGCCCCCTGCTAGAGAAATGGACAGATACAATAGAATGCACAGCTTTTATACAGGTCCACCAGCCTCCTTTGCGGTTAGGATGGACAAAGCTAGATGGACAAAGGGTCTGACATGGCAGAAGGCAGCATGCTATGTTCCGATGGGAGGTGGGGGTCCCACAGGGTCCCAGGAGAGATCATCTTCCAAGATATCCATCCCTCCACTGTGGACATTGCAATTTGGTGCATTTTAATAATTCGGTAATGAGAGTGATTGAATCCCAGCCAGGGCACGTACCACGGGCATTGTAAAAAAACTCATCATCATCACATGCAGATCACTCATTCCTGCAAAAGGGAGAATGGGTGACTTTTGAAGTGCTTTAATGAGTCCCAGTCCCTTCCTGAGGTGTTTAAAGTGGTTCACTCGAAACTGAAGCCAGTCAAGTTGAAGTCGAAGAAAGGAGACTGTGAGATAAATAGGCACTGGGTGGTTAGCATGGCGTCAAAACAAATAGCTTAGCTATTATTCACTCTTTCTGCTTGGTAAGCTGTTTTTGGCCCAGGGGATAAATAAGTGTCAGCAATAACCCAATAAAAGGTTAGCTGGAGTGACGAAGCATCCTAACTGCAAGGGAGGCTGGTGGACCTTTATAAAAGCTGTGCATTCCCTCTGTCCTTCCAGCAGCTTCATTCGACTCTCCTGTCTTCACTGCATCTTCTCAGAGAAGCCGGTAAGTCCATTTTCTTGGTGGTGTTTTGATAGAGTATCGCTGACACAGATCTTGGTGGATCTTCCACCTTGCGTCTTCTGTTATTCAGAATATGGAGAGGTTGACAGCTAGTCTAGGATTAGTGTGCCACTGAATGCCAGGCACTAGGAAGCAAAAGTGGGAAGGGGCTACTTCCGTCGTGCCAGGCTTTGTGGACCTCCCAATGGTTTCTTGTTGTCCAGTGAGGCTGAACTGGAAGGATTTTGCTCTGATCCAGCAATTCAGTTATGTTCATTCTCATAGAAACATAGAAAACTGCTTATACTGAGTCTGACCCTTAGCCCCACCAAGCGTCACTAATGTCTACACTGACTGGAAACAGCTCCTCAAGGTTTCAGGCAGGAGACGCTCACCCCCAATTAAGAGATGCCAGTTGTTTGAACAAGGAAAGGTGGACATTTCTCAGCTTGATGTGTACTCTCTCAAGACAATCACAATCCTTTCTGCTTCTATGTTGGGTCTCTTTGAGGATACGTTCCCAGCAGAGACTTTGGAGAAATTTCTCTGATGGTTTTGTCACATGCCTGAGTGAAGGTCAGTTCACCGTAATGTGATGCTCAACCATTTCTGTTTCAGACTCGCCTCCACCTCCTCAGCAATGTCTTTCTGTGGACCAGCCTGCACCGTCCCATCTTGTGCCTCTAGCCCAGTGGTGGGTTTTGGCTCCGCAGGTCTTGGCTACGGCGGTCTTGGCAGTGGCTTTGGTGTCCTTGGCTATGTATTAGGAGGCTTCGGCTATGGTGCTGGTGCTGGTGCCTTGGGCGCTGTAGGAGGCAGCACAAGCTCTGGAGAGCTCGGTACCCTGTCCGGGGTAAACCCTCAACCCATCAACCAGATCGCCGAAGTAGATTTTGTGGTCCACCCTCCCCCCTTCTTGGTGATCAACCCAGGACCCATCCTGTTCCCTAGATGAGAGCCGGTCTCCGTGGGAGGCATCACTCCCTGTGCCGTTGGGGGTTCCGGGATAGTAGGAGCAGGTGCCCAGGGGAGTCTGGGATATGGAGCTCTCAGCCGGGGGAGGGGTGGATATCTTGGAAGAAGCTCTCTCCTGGGACCCTGTGGGAGCATCTGCCGATAGACCCAATAACTGCAAAGGACTGAGTATAATGACCAGGAACCGACTACCCTGAGACTGAAGAATCGCTGAAATCCAGGCCTGGACTTTGAGAGCTCTGGGCGCCCTTCTTCTCCCACTACTTTGCTCTGCTGTCCTCAAAATGAATACATCACTTTCGTTCTGTCTCCCAGCCACCTCTAATATGATGCCATTTCCTTCACATTCTCAATAAAGCTTCTGCTGCATTCTTGCAATTCGTGGTCTCTTGGTTTTTGAACTGGCAGCTCTGATTTCTCAGAGCATGTGCTTCCCTGAGTCCTCAGAAACCCTTCTGTCTGAATGAAAACTTACGGGGGACATGGCACTCTTTTAGGAACACACAGGAAGCTGCCTTCGACAGAGTCTGACCCTTGGTCCATCCAGCTCAATAGGTTCTACTCTGACTGGCAGCAACTCTCCAGGGCTTCTGGCTGGAGTTTTCCCCAGCCCAACTGGAGATGCTGCCAGGGACTGAAAGGGCAGCCTTCTGCGTGCAAAGCGGATGCTCCAACACTGATCTAAGGCCCCAACCTCAAAAGTGTCATCCTTGAGCCTCCCATCCAGGCACTGACCACACCAAATCCTGCTTAGCATCACCAAGGTGGCTGTAACAAGGGCTTTTAGACCATGCTCTGGGAGCCTCCAGAAGCTTCAGTGCAGGCTGTAGCTAATGGTTTCCTTCTTGGCACTCAATTGGTACCGCTGTGCAATGTCCCTCCCTTCCCCAGACTGACAATAATACCACATTCCTTCCGGGGCACACAGCCTCTGCCCCTTTCCTCCTTTTTCATCCGTATCACCATGCTTTGAGAGATGGAAACCCCAATGATGGGGAGTGACTGCGCTGTAGGGGTCAACAGTGTGAGTTGAGAAGGCCCAGATTCAGATCTCACTTTTGCTATAGATTCACTTGGGGGCTTGAGCAAGGGACTCTTTCTCAAACTATTATTATTTAATAATAATAATTTAAGAGAGCACCTTCTTCATTACAAGCCCCATCGCCCATTGAGGTCCATCTCTGAGGAGGTCCATCTCCAACTCGTTTGGTCGCTACACAGAGACGGGGCTTCTCGGTCGCTGCCCGGAGATTGCGGAATGTGCTCCCTGATGAGATACGATCCTCCCTCTCTCCGGCAATTTTCAAAAAACACCTGAAAACCCACCTTTTCGCCCAAGCTTTCTCAGCTTCCTAATATTTTTGGGGTTTAATCTTTGGTTTATTTTTAAATTGTTAGATTGTTTTTAAGTTTTTGTAGGATGCAAAAACCCCGCTAGCATGCAGTAGATTTTGCTGAGGTGACGTAGGTGAAGGATTGGAACCATTCAATGGAGGAAGGAGCAATGTGGTAACTTACTACTAACACTCCATTGCAATCAGGCCCATAGTCACTCCCAAGAAGCAGCCGTCCCTCCATCCTTACTGGTCCACACTGGGAAGACCTGTTTATTTCAAGAACCAAAGGGAGCATGTTCTGAACATACTCCGTGGACCGAGGACTCCAGCTGCTGGGGAAACCACCAGCGAAGGAAGTCTATTGCTTTTTGACAATGTGTCACAGTTTCGATGCCCTGCGCACAAGGGCAGATTCGACTGGTCATAGGAATTTTAGGGTACCTTCCCTCCAGTACAGCATATGGAAGTGTGTTAAATCATGCCAGGGAGAAGGCACTTCTCTGGGACAAGGTAGTTAAATTCATTATATAGTGGTCTGGTTTATGGTAATTTGTGAAACTACCAAGAAAGTTTCTTGCAGAAATTAGTGCCAGGTTGCTCTGCTTTTCAGTGTCTCCTATACATTGTTTTATAAACCTAGCAGCATCAAGAGGTTTGCCCAGAGGCATTAGAAATTGAGGGGAGCATTCAGGTTTGCACAACATATCATAGATTTGTTACGCCAATTAGAATGGGAGCTGTCTTACAAAACAACGGGGATTCGTCTTTTAGAGTTGAAGATGATTTTAATCTAACGGTTGAATACATGGATCCAAACCTTGGTCTCCACTCTTGTTAGGCTGGCCTCCACCCATAGAATGACATTGGGCACACATCTGGGGGCCGAGAATAGAACACACAAGAATTTTGATTGGACCTTCTCCATTTGTTTAAAGGTATGCAGAGCACAAATAGCAGCACCATACACCAACTGTGAGAGCACTTTAGCCTCATAAGCCTTAACTGCAGTAGGTGTTCAGTGGCCATCTCTCTGGAAGAAGAACTTTAAGATAGCAGAGGCCCTCTTCTGAGTGTCAGTTGCAACATGCTCACAGTGGTAGAAAATACTGAGCTAGATGGACAAAGGGTCTGACTTGGCAGAAGGCAGCTTGCTATCTTCCGATGGAAGGTCGGGGTCCCACAGGGTCCCAAGAGAGTACTTCTTCCAAGATATCCACTGCTCCACTGTGGACATTGCAAAAAATTCATCGGTAATGAGTAGTGATTGAAACCCATTGGTAATGAGAGTGATTGAAACCCAGCCAGGGCACGTACCGCGGGCACTGCAAAAAACTCATCATCATCACATGCAGATCACTCATTCCTGCAAAAGGGAGAATGGGTGACTTTTGAAGTGCTTTAATGAGCCCCAAGCTCTCCCTGAGGTGTTTTAAGTGGTTCACTAGAAACGGAAACCAGTCTAGTAGAAGTCGAAGAAAGGAGACTGTGAGATAAATAGGCACTGGGTGGTTAACATGGCGTCAAAACAAATAGCTTAGCTATTTTTCACTCTTTTTGCTTGGTAAGCTGTTTTTGGCCCAGGGGATAAAGAAGTGCCAGCAACAACCCAATAAAAGCTATAGGCGCTGTAGGAGGCAGCACAAGCTCCAGAGAGCTTGACACACTGGCTTGGGTCAACCCTCAAACCATCAACCAGATCCCCACAGCAGAAGTCACGATCGTGCCACCTGGCTCCCTCCTGACCATCCCAGGACCCATCACGTGCGCTAGCTGTATGCCGGTCTACGTGGCAGGCATCACTGCCATTGGAGGTTCCAAGATTGTAGGATCAGGAGCCTGGGGATGTCTGGGTTACAGAGCTCTGGGCCAGTGGAGAGGTGGATATCTTGGAAGAAGCTCTCTCCTGGGACCCTGTGGGAGCATCTGCCAATAGACCCCATAACATCCAACGACTGATCATAATGACAAGGAACCGGCAACCCTAAGTCTGAGGCATCGCTGAAATCCAGGCCAGGACTTTGAGGGGACTGGGTGCCCTTCTTCTCCCACTACTTTGCTCTGCTATCCTCAATATGAATTCATCGGTTTCCTTCTGTCTCCCAGCTGTCTCTTCCCTGAGTCCTCAGAAACCCTTCTGTAAGAATGAAAACTTATTCAGCTTCCATATATTTGTGTTTTAATCTCTGGTTTATTTCTAAATTTTTAAATTGTTTTTAATTTTTTTATATGTTTTTAACTGGTTTTATGCCATTGGTAAACGCCCATAGATGAAAGTTGGTGGCGGTGTATAAATTTGATAAAGCACTCAATCAATCAATCAATAATACGCAGGACCACAGCTGCACTCTGGGGAGGATGCACACCTACCTAGAATTAACATAGATGTTGAACAGAGTAGGAGCAAGTATACAGCCCTGACGTCCTCTAAAAGTTGGAATTTCCGATGTTAACTGTCCAGTTGGGCCATAACGAACTTTCAAACAAGTATGCTTATGCAGACTAACAATACGTTTGAGTAATCTTTTATCTATTCCAAGGGCTTGCAGTTTAGACCACAGTCTCTCTCTAGAAACTGAATCAAATGCAGCTTTAAGATCAATGAATGCTACATAAAGTGCTGAACCTGGGAACCTAGAATACTTCTCTGCCAGAAATTGAAGGGTAAAAGCATGTTCCGTGGTGGAACGACCCTCCCGAAAGCCTGCCTGCTCGATAGC